>NC_081176.1:13487455-14687455 GCF_012432095.1 Onychostoma macrolepis | reverse complement strand
TGAGGTGATTTACTCCTGATTATATTTGTCTAGTTCTTGTCTTTGGCTTTTGAAAAGGAACAAAAGTGTTGTTAGTCGGGTGAAACAGGCGAAACGTCAGAAAACTACAAAATAAAAGATAAATTAGCTTTTAATGTACAAGTCAAATAATTGTATTCACTAAACACATTCACTAAACGAGTGTTGTACCTCGTCATCATTTGTGCTGTAAAGATGCTCCAGTTTCTCATCTCGACATCGTTGACATCTTTTCTTACACTCTTGAAGTTTGAACTGAAATAGGCCTAAAACAGCACCATCATTACTGATTAAACATTGTACAGTCGATCATTAAAGGAATGTAGTATTAAACATTTAAAAGAAAGATATATTATATTTACACATGTAGAAACCTGAAATCTCACCTATTGTTGCCAAAAACATCACAATATTTGGTATGAAGTACACAATTATGAGAGATTGCTGTGTATTCGGACATTATGAGTTATTTTTCAGTTCTGTCTGATTGTGATTTCGAGCAGCTTCTTCTGAACAGAAAATACAAGGGTTTAGTGTTTGGAAATCCTAACATGCATCAGTTTTGCATAGACCTCTGATAGAAATAAAGGTTAAAATACAAATTGAATGTAATATGTACATGATAACTGCTTTTAGATCATTCATAGATATAACAACAGATCAAACTGATTTGTCAAAATAAATTTATACACACTTACCAGTGATGTAAAGTCTGATGCCATTTCAGAGCTGTAGACTTCTGTTTAGTTTTGCACAATAATATATTCCTAATTCATTAATAGTTACATTCCTAATAAGTAAATGGCTAAAAGTTAGTGATGAATATTTGTCTTTTAGTCTTTGGTCTACGTGAGATCGTGTAGAATCTAATGAGAAAGTTCGCAGTATCAGCTCCGGAGAATCGGTCAGTTTCTGGAAAACCCAGTAAATGTCTCTTACACCAATCTGACAGTCTAAAGTCACGTTTTCACCCATTTATCAGTTAAACGCTCTGTATTTTGACACACCAGCAGACCTGTGAAGAAACACACAGATCAGATTATTCTGTATAATTTAACACTGAACAAATTCACTTTTTTAAACTATTCAATCCTTACAAAACCAATAAAATCATAAAAACTGAGTAACTTACCGAAGACTAAAAGCTGCACTGTCCTCATTCTGTGGTTGTTTAGAGGATATACAGTAAATAGTTCACACCAATCTGAGCAAAACTGCTTCTGCAGAATAAAAGAGGAAACCAGCAAACACACTTAATAGTGATGAAATCGAAGACGAAGATACCAGAGGCCCATGCGCTGGAACTTTCCACAATGTGTGACTTTGTACACAAACTTGACATATCAACCAGACCAGAGTTGAAGCCAACTAACCCACAAATGTGAAAAAAAAAAAACAGACTTGGAGCAGACGACTGCAGCAAGAAAATATAGATACATTAAAAAACATAAAAACCAGAAGTGTGAACTTCAGAAGAGTGACAGCAGCACTCAGCATTACCCAAGTCAAGTTTTATCCATCAAATATGCAACACAGATTATTGATTGACAATGAAATACATTAATAAATTATTTACACAGCTCATAAACATACAATCTGCATATTAACACCACACACCGACACAAACATTTTCTTACCAATCCAAATGGGAAGTTGCATATTGTTTTATATACAGAACAGATATTAATATTGTTAAAATACTTAATTTAACCTACTTTGTTTTTAAACCATTTTTACAAATTATGATTGAAGGAGGTTTCATCAGATTTAACTCACTTAGGTGCAAAATTGTCCCCAGAATATGGTATAGTTGTACACGCACACACAATTTAGAGCAAACAAATGAGCATTTATCCACCTTTTTTTTAGCATAAGAGCGGGCACGGCCGTTTGTGACTTGACTGTGCCAGGCTTCCAGTTATTTAACCCGTACAAAACAAGTGTGCCTCACACATCCTGAAAAGTGAAGCCAGAACATTTCCATTGCCATCTGCTGGCTGACTGCATTACAGATCATAAACCCCGCCTTCTAAACCAATGGCATGTGAGCCAAAATAATAAATCAAAATTACACTTCAATTGAATTTTTCCCAAAGATGGTTCCCACAAGAAGCCGGAGAAGCCGAATATTCACCAGAAGAGACGGACAGCAGCTCGTAAGTGTTGCGATACTTAGTCATAGATCTGTTGTTTAAATTATTTACCTGCTGTTGGGAAGGAATACTTTCGTTTCCCTTCTATTTCTATTCTGCATTTTCGTTGAGGTTTCGTTGTTTGATTGCACTTTCTGTTAATTATAATAATTTGCACCTCGGCTAAGAAGGAACCTGGATCATTTTCAGTGCTCCTTGCTAGCGAAGTGTTAGTTTTCTTGAGTTATTTGCACAAGGCTATTGGCTGGGCCAATCAGAAGCCGCCACAGCGACTGTAAAAGTATTTAAACTGCCTGTTCGCTATTACAAGTCGGGAGAAGCCGAATATTCACCAGAAGAGACGGACAGCAGCTCGTAAGTGTTGCGATACTTAGTCATAGATCTGTTGTTTAAATTATTTACCTGCTGTTGGGAAGGAATACTTTCGTTTCCTTCTATTTCTATTCTGCATTTTCGTTGAGGTTTCGTTGTTTGATTGCACTTTCTGTTAATTATAATAATTTGCACCTCGGCTAAGAAGGAACCTGGATCATTTTCAGTGCTCCTTGCTAGCGAAGTGTTAGTTTCGTCTTGAGTTATTTGCACAAGGCTATTGGCTGGGCCAATCAGAAGCCGGCCACAGCTGTTTTCACGGTAGTGTGTTAGGCTGTATTTATCAGAGGTCCGAGCGCTGACGCGGAAGCATCAGCGAAGCGTTCAGCCTCCTCGTGTGAAGACAGACGAGGGTAAAGACCATCGACTTTTCCTGCGCGACTTTAACCGAGCAACGACTCCGGCGACACACTTAAGTATCTTTTCTTTTTCCCCTTCCTTACACACTCTCCGTTTCCATCCTCTTTCCTGCCACCTCTATCATGTGTTTCCAAACTATTCCGGTTCTCTCTCAACCACGCCTAACGCCCCACGAGACGGCAACGTAATCCTGCTAACCTGCGCCTTATCTCTACCTCCTTCACTACACCTCTTTCCTTCTCTGTGGGTCTCTGGAATTGTCAGTCAGCTGTCAACAAAGCTGACTTCATTTCTGCTTTTTCTTTAAAATCACGCTCAGCATCTTGGGCTTGACTGAGACCTGGATTCGTCCAGAAGACTCAGCAACCCCAGCTGCTCTCTCTACTAATCTCTCTTTCTCTCACACCCCCGGCAAGTTGGCCGGGTGGAGGCACTGGTCTGCTCATTTCTAACAATTGGAAATACTCAACCCGCTCTTCCCTATGCAATTACAACTCATTTGAATCTCATGCCATTACTGTATCAGCTCGATAAAACTCCAGATCGTGGTCATTTACCGTCCCCTAGCCAAATTCTAGCCACCTTCCTAGAGGAGCTGGACGGGCTGCTGTCCTCTTCGTGGAGGATGGCACTCCACTCCTAGTCTTTGGTGATTTCAACATTCACCTAGACAAGCCTTATGCTACAGACTTCCATGCACTCCTAGCTTCGTTTGATCTCAAACGCCTTACCACTACTAGCACGCACAAATCAGGCAACCAACTTGACTTAATTTACACACGCAATTGTACTGCAGATAACATTCTGGTACAACCGCTACATACTTGGACCATTTCTTCATTACATTTACATTACACTTTGCTTCTCCTGTGCCACCAACCCCTACCAGTTACTTTTAGACGAAACCTCGCTCCCTTTCTCCTTCCCATCTTTCCTCTGTGGTATCCTCCTCTCTTCCTTCACCCACCCATTTCTCATCTCTGGATGTAAACGCAGCTACTGAGACTTTATGCTCTACCTTAACCTCTTGTCTAGACGACATTTGTCCTCTCTCCTCTAGGCCCGCACGGGCTGCTCCTTCCAACCCCTGGTTATCCGAGGTTCTTCGTGAACATCGGACTACACTCAGAGCGGCAGAGAGAAAATGGCGCAAATCAAACGATCTGTCGGACCTCAGTAGGTACCAGTCTATGCTCACATCCTTCTCTGCTAAAGTCCACACTGCCAAATCCTCACATTTCCATAACAAGATCGACAGCGCTCCAGACATGCGTAATCTCTTCAGAACATTTAATTCCCTCCTCTGTCCCCCTCCACCTCCTCCCTCCACCTCTATTACAGCTGATGACTTTGCCACTTTCTTTACAGACAAAACTAGATCAATCAGTGGTCAGTTTTCACCTCCACGCACACAGGACCCTCACCCTACCACATCCACTGCTAAAACTCCCATCTTTTCTTTCTGTCCACTCACTGAAGCTGAAGTATCCAAGCTTCTCCTCTCCAACCATCCTACAACATGTCCTCTTGACCCAATCCCCTCACACCTTCTCCAAGCAATCTCACCCACACTCTTACCTGCACTCACACACATCATCAACACATCCCTACTCACAGGTAACTTCCCCATTGCGTTCAAGCAGGCTCGGGTAACCCCACTGCTCAAAAAACCTACATTAAACACTTCTCTTATAGAAAACTACAGACCTGTCTCTCTCCTTCCGTTCATAGCGAAAACACTTGAACGAGTTGTCTTCAACCAAGTCTCACTGTTTCTTTCACAGAACGACAAACTGGATGCTAAACAGTCAGGTTTCAGGAGGGGCCATTCAACTGAGACTGCGCTTCTCGGTCACTGAAGCCCTGCGAATTGCAAAAGCCCATTCCAAATCATCAGTCCTCATTCTGCTGGACCTATCTGCCGCTTTTGACACTGTCAATCATCAGATACTCCTGTCCACCCTCTCATCACTGGGCATCTCTGGCATTCCACTTCGCTGGTTTGAATCCTATCTCACTGGTAGGTCTTTCAGGGTGGCCTGGGAGGTGAGGTATCCAAAGCACATACACTGGTCACTGGGGTTCCTCAGGATCAGTTCTTGGACCCTCCTCTTCTCCACATACACTACATCACTGGGTCCCATCATACAGGCACATGGATTCTCATACCATTGCTACGCTGATGACACACAGCTCTACCTCTCTTTTCAACCAGATGATCCAACGGTAACTGCAAGGATCTCAGGTTGCCTGGCGGACATCTCGGCATGGATGAAAGAACATCACCTGCAGCTCAACCTGGCAAAGACTGAGCTTCTTGTCCTCCCTGCCACTCCGACTCTACAGCATGACTTCACGATCCAGTTAGGTTCATCAACAATAACCCCATCAACTTCGGTCAGAAATCTTGGTGTAATCTTTGATGATCAGCTGACCTTCAAAGACCACATTACAAAACTGCTCGATCTTGCAGGTTTGCACTATTTAACATCAGAAAGATCAGGCCCTTTCTGACAGAGCATGCTGCACAACTTCTTGTCCAGGCCCTTGTCATTTCTAGGCTGGACTATTGCAATGCTCTTCTGGCTGGACTTCCGTCTAATACAGTCAAACCTCTACAAATGATTCAGAATGCAGCGGCACGACTGGTCTTCAACGAGCCCAAAAGAGCCCATGTTACACCTCTCTTTATCTCCCTGCACTGGCTACCAATCACGGCTCGCATCAAGTTCAAGACACTGATGCTTGCATATAGAACAACCACTGGCTCAGCACCCGTTTACTTGCACTCTCTATTAACAAACTACATCCCTCCAGAAATCTGAGATCTGCTAGTGAGCGACGCCTCGTGATACCATCACAGAGGCGCAAAATCACTCTCTAGATCATTCTCATTCACCATTCCTGGCTGGTGGAACGATCTTCCCACCTCTATCCGGAATGCTGGATCCCTGTCAATCTTCAAGCAACAACTGAAAACTCATCTCTTTCGACAGCACTTGACTTCATCCTAAACTTAAAAAAAAAAAAAAAAAAAAAAAAAAAAAATCTTTACTTATTCCTTCCTTGGTAGTTTGTATTTATTTGAACAATGTCTGAGACTTGGTGTTGCAAGCACTTCGTATGTCTGATTGCCTCTTCAAGATTAATCGCTCGATGTATTCCCCAATTGTAAGTCGCTTTGGATAAAAGCGTCTGCTAAATGACTAAATGTAAATGTAAATGTAACCAGGGCTGGACTGGGACAAAAAATCGGCCCTGGCATTTTTTGGTCCTGGTGGCCCACCACTATATATATATATATATATAATGTGATATACACTACCATTCAAAAGTTTTTGAACAGTAAGATTTTTCATTATTTTTTTTAAAGAAGTCTCTTCTGCTAACCAAGTCTGAATACAGTAATATTGTGAAATATTTTTACTATTTAAAATAACTGTTTTCTATTTTAATACATTTTAAAATGTAATTTATTCCTGTGATCAAAGCGGTATTTTCAGCATCATTACTACAGTCATCAGTGTCACATGATTCTTCAGAAATCATTCTAATATTCTGATTTACTGCTCAAAATACATTTATTATTATGTTGAAAACAGCTGAGTATAATGTTTTTTCAGGTTTCTTTGATGAATAGAAAGTTCAGAAGAACAGCATTGATCTGAAATAGAAATCTTTTGTCTTTATCCTCATTTTTGATCAATTTAAAGCATCCTTGCTAAATAAAAGTATTAATTTCCATAATTTCTTTGTATAATGTTACAAAAGCTTTTTTATTTCAGATAAATGCTGATCTTTGGATCTTTCTATTCATCAAAGAATCCATTATTAATAATAAATATTTCTTGAGCAGCAATTCAGCATATTAGAATGATTTCTGAAGGATCATGTGACACTGAAGACTGGAGTAATGATGCTGAAAATTTATCTTTGATCACAGCAATAAATTACGTTTTAAAATATATTCAAATAGAAAGCAGTTATTTTAAATAGTAAAATATTTCACAATATTACTGCTTTTGTTGTATTTTGGATAAAATAAATGCAGGCTTGGTGAGCAGAAGATAATTCTTTAAAAACATTCAAAATCTTACTGTTCAATAACTTTGACTGCTAGTGTAGATATGTATCATTGCATCTAGATGTTTTGGATAATAAAAAAACTTCAGGTCTGACAATATCTTGTCTTTTCGAATGTAAATCTAGATTTATTCGCATTAGCCCATGGAAACCTCTATATGAACACACTTGACATGACTTGGCCAAAAAAATCGCGGTGGACGAATTTACGTTTAATTAAGAAGTGTTTGCGTATTCTGCACTAATGGCGCGCGCACACAGGATATAGATGCCTGCCTCCACCGCGAGTCCCTATCAAGCACTTTACCGATTCAACTGCTCTCCTCTCCTCCTCCTGCCTGGCTCTTTACGCCGCATCACTCATCGCAGAGCAAGCCTGTTCTTGATAAAGCTGCTGTGAAAACGTGGGAAAAGCCGACGACGAAGAAGTTGGGGTGAAGCGTTCTTTATATAGGCGGAGCAAAACACTTCATAGCGCCGTCTATAGCGCATTGTGATTGGGTGGTTTACGCTGTCAATTCAGGAAACAAACCAATGGGCCACTGGCTGCTAGTGATGGTCCTTGGCAAAAAAAAAAAAAAAAATTCTGTCTGCCCCTTCAGTGCGTCGGCCCACCGGGAAAATGCCCGGTATGCCAGATTACCAGTCCAGGCCTGCCCACAACCAGTCCAGCCAATCAGAACACAGGAAACATTATATGGCACGTCACATTACTTGAATATATTGCTACTAAAAAAGTAAAAAGAAGTAATGCTGAGAACAATATTGATATTTCATTACATGTTCAGGTAATACACGTCAGTCAATCTTAAACAACAATCAAGCTAACAAATTTTTTCCCCATGATTATTTATCAAAATATACTTCTGTTAGACTGTATGAGATGATTTACTCTTGATTATATTTGTCTAAATCTTGTCTTTGGCTTTGAAAAGGAACAAAAGTGTTGTTGGTCGGGTGAAACAGACGAAACTCCACTTCAGAAAACTACAAAACAAAACACAAATTAGCTTAATGTCCATGTAGAAAGATTATTCACTAAACACACTGAATGCTGAATAAGAGTGTCGTACCTCTTCAGCATTTGTGCTGTAAAGATGCTCCAGTTTCTCATCTTGACATTGTTGGTGTCTTTTTTTACACGCTTGGAGTTTGATCTGGAGTAGGCCTTAAACAGCACCAGCATTTATGATTAAATACTATAAAATTAATCACTAAAGTAGCAAAAAGTATCAAGTAATACACAAACATTTAAAGGACGTCTTTTATATTATTATTATTATTATTGTCAACATATGTGATCCTGGACAACAAAACCAGTCTTAAGTGTCAATTTTTCGAAATTGAGATTTCTACATCTGAAAGCTGAATAAATAAGCTGTCCATTGATGTATGGTTTGTTAGGATCGGACAATATTTGGCCGAGACACAACTATTTGAAAATCTGGAATCTGAGGGTGCAAAAAAATCTAAATATTGAGAAAATCTCTTTTAAAGTTATCCAAATGAATTCTTAGCAATGCATATTACTAATCAAAAATTAAGTTTTGATACATTTACAGTAAGAAATTTACAAAATATCTTCATGGAACATGATCTTTACTTAATATCCTAATGATTTTTGGCTTAAAAGAAAAATCGATAATTTTGACCCATACAGTGTATTTTTGGCTATTGCTACAAATATACCCCAGCGACTTAAGACTGGTTTTGTGGTCCAGGGTCACATATATATTTTAAAATGTAATTTATTTCTGTGATCAAAGCTGGATTTTCAGCATGATTACTTCAGTCTTCAGTGTCACATGATCCTTCAGAAATCATTCTAATATGCTGATTTGCTGTTCAAGAAACATTATTATTGTTATTATTTAAAAGAGTTGAGTACATCAGGATTCTTTGATGAATAGAAAGATACAAAGATCAGCATTTATCTGAAATAAAAAAGCTTTTGTAACATTATACACTATTACATTACATTACGTTACATTTAGCAGACGCTTTAATCTTGGAGTCAGTATAATTTTTATTTAGCAAGGATGCTTTAAATTGATCAAAAGTGATGATAAAGACATTTATAATAATAAATGCAGTTCTTCTGAACTCTCTATTCATCAAAGAAACCTAAAATCTATTCTTTTTTCAACATCATAATAATAATAATATGTTTTTTGAGCAGAAAATTAGCATATTAGAATGATTTCTGAAGGATCAAGTGACTCTGAAGACTGGAGTAATGATGCTGAAAATTCTGCTTTGATCACAAGAATCAACAAATTATATTTTAAAATGTATTCAAATAGAAATCTTTTAAATAATTTTTAAATAATATTTTTTTGCTGTATTTTGGATTAAACAAATGCAGGTTTGGTGAACAGAAGTGTACTGGTAGTTTGACTGGTAGTGTATTAAAACACGTTTTCTAAAGTGCCTAATGTCAAAATTAGTACAATATATTTGTTGAAAAAATCGAATACACTTTTGAATTATTAGGCTTTGACTAATTTTATTCTTGTTTTGCCGTCTGCTCTAGCTCCCTCCCTCCGTAGGCTACAATAACTCCATATGAATATTTGTCTCTGCTAATTTTTTTAATGTAACTTTATAATCGATATTGATGTCCTTTAGCACAGTATTCTGAATGATACTGTTGATAGCCTAACAGATACTAGCAGTTTAATACTCAACGTTAATAAAGACAAAACTGTTCTCTGTAGTCCTCAGACATCAGAAGACTACAGAGAACGGTTCGGACTGCTGAAGGGATTATCGGTGCCCCCCTGCCCACCCTTCAAGAACTGTGTACATCCAGAGTGAGGAAAAGGGCTCAGAAAATCACTCTGGATCCCTCACATCCAATTCATCCCCTTTTTGAACTTTTGCCATCTGGCCGGCGCTTCAGAGCCGCAAATACCAGGACAGCCAGGCACAAGAACAGTTTCTTCCCGCAGGCAATCTACCTTATGAACAGTTAAATGTTCCCCCCATTGTTCAATAAAGATGCCCTCCACTAATATTGGCACCCTTGATAAATATGATCAAAGGCGGCTGTGAAAATAAATCTGCATTGTTTATCCTTTTGATCTTTCACTCAAAAAATTCACAAAATTCCAACCTCATTGTAGTAAAACAATTGAAAGTGGGGAGAAAATCTCATTGTGAAATAAATGCTTTCTCTAGTTCATGTTGGCCACAATTATTGGCACCCCTAGAAATTCTTATGAGTACAATATCTCTGAAGTATATTCCCATTCATATTTACGTTTTTTAGCACACCAGGGTGACTAAGAGCATGAAATTGTCCAGCCATGACTTCTGTTCCACAGGATTATAAATATGAGGAACACAAAGGCCAAATTCCCTTAATCATCCATCACAAGGAGTAAAACTTAAGAATATATTTCTGATGTGCAGAACAAGATTGTTGAGCTTCACAAAATAGAAAGTGGCTGTAAGAAAAGAGTTAAAGCATTGAAAATCCCCATTTCCACCATCAGGGTAATAATTAAGAGTCTCCAATCAACTAAAGATGTTACAAATCTGCCTGGAAGAGGACGTGTGTCTATATCGTCCTAATGCACGGTGAGGAGGAGAGTTTGAGTGGCTAAAAAAATTGAGTTTATTTACTCAAATGTTTTGAGGCAATACGTTTCCTCAAATGTTTTGAGTATTATTAACTTATCAGGTTTTACAGTAAAGACTCTCCACAGCTGGAGAATTGCAGTAAATAGTTGAGTCTCGGGTCAGAAAACCTTTAAAAAAAATGGTCAAACAGCACCTACATCACCACATGTTGTTTGGGAGGGCTTCAAGAAAAATTCTCCTCTCTCATCCAAAAACAAACTCCAGCATATTCAGTTATCAGACACGACTGAACTTCAAATGGCACTGGCTTCTATGATCAGATGAAACTAAAAAATGAGCTTTTTGGCAGCAAACCCACCAGATGAGTTTAGTACAAACAGGGATTAAAAAAAAGTACCCCATGTCCACGGTTAAATATACTGCTAATGTTGTGGGCCTATATTTCTGCTGGAGGTCCTGGACATCTTGTTCAGATGCATGGAATCATGGATTCTATAAAATACCAACAGATAAAAAATCAAAACCTGACTGCCTCTGTTAGAAATCTTATAATGGGCTTTGGTTGGATCTTCCATCAGGACAACAATCCAAAACAAACATCAAAATAAACACAAAAATGGGTCACTGAGCACAAAATGAATCTTTTACCATGCTGTCCCAGTCCTCTGACCTGAACCCTGTAGAAAATGAGTGGGTGAACTGAAGAGAAGTACTACTAACTGGAGAGATTGTGTATGAAGAAAATGGTCTCCCAGTCAACTGCTGTAACTGTGTTTGAAAAGCACATTTGTTATGGCAAGGAAAACCAAAAAAGAGACTGCAACCATGTGATATTGGTTTGTTACTGATGATAACAGCGCAACCATCACCTAGATTCAGTATGCAGTCTTTGTGAGGAGTTATTAATCTGAAGTTTTTATAGTAGCTCTGTGATCATACAGTATAGGACCCAGCAGGGTCATAATCGTTTATGAAGGATTTTAAAAGCATGATAAGACACAAACATTTTGAACTACTGTGTCATTTAAACACAAAGAGAGACATCAAGAATCAGTGTATGAATCTCAACAATTAGATTAACAATCTAACAATTAGATCAGGGCTGAGCCTGGTCAGTACCTGGATGGGAGACCTCCTGGGAAAACTAGGTAGCTGTTGGAAGAGGTGTTAGTGAGACCAGCAGGGGGTGCTCACCCTGTGGTCTGTTTGGGTCCTAACGCCCCAGTATAGTGATGGGGACACTATACTGTCAAAAGAGCACCGTCTTTCGGATGAGACGTTAAAACCGAGGTCCTGACTCTCTGTGGTCATTAAAAATCCCATGACACTCATCGTAAAGAGTAGGGGTGTAACCCCGGTGTCCTGGCCAAATTCCCGCCACTGGCCCTTATCAATCATGGCCTTCTAATAATCCCCATCCACTTGATTGGCTCTCTCTCTCTCTCCTCTCCACCTGTAGCTGGTGTGTGGTGAGCGCACTGGCGCCGTTGTCCTGTGGCTGCCGTCGCATCATCCAAGTGGATGCTGCACACTGGTGGTGGTTGAGGAGAGACCCCTCACATGATTGTAAAGCGCTTTGGGTGTATAGCAATACACAATTAAAGCGCTATATAAATGCTTCATTCCTTCCTTCCTTCCACTGTTACCTCACATTGTGACCTCATCACGAGTATCCTGTGAACTCATGGTGAGATCACTGTGAGATCAAATTGTTGACTGGTCTCTGATCTCTTGTCAGGTGTTCTCCAAACTCTTCAGGCATTACAGGAGAAACTCAGAGCTGTTATTCTGGGAAAAGGACGTTGCAATAATTGGGTGCCAATAATTGTGGCCAACATGAACTAGAGAAAGCATTTATTTATGCTTGACTTTTATGAGATTTTCCCCCCACTTTCAATTGTTTTGCTTCAATGATAGGTTGGAATTTTTTAAATGAAAGATAAAAAGGATAAACAATGCAGATTTATTTTCACAGCTGCCTTTGCTCATATTCATCAAGGGTGCCAATATTAGTGGAGGGCACTGTATGTGCGATAACCTTTTATTTATTTGACCACCTACATCTTATACATCCCTGAATCTCACTCTATTCTATTCCTATTCTATCATCTATTGCAGTGGTTCTCAAACCTGTCCTGGGGACCCCCAACCACAGCATATTTTGTATGTCTCTCTCATTTAACACCTAATTCCAGCTCATTAGTAGAGTCTGCAAGACATGAAATGGGTGTGGCCTATGAGAGAAACATACAAAATGTGTGGTGGCTGGGGGTCCCCAGGACAAGTTATTTAATTTTTTTAGTTTATTTTTTCTATTTTTGTCTATTTATATTTACATATGTGTGTATTTTTATTCTCATCCTATTTTTATTGTCTGTGTGTTGTTGTCTCTGTGTACTGGAAGCTTGTGACACTAAAACAAATTCCCTGTATGTGCAAGCTTGGCAATGAAGCTCTTTCTGATTCTGATTCTGAACTATCTAGCGTATTTACAGAAGAAACTGACCTGCACTTGAAGCCCTGAACAGGTCAGTGATGTTGCTACATTTTACTGCTTATTCTGGCCGCTTCCTCTTTTTCATCGAGTCGATTTGAATGTGAGCGGAAGTGCAGCAGATAAAAGTAATCTTTAATTAGCCAAAAAGAACGCACGTCATACCTCTGTTCATCAATTTGCACTGGCTACCAAAAAGAGACCTATCAGACCTATGTGCCCCAGAAGCTTGCGTTCTGCAAGTGAACTACGCATTATTGTACCATCCCAAAGAGGCACAAAATCACTTTCACAGACTTTTTCATTAACTGTTCCCATCTGGTGGAATGACCTGCACAACTCAACCCATTAACCATCCTTAACCATCTTCAAGAATCGGCTAAAAACTCATCTCCATCACCAATCTATCTACTGTTTTCTTTATAAAAAACAAAAAGAAAACACTTGCTATGTCTACTGGGTTAGGCTAAGCGAGACGTGTCATAGCGCTTGCATATTGTTGCTCTTTTGTTGTTTTGATTGCTTCTATTGTCCTCATTTGTAAGTCGCTTGGGATAAAAGCGTCTGCTGAATAACTAAATGCAATGTAAATGAAACAATAGTTGAGTACATTTCATAGAAACTCTTCATAAAGGAATGCACTAAACTAAACTAAAATTGTATCTCAGAAACCTCACCTATTATTGCAATAATCAGCACAATGTTCATTAGGATGGATGTAACAGTCAAAATCTCGTGAAATGTTTTCTCACATGGTTGTTCCTGATGTTTGCCTTCTGTTTGTTTTTGATCTTGGGCAGATTCTGTTTAAGTAGAAGAACTCTTATCAGTTTTATGTTTTTAATATGATTTATTGCAGTAACACATATAATACATTATTTTTGGATAATTTATAGTTATAAATATATTCATACGTTTTTGTGTCAATTGTAAATGTGATTAAGAAATACTTACCATTGGTGTGAAGTCTGGTGCCATTGCTGATCTGTAGAGTTTTGTTTAGTTTTGCACAATAATATATTCCTAATTCATGAACAGTTATGTTACTAATAAATAAACGGCTCCGAGTTAATCCTGAATATTTGTCCTTCAGTCTTTGGTCTTGTACATGAGATGATGTATATTCTGCTGTGAAAGTTCGCAGTATCAGCACCGGAGAGTCTGTCAGTTTCTGGAAAACCCAGTAAATCTCTTTTACATCAATCTGACAGTCTAAAGTCACGTTTTCTCCTAAATTCACACATTTATCAGTTAAACTCTCTGTAGTTTGACACCACGCCAGTAGAACTGTGAAGATAAAACACATATAGTAAAACACAACTCTTTCAACCTTGAAAACTATTCAGTCATGTTAAGATCACACAGAAATTACTCTGAGTAACTTACAGAAGAGTAAAAGTTGCGCCGTCCTCATTCTGAGGTTGTTTTGCTCATATGCTGTAAGATAGTTAACTTAACTGCGAATCTGAGAGGAAGTGCTACCACAGAATTGTAAAAATTAGAAAAAAATTAGAAGGAAACCACCAGACACGCTTGAAAAGAGGATGTAGTTGTTGAACTGACCGGACTGTTTACTGTTATTAAAGCATTTAAGAAGGACAAAGTGTTTGTTTTGGCTAAGTAATTGCCAATAGATTTTATTTTCGATTAATTAAATTGCTATATTTGCACCTAAACTCAATTTAAATTTGAAGCTGATTTTTTTTTTTTTTTTTTTTTAAACAAATCTTTTGACCAAACTTGTAAGATAGACTGGGTGATTTCTGACAGCACCAGCATGTGGTTTTGCTGACCTAGTTTCACGTTAGCAAGTGTGAGTGTTAGACATGTATGTTCTGTACAAATATATCTTTTATCCACCGTTGCTATTTCACATGGCTTCTGGAACATGGATACTGAAAACATTATATTAGAGAACATTCTGGCAATGTTCTGTTAAAGTTATGATCAAGCATTCTTTCAGTAATAGGATGTTCATTCAGAGTTGTCTTAGTGGGAGGATCATCTAACGTTGTTTTAAATATTAGGCCTTTACTTGTTTCAGGAAGTTCAGGGAACATTCAGAAAATAACATTTCCAAAATGTTTGCAAAATCATAAAATGAATTAATCCCTTAACATTTGTATGACCAAGAAAAAAATATTTTTAAAACACTGGATATTTTGAATGTTTTGAGAAAATTAAGAAATAAAGTTTTCATAACGTTAGAAAAACATTGTCAGATGATTCAAGACTGATTTCTCAGAATCCTATTCTTCTTGGACCTGTGATCTTTTGACTGTACGAATCATACAAAATGTTGGTAAGTATGTAATTACAAAAATAAATTACTGAACATTTCTTGTGTGAAGTTTGCAGGTGTCACATGTTGACCTAGTTTCCTTAGTTCTCCTCATTAGTTAATTAGCTCCACACCTGTTTCTGTTTCCCCTTGATTACGTTTTGTATTTAAAGCCTGTGTTCATCCTTGTTTCTTTGTCTGTTATTATTTGGTCTATGTGTTTTACTATCCCTCACTCCTGGATTATCGCTGTTTCTTGTTTGGATTTTTATTAAAAGACTCTGTTTGGACTTTACTCCTCGTCGTGCGCCTCATTAGTATAGCAAACCGTAACAGCAGGACTTAGCCCACAGGATAATCAAAGATTTAAAGTAGTAATCGATTGACATCACCTCAAATTAGGCTACATTTAATTTCTAAAACCCATATCTTTACCAGATTTGACCAAAGAGATAATACAAATTTATATATTGGGACAAAAATGGACACAAAACAATAGCCTATAAAGGTTAGCCTCAGAATCACAGGCCTATCTTCAGAACCGAACTTGTGTAGTTCAATATGAAACTTGGTGTGTTACATCTCAAACACATGAGATGATTTTTAACACGTTTGTTGAAAATATAACGTAGTCTAAACTTTTGTATTGAGTATCTCACTCTGAGTAAAAGTTTACCTCATCAAACTGTGCTACTAAACTCAGCTTGTAGAGGGCGCTGTCACCATTTGAAGGCGATTTTCGATGCTAAAATGCTTTCTCGACACTGAACATGCAGATATAAAACATTGCTCTGTTTGTGTACATGTAAACAAACAAATATAGAAGATAATCGAGTCGAAAAAACATGAAGGTAGTTTTCAGCTAATAAGCAGCCCGCGGTTAAAGGAGTACGAGCCTCTCATCATGTCTAAACCGAAGACAGACTGCAGCGAAAGTGAGTGTACTATTAAAAAATCACACTGACTGTGTATGAAAAGTTATTTATTTCTTCTGTGGAATAAAAGAACACAGTGTGGGCGGAATGACAGTCTCAGACACCATTCACTTACTGTAAATAAATGGTGACGGAGACTGTTAGCCAACATTATGCTTAACTTACCCTTTTTGATTGTGTTCAATTGGAGAAAGTAAAATGGGTTTGTAGCAACACAAGGGTAAATGAATGAGTGATGACAGTTATTTATTTAAGTACAAAACTATCAGATATTGCTGGTTATTTTTCAGTTCTGTCTGATTGTGATCTCTGTTAAGAACAGAAAATACAGAGGTTTGTGTTTAGAAATTTCAAACATGCATCAATGTTTCAGAGGCCTCTGATAAATAAAGGATAAATACAAATGTAATGCATTATGTGCATTATAACTGCTTTAGATCATTCATAGATATAACGACAGGTCAGGCTGATTTGTCAAGATAATTTTATACACACTTCCAGTAAAGTCTGGTGCCATCACTGAGCTGTAGAGTGTTGCCTGTTTTTGCACAATAATATTCATAATTCCTCAACAGTTACATTACTAATAAATAAACGACTCCAAGTTAGTGATGAATATTTGTCTTTTAATCTATCGTCATATAAAAAAAGATAGAATATGCCATGAAAGTTCGCAGTATATCCACGAAAGAGAATCTGTCAGTTTCTGGAAAACCCAGTAACTGTCTCTTGAGCGTAGTTTGACACACCAGTAGAACTGTGAAGAAACACACAGATCATTCAGATTATTCTGTAGAACGTAACAATGTTAACCCATTCAACTTGTAAAACTAGGGTAAACGTACCTATTAAGCTCACGTACCCATGAAGCACACTTCCATATTTGAGATCAGATTTTAAAAAGAAAAATATTATCATACTTGATGTCTTAACCAATTGATATGTTTGTTACTATATACCTGCTATGATTTCAAGTCAATCAGATCATTGCACGCTGAGATATGAGTCTCCATGTGTTCACACTGTCTGGCGGCCATTTTGAAAGCTGTCTAAAAACTTTCAACAAAAGAGGAACCCCTTAAATGCGTTTTTTTTTAGTTTTTTTTTTTTAGATGTTTAAGCCTTTATTTTGGGTAAATTTCACTACTTATTCTAAAATTAAGAGATTAATGTCCAGATTTATGCATATTATAATCTGGAACTTGGATGTGGGAAATAATTACATTAGATCCAAAAGATAGTTGTAGCAACATAGCGCAGATGCTACAGAACACAGTTAGCAGACTAGCTGTATAAGATTGTGTGCTACGCTAACATATTACTTCACAGGCATTACTGGCTTGTACTTTTACATCCATAATATTATAAATTGACTGGTCTGTGGTTTTACAGTTAATAGTTGTTAATATTAAAATATGTATAAACTTAATACATGACCTATTTATTTATTTAGCAAAATCTTGAAATTTGGAAAACATGAAATGTATTAAAAATGGTTGCTGCTCCAATTAAGCTCAGTGTGCTCTCTTTAAGCTCTTCCACACTGAACGTCGATGTAAATACTTCATAAACAGACTGTAAATATTAACTGATGGTTGTCACTTTAAGTTAAGTTAATCGATTTTCTATGGATTCTGTCGACTCAAATCTGCAGACTGGCTCTGATCTTTGGCAACTAGCATCAACTTCTCCAGACTGTAAATCTGTGGAAAATCAAGGCAAAAATCGTGTAGTGTATTCCAGCCTTAAGAGACTATAGATAAGTTGACATCCATTTAAAAAGAGGTTTCATAATGAGGCTAGTTTCTGTGTTCATCCCCATGAATGAAATGTTTTATTTGATTTTCGAATGTGTTACTTAGCTGAACGTGGACTAGTATAGATGTTGCAATGTGCCTAAGTGACACTTCATTATGATTATAACTGATCGACTTGAGTGCCTTGTTGCTTGATTTTAGTGTTCTGGGTTTTTGTGATTGACTTTGTACCTTCAAAAAATATATTTTTACAATTATTCTTTTTAAAGTTTTCTTAAAATAAACAAGAATTTTTAATAAAACATGATGTGCACTTAATGGGAACAGGGGTATGCTTAAGCACAGCCGGACTTTTTGAATTGAATGGTTTATATCTTACTTGAAATGCTTTTGTCATTTAAAATAAAATATTTTTTTGTGTGTGTGAGAGATTACCGTAATATTTTATTTTAACATAACTTTTTATACTGAAACCAATATCTTGTGCACTAAAATGTCTCAATGTAGATTTTGGTGAGCTTAATAGGTAAGTTAACCCTGTACCCAGTCATGACAACATCATTAAAATCATAAAAACTGAGTAACTTAAAGACTAAAAGCTACTCCGTCCTCATTCTGTGGTTGTTTAAATGATATGCATTAAAAGAGTTTAGACTAATCTGAGCAGAAATCAGAAATGAAAAAAATAGGAAACCAGCTAAAAATATGTGAAGACGAAGATATTAGAGGCCCATGCACTGATGTTTTTCACAATGTGTGACTTTGTACACAAACTTGAACCAGACCAGAGTTCAAGCCAACTAACCCACAGCTGTGAGAAAACAGACCATAGCAACACAATGAAGACATTAAATACAAATACAAACCAAAAGACTCACTACGACACACAGCATTACATAAGTTTTATATGTCAAATACAGAAGGCCTATTTATTGGCATTGAAATATGTTAATAAACCCTTAAAACATAAACTTACAATTTGATTATTAACACCACACATAAACAAAAAAACAAATAAGCATTTACATATTTCACGCTTAAGGTAAACAAGCATCCAGTCAATAAAGACGCAGGAAACATAAAGATTGTTCACGTCACCTTACGTTATTACATTATAACACCAAGCTTTACAATATTTGAACTAATGCATAAATTCAAGTTATATTAATTACATTTAAAAAAATTAAAAAATCGCATAAAACAGTTCATTTAAATTACAGTAGTTCATAATATTTCTTTTTCCTGTTTTTTGACTTTGAAAAACATTTAAAAAATCTTCATTCCCCTTCGTGATTTTACATCATTATGTGTATAAAAGCCCAGAGTCAAAGAATGAAGCCACTCGATATAAACATATAGAATTAAGATTTAAGATTTTATTTACAAGACTTAATTATCAAAACAAAAGCAAAGTCATCCTGAAAACATTGCAAATTTTGTATTACATGCATGTTTAGGTAACAAACATCAGTCAATTTTTAACAGCAGTCAAGCTAACAATATTTTACTCATTATTTAGCACAATATACAATACGTACTATTAGACTCTATGAGGTGATTTACTCCTGATTATATTTGTCTAGTTCTTGTCTTTGGCTTTTGAAAAGGAACAAAAGTGTTGTTAGTCGGGTGAAACAGACGAAACGTCAGAAAACTACAAAATAAAAGATAAATTAGCTTTTAATGTACAAGTCAAATAATTGTATTCACTAAACACATTCACTAAACGAGTGTTGTACCTCGTCATCATTTGTGCTGTAAAGATGCTCCAGTTTCTCATCTCGACATCGTTGACATCTTTTCTTACACTCTTGAAGTTTGAACTGAAATAGGCCTAAAACAGCACCATCATTACTGATTAAACATTGTACAGTCGATCATTAAAGGAATGTAGTATTAAACATTTAAAAGAAAGATATATTATATTTACACATGTAGAAACCTGAAATCTCACCTATTGTTGCCAAAAACATCACAATATTTGGTATGAAGTACACAATTATGAGAGATTGCTGTGTATTCGGACATTGCGAGTTATTTTTCAGTTCTGTCTGATTGTGATTTCGAGCAGCTTCTTCTGAACAGAAAATACAAGGGTTTAGTGTTTGGAAATCCCTAACATGCATCAGTTTTGCATAGACCTCTGATAGAAATAAAGGTTAAAATACAAATTGAATGTAATATGTACATGATAACTGCTTTTAGATCATTCATAGATATAACAACAGATCAAACTGATTTGTCAAAATAAATTTATACACACTTACCAGTGATGTAAAGTCTGATGCCATTTCAGAGCTGTAGACTTCTGTTTAGTTTTGCACAATAATATATTCCTAATTCATTAATAGTTACATTCCTAATAAGTAAATGGCTAAAAGTTAGTGATGAATATTTGTCTTTTAGTCTTTGGTCTACGTGAGATCGTGTAGAATCTAATGAGAAAGTTCGCAGTATCAGCTCCGGAGAATCGGTCAGTTTCTGGAAAACCCAGTAAATGTCTCTTACACCAATCTGACAGTCTAAAGTCACGTTTTCACCCATTTATCAGTTAAACGCTCTGTATTTTGACACACCAGCAGACCTGTGAAGAAACACACAGATCAGATTATTCTGTATAATTTAACACTGAACAAATTCACTTTTTTAAACTATTCAATCCTTACAAAACCAATAAAATCATAAAAACTGAGTAACTTACCGAAGACTAAAAGCTGCACTGTCCTCATTCTGTGGTTGTTTAGAGGATATACAGTAAATAGTTCACACCAATCTGAGCAAAACTGCTTCTGCAGAATAAAAGAGGAAACCAGCAAACACACTTAATAGTGATGAAATCGAAGACGAAAATACCAGAGGCCCATGCGCTGGAACTTTCCACAATGTGTGACTTTGTACACAAACTTGACATATCAACCAGACCAGAGTTGAAGCCAACTAACCCACAAATGTGAAAAAAAAAAAAAAAAACAGACTTGGAGCAGACGACTGCAGCAAGAAAATATAGATACATTAAAAAACATAAAAACCAGAAGTGTGAACTTCAGAAGAGTGACAGCAGCACTCAGCATTACCCAAGTCAAGTTTTATCCATCAAATATGCAACACAGATTATTGATTGACAATGAAATACATTAATAAATTATTTACACAGCTCATAAACATACAATCTGCATATTAACACCACACACCGACACAAACATTTTCTTACCAATCCAAATGGGAAGTTGCATATTGTTTTATATACAGAACAGATATTAATATTGTTAAAATACTTAATTTAACCTACTTTGTTTTTAAACCATTTTTACAAATTATGATTGAAGGAGGTTTCATCAGATTTAACTCACTTAGGTGCAAAATTGTCCCCAGAATATGGTATAGTTGTACACGCACACACAATTTAGAGCAAACAAATGAGCATTTATCCACCTTATTTTTAGCATAAGAGCGGGCACGGCCGTTTGTGACTTGACTGTGCCAGGCTTCCAGTTATTTACATAGATATATATATAAACACTAGATACCTCGTACACGCTGTTGGCCAATGGAGGTCGACGTCCGCACACGGCGGCCATCTTGCCACAGGGTGCTCGCTCACTCGTAACATTGTGTTGTATGAAGCATGTACTTTTTAAATAACCATAACTTGCTCAATTATCTACCGATTTTCAAACGGTTTGATTTGTTATCAACGTCAGAGATGTAGTTATGACACTGCATACATATGAATAATTATAACAATCTGCAATTTCAACATGTTACAGCATTCAGAATTATAGCCACGTTAATAACGTTTGTAAGAAACCAAACCGTTTGTAAATCCGTCAAGATTTCAGCGAGATAAGAAGATTTATGTTCGTGCTGATCACTCAGATACCTCAGATACCTCAGAACTTGCCAGAAAGCTTCCCTGTGGCAAGATGGCCGCCCTATGATGCCGGAAGTGACTCCGCCTTAAGAGATCTAGTGCTTATATATATATCTATGGTTATTTAACCCGTACAAAACAAGTGTGCCTCACACATCCTGAAAAGTGAAGCCAGAACATTTCCATCGCCATCTGCTGGCTGACTGCATTACAGATCATAAACCCCGCCTTCTAAACCAATGGCATGTGAGCCAAAATAATAAATCAAAATTACACTTCAATTGAATTTTTCCCAAAGATGGTTCCCACAACCAGTCCAGCCAATCAGAACATAGGAAACATTATATGTTGCCTCACATTACTTGAATATATTGCTACTGAAAAGTAAAAAGAAGTAATGCTGAGAACAATATTGATATTTCATTACATGTTCAGGTAATACACGTCAGTCAATCTTAAACAACAATCAAGCTAACAAATTTTTTTCCCCATGATTATTTATCAAAATATACTTCTGTTAGACTGTATGAGATGATTTACTCTTGATTATATTTGTCTAAATCTTGTCTTTGGCTTTGAAAAGGAACAAAAGTGTTGTTGGTCGGGTGAAACAGACGAAACTCCACTTCAGAAAACTACAAAACAAAACACTAATTAGCTTAATGTCCATGTAGAAAGATTATTCACTAAACACACTGAATGCTGAAAAAGAGTGTTGGGTCACATTTTATATTAAGTGGCCTTAACTACTATGTACTTGCATTAAAAAAATAAGTACAATGTACTTATTGTGTTCATATTGTATTGCAAAACACATTTGCTGCTATTGAGGTGGGATACGGGTAAGTTTAGGGACAGGTTTGGTGGCATGGGTAGGTTTAAGGGTGGGTTAAAGTGTAAGGGATGGGTCAACAGCATACTTATAAATGTAATTACAGAAATTAAAAATATAAGTATAATGTAAAAACATGTATGACATGTACACAATAAGTGCATTGTACCAAATGATTAATTTAAATGTAAGTACAAAGTAGTTAAGGCCACCTAATATAAAGTGGGACCGAGTGTTGTACCTCTTCATCATTTGTGCTGTAAAGCTGCTCCAGTTTCTCATCTTGACATTGTTGGTGTCTTTTTTTACACGCTTGGAGTTTGATCTGAAATAAGCCTTAAACAGCACCAACATGCTCCCGTTACATTTACATTACGTTACATTTAGTCATTTAGCAGACGCTTTAATCTTGGAGTCAGTATAATTTTTATTTAGCAAGGATGCTTTAAATTGATCAAAAGTGATGATAAAGACATTTATAATAATAAATGCTGTTCTTTTGAACTCTCTATTCATCAAAGAAACCTGAAACAAAATCTACTCTGTTTTCAACATAATAATAATAATGTTTTTTGAGCAGCAAATTTTAAATAATTTTTAAATAATAAAAGTATTTCACAATTTTACTGTTTTTGCTGTATTTTGGATTAAACAAATGCAGGTTTGGTGAACAGAAGAGTACTGGTAGTTTGACTGGTAGTGTATTAAAACACGTTTTCTAAAGTGCCTAATGTCAAAATTAGTACAATATATTTGTTGAAAAAATCGAATACACTTTTGAATTATTAGGCTTTGACTCATTTTATTCTTGTTTTGCCGTCTGCTCTAGCTCCCTCCCTCCGTAGGCTACAATAACTCCATATGAATATTTGTCTCTGCTAATTTTTTTAATGTAACTTTATAATCGATATTGATGTCCTTTAGCACAGTATTCTGAATGATACTGTTGATAGCCTAACAGATACTAGCAGTTTAATACTCAACGTTAATAAAGACAAAACTGTTCTCTGTAGTCCTCAGACATCAGAAGACTACAGAGAACGGTTCGGACTGCTGAAGGGATTATCGGTGCCCCCCTGCCCACCCTTCAAGAACTGTGTACATCCAGAGTGAGGAAAAGGGCTCAGAAAATCACTCTGGATCCCTCACATCCAATTCATCCCCTTTTTGAACTTTTGCCATCTGGCCGGCGCTTCAGAGCCGCAAATACCAGGACAGCCAGGCACAAGAACAGTTTCTTCCCCAGGCAATCTACCTTATGAACAGTTAAATGTTCCCCCCATTGTTCAATAAAGATGCCCTCCACTAATATTGGCACCCTTGATAAATATGATCAAAGGCGGCTGTGAAAATAAATCTGCATTGTTTATCCTTTTGATCTTTCACTCAAAAAATGCACAAAATTCCAACCTCATTGTAGTAAAACAATTGAAAGTGGGAGAAAATCTCATTGTGAAATAAATGCTTTCTCTAGTTCATGTTGGCCACAATTATTGGCACCCCTAGAAATTCTTATGAGTACAATATCTCTGAAGTATATTCCCATTCATATTTACGTTTTTTAGCACACCAGGGTGACTAAGAGCATGAAATTGTCCAGCCATGACTTCTGTTCCACAGGATTATAAATATGAGGAACACAAAGGCCAAATTCCCTTAATCATCCATCACAAGGAGTAAAACTTAAGAATATATTTCTGATGTGCAGAACAAGATTGTTGAGCTTCACAAAATAGAAAGTGGCTGTAAGAAAAGAGTTAAAGCATTGAAAATCCCCATTTCCACCATCAGGGTAATAATTAAGAGTCTCCAATCAACTAAAGATGTTACAAATCTGCCTGGAAGAGGACGTGTGTCTATATCGTCCTAATGCACGGTGAGGAGGAGAGTTTGAGTGGCTAAAAAAATTGAGTTTATTTACTCAAATGTTTTGAGTATTATTAACTTATCAGGTTTTACAGTAAAGACTCTCCACAGCTGGAGAATTGCAGTAAATAGTTGAGTCTCGGGTCAGAAAACCTTTAAAAAAAATGGTCAAACAGCACCTACATCACCACATGTTGTTTGGGAGGGTTTCAAGAAAAATTCTCCTCTCTCATCCAAAAACAAACTCCAGCATATTCAGTTATCAGACACGACTGAACTTCAAATGGCACTGGCTTCTATGATCAGATGAAACTAAAAAATGAGCTTTTTGGCAGCAAACCCACCAGATGAGTTTAGTACAAACAGGGATAAAAAAAAGTACCCCATGTCCACGGTTAAATATACTGCTAATGTTGTGGGCCTATATTTCTGCTGGAGGTCCTGGACATCTTGTTCAGATGCATGGAATCATGGATTCTATCAAATACCAACAGATAAAAAATCAAAACCTGACTGCCTCTGTTAGAAATCTTATAATGGGCTTTGGTTGGATCTTCCATCAGGACAACAATCCAAAACAAACATCAAAATAAACACAAAAATGGGTCACTGAGCACAAAATGAATCTTTTACCATGCTGTCCCAGTCCTCTGACCTGAACCCTGTAGAAAATGAGTGGGTGAACTGAAGAGAAGAAGTACTAACATGGAGCTGTGAATCTGAAGGATCTGGAGTGATTCTGGATGAAGAAAATGGTCTCTGATCTCTTATCAGGTGTTCTCCAAACTCTTCAGGCATTACAGGAGAAAACTCAGAGCTGTTATCTTGGGAAAAGGACATTGCAATAATTGGGTGCCAATAATTGTGGCCAACATGAACTAGAGAAAGCATTTATTTCATCATGAGACTTTCCCCCCACTTTCAATTGTTTTACTTCAAGGTTGAAATTTTTTGAAATTTTTTGAATGAAAGATCAAAAGGATAAACAATGCAGATTTATTTTCACAGCTGCCTTTGCTCATATTTATCAAGGGTGCCAATATTAGTGGAGGGCACTGTATGTGCATATGTGTGTATTTTTATTCTCATCCTATTTTTATTGTCTGTGTGTTGTTGTCTCTGTGTACTGGAAGCTTGTGACACTAAAACAAATTCCCTGTATGTGCAAGCTTGGCAATAAAGCTCTTTCTGATTCTGATTCTGAACTATCTAGCGTATTTACAGAAGAAACTGACCTGCACTTGAAGCCCTGAACAGGTCAGTGATATTGTTACATTTTACTGCTTATTCTGGCCGCTTCCTCTTTTTCATCGAGTCGATTTGAATGAGAGCGGAAGTGCAGCAGAACTTAAGAAGAACATTCTGGGGTAGTTTTCAACTTTTTTTTGGCTTCTTAAGTTTAAGCATCAATAGACATAAAGTAGCACATTAAATTTTGGTTAAGTTACAGTATATTATCATGAAATCAATGTGATCATGAAACAATATATACAATTAATCTACAATTAATCCAAAATGCTGCTGCAAGATTAATCTTTAATGAGCCGAAAGGAATGCACATCACACCTCTGTTTATCAATTTGCACTGGCTACCAATAGTTGCTTGCATAAAATTCGAGGCATTAATGTTTGCCTACAAAACCACCTCTGGCTCTGCACCCCTTTACCTAAATTCAGTACTTCAGACCTATGTGCCCTCTAGAAGCTTGCGTTCTGCAAGTGAACTACGCATTATTGTACCATCCCAAAGAGGCACAAAATCACTTTCACAGACTTTTTCATTAACTGTTCCCATCTGGTGGAATGACCTGCACAACTCAACCCATTAACCATCCTTAACCATCTTCAAGAATCGGCTAAAAACTCATCTCCATCACCAATTTATCTACTGTTTTCTTTATAAAAAAACAAATAAAACAACAAAAAAAAACACTTGCTATGTCTACTGGGTTAGGCTAAGCGAGACGTGTCATAGCGCTTGCATATTGTTGCTCTTTTGTTGGTTTTCATTGCTTCTATTGTCCTCATTTGTAAGTCGCTTGGGATAAAAGCGTCTGCTGAATAACTAAATGCAATGTAAATGTCAAAGAAACTCTTCATAAAGGAATGCACTAAACTAAACTAAAATTGTATCTAAAAAAATCTCACCTATAATTGCAATAATCAGCACAATGTTCATTAGGATGGATGTAACAGTCAGAATCTTATGAAACTCAAGTGTTTTCTCACATGGCTGTTCCTGATGCTCGTGTTCTGTTTGGTTTTGATTTTGGGCAGATTCTGTTTAAGTAGAAGAATTGTATCAGTTTTGTGTTTTTATTTCCAAATATGATTAAACACCTCTGATAGAGTTAAATGTAAAAGCATACATTTATTGCAGTAACACATATACACATAAATCATTTTTAGACCATTTTTAGTTATAAACATATTCATACATTTTTTGTCAATTGTAAATGCGATTTAGAAATACTTACCATTGGTGTGAAGTCTGGTGCCATTGCTGATCTGTAGAATTGTGACTGTTTTTGCACAATAATATATTCCTAAATCATTAATAGTTATGTTACTAATAAATAAACGGCTCCAAGTCAGTGATGAATATTTGTCTTTCAGTCTTTCGTCGTGTATAAAAGATGATGTAGAGTCTGTTGTGAAAGTTCGCAGAATCAATATTGGAGAATCTGAAAGTTTCTGGAAAACCCAATAAACATCATTTCTACCAAGATGACAGTCTAAAATCACATTTTTCCCTAAATTCACCCATTTATCAGTTAAACTCTGCATAGTTTGGCACACCAGCAGACCTGTGAAGATAAAACACATAGCAAACACATAATCCTTAAAGCTGGAAAATTATCATGTTAAGATCACACAGAAATTACATTAAGTCGCTTACAGAAGAGTAAAAGTTGCGCCGTCCTCATTCTGAGGTTGTTTTGCTCATATGCTGTAAGATGGTTAACTTAACTACAAATCTGAGAGGAAGTGCTACCACAGATTTGCAGGAAAAAATTAGAGGGAAACCACCAGACACGCTTGAAAAGAGGATGTAGTCGTTGAACTGACCGGACTGTTTATTGTTATTAAAGCATTTAAGAAGGACAAAGTGTATGAGATAAAGTGTTTGTTTTGGCTAAGTAATTTCAGTTGCAAATAGCTTTTATTTTCGATTAATTAAATTGCTATTGGCACCCAAACTAAATTTAATTTTGAAGCTGATTGTCACGAATCCGGTCTATGAACTTCTGTTCCGCCTCCGTTCCTCTTCCGTCATGGGGTTCTCCTGATCCGCCGTGGTGGCCTTCTGTCATGCTCTGGTCTTCTGCTCCGCACTGGTGGGCTCCTGTTCCGTCCTGGTCTCCGCCTTGGTTCTCTGCTCCACCCTGGCTCCCTGCTTCGTTGGTTCTGCCTGGGTGTCCTGCTCTGCTGGCTCTGCCTCAGTCACTGTGGGGCTCTCTGTCACGAATACGGTCTACGAACTTCTGTTATAATAATAATAATTCCTTACATTTATATAGCGCTTTTCTAGGCACTCAAAGCGCTTTACAGTGTGGGGGGTCTCCTCATCCATCACCAGTGTGTAGCATCCACCTGGATGATGCGACGGCAGCCATAGTGCGCCAGAACGCCCACCACACACCAGCTTACTGGTGGAGAGGAGAGAGAGTGATGAAGCCAATCAGCAGATATGGGGATTGTTAGGAGGCCATGATGGTCAGAGGCCAGTGGGCGAATTTGGCCAGGATGCCGAGGTCACACCTCTACTCTTTTCGAAAGACATACTGGGATTTTTAATGACCACAGAGAGTCAGGACCTCGGTTTAACGTCTCATCCGAAGGACAGTGCTTTTTACAGTATAGTGTCCCCGTCACTATACTGGGGCATTAGGACCCACACAGACCACAGGGTGAGCACCCCCTGCTGGTCTCACTAGCACCTCTTCCAGCAGCAACCTAGTTTTCTCAGGAGGTCTCCCACTCACCACCAGAGGTCACTCGCTCACTACATTGACTCTCACACCATACATCACACTGGACTGCATTTCCCATCATCCATTGCACTGATTACACATACACAGCTGATTATACTGATTGCACACACCGCTGATTGCACTGATCACACCCCCTACATAAACCATGGACTTCCTCTTCCTCTTGGCCAAGTATTGTATGCATTTATCGCTGTCCTAGCTTTAGCTACCTTGCAGAGCCTTTCGTAGTTTCCCTAGTCTTGCCTTGCCTTGCCTGTTTCGGTTTGTGTTTTCTCCTGCCTGGACTATTGCTTATGTTTTCGGTTTACCTCTCTTGTCAAGCCCCTTTGGATATTGTTCGCTGTCGACTGACCCATGCCCGTTTTGGATGACTCTTTGCCTTACCTGTGATATACCTGTTTGCCGTTGTTTGACCCTGCCTGTATTTATGACCATGTCCTTGAATAAAACCTTGCACATGGATCCGCATGTCTCACGTCTCGTTTGCCCCATACACTGATCATAAATGTTTTTTTTATTTTTATTTTTTATCTTTTGACCAAACTTGTAAGCTAGACTGGGTGATTTCTGACAGCACCAGCATGTGGTTTTGCTGACCTAGTTTCACGTTAGCAAGTGTGAGTGTTAGACATGTATGTTCTGTACAAATATATATTTTTATCCACCGTTGCTATTTCACATGGCCTCTGGAACATGGATACTGAAAACATTATATTAGAGAACATTCTGGCAATGTTCTTTTAAAGTTATGATCAAGCATTCTTTCAGTAATAGGATGTTCATTCAGAGTTGTCTTAGTGGGAGGATCATCTAACGTTGTTTTAAATATTAGGCCTTTACTTGTTTCAGGAAGTTCAGGGAACATTCAGAAAATAACATTTCCAAAATGTTTGCAAAATCATAAAATGAATTAATCCCTTAACATTTGTATGACCAAGAAAAAAATATTTTTAAAACACTGGATATTTTGAATGTTCAGAGAAAATTAAGAAATAAAGTTTTCATAACGTTAGAAAAACATTGTCAGATGATTCAAGACTGATTTCTCAGAATCCTATTTTAGAGTCCATTTTCTTGGACCTGTGATCTTTTGACTGTACGAATCATACAAAATGTTGGTAAGTATGTAATTACAAAAATAAATTACTGAATTTCTTGTGTTAAGTTTGCAGGTTAAGTCTGGACTTAAGTCAGGATAATCAAAGATTCGTAGTAGTAATCGGTTGACATCACCTCAAATTAGGCTACATTTAATTTCTAAAACCCATATCTTTACCAAATTTAACCAAAGAGATAATACAAATTTATATATTGGGACAAAAATGGACACAAAACAATAGCCTATAAAGGTTAGCCTCAGAATCACAGGCCTATCCTCAGAACCGAACTTGAGTAGTTTGATATGAAACCAGTATTGCCAACTAATTTTCACGTTGCTAAAGGAAGATCGATTTGTTGCTAAAAGTTGCTAAATGACGTTGTGATGTCATTCCGCGATGATATCATTGCGTAATTACGACGCAAAAATGTGTCGCTACAGCAAAAAAAAAGTTATATGTTAATTTAGACTTGTTTGTAAAATACTATAAATGCCTAATATAATATTAAAATATAAATAACTGTATTTTTAAATACAACTGAATTATTGAACACTAACACAAATTTCTTTTTATTAGCTAGAACTTATAAAACTACGCATTCTGAACAGTTATAGTTTTAAGCAGTGTATTAGTAGGTAGTTAGTGTGCTACAATCTAAGAAAAATCTGTAAAAATAGGGCACAATCTACTATGTTAATATTAAGGATTTTTTTTTTTTACCTGCATTTTAAATTACCCATTGTATTTTGTGTTTTCGGGTTACAGGGTTACAACGGATAATGGATAACACATAATGTCCTGAAAAATTACTAGTACCTTTTCCATTTTTTCTAGATATTTTTCTTACAGTGTACTAACTGATCAACAATCGCAGGTACAAGCTAAGGCGTATCACAAATGAACAATTATTCAATTATTATTAACAAATTGAACAATTGCAAATAGCAGCTAACTTAATTCATGTGATGTGTGTACTGCTATGCATCTTTTGTTTACTCATTTTGTGTAATTTAGATGGAAATCGTGTGCCTTTTTATCGTTTAAGTCATTTATCAAAAGTTGCTAAAAAATTGCCAAATAAATGTTAAAAATAGCTAAATTTGTTGCTAGGTGCTTTTGGAAGAAAATGTTGCTAGGGTAGTGTGAAAAATTGCTAAGTTGGCAACACTGTATGAAACTTGGTGTGTTACATCTCAAACACAACTCTTGGGAAAGTTTACCTCATCAAACTGTGCTACTAAACTCAGCTTGTAGAGGGCGCTGTCACCATTTGAAGGCGATTTTCGATGCTAAAATGCTTTCTGAACATGCAGATATAAAACATTGCTCTGTTTGTATACATATAAACAAACAAATATAGAAAATAATCGAGTCGAAAAAACATGAAGGTAGTTTTCAGCTAATAAGCAGCCCGCGGTTAAAGGAGTACGAGCCTCTCATCATGTCTAAACCGAAGACAGACTGCAGCGAAAGTGAGTGTATAAAAAAACAAAACAAACAAAAAAATAAATTCACTTTTCCTGTGTATGATAAATTGGTTATTTATTTTGTGGAACACAAGAATTGTGGACTGAATGATAAGTCACCATTCACACTGTAAATGAATGGTGACAGTCTCTGAGCCAACGTTGTGCTTAACTTATCCTTTTTAATTATGGAAGAAAGTAAAATAGGTTTGTTACAACACAAGAGTGAGTGAATGAATGAATGAATGATGGCAATTATTTATGTTTGGTTGAACTAATCTTTTAATGTAGGCTATACTCATATCATATCACTCTTTCATTATTTAGCAGAATATATTTCCATTAGACTGTACGATTTACACTTGATTATGTTTGTTTAGGTTTTGTTTTTGGGGTTTTGAAATGGAACAAAAGAGTTGGTCGGATGGGACAGATGAAACTCCACTTCAGAAAACTACAGAATTGTATATATTGTTATATATAAGAGAATTAATAAGAGATGTGTCTTGCCTCTTCATCATTTGTGCTGTAAAGCTGCTCCAGTTTCTCATCTTGACATTGTTGGCGTCTTTTCTTACACACTTTGACACTAGTTTGATCTGAAATAGGCCTAAAACAGCACCATCATTACTGATTAAGCATTGTACAATTGATCACTAAAGGAATGTAGTATTAAGCATTTGAAAGAAAGATATTATATTGTACTAGAAACAATGTAGAAACCTGAAATCCCACCTATTATTGCCAAAAACGTCAAAATATTTGGTATGAAGTACAAAACTTTGAGAGATTGCTGTGTATTTGGACATTGTGATTGTGATCTCAAGCAGCTAGTTTGGCTAATTTTATATTTTCTGCAGCTCAGCAGTAGCACTTCCTCTAAGAGACGCTATAAACTTCAACCTGAACACAAGTTTAATCTGAACACACGATCAACAAGCTCAAGAATGAAGACGCTGCTGCTTTCACTGCTCTGTAAGTTTATTTCTGTGTGACTGAGTGTGATTCTGTCATGATCTGAATGATCTGTTTTCTGTTTCTTCAGGTCTGTTTGTGTGGAATCAGTCCACAGAAGCTTTAACTGATCAGCAGGTGGTTTTAGGGCAGAGTGTGACTTTAGCCTGCGAGTTTAAATGTAAAGCCGCTATATGGTTTTTGTTGAAACTACCAGCTCGTCCAGAGATGATACTGTGAACATTTGCATCCAGTGATGATACTGAGACTGATTATTATGATGAAAAATTCCGCAACAAATATTTAGAGGGAAACAGGAGCGAATTAGTAATCAATAATGTCACTGTTGCTGATTTAGGAGTTTATTACTGTATAAAAGCAGGCTGGGCTTTAAAGATCAGTGACGGTATCAGACTGCACACCACTGGTAAGTGACAAACTGCAATACAGTTATACAAATATTACTGTGATCTAAATGGCAAGAATAAATGTGCTTTATAAATGTGAATAAGCAGCTAATGTATGATTTTTTTATCATTTATTTAGAAGTCTGAGGTGAAGTTTGGTGAGCGTGACAGACCAGCAGCACTGTTGTTCCTGCTGAATATCTAGAAGTTCATCCAAACTCTGTATATGAAACAGCTTCATTCTGAGAGATTGTGTTGATTTATCGCTGTTTGCTTCAAATGATCAGAATTGAGAGCTGCTTGAACATGTAATGAAATTATGATTCTCAAAGACTTTAATTTGCTCTTTTCTGTTCATAATAAAACATGACTAAAATCTGTTTGCAATTAAAATGTCAATCAAGTTTTATAATAACATATTCTTTTCGAATAAATCAAATTTCTAATGTTTTTGGTAGTTTATTTCTGTCTCTGAGTGATGAATAAGCTGATTTGAGTATTTGTGCATTTGTGGGTGCACTCTCCAAATGCAATTTCACCTTCATGGAGTAATTGATGTGTTTTGTAGTTTTCTGAAGTGGAGTTTCGTCTGTTCTGCCCGAACAACAGCACTTTTACTTCTTACATAAGATTAAGTCGTTTCATACAGTAATGAGAGTAAAACATGGTTAGCTTGACTGTTGTTTTAGATTGACTGATGTTTGTTACCTAAGCATGTATAATGCAAAATTCTCAATATTTTTTTCAGCATGACTTTTCACTTTTGTCTTGATAACTTAATCTTATGAGTGAAATATAAATACAAGTTCTACACTGATTTTGAGTGGCTTCATTCTTTGACTTTTTTTTATAAACACACTGATGTAAAATGCAAAAAAAGTTCAAAAGTCTGGGGTTGTTAAAACATTTTTAATATTTTTGCTCTCTTATGCTCATCAAGGCTGCATTTATTTGATCAAATAAAAAGACCAGCAGCACTGAAAGACCAAATACAGAAGTTGCAAGAACAACAACAAGACCTTGAGAAAAGGAGTCGTAGCCAAAACCTGCGAATAATTGGCATACCTGAAGACACAGAGAAGGGCTGGCAAACTGGCCCACTGACTTCATGTTTGGATTCTTCTCAGAGGTGCTAGGTGAAGATTTACCTGACCTTCAGTCAGTGGTGTTAGATCGCGCTCATCGCGCCCTCGCTCCGAAACCTCACGCTGGCGACAGGCCCAGAGCAATGATCGTCAGTCTGCACTACTTCTCCGATAAGGCCAAGATTCTCCAAACCTCCATAAGCTTACCGCGCTTCCTGGAGGTTTGGAAAATGTATACATATCGCGGTGCACAGGTCCATATTTTCCCTGACATGAGTACTGAACTGAGCCGTAGAAGAGGAGCTGCCTTCAATTCTGTGAAATTCAAGCTTAAGCAGGCTGGGATTTCTTATGGCATCTATGAAATCAATTTAATGCCGCATAGATTTACGGTTCATTTTTGATAACACTAGACTTTCTTTTAAGTCACCATCGGAGGCGGACACTTACTTTGAGCAACACATCAAACCAAAAATGGATGCACTCGTCTCTGAATAGTTTTTCGGGACCCCCTTAATGTCTGCTACAGTGTGTTTGGTAGTATGCAGGGCATAAACGTTAACAGTGCTTGTTCACTTTTTGGATTTCTTTTCTTTTTTTTTTTTGTTAAACTGGACATTATATTCATTCTGTCACTGAATTTTTTTCTTTTTCCTCTTTCTGGACAGTGGAGACTTTTACTGGTTAAAGACTAATATGGCTTTATGAAGCTCTCTTTTCAATAAGACAAAAAAAAAAAAGTGTGTTAAAAGACATTTTAAGATGTTGAGCATTTGGAAGAAGTCCTATGCATTTGGGAACATTGAAGTTTAGTTACATGTGGGATGTTTTTTTGCTTGGGGAGCTGTTTGGTGGGTGGGTTGGGGTCAAGGTGTTCATTTGGCATTCAAACTTGTTCATGTTTACTTGTGCTATTGTATACAGTTGTTAGCAGAGGCATCATGCACTCATTATTTTTGAGGGGGCACGAGGTTGGGGGTTCGTCATGTGACACAGCAACCACAACAGCACTTATGTTTTATTTATTTTTTCCTTTTTATTCGAAACATTCCCAAACATATTAACTATATCATGAAATATCTTGATTCTCACCTATATGTTGAACTATAGTGGGCCATGGTCAAAGTAACCTAATAATGTAAACAATGCATAAAAACTGTTTATGGGTGTCATGACATAACATATTTTTAATATGACTGACTTTATATTTAATGTGAATTTACATTGAAAGTTAATGTGAATAAAAACATGTTAGGCAGCACTTTCATTGTACAGAAAGAGAGCAAAGAACATTTACATTATCAAAGAATATTTTTACTGACAGTCTAGTTCAAGCACTCTCAGAAACTCCCATTAAAATCACTAAAGCTGTTTACACTATGAAATTAATATCTTACAGATTCGTACACACATTTGCACTTTGTTGTTTCTGACGAGAGAATTCGCCAGAAAGAGGTATTCAGTCAGCGAGCGAGTGAAGAAAACACCGGCATTTTAGCGATGACTCATCTGAACGCCTCTGATTGGTCATTGCATTCATAAGCTCAACAGCATCGTGTGTGATTGGTAATGCGCAGCGCTGTACAAATGCGTCTGTCTCTGGCTCAGCGACAGCCAGCGAAGGCAGATTTGAATTTAGCAGCTGATGATATGAGCACTGAACGATATAACTCTGACATTTTTTTGTTTGTTTTGTTTTTTGTCTTTTGGAAGCTGCATTCAAAATCCACTTGGCTCAAAAATCTGAATGGGCATGACGCCTCTGCGATTTAGCACCCATATAACTGTAGAATATGGGGTCAGGTCTGTAATTTATATGCAAATGTCAAAAGGCTAAAAGGGTCTCTGAGACATAAAGCCTATACGATCATCAATGATCCTAAGCAGATGCTACAATGGTGTCCCATACTTGGATTCAACCCATCCAAGTGTACACACACAGCAGTGAGAAGTGAACAAACACACACACACACACACCCTAGGTATAATGATTAATACAGTTGGTATAATAGGCGATATTGTTTTCAACTCTCTGTGGTCTGGTGGATGATTTGGAAAGATTTTGAAGCAGTATCGAAACAACCTTGAAATGAAAGCTCCTTGGGCTTTAAAATGAATGCTTTAAAATGCTTTACAGTGTGTGAATACAGTGTCTTTTGGATATTGATATTGCTATTTACCTGTTTCAATGTTATGCTTTAATATAAAAGTGCTTTCACTTGCGATACTTGCTTTGTTACGATGAATGAGCAGCAGTTGTGAATGTTAGGTGTCTGAATTTGATGCAATGTAATCAATCACAAAGCTTAAAAAGAGGGTATACAGTGGAAAAGAAAGCATGTTGCAACATCAAGCGGAGATGAGGCAGATGAAGAGACTACACAGTGAAGAAAAGGAAGAGTGCTAGATGCAGACAGCAGCATAAGTGACAGAGGAAGGATATCCTTTATGAGTCACAGACATTGATATGTAACTGGAATTCCCCAAAAAGAAGTATAAACATGGTCTGAGGAGTAAACCACTCTGCAGATGCTGCCTGCATTAATCGTGAAGGACACCTGATACTCTATCAAAGGGTGCTTTGTATTATAACTAATAAAATTAGAGATTTTATTGTTACAATTGCCTCCTATGAGACTTTACTTATAACTACAAACTGAGTCGCAAACAAGAACAACCACAAGGGAGTCTCCTGAAGAACTTTAACCTGCCGACTGGTAAGACCTTAATGGTTTAGGCTAGATTTGACTATCCTTACCATACCTGAATAATTATAGGGTTAAAGGTGTAAGATAAAAGGACTGTCACGTTTATGTACTGTTTTGGTTCGGTTTCTGTGTTTTCCTGAGTTCCCTTGTCTATTAGTTTCCATGGTTGTTAATTAGTTCCACACCTGTTTCTATTTTTCAATGATTGCCCTCTCCTATAGAGGGTATGCATTGATATCACTTTCCCACCGGAACACGCCCCCTTAGCTGGACTGAGTGGCAAAAAAGCCTGCTGCATGACTGGATTTATTAGGGAAGCTGCAAAAACTCGAGTAAAACCAACTATAATCAGTAACTAAAGGTTGTTGGACTTGATATAGTGTCCCTTACAACTTACCAAGGATTCCAGTCATCCATGGATATTGATATGCAGCCAGGAATTATGTTTCCTGACATTTAGATGTGCCTAATTTCAACGCAGGAGAAGCAAATTTGTCTGTGATTGCATTTGTAAATAAAAAGTAGGTTGGTCTAAATCCGGGTGATCACTTATATCATATATATATTTAACGAGTTCGTTTGCCGATATAATCATTAGGAAATAGAGTAAACTTATTTGGCTTGCTGTCCACTGATGAGTGGCTCAATGAAGCAGCTTCAACTCGAGCTCTGATAAAACCCCCAGGGACATGATATGAGGTGATTACAAAGGGCAAGGTACCTAAGAAGAAGGTGGAGATTGGGGAGGTGGGGGGATGCTAGAGCAGCTGAGACTGGAGAGAGGTAAGCAGCTGCTTATATACTCTGGCTGTTGATTGAAAGATTAGATGGGCTCGCTCCTCCCTAACTTACATTTAGGAACTTCATATATATTAATGCTGTCAATTAAAAAAATAAAAAAATAATTAATCTCACCTAACATCAAAGTTTTTTAATATACTTTTGTATAATTTCACATTCAATCTTCAAATTAATGTACAAACAACATAAAGACAGTATATTTTTTATATTTGTTTAATGACATCTATATATGGTCATATCGTCCAGCCCAAAAATGTATATAGTTTTTGTCAGTGTTTATTTAAAAGAATACAGTTATGCAGAATACGAGATGGTAAATATTCAATTGATATGTTGTCAATACAATGTATAACAATAAAATAAATAGTGTATGATTTTACCCCAAAATTCAACATATTAACATAATATGATAACTGCAAATCCATGTTTTGCTGCCTGGAATCCATTTGTTTCTTTTAATTGCAGGGATCCATTCGCTTCTCTTTTCTGTTGCTTTCGGCAGTCTGTAAAAATATACCTCAGATTTCTTGTCAAATCTATTTGAACAGTCAATCGCAAAGCTCTTTCTCGTTTTAGATGTGTTTTGTGTGTTCTGTCACAGCATTCATGCTGAAAACCAATGCTCTCCATTCAGTCTTTTTGCCACTCAGTGGGCGGAACCGCAGTAACTCTAGCTGACAGTGACGTCACATGCATACCCTCTATTATTTAAGCCCTGTGTTTTGCCCTAGCTCCTCAGTTCCGCTATTGATGTTGGATGATATTGTTTTTGTTGGTTTCCTGTGATTCTCCTGCCCGTGGATTTATTATTACAGGACACTCTTTGTTTATTTTACTCCTTCGTTGTTTGGTTTCAACAGCTACACGTGGCAAGGACACACCAAGGAACAACTGAACTGAACTATTGTCTTTTGAAGAATCACTAGGATTTATAAGCGTGAGTTGGGAACAAGAGGTTTTAAACACAACCTTCACACACCAGCAGCAGTCAGAGACAAGGCTGAAAATAAGAAAAATGACAGATCATGAAGAAAGAATTTGCGATCTGGAAGAAAAAACGGAAGACATAGAAAGAGAAACAAAAGATCTGGAAAACAAAACAGATGAGCTTACAAAACAGAAAAGAGATCTGGAAAACAAAACAGATGAACTTAAAGAAAAAACTGAAAATCTGGAAAGACAAACAAAAGATCTGGAAAACAAAACAGATGAGCTTACAAAACAGAAAAGAGATCTGGAAAACAAAACAGATGAACTTGAAGAAAAAACAAAAGATCTGGAAAACAAAACAGATGAGCTTACAAAAAAGAAAAGAGATCTGGAAAACAAAACAGATGAACTTGAAAGAAAGAAAAGAAATCTGGAATACAAAACAGATGAACTTGAAGAAAAAACAAAAGATCTGGAAAACAAAACAGATGAGCTTGCAAAAAAGAAAAGAGATCTGGAAAACAAAACAGATGAACTTGAAGAAAAAACAAAAGATCTGGAAAACAAAACAGATGAGCTTGAAAAAAAGAAAAGAGATCTGGAAGAAAAGACAGAGAATCTGGAAAGACAAGCAAAAGGTCTGGAATACAAAATAGGAGAGCTTGAAAGAAATAAAAGAGATCTGAAATACCAAACAGATGAGCTTGAAGGAAAAACAGAAAATCTAGAAAGAAGAATTCAAAATCTGGAAGCAAGATTTTGGCCCTGATCTGAAGATAGAAGTGACGATTGAAGAAGTGCTGCTAAACATGAGGTACAACACTCAATATAATCACATTCTTTCAAAATAGCAAATATTGTAGATAATAGCAAATACTGTAAATAATAATAGTCATAATAATAATAAAATGAGTTGAGTGGTGTTTGTTTGGTTTATCTGTTTGTTACCTCCATATTAAAACTTCAAAAGTCGTTAAACTATAACTAACTTTACAACTTCAGTCATTAATTAACATGTTTTAGCTACTTCTGTTGTGTTAGTGTTTGTTCCACCAGAAATATTAAAACAAATAATGAAAACGGTGCCAACCAGCCCATCTCACCCACCAGAACTTAAGCTGAATAAACATTAATGAAAATGAGGAAGTGTTCAGATGATCAGTATTTTCACAAAGTTAAATGAAATGTTGAGAAAACTCACATCATGTTCCTTCAAGAAGATAAATACAAATGCAAACAATCCTAGATACACTAACATGAGTCAAACATCTTCATACTACTCTTATTCATGTGCATGTATGAGTTGTGCTGTTTTCCAAAGAACTGATTCATGTTTATTTTGTAATAATATATAGTTCAGTCATGAAACTCTAGATGGCGCAGGCTGAAGGGTTGTTAACGTAACTGATGATATTCAGAGAGTTAAACAACTTGGCACAAGCTGATTGGTTCATGCTGCGTATGCAGCCAATGAGCTTACTGCCTTGCATATGGCTGGCTAGCATTCACTTGAGATTCCTTCAGCGCACTTTCAGAGTTTTTCTGAAGCCCTCCACCTTCCCCAGCTCCACCTGTATATACCTGCTAAGGGTTATTTTATATGCTATTTGTGCAGCAGCAGTATGTCTTAAATACTCACGGCACCATTTCGCCATATGCACTGGCAGTAGCAAGTTCCTGTACTTGCTTGCAGCAGCAGCCGCAATAATCTACAACTACAGCAATAACCAACAGCAGCAGCGTAGCAGATCTATTCCGCTAAGACCAAATACATTAATATTGTCATATCCATCACCATGCTAAAATCTTGAGTTGTCATGATTGAAATAGATTTATAAGATTATGAATATAACAGCAGTTTATTTGTTTTATCTCTTCCACACAGAGTCTGTGTTTGGGAACTGATTGGGAACTCATGAAGACATCAAGCTCTGACCAAATTTAAAGCAGTCACACACACACACCACACACACACACAAACACACTCAAAAAAAGCCATTGTTCACTGTTACTACACTGTTTTTATGCATATGTTGTCACAGCGAATCTTGCCATTAAACTATAATAATGTATTGCAGTGTGTTTTGTGTGTGCGCGTTTACACAAAATCTATTACTAATATCATATTACTAAAAAAAATATAGATTTGAGAACAGAATTCACAAATATAACTCTATATAGCATAAACCACTGTTAGTGAAAACAATCATTTATTCCATTTAATTTTTCTTTTTTAATTATTTTAATGTTACTGAGACTTCCTCCTAGGACAACTAGTCTAGTCTGTTATATAGTTGTGTTTATATTTGTATTACAAGTTCTTGAAGTAATAGCTTTTAATAGAGTAACACAATCTGGAAAAGCAATATATAAAGTTTTTAAATATAATAAATATACATTTCTGTAGTTTTCTAAAATATTTAATTGGGTAGAAAGTGTTATTTTTACAAATGCTTATCCAGGAATCATGAACTACTGGAAAAGTCATGTTAATTCATTGGTCAAAAAGAGTGGAGAACCCTGAAAAATATTCTGTTATTGAATATCGTCTTTGAAATAGAGACACACCATTAACTGCATATAGCTTTACTTTTCTGTCTGTCCATCTGTCTGTCAAACCCAGAGTAAAGCAATGTTTCACACTTGTAACTTTGAATGGGGTTTATGGGTTATGATACAGAGCAGGTTTAGCACTGCTTTTGCAGGAGTGATGCATTCATTGAAGTGAAGAAGAGACCTTTTTTATTTGTGCAGTTATGGTCCAAAAACCATCAGAAATATAGGAGCCCAACTAATGCACAAGAGCAGGACAAGCCGTTATTTAAACAGATCATTTGGTGTATTCATCCAATCAAAGACACTGACAGTGGAAATATGAATACGAATTTTAATCAGGTGTCTGAATTTCCAGGATTCGTTCTTAACCCAGGATGAAGACTGAACAGTGTGAAACATGGAAAAAGATAAGCCAGGATTCTGTTGACCTAGGTTTAGAATGAACCAGGGGTAACGTGTGTGTGTAAAGCCCTATAGAGTAGATTGGTATTACCATGGTACCATTTAAAGTGCATCATTTATTACTATGGTATATATTGAAGTACCATGCTTTTACAATCATCATTGTGCCATGGTTTCAGAGTGGACAAATCAGTCAGTTAACAAAATGAATGAAACAATTAAAGACGTACTAATGAAGATACAAGGTACAACATTAAATATGATCACATTCTTTCAAAACAGCTAAATTTGTACAAACGGTTCAAAATATAATGATTATAATAGTGATTAAACTAGTGATGTCAGACAAATGTGATTTGAGTGGTGTTTGTTTGGTTTCTGTTTGTATCTTCCATTTAAAAAATTCTTTAAAAGTCATTTAACTATGCTAACTTACTAACCCCAACATAACTTTAATCATGAAGTAACAAAATGTAGGAAATATGTTTTTGACTGAGTTTTGTTATTCATGTTTATGTTCATGCAAGAGTTGGAATTCAACATTTAACAACAGCTGTTCTGTTTTCCTGCAGATCACCTGAGTAGGTGCGTGACACATGAGGGTGCAGCACTCTGCCTTCAATGCTTTTCCACTGTTTTGTAGTAATTTACATAATTGGAAATGGCTCACATGTCAGCTACCATTTGTTTGACTTTCCTTTTGACAATCGGTATCGCAAATATATTACAGGATCTTTTATGCTTTCAAGTAGCAGCCATGTAACATTTTGTACTAATTCATAGAGTTTGATATTCTCAATAAAAGCAGCTCTGAGCTTGTTTAGTCTGAATTAAAAGAACTTTACTTAAATTATTTGCATTATATTCTGTGTGCTTTTTGTTTGTAAGACAATGCAATGCTTATTTTTTAATGAAGGTCTGATTTTTCTAGCATCAGTTAGAATCGTGTGCATAATGTTATTTATTCATTCAAAAAATTATGTTATTTAAATCCCATATGATTCGTTTTTGCCAAACTAAAATTGGTTGATTAGCAGTAAACAGAGATGGAGGAAAATTCCGTGGGAGAAATCTTGATACTAAACATGACTGAATAATAAAATGCTGTGTTACAGTTTTAAGAGACAGTTTCCTAAAGTGTTACATGATTTGAGCTAAAGAAACAAAAAGTACTATTACTGACAGATTACTGTTGTGTTCAGCTTTCGTCATGTCTTTGGGATTCACTTCTTCATATCTCTCAGGTTCTAAATTTGAGATTCAGTTGCCCACTTTCAAGTTTATGATGTGAAAATCACAATTAAGCTTGTATGCTGGTCAGTAAAGAACAGGGGAAAATCTGAAACTGTTATACTCCTTGAGCATCTTCTAAAATCATCAGCCAATCTGACAATGCCAGTCTTTCGTCTGGGACAGCTGAAAGTCGTGCAGTGTGTCTCGTGCTTTAGGGTGGTGCCTGGGGGTTAAAGTCTGTGTTGTGTCCTACCTTGTCAATGAAATAGACACGATCATGTTTAAAGGTCAAGTTACATACACACACACCCCTCCTTAAACATACACAGGAGTGTCTCTCTCTACTGGAAAAGGAAACATCACGCCAGAAAACTATTTTTTTAACCAATAAGAGAAGAGTGAATATTTTAAAATAGGCCTATATTTACATTTATAGAAATGTCACGACAGGTGTTGTGCTGAATTCTGACCGATGCCAGATTACTACCCCCCTAGTATTGGTAGGTTTAGGGTTAGGTGTGGGGGAGGGGTTAGGATTAGGCAATCAAGTAGCGATTTCAACAAGAGGGGGTAATAATTTGGCAGGGAGTCGAAAATGGGCACAACACCGGCTCAAAGCCGTAAACAAAAGATTGGAGGACATATCCAGGTTGCAACAAAAATGTTTATTAACATAAATACAAAAATAAATAAAACAAGAAAGTAGCACAGTCAAAAACAATTTCTGTCAGACACACGATTAATCAAAGCATCAGACAGAACCAAGTTTAAAGTAATAACAAAGTCCAAAATAAACAAAGACCAAACTTAAAACAAACGCAACCTGGGAGCTGTTTCATAAAAGACGCTAAGAAAAGCGGGGATTAAAGTCCAAAACCTGACTTGAAATAACCTAACAAATCAATCGGGACTAAAGCGGTTTCATAAACGACGATTTAAATTCACGCAATCTGACTAATTCGAGCCAGGTTCAGTGAGGCAGGATAATTTGATGTGCACGCTTATTCTTAAGCAGCTCTTATTGTAAATCATGGATCAAATCGATCCATCATGGCAAACAGCGAATATTTGTGCTGTTTAATGCATTTGAGACGTTGTGTTTTCCTCAGTGCATAACTGATAAGTCACAGGTATATTTTTCATCTGTAAATGTTAGAAAGTCATGCAAATATATCCATTTTGCTGTCAGGAGTGGGCGAGGCTTACGTGATGCGCGCAGTTCAAATCTGATTTATGTAGGCTATTTTAATATTTAATTCAGTGATTTTAACTTTTGATTTAGTGTTTTTAATGCTTTAAAGAGCCATTTTAGATTGCAGTGTTTTAATGTTCTAATAACCATAAAAGGTGCAGCTGTCATAAATTCAGAGAGAAAGGCTGCATGGCTAAACTGCTGATCAACTAAATGCGCAAGTATCAACTATGTTAAAATGTCATTAGCCTACATTTTGGGCACAATGCATTAAATACAGTTGGTTGTAGCCTATTTGTTATTTATTTGATTTTTTTTTTTTTTTTTTTTTTTTAATTCACCATAAGGTTTGTTTTATTTAATTGAACATATCTCTGATAGGCAGTGCACACAGCAATACGTTTCTGAATTCAGCATCTCAAGCCATAAGTGCCGTGTTTTGGTATGCCATGCCAAGTCAGGGTAATTTATAGCTCCAGTAGAAGCTGCTGTAGAATTCAATAAACTTGGTGATAAATATTACATATGAGTTTTATACAAATGGAGCTGTCTCAAAATACCATCATACTGAGTCTCTGAAAATGAAGAAAGGCTCTGGAGCCAAAAACATGTACCAGCTTTTAGACAAATATGGTTTTGTATAATATAACCCTTTTAATTTTTTTTACCTTTTATTGTTTGTTTTCTATGTGTTTTTTTTTTTTTTTTTTGCTGCATTGTATAAAGATTTTGGAAAAAACAAAAAAAAAAAACATTATGCTTGAATTGTTCTCATAGTAGAAAATTTACTTTTCATAGAATTTATGAATGGGTGGGTGTAATTAAATGTGTTTTAATAGCATTATTTTAACTAATCACACTGAATTAACATCTTTGATATCTTATATTACTGAAATCTTTTGTTCAAATCATTTAGTTTCCTGATTAATTATGTAGAACTACTGTCAAATAATTCATAAAAGGGTGTGAGATCATTTTAAACGCTACACTGATGGACAATGTTTAAATGATATTACCCATGTCATGCTGTTGAATGTTGCATTTCTGACAAAATATTGTGTTCTGTGTTCTTTGATTATCATGATAGAAAATAACATGCATATAAATTATACAGAAAACAAAACAAGTGATGCTTCTGAATCTGATACTGTAGTGCTGCTCTTATGTGGTACTGAAAGGTCAACCCTATTCCCATGATTTAGTTCCTATATTTCTGTAAAAGAGAGAGCAAGTTCTTATATGATTTCAATTAATATTTTAACAACGTATGTTTAACATTTAGTTTAGATTATTCCAAAAAAAAAAAAAAAAGTGTGATTCTATAGGGGAAAATGATATAAAGAAACTGTATATACTGAAAATAATGAACAGTGAACTAAATATTTAGCTCTAAATTTGAAATAAATAAAAAAATAATAATTTTTAATATAGCTATTTTCATTCTATGGAATATAATGTTAACATTAACCCTAACCCCAACTGGACCGATAAACTCATACAAGGTGCCGTGTTTACATGCTCATCATTTTTCACCACCATGCATATTCCTGTATTCATCATAATCCGAAATAAACTCTTTTGCAAATAATGACCGTGCTCTTGTCATTTATTATGCTGTGTTTCAATCATTTTGGACAGTAATTTATTTAACTCATTAATTCTTATTCATCTATACAATATTCAAACCAAAGTGTGAGGGCACATGAAACTGTGACTGTCTGAAACAGTGGCTGTATCTAATTTCACACAGAATTGGCCTTGTTTGGACATGCACATCATATAAATGAATGTATGGGTAAACATTCTGAGTAAGGTGTTTAGATTCTATATTTGCATGTGTCAATGATCTTATTCCAGAAACCAGAATATTGTATTTGGTTATGGTATATGGAATATAATCAAACTCTTATAAACATCAGAACTGCCACAGATGGTCTGAAGATGAAAGCAAAATAAAATACAAACAAGGTTTATTAAACAGGTGCAACAGTGTGAAGCAGCCACAAACAACAACTGAAGGGTGAAATAAAGCACCTTAAATAGAGGGCAAATGAGTGAACTAATGACAAATACCTGTGACAATTAAATTAATGACAACTAATATGTGGCAGGAAACAGGACAAGGAACTAATGAAAGCAGACTAGAAATGAAAACAGAAACTAAGACAAAATAACAGAGTCTGTGACAAGATTCTTCTAGTGCACGTAAACATGTTGAGGGAAAAGGTTTGCGGTTCTGAGAATCTGATTATTCCTTTAGTTTTGTTTCATCTGGATAATAACAATCAGCTTCCATCTTCACCTGTTCCCCGTCATCTACATCCAGTCTCATCTTGCCTACTTGTTGGCTGCATCCGAAAACTTAGGCAGCTGACTTCCTGCCTTATGAGGCAATGACTTTGCAGGCAGCATTTTTTTGAATGACGGCACCTCACGAACCTCACGATTTTGGACAGGCTTCTGAGGCAGCGTAACGGTTTAATGATCTACAACAAAATAGAACGAGTTTTGGTGATAACTAAACAAATATTTATTTACTTTAATACTAATTTCTCTCTAGAAATAACATCAAAAGTGCAAAAAGTTCATCAGAAATATACATTTACACACAAACTAACCACCAAACGCAACTTTCAGACCCACTTTCATGGAATGGAACGCACAGGATTGTGGGATATCAAAGGCAGCGAAGGATACATCTATGCTGCCTTCAAAAATCGTTCAGATGAAGGTCTCTCATGAGACAGGAAGTGAAGCTAACTTTGGATTCGGACGTGCCTTGATGCCTGCCTACCTTGGAATGTGTCCTCTGAAGGCAGCATTTTTCAGTTTTCAGATGCAGCCGTTGCTGTTTTTTATTTCTTCTTCTTCTTTTGGTCTGTATTTTCCACTCTTTTGATTTGCTATTGCTTAAGCCTATGTGTCCCTCTTTTTGGTTGTTCCACTGTTATTTTTTCCCCATGATCTACTTCTCTGATCTGTTTGCACTGGTTTGCCACCATTTGACAATCAGAGACACTGTAGCAAAAGTGCAGCAGTTGTTTTTAGCAAGTAAAAAATGCCTTTTATTTATTTATTTATTCATTAAATATAGATTTAAGCAACTTAATTAATTGCAAAAGACTAATGCTAATGGAGGTTCAGAGCCCTAACCAGAATGTTAGAGGACATCAGTACACTGATGCTGTGCAAACTCTGTGTCAGTTCTGTGGTCTCTAGATTTAACTACGGCCATGAGAGGGTTGTTTAGTGACATGATTGGACTTAAGATTGGAAAGTGCATTTGCGTGAGAACATTTGGTGGTAATTTCTGGTTAGACCAGTGATGTTTTTTTCAGGGCCGGCTAAACAAAAGAAGGACTGACACTTGTCGTTAAGGCTGTTGTTCCACAGAGATAGTTGATGTTAATTAAGCTAAGAATAGAGCGCTACAAAAACACCTTTGAAAAAATGTTTTTCCTCACAAGCACTTTCATTCTCTAATGTCTAATGCGTAAAACATTAACTGTCCAACCAAACTGAAGAAAATTCAAGTTAGTCAAGACGAATGACAAATAATATGGGCTATGTTTTTAAAATAAACAGGATTAAAAGAAATCAGTGACCAGAATTGTTTTTGTGTGTGTAATACATTCAAATTATCAAATATGTATCTGTGCATTTGTACAAGCATCAAATAAATAGCTGAAAAAAGTAAAAACTTCCACTTTTAGACTTTTCAGTTGTTTCAACAATTGTTTTTTCCAGTTCTTCTCAGTAAAGATACTTTGTTTAGCCAGTGTATATTTGTTTGTTCTTGCAATGCTGATTGCCTTATTTTGCTAATAAAAATATTCTTGCCACAGTAATTGAAACAACAATTGCTGTTGTTTAGGTAATTTAATTTTTCTGTTTCCTGGATGAAAACTTGTAAAAAGTCCTGTAAGAAAGTGTAAAAAAAACCTTTATCAGTTTATTTCAGCCGTAAGCACATTGTAACAATTGTATTGAAAACATAGTGAAATGTTATAGAAACCTTAATAGACAATTTAGTCCAATATGTAGACAACACTATCTTTTTTTGTATAGCATTCTACAAAACTAAGATATCCAAGATAGATTTATGTGGTTCAACATACTCTAGGCCTCAGTACTTGGCATAAAAAACCTTGAGAACAGCGGCACTCAACAAATATAAAAAAGATGAACTCTTTACATCACAGCATAACAAATAACTAACAATAATTACAAAACAACAATGAAAAAAGTCAGCAAACAGCAAAACAACAATCCTATAAGAGTATAATACTTTATTCAGGCTGCAATATCACTGTAAAAAAAACTCCTACAGTACAATATACCGTAATAATTTGAAGGAATTTTCCGTATTTGGTTTTTACAGGTGTTTTTTCGTATTTTTTAAGTACGCTTTGCATTGTGGGAACAAGAAACTCAGTCGATTATCGGCGCGAAAACAGTGCTAGAGCAGGCGCCATTATTCACGGAGATAGTATTGGTCAAAATTTCATTTTAAAGTCGGATTTCGGGTTTGGGGAACTGTTCTTACACTTCCGTGGTAAATTAGTTTTTGTTAAATGTAACAAACTGTAACTTTAACTTAGCTGCTGTCTAGCTTGGCAAATTTGTGTAATGAGACATAAAGCATTTTATTGTGTTTCTGTTTAGTTGAAAATAATCAAAGGGATAGTTCACCCAAAAATGAAAATTCTGTCATTAATCACTCACCCTCATGTCATTCCAAACCCATAAGACCTTCGTTCATTTTTGCAACACAAATTAAGATATTTTTGATGAAATCTGAGAGCTTTCTGACCCTCCATAGACAGCAAGGGTCCTTACACAATCAAGTCACAGAAACGTAGTATAAGGACATCGTAAAAATGGTCCATGCGACATCAGTGGTTCAACTGTAATTTTACGAAGCTATGAGAATAAGAATGAGAATGAGTCTGCTGCCATTAACGAGAGTACCACAACGCGTGCGTGTGCGTTCATTTGCCAGTAAACAAAGTGCAGCGTCAGCACCACCGTGGGTTTCATCAGGTTTCATCAGAAATATCTTAATTTGTGTTCTGAAGATGAACGAAGGTCTTACGGGTTTCGAACGACATGAGGGTGAATAATTAATGACAGAATTTTCTTTTTTGGGTGAACCATCTCTTTAAGTATATCGTAAAACATTGTTGACAAGATCACATGACAGATGCAATTGGAGACCACTGGAAATGCATGTTTAGCATTTTATAAACAATGTTTGAACTGGAAAGTATATGGAATAGCAGCTGATAATTCAATCTCAACCTGTTCTGCATGTTACTCTGTACTTCACTTTCATTCATTTCTTGTCATTTCCAGTCTTCCTGTGAAGAAATTCTGAACGAGGGTCAAAGGTTGAGATGATGGGAACCTACGCTTCCAAGACTTTGAGAATCCATGTACAATTTGAGCTTTTTTCAAATCTCAACATGGAACTTGGACTGAACATGCAGGAGAAAAAAAAAAGTAGTTTCCACAAATACAAGCATTTTCAGTGGTGCTTTACACATTGTTAAATTAATTGATGTAATAATATTGTTTTCTTCACCTGTTTAAGGCAAATAAAAGCTACTGAACACACTTTTAAGAATGTTTACATGAGGTAAAAATAAACCATGTTCAATTTGTATATATTGTGCTGGATTTATTTGCTACTAAAGATAGGCCTATGCTTTAATTTGTAAAAAAATTCTGCATAAAGGATTGTCCGTTTATGGTACAGAAGAAAATGTCAATCTACAGAATTTTCCCTTTTGATGTTGAAGGAAATGTCCGTAAATTTAACAGAAAGTCCTGGTAATTTTCTGCCAGTACATTATCCGTTTTTTTACGGATTTTTTTTACAATGTATGCTGGGAACTCACAAAGTCTTTGTTCAGACAACTGTGTTTGACTATTTGGGACAACATTTGGGGTAATTCTGTTGGGTCGACAAGGTTTTTTTTAATATAGTTTCAAGAAAACTGCATTTCTTATTTGAGACTCAAAAGGTTTCATAAACTGGAAAATATCCAGTTGTTTTTTTTTGTGTGTTTTCTTTTACATTGTGTGCATATATTTTTGTTCAGAAAAAGCACAGCCCTCAACTGGAATTACATGCATTATCTGTAAACAACTTGAATCTTGCTTGTCCAGAAATACAAGAAGTTTAAATGTTCTATAATTATAAGGAATATTGTCTCAGAGTCAGAGACAAAAGAACTCCATACTTTTGCCCTTGCCCCTCCTCAATCATACCAGTATAAAAGATGTAACATTATACATCTGAAACATCCGCATGAGAAGATACTCTCATAAGGGTAAGGGACATTTTCTTTCATTTTCTATGTTGGATAAGTGATTGTTCCTATGAATTATTTTAATTGTAAATTGTGAATGTTACTACAGAAATACTAAAGACTGATCTAGTTCTGCATATCTGTGGATACATTGTACCTTACACTGTAGTCTGAATTATTGTGCTTCATTTCTCTGTTTGTTAATTCTGTTAAGTTGATTGGAGTGTGGCTTGCTGTCAAGACGAGCCTTTATGTAAAATGGAAATGTGAATTTAAATGTTCTGTGGGCACAGGTCTAAAGATCATATGCAACTTAAAAAAGATGAAGGAATGAATTTAAGAAATGTTAAACATGACAAACTTTTTATCATTCTTCAGAAACACATTGCTCCCGATTGTTGAAGCTCTTTCACACTCAGTTTGCGGTTGACTGGTATGTTTTTCTTGCTATTCATTTCTTGTAATCCAGGAGCGTGTCTAATAATACAGAGCATGACATCACTTCTACACTGTAAAAAATAAAAAGCTGAGAAAACTTCAAATTTAAGGCAACCAGCTTCAGCAGGTTTTTGAATTTTCTCAACTTATTTAGTTTATACAGCAAAACTCAAAAATCTCTTACAAAAACAAGTTGAGAAAACTCAAAAATCTGCTGATATTATAATAATTTTGTATATTATAATTATATAATATAAATAATTGTCTCTAAAATATGCAATAAAACTTTTTTCTGGCATTTTAAAACATCTACTACATCTTCCAAGGACTTCAGAAGATAAAAAAAAGAATGGCAGGTAAGTCAGTATATTGTATTGAATGTAAATAAAATTAAAATCATATTTGTTTAAGAAAAAGTAGAAGCTTGCAAACAGTTTCAAATAGTTTTGCAAACAGCTTCAACTGGTTGTTTGTTTAGTGTCGAGCTTTTATTTTAACTATTCATTTTAACATTTCTGAGTTCACCATATGTATAAAACAAAGAAGAGCCTTAAGCTTTCACTTGAGTGTCAAAAAAGTGAAAATATAGCCGGATATTTTGCCACAATGTATAACACAATTTTGTTAGGGCTAAAATCACATTAAGTCAATAAAATCACTAAAATCAATATTTTGCTTTCACTTTTGCTTTCAAAATCGATCACATTCAGCATCTTTGAATGAAGATCTTTGAGAGCTTTGAAAGCTGTCTTTTGCTCAGTAAATTTGACATTGTTTCTTAAAATGCTTCAGGTTCTGAAATTCTTGCAAAGTGTGGTATGAAACGGTTACTAGCCTGCTAAGCTGAGAAAACGTCTCGCCTCTGAAGCATTTGCAGGCTCCCTTGCCTCCATGACAGCTCTCACTCTTTACATTGTTAGGCCTATGCCTTTTTCTGATAATAGCCTGCCCATAAACACCAAACTATTCCTGTTAAACTGGCATTTTTCCACATTCAGTGTTAAACCACAGCTTTCTAGTCTCTTTAGTACTACATGTAGTCTTTTCTTGCGAGACATTTTGTCAGGTGCATGAATAATAATGTTAGGTGATGGTACTGCTCACTCGCTAAAGAAACTACAAATACCAGTCTTTTGAACCTTTATATGCCATAGTGAACAGTGAAAGTGGTGATTTCTCTCAACTCTGGGGTCAGTTCCAGCTCATGATTCCCTCATTTCATGTCGAGTTTGCTGAATATGGCAGATGCATTCAAACCTTGCACTGTTCATCCATCGGAAAGTGTAATATGAAATTACACTGAATGTTCGCTGGACGAACAGATTAGTTGATGGCAATTTATTTCTGCTACAGTTACTACTGGCAGTTGATATAAATAATTGTAATTAATTAGAATTAACTGTATTTATAGACATTCCCTTTTGAGCTAATTTGCTACATTTATATATATATATATATTTGAAAGTACACTGACTAGGTTCTTAATTCCATCTACAAGAACTTCATTTGGACAACTTTAAAGGCGATTTTCTCAATATTTAGATTTTTTTGCACCCTCAGATTCCAGATTTTCAAATAGCTGTACCTCAGCCAAATATTGTCCTAACAAACCATACATCAATGGAAAGCTTATTTATCCAGCTTTCAGATGATTCAAATAAAAAAATTGACCCTTATGACTGGTTTTGTGGTCCAGGGTCACATATAGGCTACAGTATGTTCAGTGAAGGGGGCTTGTTAAGTCAGTCTCTCCTCACCTTACTTTCATGAGCTGTGAAATTTTATGCCATACTTTTGCTAAACATCTGAACTCGCTTGAGTGCACACTATTGGGAATCTGTGTTGCAGATTTGGCACATTTTTCAGAAGAAACCTTCAGAGTCTAAACTCTTTCAAGCAAAAGACACAGTCTCACCATGTATTTCAAATCTGAGAATGATGAAATTATTTTAAATTGATGCTGTGTAATTAGTTTTTTGTTGTTGTTGTTGTTGTTTTTTTAATAAGACTTTCTTTTTGGGCAAATCAAAGAAAATGAGAGGTATGAATTGAAACATCTAGTATGGTTCTAGATGTCCAAATGCAACTTTTGCCTACAGTGCAAATGTAACAATGAGCAATTTGCAAATAAAAAGATTTAATTTATTTTTGTTGAATCCTCTGTTGACCTGGTATGATTAAATGTATAATACAATACACTGTATTTTTCTTGTTGAGTACAAAAATAAAAATAAATGTTTTGAGTTGCACATAATAATAACAGCAACAATTCATAATCATGCAGTACTTTTTATAATTATGACCTTTACTTTTTCAATAATTAAACCACACTTTAAATGTATTTCTATGGTGCTTTTTCACAATTTTGCATAGTTGCAAAGCAGTTTTTTTTAAGTACATATAGAAAGTAGTTACAAAAGTAAAGATATGTAGGCTAAACAACATATAGTCAGTTTGAATGTGAAAGAAATTCTCGTTCTTGATCAGAAGGTTTATTACTTTAGTATATTCCCAAAACACTCCGATGCACCTATGCTGTACCAACGCACTTTTTTCCATTAATGGTTCTTTAATGTCCCGTACGGACAACGGCAACGTTGCACTTTGAAATGTGGACCGCAGCCCTTTGGATTGTCAAAATATTACAAATTATTAAACAAATTATTAAAATGATCCTGACCAGCCCTTAAAACTACACAAAAAGTTAAAATGTCAAATAAACTGAGAGGCGTTAACTGCATGAAAAGTAACAAAATGTATTAAAATAATTTAAATTCATATGTCACATATTAATCCACAGTGTAATGCGAGACCGTCAAACCCCCAAATCATCAATAAGAATTAAACTAATGTTATGCTGGTTTATGCAATTGCTTCCTTCAGTGTTAATGACAGATCATGTCAGATAAAGGGAAGCAAAACATTCTGCAGAATTTAATGTTGTGTCCGCTGGCTTTATTTCTTTAACAGCTTCAAGTTTAACGCACTTTCATGTTATAGGCCGTTTCAAGTTTATTTTCACGGTGCCATTTTTTATAAAGATTAATTTTTTGCATTAGAAGCACACAATAATGGTGCCATTACCACGCTTCAAGTTTACTTGGAATGCCCTTGCAATGCATGTTAAAGTCACTAAAAGTAAAGGTTAGTATGACCTCAGTTTGTTATTAGTATTATATTAATGTATGTTCAACACTCTTACAGTGTAATTGAATTGCAATTGTAATGTCACCAAAATACATTTGAAGTTTATGCTGAATGAATTCTGCATTTCAAAACTTAAATACAAGAGTAGATATTTAAAGTGTAAGTATATTTGGAATAGTTCCACTTTAGCACAAGCAAGTATATTTAATACAACTTTAGTTAAAATTCAGCACTGCTTTTCCACAACTAAAATGCATTTAGTACAAAATTAGTTGTATTGCTACTTTCTCTCTGTGTCTGCTCTGTTCAGTGAGAGACTGAGAGAAGCAGTGCATTCAGTTAAAATAGATATTCTTCTGCTTCGAACCTGAGTGATCATAGCCAAAATCACAGCACAGACATAAAGCGATAAACTGGAAGTGATTTATTTCCAGAGTAGTACTGGAGCTCTGTGGATTTCCAACCATACAGTATGCGTACAGTGTTTGATCCGTGTTTGAACAGATGCATCCTTTGTGGAAACAAATAAACATTGTGCTAGATACTCTTCTCCACAACAAACTGCATTGATTTCTATGGTCCTCAATGTTTACTCTCAATCTTGCTACACTTTGCCAACCCTGTTTTATGTAGGCCCACCACTTAAACATTTCTGGCCTCACCCCTGAGTTGAGCATTGGAAATGCATAAAATATAAATATTTCAACAGTTGAACTGTGTACCTCTCATTATCCTTTTTTAAAAAGTTTAAGCCAATTGTATATTTTTTTTATTGGATATTTGTATAGATGGTGTATTTTGAGGGTTCACCTATAGACATATATACTGTACTTTGACAATTCAGTATTAAGATAAATCACTTGTTGGTCAGACACATTTTGTAATCTGTATAATTTTTATCTCAGATGAACACAGTGGCCAAATTTATAATTCATATGGTAGTCTACCTGTTACATCAACTAGTAGGTTTAGCTTACACGATTAGCAGTTCGGTGGTTTGCATGAACAGTGTGGCGGTGACGGCAGCAGCAGAGGTGGCCTGGGATGGAGTCAAATTCCCAGCCTGAATTATTGTCTCAGTCCACCACTGAAACCTATGTTTTTTTCAACCTAACTGAGGGTTATTTGTTTTGTGCGCCTATATTCATACTGTGGCAGGGTGGAAGGATCACACGACAAGGAGAGCTCAAATAAATACCCCGGAGGGTGGATTTATTCACAAATGAAGTGTGGGGAAGTGAAGGTAGGCTTGCTGAGGTGCTCTGGTGCTTTCCAAGTGAGTTCTGGGTGCGTGGTAAATTGGTGCTGTGCCTGTGGCAGGGCTGGGTCGGTCACACACTTGTTTCTGGAAGCAAAGGAGAGGTAGCACGTTAGTTCTCAGCATCTATGAGATTCGTCTCTCCCCATTCCCCGGCCCCACACGGCTTATCTAGCGACAGGTGTGGCCGATCCAGGCGTGATGAGCTGGTGCAGGTGATTCGTGTTCGTCTCCAGGGCAACGCTGATGAGTCCTCGGGACGCTCATCACAATACATTCATTATTCATTCATTTCATCATGCTGAATAAGCAGAGGGGAACAGCTTCTCTTGTGACCAGTTTGAAAGTTTCATGCGACTGACAATAGTGTGGGCGAAATGCGCCAATCCTATGCAAATGAGAGTGGTAGCGGCTGTTGGACATAGTTGCATGGCCACAGACCGCTCCACAGAGGGGATGCCCTCGTACCCCAAAGCGGCTCCACCATCGAGGGTGGTGAGGGGGGAGGAGCCGCAAGATTTGTTTCAGGCAGTGAAAGGTGCCCTCCACTATCTTGTGAGCTCCTCATGCACTTCCAGGAAGAATGGCACCGGAGGGGGGCGCTGAGAACCAGCGCGACCCCCGCCGAGAAACCACTCGTCCAGCCTCGAAGGATCGGGACGCGGTGGAGGATTCCACACGAGCCCGACATTCTCGGCGGCCCGGGAAAGCATAGCCGTCATCTCTGGGTCTGGCTCGGACAACGCTACCACACAAGAAGGGGGCAACGCAGCCGGGTCGTCATCCCCGGAGAGAGAGGACTCGCCCTCCGATGCAGCGATCGACATCTGGTCGTCAGAGGGGGCGCCGAAGGAAACGCGTGGTGCACTCTGTCCAGCAGAGGGCCCAGCGCGCTCCTTCGGCAGCTCCACCGGCTGCGGAGTGCTTGAGGGGTGAGGAACTCCGCTTGGGGAAGCCCTCACCGTAACCCTCAGCTTACCGCTGACTCCACTGGATCCAGCGCCGCCCCGGGAACGAACACTGGATCGCGGCAGAGGCAGAGGGACTCCGCCATGTTTGACATAACGGAGTCTATTGTGCAACTCCGAGATGGTCATGTCCCCACAAGAAGAACATGAACCATCCACGAAAGCTTCCTCAGCGTGCTGAATGCCCAGACACGTGAGGCAGCGATCGTGACCGTCCTGAGGCGCCAGGAAACGACCACACCCAGAAACGCACGGGTGATAAGACATCTTTAAAAAGACGCGATCACCCGTGTTACTCTTTTAGAGAAAATTTGCTCTTTATTAGTGCTGAAGCACGCAGGGAGCTGGCCACCACACACCCTAGTGTGACTGCCTTCACGGAATCGATCTCTTTCTCCCGTGAGACCGCGACCACCGCTGCTGCGCTGTAACGCCCGCACTCGCTCGCTCGTCTTCTCACGAGAGGAGAGCAGCAGTAATTCACCGCCGCTCGGCTTCGAAGCGAAAGGATGAATTAATGCGGTGCACCCGCTGCCTCTTATACTCACGCTGTGATCAGCGGCAGCTGGATGCAATGATCGCATGCCAATGTCCATTGGCTCATTTAGTTACACTCGAAGTGGATTGGTCTCTCTGGCGAGATCCCAATTCGTCGGTCATCTGGACCGGAGTGACCGACTGAAAGGGAACTGATCGCGCGCTTTATACGACAAAAGTGGAACGTGCACGAGAGAGCACACTTTTATCAGCGCAGTTCCGCCTAATTGGCAGACTGTGGAACAGTGGCGGGCCAGGGCCATGGAGCAGTGACAGACCGTGAAACAGTGGAGGTCCTGGGCCATGGAACAGAGGCAGACTGTGGAACATTGGAGGACCTGGGCCATGGATCAGATCCAGAGGTGCTTGGAGCCATGGCGGAGCATGCAAGACTGAAAAAGGGAGAATAGATAGGTTAGCAAAGGACAAACCAATGGCGCTTGAGCCTGCCAAAGGGGCCCAGCACGGCCAGTTACGCAAGTTGCGCTTGCAGAGTTGGTTCCAATCGATCGGTTTGGTCATCTTCATTTTCAGAATCTGACTCGGGCTCGAACTCACATGGTAAAACTGACGACATTATTAACTGTCTTTAAAATTGCTTTGGACGACATGTTAGTTTTAAAATGCTCCAAGCAATCTACTTTCACTCAGGGTGTGAGAACATCTAAACATAGAACATAGACAGAAGTCTCAGAATATGAAGCTTTACCTGTAAATAAGATGCATTTCTAGCTCTTACTGATTTTAAATCATAATTTTTGTACTCTTGAAATGGCTCTTACAAATAATATTACCTGAGCATTTCATTCTGGATTTATTGCATGAGTGGAGAAGGAACTTCATGTAAGTGTTTGAAATGCATATGCATGTTCGGTAAAATGATCAAATCTGCCCTCTTTAATGCTGTTAGACTGAATGTACAAAGAAAAATATTTGCTTAAATATCCACAATTTAACAACTGCCAATCAACTGTGCATTCATTTGTTCATTAGTAAGTCCAGGCACATTTTCTTTTAGAACTGAAGAAAAAAATAGCATTTACATCCAAAGTATTATTAAATGTTAGTGTTATCTAGCTAACATTCGCTATTCTGTTTGATCACCAGTCACTTGATTTGTTATTTTTGTCATCAGGTTGTGGCTACTGTGTCTACTATGGTCAATAAAATGATCCCATTTTTTTACATTTTCTGATTTCTCATTCCACATTTTTACAAGGTTACTTTAATATCAGTAATACACGTAAAGCTCATTCTGCAAAAATATTCCTAAGATAGGCCTACACCAATGCAATCATGTGTTTATGTATGTCCTGTTGTTGAAACTAATACACTTACAATAATTCAGGCAGGACCACTTTGGCAAGTTACATTGAGTTTATTGGAACAAGTTGTCTTTGGCGGTATGGTACCTTTTGGGGGTTCTCACTCCATAATTATTTGCACATACGAGAGCTTCAGCCTTAACCCCCCGGAACCATCAGCTTGAGTGAAATACAGACGATAAAGACATACGTAATGTCTTAAATTAAACAGTGGTAATATGTAGACATGGCAGTGAATCCCGGGACGACTACACTGTAGCTTGCTATGAAGAATGAATGTCTCTCGGCAGTGAGGTCCATGACAGCTAGGACTTGAAAGCCTTGGTAATCTGAAACAAAAAGAAGATGACAGCCAGAAGGTGCACAATAATATGCTTGAAACTTATAGATGGGAGGGAGGGAGGGTTGCGAGCAGTTTGAGCATACTTACCGAGCTGTAATGCCACGTACATATATATACCTGGTCTAATAGAAGAATGGTAGTGGTTGGAGCAATTTGTCAGCTGACCGCATCACTATGCCTACGTGGTCTGACTGAACTATCGCTGTACTCGATTAACGTTAATTATAAATAACTTAATACAACAAATTTAAAGCGCCATCTGAATTAATCTGCAGAAGGTATTCAGCTTGAATAGTTCGCACATGATAAGCAAAATTATAAATGTTTCAGTATCACAAAGCTTTACTAATATTGCAGTTTGCAGTGTGAATGTCTTATAATAGTCTCTGCATACATATAATGCTAAGTGACATCAACTTGAAATTTACCTGTACCTTTTAAACGAACAAAGACTGATTTGGTAATGCACAACTAGTGTTGTACCAAATATCAATCCATACCTCAGTCACAGCCTTAAGCAACTGTTTAGCAATTGCATACTATATATACTTCAGTACATAAAACAATATAGATTTAACTGACTGGTCCACTCTTTCTTTAGGGACAAATGAACTGAGGATTGTGGTTCTTGGCACAATAGGAGAAGGAAAAGCAGCACAGCAAACACCATCTTTGGGGAGAAAATATTCAGTGAGCTCACATCTCCCAGCACTGGAACTAGATTTAGCAGAAGTGAAAGAAAATTAGTAAATGAGACAGATTTAACAATTTGCTCAGGAATTTGCTCTTTTTCCTCGCCGGATGGTCACAGGGGAAATCGTCCACTGCCGGGGCTGGATTCGACGGCAGCAGTGGTGAAGAGCACCGTAGAGCAGGTAAGCTTCTTTTCTTCGGCATCTTGCAGAGTCAGCGAAGAGATGGTCTTTTCGCTGAAGGAGAAGATTCTGATTAAATGGCGCTCTGGGTCGACTTATATAGCAAGTCGGCTCCCCCCCCTTTGGCGGGCTCAAGCGCCATTGGTTTGTGCAGTTACAATCTGGCTTCAGTAACAGAGTAAACAGGAGTTTCCCCAAAGCAGTCGTCAGTGACGACGCAACAGGAGTTGCCTTTTGATAGGGAAGCAGTATCTCTTCCGCGGCTCGGTACGCTTTCAGCTCGTTTTTTTTTTTTTTTTTAGAAAGAGACTGTACGGCATTCAGGTTACATGATTTGGCAGATTTTTACGTAGCGAGCATGACAGCGCATCGCATTAAAATAAATGATCATTCATGTTTTCATAACCGCTGGCCAAATTCAAAAACGAAACTAAAATTAAAACATCTTTGAGAGTGAGGGGGCCCCCTGGTGTTTCGGAAGGGAGGATCGGCTCTTGTTCAATATTTCTATAATTAAATCACTGGCAGAGACCCATCCACTATCAGCCAATCACTGTGGGCATAGTTACTAAGCTTGTTGACATCATCATTGCAACAAGGTCAACCCCATCCTTTCTCTTAGCTTAAGCTTTCTCCCTATTCCTTAGCAAAAGTTGCTCTCAACAGCTTTGTGACTAGGTTTTAGGAGGAAACTCTTAGCTAAGAACTTCTCAGTTTGTGAATAAGTGCAGCAATTCTCTGTCGGTGGAAATGGAGGTAAATGGCCATGATAAGCAAAATTATAAATGTTTCAGTATCACAAAGCTTTACTAATATTGCAGTTTGCAGTGTGAATGTCTTATAATAGTCTCTGCATACATATAATGCTAAGTGACATCAACTTGAAATTTACCTGTACCTTTTAAACGAACAAAGACTGATTTGGTAATGCACAACTAGTGTTGTACCAAATATCAATCCATACCTCAGTCACAGCCTTAAGCAACTGTTTAGCAATTGCATACTATATATACTTCAGTACATAAAACAATATAGATTTAACTGACTGGTCCACTCTTTCTTTAGGGACAAATGAACTGAGGATTGTGGTTCTTGGCACAATAGGAGAAGGAAAAAGCAGCACAGCAAACACCATCTTTGGGGAGAAAATATTCAGTGAGCTCACATCTCCCAGCACTGGAACTAGATTTAGCAGAAGTGAAAGAAAATTAGTAAATGAGACAGATTTAACAATTGTGGATACACCAGGATTTTTAAATTCAGAACATACTGATGTGGCACTGCACAATGAAATAAAACAAAGTGTCAGTGAGTGTAAACCAGGACCCCATGCTTTTGTTCTTATTTTGAGTGTTGGGGTTTATGCAGGACAGAATGCTGATTCAGTTGCAGAACTTAAGAGATTCTTTGGTGAGGACGCACTAAAATTTACAATCATTTGCTTTACTCATGGTGATGAACTGAATGATGGAGAGACCATTGAGGATTATGTGGGAGGAAATGCAGAGCTGAAAAGACTGGTTGATGAGTGTGGAGGTCGCTGTCATGTCATTGATAATAAATACTGGAATGATCAGAGAGATGAGTACAGAAACAACAGAGTCCAGGTAGAGAAACTACTGAAAACAGTAAAACAGATGCAAACGGAGAATGGAGGAAGTTACTATACCAGTGAGATGCAGCAGGAATATGACAAAGGGATACTGAGGTGGACAGGAAGTACAAAATTATTAAAAACAAATAGACGGAATGTAATATTTTATTTCTGTGAGTTAGTTTTAAATGCTTTAATTGGACTTTTTAACTGGACTGCAAGCAAATTCCGCAATCATTAGAACCGATTGAGTTTGGCTGCTCAAACACACAAGATCAACACCAAATAAAATGGTCGTGACCCAGACAATAATTTGCGTTATGTTGCAATATATTCTCATTCCACACATAGCTAGAGTGTTTTTTGTGAGACCCATGAGATATTTTAGATAGGCCTAATACTTTTAGCTGAAATAAAATTAACCTAGAAGAACCTAGAAAGTTGCTAGTTTTTAACAAATACTATAAATAGAATATAAAGCAGTTTAAATATTATTTCGTTTGACCTACTGAGGCACTGACCATTTGTTGAATTATGAAAAAAAAGCACTGCCACATAACATGTATTTATATGTATTTTAATCTACAATATGTTTGATGATTGATTACAATACATTATTTGTTTTATTCCTTTCTGTAACTATTCCCATAATTATTCATTTTGGTCATTTTTGATTTTGTGTTGATTTAAACAGCAGCACAAAAGTACTGCTGAGCACCTATGGACTAACTGGTGAAGGGAAACGGTGGAGGACGTGTTGTTTTAAGTCAAGTTTAAATCTGTGAGGAAAAATCAGGGCTAAGAGTATAGAAATGCAGGCTGCAGTGTGATGGAAAATGTGGAAATGGAATAACTGTATGTGTATTTCAACTCTTTTTGGACAAAATAAAATACACAATATAAAAATTAAATCACTCAGCTTCTTTTTAATTACAGTGTGTGTATCCTGATAAATGTCAATATAGTTGCAGCAACACTATACTGATATTCATCAAAAAGTCTGTTATTTTGATATAAACCTTGAATAATAAGTATTAAACTGCAATTTAAAGAGATAGTTCACCCATAAATGAAAGTTCAGTCATTATTTACTCACCCTGCTGTTGTTCCAATGCTGTATGTCCTTCTTTCTTTTTCAGACCACAAAGGGAGAATTAAAAAAACAAAAAAATTGTCCTGCTTGTCCTCGTCCATAAAATGGAAGTGGATAGCATCAATCTTAAAAAAAAAATTGCAAAAGTAGGCTAACACCAAATGGTCCCATGCGCCACATGTCATATATTCCAAGTGTTCTGGTGATATATGATAGGGTTTGGTGAAAAACAAAATGAAATTTTATGAATTATTTTATAAATTTTACTATTTAACAAACATCCTGACATTAGCTATTAGTCTTCGGATGGGATTGAAAAAAATCCCATTTAAAGCTATATATATCATTATTGTGATGGGGCATTCTTAAAGGTAAACCTCTGCGTCTTCAATGGCTCAGATGTCGGGAGTAAACGACGACCGCTATGTTCATTATTACATCCAACAGCAGAACACCTCAATCGAAACAATGGCGGACTGTTGACAGCTCACTCAGGCCGGGTCTGTGATAAAACCAAAGACTGACGCCACTGTCAATCAACAATCATGGGAGGGGCCTGTGCAGAACTATGTCATCTATGAACTAGGCCCTTGCCCGGCCATAGCCCGGCCCTGGCCCGGCCTGTGTCCGAAAGCTTATCAGAATTACCGGCCTGAGTCCAACCCAAGCCCGTCTTTTTTTCCCCCTTCTCCCAAAACAGCTTATACTAGTGTTTCAGATATTAAAATAGTTCAGTTTTGTATGTAATGGCAAAGTGATTATATTTCGTTAGTATTTTAAATTAAAGTTACTTTAGAAAAACGTTTGGAGTATTTTTTGTTGGTTATAAGTTTTTTGTTTTTTAAAGTAACGACCAAGTGGCTAGCAGCAGACAGAGAGCTGATCATAGTCTATGTTTGTTTGATCAATTTAGCCTTCTCAAATCATCACAACTTGCCTAAAATACAATCTATAGATATAAAACAGTTCAAGCAAATAACAATGTTTAAACGTTAAACCTAGATAAATGTGCGCTGTATCCAATAGTTTGTGCGGAGAGTGAAAGCTAAAGCGTGCTTTGCAGGACATGGAGGCGCCAGCACAATAACTTGCATTTTTTTCAGTGGATACGACGACATTTTTGCTCATAAAGGTAAGAGTAATACATCATTCGGAACTGTAAAGGGTCTATTTTTATTTGTGTGCACTGCACTCACAATATCAACAAAATGTTGTACTTATATAAAATAAAGAAAACAAACATGATGCGCTTTTTGCCATCTCGTCTTGAACATGCCTCACAGACATAATAAATATATCTACAGAAAGCTTTAAATTACTACTTAACAAAATAAAACAAATCGGTAACAAAAACTCTTTCATTATAATCATAATTCGTAAAGATGCACTTCTCTCTAAAGGCGCGTGTCAAATGAGGAGGTGGCGAGTCAGGCAACTTCATCCTTGCGACACAGACTCAGAAAACACTAGTTTATTAGTAAATAATTCAAATATCTCCTTACTATTTCCCCGACACCTTCATGGTAATTACTTTTGCTGGGGCTTTGTGGCAAGCTTAAGTCTATTGCGTTCGTTTGAACGCAGAACTCTTCAGCTGGGCTTATGGCACGCTCTCTCTGCTGCTGCTGAAAACAGTGTCTGAACTAAGATGTGAAAATTGGCCTGAAACCCGGCCTTAGAGGTGTAAAAAAGTCGGGGCACGTTGGGCCCGGGCTGAACTGCAGGGCTCTACTATAAACGGCTTCATATGAGAAAGGGGTTATGATTTATCGTGATTTTTAAAAAAAACACTGGGTGGATTTTTATTATTATAGGATGGTTGTGTACACACACTGCCAACACACATTTCAGTTCAAACAACATGTAAAAGTGAATTTTGCATCCGATGACCCCTTTAAATAAATACTTTTTACCAGTTTAAAATGTTGATTTATTTAAACCTCTCTACTTAACCGTCGGTCATGCACATCCATCATGCTTGTGGTTTTTTAACACTTTTTATTTGTGTTTGTAGTTCTGAACCGAATCCTTTGCCAAAGAGCAATGGGTTGTGGGTAATATTAGCCGTTAGAGTGTGCACAGATCCACACTTCAATAATCTACCGTAAATAGAAATAGTAGACCATTCGGGGACTTTTGGCAGACTCTTTTCAACATACTATATACTTTGGGACACACTTATTCTAATCTCACATACTATTTAGGATGGATAGTATGAACATTGGGACTCAGGGACAGAGTTTCAATAGAGTGCTTCATGGGAGAGGGTTGAGCGAAAGAGCTCTTTTGGCGCATTCTGCTTGCTGCAGCTCTCTGATTGGTGTAATTTTTTTGTACAACATTATGGGTAATGTAGCTTTTCACCACAAATTCTGCTATTAAACATGATTATTTTAAAGGGGTAATGAACTTGCTTTTTTTAATTCTGTACTGTTCTCTCAGGTCCACTTACAATGTTATCAAGATTTTTAGATTTAAAAGTAATTTAGAAGAAATTTAGAAGTAATAAGCTATTTTCTGTCCTGTTTTTAACCCCCCTCATCAGAACGCTCTGTTTGAATAGGTGTGGCGGACTCAGAAGTAAAAGCCCATTGCTATGATTGGCTAATAGTTGTATATGTTTGACAGCGTACATTCCTCATAGATGGATGCTGCTGTAATTTAGGTCGAAAACACATAAATAACTCAATAGATATCAAATGATCTGTAAGAAGAGACAAAGCAATAGTGACCACGTAATAAAAACAGTTACTCACACTTGTGTTGCGACATTACTGTCGGATCCAATATAGTTGGCACAGCATCATCTTTTAGTTTCAATCTTTTTGAAAATCCTGTGTCAAATTGTGCCTTGTCCACAACTTGGCACTGCACAGCGTCTTGTTCGGAGCATCTTTATCGTTTGGTTTCTGCATACACTTGCACGTTCTCCTCTCTCGTAAACGCTACATGTGCAAATCGGTGGGCAGGGCTATACAGGCAGTGATGTCGAAACAGGCGTTGATCTTCCCGGAGGCAGTGCTTATCGACACTATTACATCATAGAGTAGAATATTCCACTTTATTTTTAAAGTAAGACTAGGTGTGGTCATTTGTAACTTGAATATGCGGCTTCTTGTGTCATTCACTTCCAGTTATTTTACCTATACAAAAATAGTCTGTTATGCTGCTTGATATTGAAAATCAAATCTTGGTATTTGTTATCATATTTATTTAATTGTAATCATAAACAGTGGTTTGTTGCGCAAATAGTTTTACCTTTTGTGGTACTTTGTTAGTCTTCTAGTTATGTACAGTGGCTAATGAATTGGAAGTCTTTGCACATTCACAGAAAAAAATCTTACTTCTGCATTGCAAAATAAAGTGGATAAAAAAAATTATGTACAGGCGAGGTATAAAGACGGGTATAACTCTCTTGCACATCAAAGCTGCATCACCACCTCAGGTGTGCATTTCACGAGTTTGCACTTACATATAATTGGATTGAGCAAATAGCAAGCATATTTGGCATGCTGTCTTGAGGGAGGGCTCCGAGCTTGAAATATAGCCCGAACCCAGAGAACTCCCCCATCCCTAGTCTAGGATGCAAATAGTTAAGAGTGAGGAGTTGGGGTGGAGGAGGGATGCTGGATGAACCCCCTTCTATTATTCCTTATAAATGAATAACAGGTGTACTCTCTTGATAGGACACCAGCAGACACCATTAAGGATTACGCTTTTGGGCAAAAGTGGAGATGGAAAAAGCAGCACAGCAAACACTATACTTGGGGAAAATTTTTTCAGCACCTCCAATGCACCTGATTCAGAAACTTTCAAGTGTCAGTCAAGACTTGACAGAAGCAACAGGTTCACTGTTACTGACACTCCTGGACTTTTTGACACCAAACGTGGAGAGGAAGATCTGAAAAAAGAAATACTGAGGTGCATTGTTGAATGTGCTCCAGGACCCCACGCTTTCTTGATTGTTCTCAAAGTTGCTCGTTACACAGCACAAGAGGACGAGGTAGTGAAGAAACTACTGGATTTGTTTGGAGAAGAAGCTCTGAAATACTCAATGGTCATCTTTACTCGTGGTGATGAACTTGGTGAGGATGAACGCATCGAGGACTTTGTTAAAAAGAGTGATATGCTCAAGAGGCTTAGTGATAAGTGTGGAGGTCGTTGTCATGTTGTTGATAATAAACACTGGAGAAACAGACGAGAAGAGTACAGGAGCAACACAGTCCAAGTGGAGAAGATAATCAACAATGTACAGATTATGTTGACTAATAATAGAGGGTGTTACACCAATGAGATACTGAGTGATGTTCAAGCAAAGAAGCAAAAGGCAGAGCAGCAACAAAGACAAGGGCCAAATAAAGGACTGCCTGATGAAGAAATAAAAACACAGGCAAAGGAAAGTGTGTTTGGTGATATGTTGCTAAATGCAGCAACAGTGGGTGTGAAGACTCTCCTGGGCTGGTTTCTAGGTAAGTAATGATCTCTCCGGGGTTTGAGTTTTACTTTGATGTGTTGTTAAAATAAATTTCAAGTAGAATAACCCTGTGAAAAATATATAATGAAGACATAATTAATGTGATGGGTTTAAATCATCTTTGGGAATGTTTATATATGGGGACATACTATAGAGGTCTATTGTTTTCATATACAGAAAATTTCAAACAGTGAATTTCACCTGGAGGGCGACTTACTCTAAACCTACATGTACATCCTAGCCCTGTGTTTTTATAATTGGGAGGAAAAATAATACATCCTTTTTAACAAACTAGGATGTCACTGTGTCCAAACAGTTTTGTCAAATAACAGATTTGTTCACAAAGTATAGTTAAGTATGAACATACACATACACCCACAAAAGGTGAATTCTACAATTCTGTGTTGATTTTGTTGTAAAATCAACTGTATCTGTTCTTATTTTTCTTTTGTTTAATTCCTGTGGTTGATGGGAATGATTAATTAATGATTTAGAATGTAAATCATAATCCTGTTTTAATTTCAAACACTCAAAATTCATATTTTATTTTATTTTTCTGAAAATAATATAATGTGTCTACTGTACAAGAGTAGTACCACCACTGACAAATAAGTGGTGCTCCTTACAGTTAAATACGACCATATTAGCTTGTGTTCAGAATCAACAGAGTTGTAAATCTATTGAAAACTTTGCTGTCATTGTTCACCTTTCATGTCTTTATTTTTCCTTTTCTATTTTTGAATTTTTGCAAATATTGCTACATAATTGTTCAAAGACCAATAAATAAAAAATATTGGATACTTGGATTTTTGTTTATGTTGTCACTCAATTTTTCCATTAATCAATAAAACTCTATCATAACGACAGTTGGATTGTGTTGTTTCCCCAGTAGATGGCAACAGTGTTTACTGTATCCTAATGTACCGCACGCGTCCTGAAAATTGAAGCTAAAACATTCTGATCATCATCCGGGGTCCGTTCTTCGTACCTCGCTTAATACATCTGAGATTATTTGAAAGATGGCAGATCTTCTAATCCTGATAACTGATCTCTGGCTAATTTGGTTCTTCAAATGAATTTGTGGATTTGATTCGAAACAATGATCAGCAATGCAGCGATTGGCTGGTGGCAAGACAGCAACATAATGACATCATATAATTAAAAAAGACACCTGACGAAAACCTTGACACATTTCTGGACTTTTATAAACAGCCAAGCGAACAAAACTACATACCTGTAAATGTTATAATAGATAAATGAAATGTGCACTGTTTTTTTTTTTTTTTTTTTTTTGCATGATTTCCAATTATTTATATTCATGATTTCTAGCATTTGTACAGGCTTTACATTTTATTTCAATGTTGTAATTAGCAATTCATTTAATTTTATCTTTGAAACAGATTTGTTTCGTGACAGCATTAATTAAACTTTCTTAAGGGTCAAGATCAAGTTATCTGCATCTCCTGCGCTCCATCAAGCCACTCCCATAATAGCTGCCACCACTCAAATTAATGCATGGCTCAGATTAACTGTATAGCATGTGTGTACGACCCTAATACAATTATGAAGCAATTATTTTATCATGAATAAATCTTTTAAAGAGTAAAACTGGCTTAATTATAGACTACACAACATTATTATGTTATTTTCAAATTATTATTTTGATTATTATTATTTTAAATGATTGTCCCTGGATCAGTAGAGTACTCTTGTAATAAAGTAGCTGTAGCTGGGACAGATTTTAAGTATCAATTCCACCTAAAAAGATGCAATCTACTCCTTAAGCTGATGGACCTGTTGCTATGACAGCAACTCCGGGATCAGCTTCGAAGAACCAAACAATCCAAGATCATGCCAAATCATCAACAATCAAATCCAGCTAACTGAGTTAGCGACGTACGAAGAACAGGCCCCTTGTGGCAGTATAGGTCATAAACACCGCCCTCTCCATGTAAACCAATTGGGATGTGAGCAAACTAAAAAATCTAATTACACGTCAAAACATTTTCCTATAAATGGTTTCCATCATTTTAGGTAGTTCTTATCACGCTGATAAATATTCAAGTGTTTGTAATTTTGTTATTTGATGCTATAAAAATGGTCCAAATGGATCACTACTGCACAAACTCTGGCTGCAAATGATATAATTGGTGCAAGATGACAGTGGTCATACTGGGATGATTTGGAGGAAGTTGAGACGCATTGTCCATCTTTTATTACAGTCTATGGTAGCATCACCGACTAAACAGGCTATGAGTTTTCTAATTGGAAATTGGACATGAATAGCCTCTCAAGTCCAGGGCCGGACTGGGACAAAATTTCAGGCCGGGAACTCTCACAGTCATGCAGGCCATCCCACACCCACAACAAATTTTGGAACCATGGGCAACCCTAATTTTTGTATGGCCATCACATAAAAAATGTCTAAACGGCTGGGGCCGTGCAAGATAATTACAGGGTTTTTTTACAACTAAGGACACACTTCTCAATACTTAGGTCTTCTTTTTTTTTTTTTTTTAACTCATCACATAGCTCTTCTCACCTACTTTCAACTTGGCACAGTAGTTAATTTCACATTCAAAATCAAGTCATTCTTGCATAACAGTAGCAAAGGATTTCACAAACAAATTTTGTCACTCAAAACACAGACCTAAAAAACATTAACAGTAGTTAAAATTTCTTTACAAAAGATCTCTGTTCAGAATTCACTGCAGTATGTTACATGATCCATGTTTACATCACAGTACAAAATCATTCTTTCCCCTAGATGCTAAAAAAAAATTAAAGTCTAACACTTGTGTAGGTGTTCAGTCTAATTGCTTTGACATTATTTTATTTTATTTTATTTATTCAGAATATATTTCAGTATGGAATGTTGCAAATTTCTGTCGTACTCATTTTTTAATTGTGGTAGGGTCTGAACTTAAGTTTAAAAGTTTTGAAAAGAGTATGCAAATTGGCCAATGAAGTACAGTTTTGGTAGTGTTTTTGTCTGTGAGAAAAGAATTCATGTAAACTAGAAGATGTTATCATTGAATGCATTTTGAACACTCCGTTTATTAAGTTTTTACAGTAAAATATACAGTACAAAATACAAACTAGCCTGAACAGATCTGCCCCCTACAACCCTGAATTTCCATCCCATAGTGCCACAAGTAAACAAATGAAACAAATATTGATTAAAAAAAAAAAGTAGAAGATAGATAGTTAGATGAGGTATATATTCTGTCCTGTTGTTATACCCAAATAAGTGAGGAAGCTGCCCCAGTGCTTTACAAACAGAATTGAATGCATTTTGTGCCAAAGCAATGATAAATGGTCCACAATTTAGCATACAGACTGCTGTTGTGCTCAATGTGTGAAGAGTTTTGAAAAAGTGATATTGTATTGTAGTGATAAAGTGATGAAGTATTGAGAAATGTGTCCCAAAAAAAAATTAATTAAAAAAAAGATAACGTTGCTAAACGTTATTGTCATTTGTTTGTTTGCACATCATTTATTTTCGTTAAAATTCAAAATTAGGACAATGTGTTGTTGTTGTTTTATCTTAAAATTACTTAAATACCCAATATTCAACTATATCAACTATATTTCATACAAATATATTAAAACATATTTTCCAAATTACCTTTATAAAAAATAAATAAATAAATAAACTTTATAAAAAAGAACAATCCTAATACTGAACATGTCATTGCATTATTATGACTATTTTTGTGTTGCTGTCTGCACTAGTTCCTTCCGAACCTATACTTTAAATCAATGTGAATATATGTCAGCTAAATTAATAACGTAACTTTAAGACATATAATCAGAGGTGAGGGGGCACCTGGGTGGCCGGGCCGGAGTACTGCTAAAATTTGCTGGCTTAACTAAACGAAGACAGAACTGCAGTGTCCTGTTTACAGATGAAACTGACCTGCACTTGAAGCCCTGAACAGGTCAGGTCGCTGCTTCATCTTCATTCTCTGTTCCTTCGCATTGATTACTCTGTACGAAACCGTTTAGCAGAGGGCCGAAACATAGCGCTGCCAGTCAAGACTAACCGATTCATGACTTTTAATCGAATGCAGAATTCGGAAATGAGCACATTTGGCAGGCAATAATATGTCATCATAATGATAATAATAATTAAAAATTAAAAAGGGCAGCGGGCCAAATCAGTTGCCAATTTTCCCGGTGCTCCCGATGGTCATATTTACTACTGGGAAATTCTGAGAGAATTTTGATACTGGAGTTTCCTAGTTGGGCGAGCCATAAATTTCAAAAATAGTGGACCAGACAACGATTTCAAAATGTCAGAATCGTCATCTAGTGTGGTGAATGTTTATGGTTGTCAGCCAATGGGATGCTACATTGTATTCTTTCTGACAACAAAGCACTTGAATGTGACAGTTTTGTAATCATGACTTCATAAGTGGGGAATAGGACATTTCTGAATAGAAAAATTCTGAAGGCAGCATAATGCCACTTGTAAAAAAAAAAAACACCTCAGTGGCCAGTAATTACACTCACAATCACTCTTGAGTCAAGCTAAAATAAATAAATAAAGCGAACTAAATCAAATACTTTTTAAGTTACAGCATTTTATATGAATATTAGCCTACTAGATTTTGTCATTTTTGAAGAGAAAAAAAAAGTTGGTTTAAATGGATATTCCTTTATCATTGACATCACTGAATTCAATAATGAAATGCCTTTAACTGAAAATTAAGTGTTTAATCTTGTCATTTTACATTATTGACACTATTTTCCTATTCTTATATTGGAAAGTTGCTTTGACACAATCTCTATTGTTAAAAGCGCTATATAAATAAAGGTGACTTGACTGGACTTGACTTTATCACACACACACACAGAACTCCACTTAATAAGAGAACTAAATGAATGATAAACACAACAATTGCAACAATTGTCTTTCAATTTTAACAACTGACTCAAAGTTATTCATTGTTAATGATCACTAGTTCATGCTAAACTGGTACATGAAACATTCACAATAGCCACAATACTCCAAATAATGTTTACTTAAGTCAGTGATATAAACAGAAAGAAATAAGTAATGTGCCTTATGTGAACGTCATCTCGGATGATGCTGTTTTTCCCTTTGACTACACAACTGACCTATTACCACAACAAACAGCACAATGTTTAGTAGGGCAAATATAACAGTCAGAATCCGATGCGTTTTGTCGTTAGATGGATTCTGATCTTGAGCGACTTGTTTCAATCAGAAAATCCACCAGTTTGGAGTTTTTTAGAAATATCAAATTGCCTAACCATGTTAAATATGCCTAATCATGTCAAACTAAATTAACCTTGGCAAAATAAACTAAATAGATGTACATTTGTGCAATGTATGGTTACAACATAGTAACCAATCCAATCAATCAGGACACAGGAAGCATGAACATTTGCTCACGTCACCTCAGATTACATTACATTTCGAAAACCCACATCGAGCTTTAGCATACTTTAAGAAATAATATATGGAAATGCACATTGTAGACACATAATAATATATGCTTAACACAAAAGCCTGTCACACCTCTGTCATTTTTTGTCGTTTGTTTATTTTGTTATTGAGAGGAATGCGTGCAGCACGTATTTACATATTCATTGTCATATGAAAAGAGTACATACTTTTATACTGCATGTACGCGTACTGGGACTTAGCATATTTATGTATTTATTTATTTAAATTACAATAAAATTGGCTCACACAAAAAGTGCCAAGTCAAATGCCAACTTTTGAATATATTGCGTTTTGCCATTTTACGTCATTGTGAGTTTACATAAAAACAGAGTCAAGGAATCAAGCCATTCAATAACAACTTATTTTAGAACTTAATACTATTTCATTTATAAGACTTAGTTGTCAAGACAAGAGCAGAGAAGTGTGCTGAAAAAAATATTTTCACATTTTGCATTACATATAGGATAAAATGGGGGAAAAATCCCTTCTTAAGAACAATGTCTAGATACTGATAAACTGTAACACATTTACATATGAGTTTAGCATATGGAGGATTATTATGCATCACCCAACATACTCTTATGGGAATCAGATGGAAACAATTAACATATTAATGGCACAAAAATTATGAAAGGGAGCCATCTTGCCCCACAGTTGGGGAAAAATGGGGCAAGAAGCCCCCGGGGGCATCTTAGCCGAACTGTCATCTGACCTTACAGAACATTTTATCTAAAGACCAAATTATTCCTAATAATTTTATTTTTGGAAAATGTAACTACATTCTTAAAATTGTGCAATGTAATTTGAATAAATTTACTGAAAGGGAATGTTTCATAATGTCAAATAAAGTACAGGAGCATAAGTACAGAGGGAGGAATCTGAAAGGCAATTTTTCAACACTTTTTAAACCTGAAAACATGTCACAATATAGCAACAGTTACAATGTACTGAGACTGAACTATTCCAATCAGTTTTAGGTTGTTATGACTTCTGAATTTTACAGTATTATTCTTAGGCTGAGGAATTATTAAATAACAACAACTTAAATAAAAAGTAATTCCAACAAGAAAAAAGAAAATCTAAAACAAACAAACAAGCAAACAAAATTCTTATTTACATGTGTACATATGCACTCACACTTTTAATTAGCTAAATGGGGACATTCCATAGACAACGTCAGTTTTTATGAGGTAATTATAAATACTATAACATAAAACTCTAAACCTCACAGAAAAACTTCTGTACTTTTAGATTTTTATTTTCTTTATTTTTTTATACAGTATGTCATTTGTACAATTTTTTTAGGGTGATCGTGGATGTCACCAAAATGAGTTTTCTTCAGGTTTAGCTCACTTTGTACGTACACAAACACACACACACTCATATATACTCTCCCCCAAGTTAGACAACTTTTTTTCTCAACCCTGTAATGGACAAAATGGGATTTGTTTAAAAAGGATTTTACACAGAACTTATAAAACAAACATCTACCTACTGCTTGTGTGTCCCTCATAGCAATTTAATGAAAACAAATGTCACTTTTATCATAATTTTCACCTTTTTATAGGACTGAAGCTAACAATACAGATTTTTTTTTGTATTTTTTTTTTTTTTTTATGAACAGACAAAAGCAAATCATGTTTTAAAGTCTTCATCTCATTATCTCATTATAATTTAATTACATGTTCAAGCAGCACACAATTCGGATCATTTGAAGCAAACAGCAATAAATCAACACAATTTCTCAGTATGTTTTATATACAGAGTTTGGCTGAACTTATAGATATTCAGGATCTGAATGTTACGGATGGATCCGGACACAGGGATGAGTGATAACAAATGTGGGTTTATTGAACTGAATAATGGTCTGTGAGAGGTGAGTATTCAATCGTGATGTGGCTTTCCGTGAGTGACTTGTTTCTCTTTGCAGTAGAGCCTGAAGACGAGACGAGGGGATCCACAATGACTGACTGGCACGCACGCACGCACACGCGCACACACACACACACACACACACACACGATGGAGGATCTGGAAGGAGAGTACAACACAGGGTGATAGAGAACAGCAGGTAAGGACTACAAGGTAAGTATTTGGACGGTAAGGATATCTTTTGCTTTCTTGAGGTCGGAGTCCATGTTGAGACTAACGAGATCGGACGGCGTGGTGTGAGTTGTGCTGGCTTAAGTAGTGGATTTGATTGCGGTGGTGATTAGGTGCAGGTGCGTGTGATTAGTATTCGGGTGACCTGGAACGCTGTGATTGGTGGAGTGAAGGGCCTGACTGATCCGTGACACTGAATGGGAGGAGGAACAACAGTGCTGCTGGTCTGAATGGATGTTATTCCTCTGTCACGCTCACTGAAGTTCACATCAGACTTCTAAACAATGATAAAAAAAAACAAAACAAAAAAAATGTATACAATTTAATTTACAAATTAAACAAATTTAACATTTTCATATAAATGTTAATTAAAATACATTTTTCTAATAATAATAATAATAATAGAAAAATAATAATGATGATATCCTTATAATAATCAGATGTATTACCAGTGATGTACAGGCTTTTATGATCACCATCTTCTTCAGATATTTCTTTAAGAAAAGCACAGGTAAAGAAACATATTTAATATATTGCCTAAACTGGGCATTCATTCTTGCCACTAAGATTGCAAAACAACAATTTTGCCTGAATAATGATAATAATGTATTTCAGTTTGTCACTTACCAGTGGTGTGCAGTCCGATACCGTCACTGATCTGTAGAGCAAAGCCTGGTTTTATACAGTAATAAATTCCTAAATCATCAACATTGATATTATTGATTACTAAGCGGCTTCTGTCTCCTTCTGAATATTTCTCACGGAATTTTTCATCGTAATATTCAGTCTTTTCTGATCCAAAAGTTCTCAGTATCATCTCTGGACGAGCTGGTAGTTTCATCACAAACCAAATAACGCCTTTTAATCTGTACTCGCAGGCTAAAGTCACACTCTGCCCTAAAACCACCTGCTGATCAGTTAAAGCTTCTGTGGACTGATTCCACACAAACAGACCTGAAGAAACAGAAAACAGATCATTCAGATCATGACAGAATCACACTCAATCACACAGAAATAAACTTACAGAGCAGTGAAAGCAGCAGCGTCTTCATTCTTGAGCTTGTTGATCGTGTGTTCAGATTAAACTTGTGTTCAGGTTGAAGTTTATAGCGTCTCTTAGAGGAAGTGCTACTGCTGAGCTGCAGAAAATATAAAATTAGCCAAATGACTCGCTGAAATGAAGCAAGTTCAACCTGATTCGTTTACTGTAGTGATGCCTCATTTTGAAATAAAATAAGGCCCAAATATGCATCTTACCTTCCATTCAAAATCAGTTCATAATTGCTATTTTAATTAAAAAATCTAATACAAAACCTAAAAAGTTTGGAGAAACAGGTGTATAAGATGCATCATTTTCTGCAGCTCATCAAATTCTTGTTTCAGACCAAATGAACAGAGACAAAAGTCATCTATAGGCTGCTGATATTGACTGAGAGGAACTTTTTACATCAAAGGTTTAGTAAGTCAGTGAGTCCAGTTTTTCTAATTTATTTATAACTTTTACTCTCTTCTTGATACACTTTATAAATAAACCAGAAGTTGTGTGAAACCATGTGATGTTTTGTTGTGGTCCTGTGAGGTTTTAGGGTACTATATGTGTAAATGATCCAAGACAAATTTAATTTTGAGGAAGTGATGCAATTCAGTTCCATTAAGTAGAGGATTTGGGTGATTTTCATTTACCCTAAACAGTTGTGTAACCTCCAGAAAATGTTCACTTCTCGTTTGGTGGCCAGAGCATATTTCATCAAATACCAAAATGAGCATGTTATGGTTTCTTTCCTTTAAAACTGTTCACAATTTTGATGACTAAAATAATCTGTCTTTGATTATACAGGATGATGCACAGACATGGTTGGGGAAAGTTACTTTTAAAAGTAATTCATTGCAATATTGCATTACTCCATAAAAAAGTAACTAATTGCGTTATCTAGTTACTTTTTATGGAAAGTAATGCATTACATTACTTTTGCATTGCTTTTTGTCACCTGGGCTTGATAATTTATTTTTAATTACAAAAAACCCAACAGTTATAGCTTTGGCAACTGTAAAGGCCCTTTTACACCAATGAAGCGCTTCTGGTCTCGCTTAACTCCCAATTTCTCTCAACATGGGGACAGCCGTCAGTCAATAAATGGGAAAACAAAGTAACTGGTGTTACTTATTTGAAAAAAGTAACTCAGATATTTTCTTGTAAACGAAAAAGTAATGCATTACTTTACTAGTTACTTAGAAAAGTAATCTGATTACATAACTCAGGTTACTTGTGAGTTACTACCCCCAACACTAATGGACACACTATTTAACTTGTATGATTACAAAACATAAGATGCTAAAGAAAAAAATGCAGATAATTATTATATATCATAAATGTCGAATAAGGAATAATGTACATTTGTGTAACTTATTATGCAGCTTTTCACCACATAAATAATGACTGGGACATAAAATAGGCCTACTGATTTGAGAAAGAAGTTTAGAAATCGCACCTATTTATTATCTTATAATCGATTACAGTGTACAAAACAATCAACAAGATGAACACTTAAATAAGCCCATTTACCGTAGGCTTCTTCTTAATCCTGAAGACCTCTGGTTTATTTTTTACTAAATACAGTCGATAACTAAGGCATAAGATTGCAGTAAGTTTGCAGTAAGATACGAGAACCATGAAAGACACGCCAAAATTATTACAGTTTAAAATAACTCTTATCTAGTTTAATGTATTTTAAAATATAAGTTATTTCTGTGATGCCAAAGCTGAATTTTTAGCAGTTTTCAGTATCACATCCTTCAGAAATCATTCTAACGCTTATGTTAGGCATCTAAACTAAAATATATTGTTTTTGAAAGATATTTCCTTTGTACATTTAATATATGAAATTTAATGACACAAAAAAGGAAGTGAAAATTGTGTCTAGATTTCAAATCAAACTTATCTGGAGGTTGCACAATTGTGAATCATAGATCCTTTATTTTCAGACATACGTAATGGAACTGAATTGCGTAACTTTTCCTAAAAGGACATTTGTCTTAGACTAAATACACTCTTAAAATTGAAGGTTCCTCATGATGCCATAGAAGAGCTTTTCTTTTCTTTTCTTTTTCACAAAAGTTTCTTTGTGGCGAAAGAAGGTTCTTCAGATTATAAAAAGGTAAGAAAGAGATGGTTCTTTAAAGAACCTTTGACTGAATGGTTCTTTGTGGAACCAAAACTGGTTCTTCTATGGCATCACTATGAAGAAGCCTTTAAGCACCTTTATTTTTAAGTGTGTAATTAAAAAATAGCTGTCTCTTAATAAATGTTCTCTTTTAAGCCTCTGGTTTAAGTGCATCAAGAAGGGGTTAATTAAATTTTCTATAATATATATATATATTTTAACTAATTACCATTTCCATAACCCTTCCATTTCGACTTACTAAATTTTCCTGAAGTAAAATGTTTTACTCAGTCAATATAATCTATTTGTAGCCTGTAGATGATTGCTGTTATTGATCAGTTGTATCTCTCATGCGTCTGTTCATTTGGTCTGGAATGAGTAAAGACAGCTGCTATTACCAGAAGGTTATTTTGATTAATCTGCAGCATATGACATGATATACACCCATTTCCAAAAGAAAACTTTTTTTGTATTAGATTTTTAAATAAAATAGGAATTATGAACTGATATTGCTTCATTTCAGCGAGTCATTTGGCTAATTTTATATTTTCTGCAGCTCAGCAGTAGCACTTCCTCTAAGAGACGCTATAAACTTCAACCTGAACACAAGTTTAATCTGAACACACGATCAACAAGCTCAAGAATGAAGACGGTGCTGCTTTCACTGCTCTGTAAGTTTATTTCTGTGTGACTGAGTGTGATTCTGTCATGATCTGAATGATCTGTTTTCTGTTTCTTCAGGTCTGTTTGAGTGGAATCAGTCCACAGAAGCTTTAACTGATCAGCAGGTGGTTTTAGGGCAGAGTGTGACTTTAGCCTGCGAGTTTAAATGTAAAGCCGCTATATGGTTTTTGTTGAAACTACCAGCTCGTCCAGAGATGATACTGTGAACATTTGCATCCAGTGATGATACTGAGACTGATTATTATGATGAAAAATTCTGCAACAAATATTTAGAGGGAAACAGGAGCGAATTAGTAATCAATAATGTCACTGTTGCTGATTTAGGAGTTTATTACTGTATAAAAGCAGGCTGGGCTTTAAAGATCAGTGACGGTATCAGACTGCACACCACTGGTAAGTGACAAACTGCAATACAGTTATACAAATATTACTGTGATCTAAATGGCAAGAATAAATGTGCTTTATAAATGTGAATACGCAGCTAATGTATGATTTTTTTATCATTTATTTAGAAGTCTGAGGTGAAGTTTGGTGAGCGTGACAGACCAGCAGCACTGTTGTTCCTGCTGAATATCTAGAAGTTCATCCAAACTCTGTATATGAAACAGCTTCATTCTGAGAGATTGTGTTGATTTATCGCTGTTTGCTTCAAATGATCAGAATTGAGAGCTGCTTGAACATGTAATGAAATTATGATTCTCAAAGACTTTAATTTGCTCTTTTCTGTTCATAATAAAACATGACTAAAATCTGTTTGCAATTAAAATGTCAATCAAGTTTTATAATAACATATTCTTTTCGAATAAATCAAATTTCTAATGTTTTTGGTACACTGTAAAAAGAATTCTGTAAAATTTACGGTAAAAAAACGGCAGCTGTGGTTGCCGGAATTCCACCGTAAAAAATACAGTAGCAACATTTTAGGTTTTACGGTTTTAACTTAAATTTACAGTTAAATACCGTACTTTCATTAACTGATATAATGTTAATATACCAACCTATAGAAGTACTGAAATCTGTTTTGTACCTTTGAAATACACTGATAACCACCAAATGCAGGTGGTGATGAGAAAGTCACATGATGAACCAAAGCCCATTACAGGCAGCTTTTAAATAATAACATATATAGATGGTGCACAGTGTCATTCACACAGACACTAAACACCATCATGGTGAGACTCAGTAAACTGAAATATGCAGTAAACATTAATTTAACAACAAGATGTAACATACAACCCAAACATAACTGATAAGAAAAAACTAAGAAGAAACATAGTTATTTCAAAGAAAAAAAACATCCAATCTGAAATGCAACGCAGGGCATTCTATGAACATCAATTTATGGTTATTCCCTGTAAATTTTACATTCTTTTCCACATCCAAAAACGTCTTAAATTTGTCTTAAATATCTATTACAGTTTTTCACTGTATATATTAGGAGAACTTACCATAAACCATTTAACAGGTTTTTACTGTAGCATTTTCACAGTTTTTAACCGTTAAAATCACGGTAATTTTTTACAGTGTAGTGTATTTCTGTCTCTGAGTGATGAATAAGCTGATTTGAGTATTTGTGCATTTGTGGGTTCACTCTCCAAATGCAATTTCACCTTCATGGATCTTAAATACTTAAAGGCTCCTGAAATGCTTTAATGACAGTAAGTTGTCTGGTCAGTTCAAGTTCAACCACATCTTCTTTTCAAGGGAGTTGTTTCCTTTTATTTCTTACATTCTGCAGCACTTCTGCTCAGATTCATAGTAAAGTTAACCATCTTATTATGAATTAAACAACCACAGAATGAGGACGGTGCAGCTTTTACTCTTCTGTAAGTGGAAGTTCATGCATGATTTTATTGTGATTATTTCAGTGTTTAATTGTTGTCTACCAAATGATCTGAATGATCTGTGTGTTTCTGTACAGATCTGCTGCTTGTGTGTCAAACTACAGAGAGTTTAATCGATGAACGGTTAAATTTAAGGGAAAGCATTGTTATGTATACTGTGATCTTGATGTAAAAGACATTTATTGGGTTGTCCAGAAACTAACAGATCCTCCAGTGCTGATTCTGCGAACATACTCATCAGAATCTACAACATCGCATTTATACAATGCAATTGATTAGTAACATAACTAATGATGAATTAGGAATATATTACTGTGCAAAAACAGGCTCGTCTCTACAGCTCAGTGATGGTTTCAGAATTATACCTCTGGTAAGTGTATAAAATCATGACAAACCTGTCTGATCTGTTGTTATATTTGTGAATACTGTACTAAATTGGTATTTCCGCCTTTATTTCTGTCAGATATCTACATTATGTTGATGCATATTTAATGTTTTTATCTGAACAAATCTCTTAAAAGAATCTGCTCAGAATGAGACAGAACTGAATCAGTCACATCAGACGACATGTTTTATACGTCATACTGAATATTGTGATGTTTTCTGCAGGGATAGGAATATATAAAACAACAGGTCACTTATAATATACAAGACTTCCTTTAAATGCTTGTGTATTACTTGATATGTTGTGATACATTCCATTAGTGATGAAGTTTGTAGTATTTAATCATAATGTTGATGCTGTTTTAGGCCTATTCCAGCTCAAACTCAAAGCTTGTAAGAACAGACACCAGCAATGTCAAAATGAGGAACTCCAGCAGTTTTTCTGCAGAAATGGTGAAGAGGTACAATACATCTCTTTTTCAATCAAATGAACATCATGTAAGGAAAAATCTTTCTACATGGACATTAGAAGTTAATTTATCTAATTGATGTGTTTTGTAGTTTTCTGATGTGGAGTTTCGTCTCACACTTTTCCTCCTTACAGAGTAAATCGTCTCATACAGTCCAGAGAGGTATATTCTGCTGCATAATGAGAGTAAAACATGGTTAGCTTGACTGTTGTTTAAGATGTTTGTTACCTAAACATGTATAATGCAAAATTCTCAATATTTTTTTCAGCATGACTTTTCACTTTTGTCTTGATAACTTAGTCTTATGAATTTCCAAGCTGATTTTGAGTGGCTTCATTCTGTGACTTTGGTTTTTTTTATATGAACACACTGATGTAAAATGGAAAAAAAAACAAAAAAAAGTTCAAATGTCTGGGGTTGTTAAAATTTTTAAATATTTTTGCTCTGTTATGCTCACCAAGGCTGCATTTATTTGATCAAAAATACAGAATAATTTTATTTTTTTAAATTTAGATATATTTTCATTACTCATCATTACTCCAGTCTGCAGTGTCACATGATCCTTCAGAAATCATTCTGATTCGGCGCTCAAGAAACATATTTCCTTTTAACATTTTTATTGATAAATTTCCACTCGGAGTGTCTCGTTTACCTCAGTGAGGCTCATCAGTGCTTATACCAGCAGATAGATAGCGCCCTTCACATAATATTTTTACACTAATAACATACTTTCCTCTAAAAAAGACTTTACGGTGTCATCAAGTCACGTATACCTTAATTCACATTTTAAAAAAAGTGTAAAACCTATCAAAACAGAAAAATGAATTCATTCGCTAACACTGAAAATCACCTTCATGTGGATTATTGGTTCTTTTGTTTGTGTCCGCTCCTGTCAGCGGTCCTTACGAGAATCCATTTTTAACTCCGGGTCATTGTTTCACTGATCATTATTTAAGAAACGCTACCCGGCCACGGCATTTACGATAAAGTCTACTGTTTACAAGAGATTTGCTTATAAGTACCGTATTGTCCCGAATATAAGACGACCCTGATTATAAGACGACCCCCCTTTTTCCAGATGTACCTGTTGGAAAAAGGCTTTTTGAAAACCAAATCTTGGTTGTTGTTGTTTTTTTTTTTCTCTCTGTAAAACACATTTATTCTTAAATTATTTTCATATTGCATATTTTTCCAATTCAAATTTTTGTTTTGAAAGTATGGTAAATACTGGTAAAATGTACCAACAATGACATTGGAAAATTTTGATATACCATTGAAATAACAGGTAGCCCATCTGAATTATATAACAATTAGGCTATCCAACTCATAGTAGCCTACCAAAATGTTATTATCAGTAGAAGTGAAATCTTATTGTAGTCTTCAAATCTGGGTACTGTCTTATGTTTTAAAATCACTTACAGAGGAAGTTTGGTCCCATCAGGCTAACATGACAGTCACGATCATGCTGCTGTAAGCTTTTCTTTTTCATTTGTTTTCATTCACGATCTTTACAGCACACATTACATTACATATTTCATGGCACACTCGTTTTATGCGTTTTTGGCGCCACCTATTGTTGTGGGTGTATTACTGACATGTCAAAGTCTAGACCCTGAATATAAGACGAACGCGTTTTTTCAGATGTATTTCCAAGAAAAAAATATCTTCTTATATGCGGGTCAATACGGTATTTCTTTCTTTTGAGGAACACTGAAGCAGATTTTCATCCCCAGTGACAGTGACCAAGAAAGTCATGTGGTTTTGTATCAACACAAGGGTGATTTATTTATTTATTGCCATTTTACATAATTATATACATGATACATGAGTCAAGCAAGCTGTATAGGCGCATTTATAAGACTTTAGATAAACCATACTGAAAAAAATATTGAGAATTTTGTATTACATACAAGTTTAGGTATCAAACATCAATCAATATGAAACAAACAACAGTCAAGCTCACAATATTTTACTCTCATTATATAACAAAATATTTTCTAGTATTAGGTGGTCTACTCCTGATTATATTTGTCTACGTCTTATCATTGGCTTTTGAAAAGGAACAAAATTGACAGGACAGACGAAACTCCATTTCAGAAAACTACAAAATAAAAGATCAATTAGATTCTAATGTCCATGTAGAAAGATTATATTCACTAAACACATTAAATGCTGAATAAGAGTGCCGTACCTCTTCAGCATTTGTGCTGTAAAGCTGCTCCAGTTCCTCATCTTGACATTGTTGGTGTCTTTTTTTACACGCTTGGAGTTTGATCTGGAGTAGGCCTTAAACAGCACCATCATTCCTGACTAAATACTATAAATAATCATCTAAAAATGAAAATTTGTTGAAAATCTATCCTCAGGCCATCCAAGATGTAGACGAGTTTGTGTTTCTTCATGAGAACAGATTTGGAGAAATTTAGCATTACCTCACTTGCTCACCCTTGAATCCGTGCCGAGTCCAAACAGCTGATAAAAACACCACAGTAGTCCACAAGTAATCCACACCACTCCAGTCCCTCAATTAATATATTGTAAAATGAAAAGCTGCATGTTTGTTTGTTACATCAACATATGATATTCACTGGAGAGCGAATGGACTACTGCATTCCCACACTGTAAAAAGTGATAAGTTGACTTGACTTAAATTTTTTAAGTAAATTATAATTAAAAAAATAAGTTAAGTGAATTGTCAAGTTCACTTAACTATTTTTTTTTTTTTTTTAATTATTATTTACTTAATTTTAAGGTAACGGGTTTCTCGTTTTTAAAAAAAATTTTTTATTATTATTTACTTAATTTTAAGGCAACGGGTTTCTCAGATAAATTCTCAGTCAATTTATCACTTTTTACAGTGCATTAGATTTTAGCAACTCAGAAAGAGACATAAAAAAACATTCAAAAACAATACAAAGTTTATTTATTCTAAAAGCAAACGTTATTATAAAACTTGACGGACATTTTCATTGCAGACAGATTTTAGTCATGTTTTATTATGAACAGACAAGAGCAAATAATTTCATTACATGTTATTACATTACATGCAGAATTCTGCTCATTTGAAGCAAACAGGATAAACAGCAATAAATCAACCTCTAGATATTTGGCAGCACCTCTAGATATTCAGGATATGTTTTTCCTCTGTTACTCTCACGAAACTTCATAGTAGAAATCTACACGAATGACAAAAAAAAAAATACATTAGATGCTTATTCCCATTTATCATAACAGCTCTTCATGTTTGCACATTCATTTTTTAATTAAACATTTTCTGTTTTGTTTAATAACAGCAATAAGAGACATCTTACCTGATGAGCATTGACATATTTAGGAATGTTCTTAGACAGTTTATGGTTCATCATTAATAAACCTAAAATAGCACAATAATATTTGATTAAATGCTGCTAAATTCATTGATAAATGTAATACAAACAAATCTGTACTTAAATATTATATTTATGTATAACTAATTACTATTTTATATGTAATTTATAATATAATTATTATAAAAATGTTTTAATTATTTAATATCATCTATAATATCTATAATCTATAATAAATGTCCAAAAAATCTACTAAAGCTTAGTGATCATTTTCATTACATGGTTTAAATATAATGGTCTTGACTTTTTTACTCACTTATTACTGCAGCAAACAGCACAACAGTCAACAGACTTAACATGATGATAGGAATCTGAAGTGTTGTCTGATCTTGTGCTGGATTTGTTCGCTCTGTTTCATTGTGAAGTCGGGGAAATTCTGTGTTTTTGAGAAAAATACCACGTTTTATCTTCTACAGCCAGGTAAAGTAACTTCTATAATGTTTGTATAATTTTTAGAAAAATGTAATAAATGCCATGCATTCTTGCCATTTTGATACTTATTTTGAATAAATTTATTGCCAGTGACTTACTAGTGGTGTGCAGTCTGGCCAGCTGCAACAATGAGTAATTAAAGCAGTTTTAGATTGATTTTAGTCAACATGGCTGAAAAATCATAAATACAACCTCTATAATGTGATTTAACGGCTTATCACTTTTGACCAATAGGTGGCGCTGTTATCAAATTAATGTGGCATTTTCTGTGTGCGGTGAGAATGGCACACACAAAGTTTGGTGTCATTATGTCAACGCTTTGCAGAGACACAGCCTCAGAGTCATTTTGGCACCATGCCTCAAGTTTCTTGTGAGGCTTTACAAAAACAGTTTCATCTCGACACAAAATCCATAACTTTTTGTCAGAACACTCAAATTTGGTGAAAATCAGACAAACGATCTAGGAGGAGTTCGAAAAAGTAGGTTTTTGGTATCTCTGTTCTTGGCATGACCCAAGGAATATTTTGAGACCAGTTTCATTACAATAGGCCAATGTATTGAAATGTTATTAGCATTTTTAGAAATGTCATTATTATTGGTTAATGAATGGTTTATCACTTTTGACCAATAGGTGACGCTGTTACCAAATTGATGTGGCCTGGTCAGTGTGAGGTGACAATGGCACATACAAAGTTTGGTGTCAATATGTCAAAGCTTTGCAGAGATACAGCCTCAGACACAGTTTGATAACAAGGTGGTGCTGCCCCCAAACTTTTTGAGTACCATCAGGTGCCGAAGACGTAGTTTTTTTACAACAAAATTCAAAATGGCCGACACTCAAAATGTCTGACATGGGAAAATTGGGTATGGTTCAACTTGGCATGCTTCACTGAATCTAAAGAGACCAGTTTTGATTTTTGGCCAAATCATTCAGATGTTATAAGCAAAAATAGCCATTTTTCATATCTTCTGACCACTAGGTGGTGCTGTGCTGAAACGGAGGTAGGTAGGTCATGGTTGTGATGACATGGACTAAGTTTGGTCTCAATACAATAAAGCGTTAAAGGAGATACAGCCTTACACCTATTTCACAATCACTACTAAAAATTCGATTGCGCTTTTTTTGAAAATGGTTAGATAAATCAACTTGAATTTGATTTGAATACTACAACTGCTTCTACTAACAATAATAACAGAAATTAGATGTATAATTCCTTCATTGATTAGGCTACCTGGGGTGAGTTTCCCGAACAACACAGTAACTTATAGTACCATGCGTTAGAGAAACAGGCTCAAGACTGTTTCACAAAAACGTAGTAATTCTGTCGCACATCTGTCCTTCGGTAAAAACTGGCGTTAATAACGTCAAGCAGGTGGTGGAGTAATAACTTCTGCTAATTTTCCAGTTCGACGTCAAATGAATCACAGGTTTTGCTGTAAATAACGAACATGGAGTCTGATGACTACTTCGCTATTTTAGTTTTCCGTTATTTTAGTGTTCCCCACTGAGCAAGTACGCACATGTGCACTCTTCAGAAACAGCTTCAGCAGATTTTTGAGTTTGCTCAACTTATTTTTGTGGGAGATTCTCAAATTTTTGTTGTATAAACTAAAACGACAAGTTGAGAAAACTCAAAAATCTGCTGAAGCTGGTTGCCTTAAAATTTTAAGTTGGCTCAACTTTTTTTTTTTACAGTGTACTAACAAGAAACTATGCTCCTAACCCCAGGTAGGTCGAGAGCTCTTGATGCATTAATAATAATAATAATAATAACAGAAACTAATATTTATTATTCTGAGTAGTGGTATCTCAGAAGAATAAATTTATTGCCAGTGACTTTCCAGTGTTGAGCAGTCTGGTACAGTCTCTGAGATACATTTATTTTAGAAAATCAAAGTATTAATGTATTGTTTGGATAGTAAACTTCTAACCAGGTCGAGAGCTGTAGGTCCAACCACACAATAAAGTTTGCAATGCTGTTTGCGAACAGAAACTATGGACACCAGAAACACCTTGAATGTTGCAACCATAGATAGTTAACAATGCTTTTGGGAAACACACCGCGGCAGTGTACAGTCTGGACCATAACTGTCATCATTTCTTTACAAAATAATTAACAGAAATAATCAGTTTGGATAACTGTAATGCAAAATCATAAATATACAACATAAATAATGATAATAATGTAGATCTTAGTTGTATAAATGTATTGCAGTTTGTCACTTACCAGTGGTGTGCAGTCTGATTCCATCACTGACCTCTAGATCCATCCCTGGTTTTATACAGTAATAAATTCCTAAATCATCATCACTAACTTTATTGATTAACAAGATGCTGTAGCCTCCCTCTGAGTATTTGCTGATGAATTTGCTGTTGTAATATTTCGCCTTTTGAAGGGCTCCAAATGTTCTCAGTATCATCTCTGGACGAGCTGGTAGTTTCATCACAAACCAAATAACGCATTTTAATCTGTACTCGCAGGCTAAAGTCACACTCTGCCCTAAAACCACCTGCTGATCAGTTAAAGCTTCTGTGGACTGATTCCACACAAACAGACCTGAAGAAACAGAAAACAGATCATTCAGATCATGACAGAATCACACTCAGTCACACAGAAATAAACTTACAGAGCAGTGAAAGCAGCAGCGTCTTCATTCTTGAGCTTGTTGAACATGTGTTCAGATTAAACTTGTGTTCAGGTGGGTGGGTGACTTTTATAACATTTCATTGAGGAAGTGCTACTGCTGAGCTGCAGAAGATACCAAATAAATCACATGAAGTGATGCAAGTTCAACTTATACTGACCCTGCTGGTAAATAAAGTGTAAATAATGACTCATTTTGAAAAAGTCAGGCTCAACTATGCTAAATAAATCAAATGTTATTTTAGTTTGAATGAATCTAACACAGAATAAAGGAAGTTGCCAAAATATACTTTTTTCTTTAGGAATGGGTGTATACCATGTGGGCTTGCATCATATCCGGAAGATTCGTTATTTTCTTCTTATAGATGTTAAAAATAACTTTCCAGTTATGGTAGCTGTCTTTACATATTTCAGACGAAATAAAGAGACACTTCATAAAATTATTTTTAAAAACACTACACTATGCACTCTTGTTGAAATGGCAGGTTTTTGAAAATATATCATAAATCATGTCAGATTTTTTTCTGTGTGTTTAAAAGAAAATAAATCCATCATTAAGACGCTTTTAACTTTAAACCATTGCATCTGGACAAATATAATTCATAATAACACTTCCTCCAGTAAGAAAACCCATCCCCTGTTGTCCTCTCATCAAAATCCATTGACATAACTGTTTTGGACTGTTTTCACTTGTAAATAATGTTTGATCTGTGCATATTTCTCTCCTGATTCAGACAAGATGATTTTTTAATGGAGGAAGTGTTATTATGGCCAGAAGAAAGAGTTTGAAGTTAAAAGCATCTTAATGATGATGTTGTGTGGATTATTGCAATGTTTTTATCAGCTGTTTGGACTCTCATTCCATCACTGACCTCTAGATCCATCCCTGGTTTTATACAGTAATAAATTCCTAAATCATCATCACTAACTTTATTGATTAACAAGATGCTGTAGCCTCCCTCTGAGTATTTGCTGATGAATTTGCTGTTGTAATATTTCGCCTTTTGAAGGGCTCCAAATGTTCTCAGTATCATCTCTGGACGAGCTGGTAGTTTCATCACAAACCAAATAACGCATTTTAATCTGTACTCGCAGGCTAAAGTCACACTCTGCCCTAAAACCACCTGCTGATCAGTTAAAGCTTCTGTGGACTGATTCCACACAAACAGACCTGAAGAAACAGAAAACAGATCATTCAGATCATGACAGAATCACACTCAATCACACAGAAATAAACTTACAGAGCAGTGAAAGCAGCAGCGTCTTCATTCTTGAGCTTGTTGAACGTGTTCAGATTAAACTTGTGTTCAGGTGGGTGGGTGACTTTTATAACATTTCATTGAGGAAGTGCTACTGCTGAGCTGCAGAAGATACCAAATAAATCACATGAAGTGATGCAAGTTCAACTTATACTGACCCTGCTGGTAAATAAAGTGTAAATAATGACTCATTTTGAAAAAGTCAGGCTCAACTATGCTAAATAAATCAAATGTTATTTTAGTTTGAATGAATCTAACACAGAATAAAGGAAGTTGCCAAAATATACTTTTTTCTTTAGGAATGGGTGTATACCATGTGGGCTTGCATCATATCCGGAAGATTCGTTATTTTCTTCTTATAGATGTTAAAAATAACTTTCCAGTTATGGTAGCTGTCTTTACATATTTCAGACGAAATAAAGAGACACTTCATAAAATTATTTTTAAAAACACTACACTATGCACTCTTGTTGAAATGGCAGGTTTTTGAAAATATATCATAAATCATGTCAGATTTTTTTCTGTGTGTTTAAAAGAAAATAAATCCATCATTAAGACGCTTTTAACTTTAAACCATTGCATCTGGACAAATATAATTCATAATAACACTTCCTCCAGTAAGAAAACCCATCCCCTGTTGTCCTCTCATCAAAATCCATTGACATAACTGTTTTGGACTGTTTTCACTTGTAAATAATGTTTGATCTGTGCATATTTCTCTCCTGATTCAGACAAGATGATTTTTTAATGGAGGAAGTGTTATTATGGCCAGAAGAAAGAGTTTGAAGTTAAAAGCATCTTAATGATGATGTTGTGTGGATTATTGCAATGTTTTTATCAGCTGTTTGGACTCTCATTCCGACGGCACCCATTCACTGCAGAGGATCCATTGGTGAGAAAGTAATGCTAAATTTATCCAAATCTGTTCTGATGAAGAAACAAACTCATCTACATCTTGGATGTTCTGAGGGTGACTCAGTTTTCAGCAGATTTTCATTTTTGAGTGAAGTATTCCTTTAAAATAACCTGATTTCCCAACTGCTCTCAACTCTCAACTAATATTTGATTTAAGCACTTTTTGTTTTTAATACAGCAATATCATGACAAAGTCAATCAGCTTAGATCTTTTTTTTTATTGTATCCAACTCTTCCTTGCAAAAAGACTTCAGATTGATCAAACGGATCTTCTTAAAGTATCGATACTTTCCATATTGATGTTGTATCGAAAGGATCGATCCTCATATAAAAATATCGATTCTAAAGTGCATTTTTCATCAAGAAACTTGGTGCATAAAATAAGCTTCTAAATGGAAAAATAGACTATATTAGCGAATAATTGTGTTGGATAGAGCTATTTCTCTTGCTCATGGGAACACAAGCAAATGCTGAAAGACAGAATCAATCGATCACAGACAGCGTTCGCTGCAGATGCATGGCTCGGTCACAGTGTGTTCAAATAGAGCTGCGTTTCCCAGAAGCATAAGGAGATCTGAAGAAACCATTGCCACATTATTACATTACTACATATCATCGTTATATATAAAATTAATTCTGAAAAATGCATCACGGTTTCCACACAAATAAGAAGCAGCAATAATCAGAAATGTTTCAGCAAATAATATTAGAATGATTTCTGAAGGATCATGTGACACTGAAGACTGGAGTAATGATGCTAAAAATTCAGCTTTGATCACAGATGCATTTTAAACTATATTTTAAAATATATTAAAATAGAAAGTAGTTATTTTTAATTATATTTCACAATGTTGCTGTTTTTACTGTTTTTTTGTTGTTGTTGTTGTTCAAATAAGTGTAGCCTTGGTGAGCATGAGACTTATTTAAAAAATATTACAAAATCTTGATAATCCCTAACTTTCGTGTACATGTAATATTTATTTTAAATAGGCTGGTTTGTGCAAGTAAATTTATTTAAACTGGTTGTTGAAAGTTCAAATAGATTGTGTTATGTTCTGTAATTGCTGTTAATAAATCTGACAGAAAATAAATATGCTAAAGTTTCACCTTTAAGGGTACAACAGCCTGGCAACCTTTTACAAAAAATTAACCATGGTTTTATTACAGTAACCACAGTTTACCACAGTATTTGTAGTAAAACTGCAGTAACCACAAATTTACCATGGTAATAATAACAATAATAATATACTTTAGTACTTAAACGCCATGTTTATTTTTCTTGAGGTACCCTCAAAGGTACACCTTATCTAACTTTAAAGCATGCATACTTATATGGTACTAATATGCTCCCTTTTAGGGGTATAGGTGCACCTTTGAGATTACCGCCCCAGTAAATATATTTTAATATATTAAAATATATTAAGTCAAAAAGCGACGCCAAGCGGTCCTGACCAAGCTTCAATATGCGACGAGTTGGGTGTGAGAATGGGTTGTTTATAGACAAAAGCAAATCACAATATTATTACATGTTCAAGCAGCACACAGTTCTGATCATTTGAAGCACACAACAATAAATCAACACAATCTCTCAGTATGAAGCTGTTTCATATACAGAGTTTGGCTGAACTTCTAGATATTCAGGATCTGTCAGTGGATCTGAGGAGGAACAACAGTGCCGCTGGTCTGAATGGATGTTATTCCACTGTCACACATAAAAAAAAAAAAAAAATAGAAAATACATTAGCTATAATGTAATATATTTATTGAAATCTTGGCGGACTTCTGAATAGACCTCAGACGTATACATTTAATACGGTGCATAAATTCTTAACAGTCCTACATTCTGGATCCATCACTGTCCTTATAAAACATGTCTTTAGAAAAGCACAAAATGATTAACGTATTGTTTGAATAATTGGTCATCTTTTCAAATCTATTCGATTTTGCATAAATAATAATACTATCGATCCCAAATATATAAATGTATTGCAGTTTCTCACTTGGTGTGCAGTCTGATAGGCTACCATCTCTGGATTATGGCCTGGTTTTATACAGTAATAAATTCCTAAATCATCATCGCTGACATTATTGATTACTAATTAAATATGTGTCACAGGACTTTCCATCATAATAATAAGCCTCTTCAGATCTGTAAGTTCTCGGTATCATCTCTGGACGAGCTGGTAGTTTCATCACAAACCAAATAATAGCTTTTAATCTGTACTCGCAGGCTAAAGTCACACTCTGCCCTAAAACCACCTGCTGATCAGTTAAAGCTTCTGTGGACTGATTCCACACAAACAGACCTGAAGAAACAGAAAACAGATCATTCAGATCATCTGATCATGACAGAATCACACTCAGTCACACAGAAATAAACTTACAGAGCAGTGAAAGCAGCAGCGTCTTCATTCTTGAGCTTGTTGAACATGTGTTCAGGTTGAACTGTGAATTTTACCCGCTTGTTAAGCTGTGATACACCTTCCAATAATACTGTTTCCAAATCTTATTCCCTGTGACATTCTGACTCCTTTGATTCTGACTGGTTCATTCAGTGGGGAGTCTTCACCCTACCTGTAAAGCCCACACCTAATCCTAATCATCATAGGTAGAAGATAAGAGTATCTTATAATGAACCAGATTTTGATCCCACACTGGAGACCTGGTCCATAAAACAACTCTATCATCCAAATAGCATCTCTACGTAGTGCTTCAGAAAATATAGGCTAAAATAAACCAAAAGACTCACTGAAACGATGCAAATTTGTTTACTGCTGTTAATCGACATTTGCAACCCTTATGAAAATTTACCATGGTTTTATTATAGTAAAAGTGTAGTAACGATGTTTTTTTGGCGTATTGATTACCACCCTGCTAAAAAAAATAATAGAAGCCCAATAGAAACCATCACAGAAATTCCAATGGTTTCCATTAAAATACCATTATAAACCATTAGCTTTTTCCAGTAAAACCATTACAAAATTCCTTTTTGTAGTGTGTTTTTGGGCATTTTTCCAATAGGATTTAACATCCCACCAATAGAATCCATCACATACCAGTAGACACCATTATAGTTTCCATTAAATCCATTACATTTTCTATTGTGTTTTGGGCAGGGTTCTATTGTTTTTTCAGCAGGGCATTTGTAGCTATAACCACAGTTTCACCACAAATGCCATGGCTAAGCTATGGTTAGCATATCAAAATCATGGTTAATTTGTGGTTAGCATGGTTTAATGTTTTTCCGGTTTTATTTGTAGTAAAACCATGGATATTTTTTGTAAGGGAAGAGGTATTTCATCATCACGGGAGACATTTAATTTGCTTTTTTTCTCAGATTGCATTACCTATTTTTTAAGCTGTGGACATGAACGTAAAAGTTACAAGTACACGTGTTTTGTATGTTTGTTTTTAAATTTATATTACATTCGCGTGAGTTATTTCCAACCGCTCCTGTGTAACCAACAAAGGACTCTTAATTTGTCGCTCTGTTCCGCCTTGTTGTTTGTAAAACTCGCGCGACTTCCGCTTTGAGCGTTAAATATGGCCACGTCCAGACTAGAGATCAATTTTATCAGGTTATTATCGCGCTGTGAATCTCTGGCTTCAGAGAAAAGAAACGAGACCGAATGGAGACTAGAGAAGGTAATTCATAACAACACTGCATTTGCGTGTACTTCGGTGCTTTTGAAGTAAATGTTATATTTTCTGCTTGATACAACAAAGCAATATTGCCAGCGCCATTTATATATATGAATTACGTGTCAAAAACAAAACATGCATTCATATTTATGCGTTTATTTGCTTTCTGTCTTCGCTGTGGATTTTTGTACATTTTTCAATATAATATCTTCTCTATCATTTTGTTTTTTTAGCAGAAAATCATATTTAATAATTTACTTTTGTCTTTTCAAGTACGTTGGTGCTCTTGATGAGATGCTTGTTGCCCTTAAAAAGAGTCCCAGGTAATTTTATATGAGATTACAGGCATTAATTAATCACATATTCCAAGAAAGTGTAAACATAATAAACAATTTCAACATTTATTGTATGAAAATGAAATATATTAACGTCAAACAGATGTTAAGATAAAAGTGCTGGTAGTGTTTCTCCTACAGCTGTGGAATAAACAGATATTGATGTAGATGATGAGTCATGATTCATATCTGATTTATACCCTCAGCAAACCAACACCGGAAATACTGACAGACTACAACCGCAAGGTGGACTTCCTCAAGGGTCTCTTAGAAGCAGACAAACTGGTCAGTAATTATGCTGTTTGGTCAGCACTTTCTCAATGACAGTAAGCCGAGTCATCATTCTGTGATTGTAACTAGAAGCGCTTTGTTTGTGTCTAGCCGTCTCCAGCAGAGAAGTCTTTAGCCAATCAGTTTCTGGCTCCTGGACGGACGCCTACGATATCCAGCGAGAGAACGCCGGCCAGTAAGACGGTGCACATTCAGAGTAAAGCACGATGTGCTGGAGAAATGAGGAAGGAGCTGATGAGTACCGTACGACACTTTCCTCTTTCAACTACTAATGTGCTTTTTATGTTTTTGTGTTTTTAGGGAAATGTGATGTGAAACATCTTAGAATTGTACCTTCATAAATCCTAAATCTAAACATCCTTGAAAATATACACTGCCGCTCAAAGGTTTGGGATCAGTAAGATTTTTAATGTGTTTTAAAGAAGTTTCTTCTGCTGTATCTATTTGATCAAAAACACAGGAAAAAAAACAGTTATTTTGTGAAATATTATTGCAATTTAAAATAACAGTTTTCTATTTTAATATACTTTTAAAATAGAATTTATTTCTGTGACGCATGCATTTTCAGCATCATTACTCCAGTCTTCAGTGTCACATGATGCTCCAGAAATCATTCTAGTGTGATGATTTATCAATGTTGGAAACCGTTGTGCTGCTTCAGATTTTTTTTGGGGGGGGGGGGGCCTGTGATATTTTTTTTAGGATTCTCTGATTAATGAAAAGTTTAAAAAAAAAACATCATTTATTTAAAAAAGAAATTTTGTGTTACAATGCTTTGTAAGTTTGGGGTCAGTACATTTTTTTTTTTTTTTTTTTAAGAAATTTATACTTTTATTCAGGAGGGATGTGTTAAATGAACAAAAAGTCATAGTAAAGACTTATATTGTTAGAAAGATTTCTATTTTGAACAAATGCTGCTCTTTTTACTTTGTATTCATCAAAGAATCAAAGAAAAAAACAATATGAAGCAGCACAACAGTTTCAACACTCATAATAAATCAGCATATTAGAATGATTTCTGAAGGGTCATGTGACACTGAAGACTGGAATGATGCTGAAAATTTTATTTTAAAGTATATTAAAATAGGAAACCGATATTTAAATTTTTTTCTGTATTTTTGATCAAAACGTTACAGCCTTGATGAGCAGAAGAGACTCCCTTAAAAAACATTAAAAATCTTACTGATCCAAAACCTTTGAGCGGCAGTGTATATACTGGTTAAAAAGTGTTTTTTTTTTTTTTTAATTTTAACGTTGTAAAAATGTACATTTTTACTGACTCTTTTATCTGTTCTTTTCTTAACAGGCTGTGGCAAGTTCTGGTAAGCTGTATATTTCTATTTTAATTTAAATGCTACATTTTAAGAAATCAAAAGCATGCCTTTTCTTTAGTGCTGTCAAGTGATTAATCGCAATTAATCATGTCCAAAATAAAAGTTTTGTTTGCATAATATATGCATGTGTGTACTGTTATTTATTATTTACATATAAATACACACACATGCATGTATATATTTAAGAAAAATGTTATGTTTGTATATTAAACATTTATATAATATATGTAAATATTTTCAAAATATACTGTATATATGTGTATTTATATATACAAAATAAATATACACAACACACACACACATTATGTAAACAAAAACTTTTATTTTGGATGCGATTAATCGTTTGACAGCACTACTTTTCTTTGTTCTTCATGGCTAGGTTCATTGGACACGGATCTCAGACACAGAAAGTAGGTGGCGCTCTCTCATTGATTTTCTATGTGAATGTGTCACTGGTATCTACAGTGTTCAGTTATTTCTGCTGGTTTGTCAGGAGTATTCCTGTAGACGAGCGGCAGTCGGCGGCAGAGCTGGACACAATTCTACAGCATCATCACAACCTGCAGGAGAAACTGGCCGATGACATGCTGAATCTCGCTCGCAACCTGAAGAACAACACACTCGCGGCCCAGAACATCATCAAGCAGGACAACCAGGTCTCATGTTAATCTGGTGTTTATAGAATAGTGCATATTTAGGACTATAATGCCCATCATCTGAGAGGGAAAAAAGTGTGTACATCTTTTAATCAACCACATATTTTTATCATCATCATTCTCGAATGACATTCAATTCTTATTACTGTAATATTTCATCTAGCGAAAAAGTGACCAATTATCTACTTCAAATTAATTATTGGCATTAACGTTTTTGGTAGTAATTATTTAAAATGATGAAACAAATTAAAAAAATTATGTTCTTATATTAAGTAAATAATAATTATTATTATTAATATTTTTACTTTGTTGTTGCTGATAATTAGATTAATATGTATTTGATTAATAAAATAATACTGTTAGTATTATTACATATATATATTATTATTATTATTAATTATATAATTAATTAATAATATTACATACTTATATTACGGTAATATAGGATTTTTTGCACCAATTATCTGCCTCAAATTAATAATTGCCAGCTCAAAAGTATAAAACATTTGTTAGTAATCATTTTAAATAATTAAATTAAAAGAACAAAATAAATATTGACTTTGTTCTGTATATACAGTGAGGAAAATAAGTATTTGAACACCCTGCTATTTTGCAAGTTCTCCCACTTAGAAATCATGGAGGGTCTGAAATTGTCATCGAGGTGCATGTCCACTGTGAGAGACATAATCTAAAAAAAATCCAGAAATCACAATGTATGATTTTTAACTATTTATTTGTATGATACAGCTGCAAATAAGTATTTGAACACCTGAGAAAATCAATGTTAATATTTGGTACAGTAGCCTTTGTTTGCAATTACAGAGGTCAAACGTTTCCTGTAGTTTTTCACCAGGTTTGCACACACTGCAGGAGGGATTTTGGCCCACTCCTCCACACAGATCTTCTCTAGATCAGTCAGGTTTCTGGCCTGTCGCTGAGAAACACGGATGTGTCAATGCTCTAACTGAGGGAAGGAGGTTGTTCCCCAAAATCTCGCAATACATGGCCCCGGTCATCCTCTCCTTAATACAGTGCAGTCGCCCTGTCCCATGTGCAGAAAAACACCCCAAAGCATGATGCTACCACCCCATGCTTCACAGTAGGGATGGTGTTCTTGGGATGGTACTCATCATTCTTCTTCCTCCAAACACGTTTAGTGGAATTATGACCAAAAGTTCTATTTTGGTCTCATCTGACCACATGACTTTCTCCCATGACTCCTCTGGATCATCCAAATGGTCATTGGCAAACTTAAGTCGGGCTGGACATGTGCTGGTTTAAGCAGGGGAACCTTCCGTGCCATGCATGATTTCAAACCATGACGTCTTAGTGTATTACCAACAGTAACCTTGGAAGCGGTGGTCCCAGCTCTTTTCAGGTCATTGACCAGCTCCTCCCGTGTAGTTCTGGGCTGATTTCTCACCTTTCTTAGGATCATTGAGACCCCACGGTGAGATCTTGCATGGAGCCCCAGTCCGAGGGAGATTGACAGTCATGTTTAGCTTCTTCCATTTTCTAATGATTGCTCCAACAGTGGACCTTTTTCACCAAGCTGCTTGGCAATTTCCCGTAGCCCTTTCCAGCCTTGTGGAGGTGTACAATTTTGTCTCTAGTGTCTTTGGACAGCTCTTTGGTCTTGGCCATGTTAGTAGTTGGATTCTTACTGATTGTATGGGGTGGACAGGTGTCTTTATGCAGCTAACGACCTCAAACAGGTGCATCTAATTTAGGATAATAAATGGAGTGGAGGTGGACATTTTAAAGGCAGACTAACAGGTCTTTGAGGGTCAGAATTCTAGCTGATAGACAGGTGTTCAAATACTTATTTGCAGCTGTATCATACAAATAAATAGTTAAAAATCATACATTGTGATTTCTGGATTTTTTTTAGATTATGTCTCTCACAGTGGACATGCACCTCGATGACAATTTCAGACCCTCCATGATTTCTAAGTGGGAGAACTTGCAAAATAGCAGGGTGTTCAAATACTTATTTTCCTCACTGTATATTCTAAAAATTTATTTTATATGTTTAAAAAATATATATTTGCACCAGCTTCATGCCTTTCAGTTCCTAATTTTGGGGATTATTTTTAAATTAGCATATTCAAGCTTATAATAATAATAATAGTTATTATTATTATTAAATAATTGCATAAATATTATTGCATGTATTACATAATATAAATGTAATATATTTGAATATTATTAATATAATTATTTTTCCTCTTTTTTTTGAGTGAAAGTCACCACAATAATGAGCATTTAAAAATGTAAAGTAGCAGCTTGAAAAAGAGTGGTTTATTATAATGAATTTGTGGCTTTTGGTGTGTGACCACTAGAGGGCAGCAGTATATTAGTGTTACACCAATTATTGAGCTTTCAAACCTAAGTGTGCTGTTACTACAGCAACATGGCCATACAAATCTGTATATAAACTCATATTATCTTTTTTTGAATGACTGTTACCAAACAGTGCCATTAAACTCAAACCTTTGAAATAGCCTACTCTGAATCATTTTATGTTAAAGTGAGTGGCAGCGAACAGACTGTAAACATTCCTCTTCCTCCTCCTCAGACTCTCACTCAGTCTATGCGTCAGGCCGACATGAACTTCGAGAAGCTGAAGACTGAATCGGAGCGTCTGGAACAGCACACCAAGAAATCCGTCAACTGGTTCCTGTGGCTGATGCTAATCGTCGTCTCCTTCACGTTTATCAGCATGATCCTCTTCATAAGACTGTTCCCGCGACTCAGATGATGTTGATCATCATTAGAACCGCTAGATTTAATTTATCTATTACAACAAGTTTACAGACACTAGCTAAGAGTCATAAATTTGATTGACAGCCTCAATCGTTCAGTCAGCTTCAGTTATTCCCGTGAAAATGTACTTTACCTGCATGCCATTTTCGATTTCGAATCTCTGTGAAGAACGACTTAAATGAATCGGTTATTATTAACGGTAAGAATTTGAAAACTACAAACTGTTCGTCAGTCATTTAAATGCATAATCTGACGACAAACGTTCTTAATACGAATTCTGAGACCGACATTTTTGTCTTTTTAAAGACGCGTTCGAAGTTCTCCCTGAATTGATTTCATTTCCAATAGGCTTGTATAATATTGCTTATATAACACATTTTGACACTATATATGATCGTTTTGAGACACTTAAAATGACTGATAGTTTCATCCAGCTTTATCGGAGTTTCTGTTAGTCACTTTCTCACGTACGGTCGCTATAAAAACGGACTGAGCTGTTTTAAGGTCTGGTTGACTTGTCCAGACTCGCCGCGTCGATCAGGAAATGTTCTGGCAAACAGCAGGAAGTATTTTTGCCTGTCGGAAGCACAGATGGATACCGTCTTCCCCACCCAGAGAGTAAATGGCCCATATTTAGCTGCTAACGATCTATTTGTGCTTGTTCCCTATATAGCACATGGACGGAGTATTAAGTATTGCTCTGATATGGTTAACGTGTTTGTTCCACTGCGCAGCTCTATTGATGGATCTTAATGTTCATCTGAAGTGGGCTGTCAATGATCGTTTATTTGTCCGTGTGTTCAGTTTCGCTCCTGTAATTCATTCACATGAACACAGATGGTCATAGGCTACTCTTCTTTTCTATCAGATGTGTTCGAAGTTATCTTTGAAGGAAAACAGAAGGGTGTATTATTTTAATAAAACAATTTGCAATCTGCCTACTAGGTGTCTGTTTTGTTTGAATCCTTTTCACAAATGAGTTTAAGAGGGTACGGTCATATTTGTCATTGTTTGGCGAATCCTCGCAAGCGAAATCCAGTCATTGCACAATGAAAAAATAAAACACTTCGTCTCACATTTAGAACTTTTTCTCACAATTCTAAGTTTACATCTGACAATTCAGACTTTTTGAAACTATTTCAAGATGTGAATTCCGAGGGGCAAAAACGACGGAAAATAATTTTAAAAACAATTTCATAATGTAATTTTAGAATTTTGAGGGGGAAAAGTCAGAATTGTGAGAGATGAATTCAAAATTCTACCTTCCTCGCAATTCTTAGTTTACTTCTCACAATTGTGGCTTTTTCCCCTTTTTCAGACGTCTAAGATCAGGCCTACATCTTGAAATCGTTTTATCACTTGTAATAATCTAAATTTAATTTAATTTATTCTTTTTTGGCCTTTTCATGTCACCTTTAAACTTTGCTGAATAGCATTGTCAACAGGCCCTACTATAGTAAACAGGGTTCCTATACGGGGTTTGGAAACGTATGGAATTTGATTTAAAGTATTTTTCCAGGTCTGGAAAAGTATGGAAAAAAAGATAGCAGAGTATGGAAAAATATTTGTGTTTCCAGACTTTTGCCCCTATTATTATAACATATATATAATAGAAAATACAAATTTTCATGAAAATAAATTTATCGTACAAGTGAGGTTTCATGGCAGCTTTTAATAGTGATTCTTTGGTGATCGTCAAATATGACTGAATGAATTCAAGGTGCACTTTTTCTTTATGCAAAATGCAGATTATAAGCATTTTGGGTTTCTTCTCGATGTATTCTTAGCACAGTATTACATAACCTCAAGGACCTTTGCAAAAATAAAAAAAATATATACAGTCTTCTATGTACGCACAAGAAACCCTTAAACTTAGCATATATGTGACCCTGGACCACAAAACCAGTCATAATCATCGAATCTGACTATATAAGCTTTCCATTGATGTATGGTTTGTTAGGATCGGACAATATTTGGCCGAGATACAACTATTTGAAAATCTGGAATCTGAGGATGCAAAAAAAATCTAAATACTGAGAAAATTGCCTTTAAAGTTGTTCAAATGAAGTTCTTAGCAATGCATATTACTAATCAAAAATTAAGTTTTAATATATTTACAGTAGACAATTTACAAAATATCTTCATGGGACATGATCATATTGATTTTTTGCATAAAAAAAATAATAATTTTGACCCATACAATGTATTTTTGGCTATTGCTACAAATATACCCCAGCGACTTAAGACTGGTTTTGTGGTCCAGGGTCACACATAGGACAATGCATACTAAGCCACATGTTGTGCCATCAGCTCATTTCGCAGTCTGGTTTCTTGGCTGTCACAGACTATGCATTAAAGAGACCCAAGGCCTTGAAATATGGCATACTGCCCCAATGAAAGCCAAATCTTAAACACTTTTTTACACTACCAGTCTTTTTTATAGACCCTTGAGTTTGACAAATTATATGCTATCAGCCCATTTCGTGTCTTGGTTTCTTCACCACCACAGAGGATGTGTTAAATTGGACATTAGGCCTTGATATTAAAAGGCACTACCATAAGAAAAGCAAAATTTTGAGCAGGTAGATCTCTGTTAATTCATGTGCATCCATGCCATCGTTTTATTCATAGCAAGATGGCAGTGATGCACAAAGGAAATAGGTTATATGAAACTAGAAATTGTAATGCGAAAGCATGCAAAAGGGCACAAAAAAGTTTCATGTGCATGTTAAAGTCTGTATTTTTTATTTATTCATTATTTTTTATTTTAGGTACTCTGAGAAAATCAATGAAAAAAGACAGATGACTGTACTATATACCAAATAAAAAGATGAAAATAATGCTCTTGCTGTTAAATATGGCCTGAAAATCTACTGAGAGGTTTGGAAATTTGAGTCTGCAGTCTTTCCATTTTCCATGGAAAAGTATGGAATTTTGAAATGGAAAATGTGTAGGAACCCTGCTGTATCTTGTACCTTCAAGAACCTAACATGAGAAGTATTCACATGGTGCGAATGACCCAACTGTACTTCATGAGGCAATATTACGTCTTTCACTAAATATTTTATGTTCGGAAAAAATGCTGATGTACATGGAAATTTATGTACTTTGGAATAATGTTCTTTATGACCCCTGTCGCTGTTAGCTTAGCAGTCCCCTAATGCATCATAAATCATGGTTGCTCTGACACAAGACTCCTGTGGACCCAAAAGCCTAATTTTCCAAACCAGGTCGACCCACCTTTGAAGTAAAGCGAGCAGATAAAGCAGCTGTGAGTTTTAATTTCGCGGTTCCTGACAGGGAAAGCTGTGATCTGGCTGGAAGGTGGCAGGTTAGCTGGGGTGAAGGGATTGAAGCGACACCGCCCGGCCGCGGGCCTTCGCTCAAACCCTGGGGAACCCAGCAGGTGCTGCAAAGTTCCTGGAAACCGCTCAAGTTCACAGAGATTAAGACACAATAAACCCGCCTTCTCAGGAGATCTTTAACCGTAAACTGGAAAAGCTTTTACTTCATTAACACAAACAAAAAAACCTGTGTCATTTCTGGTCACGATTGAGAACCTGCCAAAACCGATGTTTGAATTCAGAAAGTAGCTGCTTGTATCTTCTCAAGGTCGATTCTAACGTCAAAGGTTTTGTTCCACATGAAAAAAAATCAAGGTCAAATGTGTCCGACGAGTGGAAACAGACAAGTTTGTGCGCATATTTCACAACTCTACATGATTTTTGACTCGGTTATGAGTCATGTACTGAGTCGAGACATTTTTGTGTCGGGTTTATGTAAAGTTTTGAAGTCGGTGAATAAGTAAAGACAGTACTGTGGTGTGCGGGAGGCGGAGGGCTTGTTTTAAACAAAGTTGTTGCAACATGCCCCAGCAGGAAGAGCAGTGTGGGAAAGGCTCTTCTGCTTTGATCCTCGGCTGCTCCTCGCAGAAGGAGCCAGTATAATTACGCCGTTGGTCCTGTAGGATGGGTGGTATGGGGGATCTGCCCTCCTGTAAACACTAATGGTGAGCAACACGCAGGAAGTTGTTCAGGAAGCTGTTTGGTTACCTGGTTTCTCAATCTTTCCTCCCTGGTGTTGTGGTAAATAACCTCGTCTTGTTTTGAGACTGAGGTGGCCAAGTGTAGTCATCTCATCTCACCGTTTTTGTTTATGGTAACGTTTAGGTGAAATGATAGATAGATAGATAGATAGATAGATAGATAGATAGATAGACACCAGATATAGAAAACTGAAATGAGTTGCTAAAACCCACTGGCATGTGCTGCCAACATGTTTATATTTATACACACAGCTCCCCATGAATCAAGCCACAAAAAAACCAGCAGCTGTGTTTCTATATTGGCAACAGCTGTTTGCTAATCTTTTAAAATCATCACGACTTCTAAATGTGTTCAAACATCTTTGTTATTCCCACGTAGACCACAAACTGATCAGAGGTTGTCTTATAGGAATAGTTCACCTAAGAAATGAAAATTCGCTGACATTTACTCACCCTCAGGCCATCCAAGATGTAGATGAGTTTGTTTCTTCATCAGAACAGATTTGGAGAAATGTAGCATTACATCAGTAGCTCATCAGTGGATCCACTGCAGTGAATGGGTGCCGTCAGAATGAGAGTCCAAACAGCTGATTAAAACACCACAATAATCCACAAGCAGTCTACACCACTCCAGTCCATCAGTTAATGTCTTGTGAAGCGAAAAGCTGCATTTTTGTAAGTAACAAATCCATCATTAAGATGCTTTTAACTTCAAACATTGCTTCCAGCTAAAATGCAAGTCCTCTATCCAGAATATTGCTTTCTCCAAAGAAAAAGCCGTCTCATCTGAATCAGGAGAGAAATATGCACAGATCAAACTCTTGTTTCGGTCAAAAAAAAATGTCTAAATAAAAAAGTCATCGGATTTTGATGTAAGACGACAACAGGAGAAATACAAGTCCATAAACCATAATACTGCTTCACTGGAGGAAGTATTTCAGCCAGAGGCAAGTTAAAAACATATTTATGGATTTGTTTCTTACAAAAATATAGCTTTTCACTTTACATTAATTAGACACTAGACATTAATGGATGAACTGGAGTGGTGTGGATTACTTGTGGATTATTGTGATGCCTTTATCAGCTGTTTGGACTCTCATTCTGACGGCACCCATTCACTTCAATGGAACCTTTGGTGAGCAAGTGACGTAATGCTACATTTTCCAAATCTGTTCCGATGAAGAAACAAACTCATCTACATCTTGGATGGCCTGAGGACGAGTGCATTTTCAGCAAATTCTCATTTTTGGGTGAACTATTCCTTTAAGGCGGTTCAACTAACCAAAGAATCTAAAAACTCACTTGATACCAAATAACTAATATTGCTCTTTTATATGCAAGAGTGAAAGCGCTCATAATTTGACGTGGCAAGTATTCAAATATACTTTACTAGGAGTGTCTAATCAAACATTACTGTATCAAGTGGACATCAGATCCATTTATTCTTCTAATACAATGTCAATATCCCAGCAGCATAAATCTCTCGTTATTGACAAAGGGGCGTTAGTGATGAAATGGCAAATCAATATTTGCTCCATCAATGTTTATTAATAGTCATTTGACATTTGCTTGTGTGTTTCCTTTGGTTAAATTATGGCTTAAATGTCCCTGCAGGTGTGGTCTTGTAAATCAATAGTAGTTTTCCTTCTGATCTGTACTTATCTATACGTACACATTAATTTTTAAAAATGTGTTTACATTTTGCACAGGAAATGACATGTGCGTTCGGCATCTGACAGGTGTGTATGTGGCTGGGTTGATAAAGGAGGGCGGCAGTAATCTGATCACAGAAATCATTTTGGATTACTGATGCTGCACTGTCAGTATATGAGCTCTTGTATAACAGATAGATTAATCACAGCTTTAAAGCAAGCGAGATGTTCCGCTCCTGTGTGCTTTCAGATTAAATTGTCCAATTACATTACAGTTGGGTTTTAAATAGATGCCCTCGTGCAACGCTGACTTCAGTAGTGATCAATGGCAAATCACTGACTTCAATGCACACTTGTTATTAATAATCATCATATGTACAAACAATTCACATTTCAGTGAAATCACCATCATAAATTTAGCATTTCAGGCATCTCGTCTAGCTTGGGCTATATATTAAGTATAATTTACTTAATATATTCTAAATATAATATAACATAACACAATATAATATAATAAATATACTTTTTAAAACAATAAATCTTTAAAAGGTTGTCTATGTTATTGGTCTGCAAACATATTTACATTTTAAATTGCATATGATTAAAAGAGCTAAATATTTACAATTCATTGCAATTTCAAATTTTTATGTGTAAAATATTGCATGGATTCAGATTTCAAATTATCAATTTTAATGTAAAGCCATAAATACAATAGAAAGGTGTAATGATATGATATAATATAATATAATATGTGACCCTGGACCACAAAACCAGTCATAAGGGTCAATTTTTTTAGATTTGAATCTGAATAAATAAGCTGTCCATTGATGTATGGTTTGTTAAGATAGGGCAATATTTCGCTGACATACAACTATTTGAAAATCTGGAATCTGAGGGTGCAAAAAAAATCGAAATGTTGAGAAAATAGCCTTTAAAGTTGTCCAAATGAAGTTCTTAGCAATGCATATTAAGCTTTGATATATTTACAGTAAGAAATTTACAAAATATCTTCATGGAACATGATCTTTACTTAATATCCTAATGATTTTTGGCATAAAAGAAAAATCTATAATTTTGACCCATACAATGTATTTTTGGCTATTGCTACAAATATACCCCAGCGACTTAAGACTGGTTTTGTGGTCCAGAGTCACATATAATATAATATAGCCTAATATATGATTTTTAAACCAAAACATCTTTTGGTTATAAGTTTTCCATATTATTTGTCAACTAATATTAAATACATAGGCCTAATGTAAATTAAATAGGCTACATATAATGACAAATACTAAATTACTCATTTATAATTTTTACATGTGAAATATTGCACGGATTCAGATTCTGAGCATCAAAATGAATAGTCTTAATGTAAAGTCTTAAATGCAACGGAAAACTGAAAATATAATATAATAACTATACTTTTAAAACCAAAATATGATTAAAAGTTGTCCATGTCGTTCATCAACTAATATTAAATACCATATATTTTAATTAATAATTCAATTAATATAATTAAACATTGCATGGATTTAGATTCCAACCACCACAGTTCTCAATATAATATAATATAATTTACATTTAGTCATTTAGCAGACGCTTTTATCCAATAAGGACAATAGAAACTATCAAAAATACATATTTAATAATTAAATTCACATAATTAAAAATGCTAAATATTTACAATTATATCCAATTGATGAGTTTACATGTAAACCACCAAAATTCTCAGTTTTAACGCTAACCCTCGAGTACAATGGAAAGGCGTCGTTATATTTAATTCATGACTCCTGCTTTCTCTTTATGTGGGCGTCCCTCTCAGCCTCCACGCCCGACTCCGCTCCGTGTTTTGCGCCGCGCCGCGCCGCCGCTCTGCCCCAGCTGACTGGCAGTACTTGTTTACTGGTGGAGGTACACAGGGAGAGACGAGAGGGGGAAACCGTACCGCCGACAACACGAGAGAAGTTTTTCCCACTTTCAGCCCATTCCCACGTCAATGAGTTCATCGAAACCGCACACCGGGGTCTTGAGGACGGAACTGAGTGGTTTCACGGGCAGGCCGGACACGCGTTGGACGCTGCTCTGTTGATTAACGTGGAAGATTAAAACGCAACGCGGCCGCGACGCGCGTACGCTCACACACTTCTGGAGCATTGTGCTGGAAGCTGAGGCTTTAGGGGAATATCCAGATTTTTATTGGGCTCTGGACGCTTTGAATTTACACAGACGTGTGTGGATGTTTAATATCAGGGGACGGTGGCTTTTTTTGTCAATAGAAGAGCAAAAAAATCATTTTTTGCGTGTGTATGCATGTGTATATGGAGATGAGGAGATGCCCTTTTTTTGTTGATAGGAACATTTGGCAGTGTATGAAACGACCTGTGGAATAACGCCTATTAATTTTTTGCTCCTTCCCTCAGAAACGTTCAAATCAGGCATGTTTTTTGATTTTTTCTATTGGGAAGCTTTTCTGTGAACGTTTTGAATATTATTGTTTTTGTTTTTAAAGCAGCCTGGGGTACCATATTATCGCTGTTATTATTATTATTATTAATATTACATACATTTTCAAGCCAAAACAGGGGTATGAAGAAGTTGCAATGTACTGTACCCTTAAGGGTACCTCATTCCTAGAAGTGTGGGATTGATTCCATGGAAGAAATGCATGGACGTTTTTCATGCTTGATCTACTGAAAGCAAAGATGAATCCGAAAAATCGTTCAAAATGATTTTTATTCATTTATTTTTCACTAGGGTGCAAGATCATGTTATTTAACGCTCATGCTGTATAGGCAACAACTACTTAAATTGAACATTATCTACAACTGAAGCACGCCGGACCCCTGGGTCCCCTTCTTGGGGGGTCTCATTTAAGTTGTCCCTGACTTTTTATTTTTTTTGGGGCCTGGATATAAGATAATTAAGGTTTTATTTTCTTTCATTGCTCCACGACCGTTTTTTGGACACACCAGAGGTGGATTTAATTTTCCAAGAAAACTAAAACGTGTCGCGAAGCATAATGCGGCTGGACACAACTGTGGTTGTTTTGGTCACTTTCGCCTACATCTTGTGCCTCTGCGGATCGCTACATGGAGAAAGTAAGTCGTGATACACTCTTTAACGTTTTAATTCACAAAATATTGATGTGTTATTGTGCTAAGTGTGCGTACTATTATAGTTTACAACTGAGGGGACTTGTGGAATTCACTCCATGTAGACTTCGGGCTGCTCCGACATGTGTTGGCGAGGGGTCTCTCACCATTTTAATTGTTTTAAAATGGCTTATGTGTTGAAATTGGATCATTCGGAAACATTTTAAAGTGTCATCTATTTCGTAAAGGTACCATTTAGGTCATTTGTTGGAATGAAAGCTTATTGTTTTGTATTTAAACGTTTGTCTTTATATGTCGTTCCCCCCCCCCCGCTTCCTATCAAAATGGGCCGTTCCTCAGGCCTGGCGTTCTAGGCCAGATTAGCGCTCGTGACTGGACTCGGCGGGATTCGCGAGCGCGCGCACGCACGCCTGGATTCAAGTCGCGAAGGCGCACACGCACGTTCTTCACGTTCGATCTTGGAAGCGTGTAAACAAGTCGAGGCCCTAAGTTGATTCCCAGATCCCCAGATCCCATAAGTGTGGGATTAACCTACATTGGGACTCTTTCTATCGATATATCCAGGTCGACTTCGGTGTGATATCAATTATGGAATTCCCTAATGAGAAGGAAAAGAATGTTGCGTGTGCAATTAGATATTTGAAGCTCCGTGTTTGTGGAACATTTTATAATAACGTTTAATTATCACTTACGAAAATTAACCATGGTTTTACTATAAATTCAACCAAAAAAAAAAAAAAAACATGGTTACTATAGTTAAACCATGGTAACTACAAATTAACCGTGGTTTTGCTACACTAGCCATAGTTTAACCATGGTATTTGTGGTAAAACTGGTAATACAAATGGTAATCAATACGCAAAAAAAAAAAAAAAAAAGGTTGCTTCACTTTTACTACAATAAAACCGTGGTTTTCATAAAGGATGTATAGCAATGATAATGAATTTGAATTACTCCTTAAAAATTATGTCATCAAATATGATATTATACTTAACAGAACAGTGGTTTGTGTATATTTAAATCAATATGCTATATATATATATATATTTGTGTGTGTGTGTGTGTGTGTGTGTGTATATATATATATATATATATATGTATATATATGTATGTGTTTCCAGGTTTGTGCTAAATTGCATTTTTATTAAACAAAGTTTAAATTTAAAATAATTCAGTACATGTTAAATGGAGAAGCTTTAGCACACATTTAGATCCTTTATTACTGTGAAATTTATAGCTACTGTATCTAAACCCCTTCAGCTTTTCCATTTCTGAACATCATTTTAAATTTAGGATAGGCACTTTTATGGGCACACTTAGAATAGTGGGCTGTTATTGCTTTTTAGAGCTGCTGTCTTAAGAAAGTGCTGGACCGATGCCTGAAATAGTAGCACGGTGTTATAAATAATGGTCTGGAGATAATTAGATCTTCCTTATTATAGGTAACCGTTGCATCCCAGCGAGCCATTTGAAATGTAGATTGGGAAAACATGAGGCGTTTGCAGGTGGTGTGATTTCTCTGTCAGAAACTTGATAAATGTTCATGCAATCTGTTTTTCATGTAAAGAAACTTGCAAAATGAGCAATTTGTGAATTTGTTGCTTTATTTCAAACAGTTGTCCCAAGATTGGTTCCAAATATGAGTTCATCTTTTTTCGCTGTTACTCTTTTGGAAAACGTCTATGATTGTACTCTGAAATATTAGGACTTCAGAATACGTTGGAATAGTTTTAACATTACCTGACTCCATGGACCTGTTTGGGATCTTCTGACACTCTGTAGTTTGCCTTGGTATGTCTCCCAGAATTCCAAGCGTGTGGAATGTCTTTGAAGTGGCCCACCCTGTAGGTACTCTTGCCGTTGAGGGTTTCGGGACTCATTTTGTCGTCTGCTGCCTGCTGACCCCTTGTCTTCCAGGTCATGTATCTGAACATTTGCCATGTAGCATGTGAGCTCTATGTTCAGCTCTCCGAATCCCCAGGGTGGGCTTTTCCCACGAAACCAGAGCATTTTTGCAGGCTTCTGTTCATTGGTGTGTGGCCATTTTCTCGGAGGTTCCTATTTCAAAAATGATTTGTCATGCATTCACATACAAGAAAAAAAAATCTTTAAATACTTGCATAAAAGTTGTCTTTAAAAAAAATATATATATATATATTTTTTTACATTAAATTAATTTAGAAAATCTGTGTATTTATTAAAAATGTTAGAATAAATTTTACGAGTTTGAATGTGGCACATCCAATCAGAATTTAGAGTTTGAACTATTTTTCATTGGTTGCCAGTGGAAATGTAAATTCAGATGCAGAAAGTTATGTTTTGACGACCTTAATCTAATATATAGTGATGATTTGCGCGCAATAAGACCAGAGATGTCAGTACAAAGTAACAACCGTTGTTCCTTTTGTAAACTTTGCACGTTTTAGAAATTGCTATTTAACTATAACGATAAAGTTAAACACAAAATTGTTCTAAAATTAAAATAACAGCATAGTCCACATCAAAACTGTAACAATAACGACAGAAAAACTAAATAATCGGAATCACTTTCAGAACCACCGTTTTCTAACTGATGAACAATGAAAACATTGACAGCCAATCAGAATCCATTCTGCTTTAAAGAGCTTGAGAATTTAAAGTGACAAACGACAAAACCGCCGTGCGTGCTTATAATAAACAGAACGTTATTTTGCGTTGGTTTGGAAGCCTATATAGTAGGGCTGTCAAAATGATTTGAATTATTAGAATTTAAAAGGCATAATTTCAGTTAGGGGGAAAAAAAACGGTGATAGATATTTTGAATAAACAACGTTGCAGCGCCGCATCCAGTGGGTTCAACTGGATAGGCTAAAAAAAGCATTAAAATGCAATGACACCTACATCGTCATCACATCTTGTGTGACACTTATAAGGCTGCCTGACGCACACCTAAAATTCGAATGCAGATTTATATTTTAAATTCAACGAATATTTGAAATTCAAATTTTTTTTGACAGCCCTATTATATAGTTATAGTTTTTAATCACGGTTTGTTTTAATGACTTTTTCATACACATTTTGCGACAAAACTATATATTTTTATAAAAAGATAACCTAACACTTTTTTTAACGAACAATAAGCAAAAATCTTTTTGATAAACTCAATATGAAGTTATATAAAAGATTTTTAAGTTGGTGAGAAATCAAGGAAAATGAAGGTTTTCTGATGCAGATTAGACCATTTTAAACCACTCTTTTTGTTTGTGATCTTGTTACGAACACATCAGTTTTAACTCTACATCCTCGCTTTACTGTGTCAAGATGTTCCAGGGCGTGAACCGAGCAACCTGCCCTTATTCCACCTCTCAGGGGCCGTCATTTCCACATCGGCGTATTCGACTGACTCGTTCAGTCTTAACATAGTCCCGCCTCTGCTCAATATTAATTGACTAAAGATTCATGGCGGCTTGTTTCTTTTATTGACACTGTTCTCCATGTTGGGTTGTGGGTGACAAATGAGGTCAATGCCTCTTACAACATGCCTGAAAAATCTGATCTGACGAGCCGGTTGCTGTTTGTATCTGTCCGGCTTTATCTGTCAATGATCTCATGCCATAATGTCTCTTTCAAACCATGCTAGTAATGCGGGGATCAGCAAGCGTTGAGTTGGGGCCCTTTCAGCACATACGAGAGGGTGGAAAGACAGCTTGTCTCCAGCATTTGTGGGCTTTAGAGAATTTTGGAAGCTCTGTTACGCTACCTGATGGCTTACGTGTATTTTGAGAGCTGTCATATGGCTGAAACTGGGTTCTTTTGACCTTAATTATTAATCACATCCCAAGGGAGAAATCAAAATTGAAGTTCTATGGTTTAAACAATTTGGTAACACTTTGCAATAAAGTTCCATTTGTTGGCATTAGTCATCTATCAATAATACTTACCAAAAATGCCTTAATGTTTACTGATGGCACCCATTCACTGCAGAGGAAGTGTTGGTGAGCAAGTGATGTAATGCTAAATTTCTCTAAATCTGATTGAAAATTTAGAAAATTGTTCCTTCAGGAAATGAAAGTCAGTATTAATTTCATGTCGTCTTTTAAATTCATAATTAAGTTGACATACAGGAACTGAAATATAAATGGGTTAAATATTAAGCTAAATGACGTATTTTGAAAGTTGAGCTGCAGGAACCTTTGTTTTTCTTCAGTGGTTAGTGCTGTTTTTAGAGGAAGTATTGTATAAAATAATTTAATAGGTGAAGACAGGCTCCTTTTTCTGTACTGAGCCGCATATCTCGACGTGTGTGGTGAAACACACGGCTGTTCCCTCAATTACAGAGCCGTAAATGTGAGCGATACTCATCTTTATTCTGCCAATAAACCTTTCAGCAAGGTTAAGGGGGTGACGTTAATTTGTTTTACTTTGCGGGTAAATGAAATTAGGATTTTCTCGCCTCGCGCACACTGCAAGTAAATACTATCAGATAGCTCAGGAGGAAAACATTCTGAAGCAATGAATGAAAACGAGCTTTAGGGGAATAGTTCACCAAAATAAACATTTGCTGAAAATTTACTCTCCCTCAGGCTATCCAAGATGTAGATGAGTTTGATTCTTCATGGGAACAGATTTAGAGAAATGTAGCGTTACTTGCTCACTTGCTCACCAATGGATCCATTGAAGTGAATGGGTGCCGTCAGAATGAATGTTTAAACAGCTGATAAAACATTGCAGTAATCCACACCACTTCAGTCCATCAATTAACATCTAGTGATTGTGACGTGAAAATCTGCGTGTTTGTAAGAAACAAATCCATCAAGACATTTTTAACTTACTAAAATTATATTCGCAATATTGCTTTCTCCAGTTAAAAAGACGTCTCATCTGAATCAGGAGAGAAATATGCACAGATCAAGCACAGTTTACAAGCCAAAACAGTTGAAAACAAATACATTGGTAGATTTTTAATGTGAGAGGACAACAACAGGGGATGGACTTTTTCACTGGAGGAAAAGTTATTATGGAGTCATATTTTCACCAGGAGTGATGTTTTAAAGTTAATTTGTTTTCTTACAAACACGCAGCTTTTGTTTTCTGTTTGATGTGTTTGCCAAATATGGTGGTGGATAAATTCATTTCAAAGAGATGTCGCGTGAAACCCTCCATTTTTTAAAAAAAAGTGCAAACAAAAAAAGGTGTCTTAATTCTGAAATTTATTGTTGTACTTGATTGTTTTTGCAATCTCGATATTTTTCTGTTCAATAAAAAAAAGTGACCGAATTTGTTACGAAGTACAGACAGATTTTATGTAAGGGATAACACAGTCATTGTCACAAATAATGTCTGGCACAGCAGACTTAATTTAGCTTTATTAGCAATATTGTTAATATTCTAACTTAATTGCTTCAGTTGTATGTGCAACAAAGCAAAAGTTAGCATTTACTGTATTTAGTTTGCTTAAGAAGTTTGTATTTGATACATAAAGGCTTTATGAAATTTAAGTCTACATGAATTCAGAATTTACTGCGTTTACTTTCTTAATGTTTTGGACTTATTGCAAATTATTCATTGGTGCACATTAAAAGACATTTTGTTAACTTTTTTGTTGAATTGTAAATTTTTCCTCGGTTTGCAACCCTTTTATTTTGCCTTCAGTAACATCTTTGGAGGCATTTAGCAAGAGGTTTAAGAGTGAAAACTAATTGAAAGTGTTTGGTTTGATTTGTTTTTGTTTGATCTAGACTTTGAACGTTTAAAGGCTTCAGAAGAGTCAAACTCCAATCCTGTCAAGTAATTTTACATGAAATGAACTGTCGTATTACGCTCTGTTCTGTTCTCAGCTTGAAATCTCATTGCCTTGAGCCTGACCGCATTAGGAGACGTCGCTGCAGATGAAGAATTAGATCACGCTCTAGCAGGACGCCGTCCAAGTTTTTGATGCTCTCGTAATCTCGTGTGGAAGCGTAGGTCTCTACTCTCTAACTGGATTGAGTTTAGAGGATGGCTCCACCTGTTTTACTCTCCTCGTAGAGGCGTGAAATGAGAAATCAGAGGTTATTTGCTTTATTTTTAGTTCTATTCTGCCTCTGATTCCATAGACCACGTTACAAAAGTGAACATTCCCGTCGCTGGGCCGCGTTCCCCACCCGAGGCAGTCTTTGTGAGTTTATGGCCTGGTGCCCGAGCGCTGCTGTCAGGCAGCACGTCGTCCCTGAGTTTTTCTCATTTAAAGGGAGGTGAGAGAGTTCACCGTCATTCACCGTTTTGTTTTTCCCCTCATACAACACGTATTTGCAGCTGTCCTGCCTGGATAACACGTACAAACAATGAGCGTCTACAATAATCCGGTCCTGGACGGTTTGTAAGTGTGAACACAAACTCATTCACCTACAACGCCTGCTTGTTTTCCACCAGTCCAGTTATGCATAAATAATGTTTGGTCGGTAAACTTAGTTTAGCAAGCTCAGTTTTTGATTATATTGAGATTACGGTTTCAAAATCATCATAAAATGATAAACTAACAGTTAAAAGATTGAAATAATTCAATAATTAAAAAAAAATGTTTTTGAAAGACGTCTCATGCTGACCAAGGCTGCATTTATTTGATCCAAAATACAGTAAAATGGTAACATTGTGAAATACGATTAGAATTTTAAATAACTGTTTTCTATTTGAAATTCCTCAGAAATTATTCTAATATGATGATTTGCTGCTTCAGAAACTTTTATTATTATTATCAATGTTGAAAACAGTTGTGCTACTTAATTTTTCTATGGAAACCATGATACAGTACAACTCAAAAGTTTGGGGCCAGTAAGAATAAAAACAAGAAGAAATTAATACCTCTAGTCATCAAAGACGCATAAAATCAATCAAAATTTATTCATTTCGCATCACAATGTTCTCTTATGTTTAGATTGCCTTTGCCGTTATCAATTCTTACTTAAAAGTAATCTTTACAAGCACTAGTAATTAATTAATTCATTTAATTTAATGTAATCTTTAGCAAATTCCAAAAAAAGAATATACACTTTTTCAAACTTTTCAAAAATTGAAAAAACTTCAGATTGCTAGTAAAATTCACAAATAATTACAAAAAGTACTTTAAATGAAAACTTGAAAAACTGAAAGCGTACTCTAATAATCGTTTTATTCACAACTTCGAAAAATAGTTTTTTACAATGTGCGCAGGTTTGGACAGAAATATGAGCTCATTAAAAATTAGATTCTATTGAAACGAAGACATGTAAAATACAACTAAATTTGTTTATCCAGTCAGATGCGATGAACGTGATATTTTTGTAGCCTTTTGTACCACAGTTTTATTGTAGTAAAGCTGTATTAACCGTGGATTTTTGGTGAATTGATTACCATTTGCATATGCACAGTTTTACTACAAATACCATGGTTAAACTACGGTTAGTGTAGCAAAACCACGGTTAATTTGTGGTTGCCATGGTTTAACTGTAATTTCCTTTTTTATTTTTATTTTTTTTGTAGTTAAGCCCTAGTTAATTTTCGTTTATAAGGTTTATATCTTTACATTCAGCCATTCATCACCTGTTCACCGCCATAATGCATCATTTCAGACAGAACCGTTTCGTGACGCTATCTTTCTCCCAATGTTTTAGTCTTTCATTGTGTCAGATGCTTCAACGTGAGAGGAAAACTTCAGAAATGTGTCCAAACACTACAGCGAGCCAAGCGCCGAGGCGACGGGGCGACGGCTCATACTGCACTTGGCAGCCAACCAGGGCGAGAAATTAACCGTGGTTTACTACAGTGGCGAAGGAAACAGAGTATCTATTGTTAATAAAGTAAAGCACACTTGGCCCAGCTTTATTTATTTGCTTTGCTTAGTCCCTTTCTCCCTTTTCGTTTGCCATGTTACACATTTAAAAGCAGCAAGCTTTGAGCTGTCCGTCAAGTGCCCAACTGCCCATGAGAGACTGTGTAGACGGTGGGAAGCTTAGAAGTTGGCGTCACATACGAAACTGCCATTTTTTGACGTTGTATTGCAGAGATGTTCTACAAATTGGACGTTTATTGTGTAGCTGATGCTACTTTGTTGGTAAATAAATCCAAATATGCACTATTTGGTGCCATCCAGACTTGGGTTTTGGATCTGTTAGGTCCATTGAGGCGACAGTGAGTGATTTGTGGGTTTGCAGGTTCTGTACGTGTCCCACTTTGCTTGGTTTAAGGATATTCAGAATGGAAAAACCAACATGCTCTCGTGTGTTTGAAAATCGAAAACTGTTTAGTGTCCAGGGCAGTCTAATGGAAAAACAAATAGTGGAAATATTAGTTGAGCTGCTAGACGTGGTGTAATGAATTGATATTTCATTGCTGTGTAATGCTGCAGGTACATGCTCAAATATTCACAAATGCATGAATATTGAATGTTGTTTATGAAGGGGCTCCTTTATGCTATGAAATATTCTGCAGTGGAGAGGTTTGTGCTTAAGGATTGTGCCGCAAAATAAATAACATTTGACATTTACACTTGGAGATGAGCTTCTGTTTCTTTATATTTATTCGTAAGGTAATTTTTATTTCATTTATTTTAATTTTATAAAATATACTTTTTTTTTTATTGTATAATTTTATTTCTTTTTTTGGTTGGCTCTATAAGTTTCAGTTTATTTTATTTGGTTCCTTCTGTTTCTGTTTGATTCCATTCAATTTAATTCCGTTTGTTTCTAATTGATTCAGTTTCTTTTGGATTCTGTTCTGTTAGTTTCCTTGAAAATAATTCCAAATACCTTCCAGTTATATTTGGTTCTTCCTGATTCTATTCATTTGGGTTTCATTTGGTGCAAGGCAGGTCTTTTGGTTTTTGTTGAATTTTGTTCAGTTTGGTTTAGTTCTGTTTGGTTCATTCCAGTTCTGTTTGTGTCTGTTGGATTCTGTTCTTTTTTTTGGATCTATTTAGTTATATTTGGTTCTTTCTGTTCAGTTCTACATTTTGTTTTTTTGAAAATAAGTCCTTTCCAGTTGCATTTGGTTCTGCCTGATTCTATTCAGTTGGGATCTGTTTGTTTGTATTAATTTATTTTCAATGGTGCTTGATATTCGTTTTGAGTTTGTTCTGTTCTGTTTGTTTCTATTTGGTTCATTCTAATTCCTGTTCTGTTCTTTTTTTGGTTTGCTCTAGTCGGTTCAATTTCTTTATAAAACAATCCAAATATGGTTCTATTCGATTCTTCCTTATTCTATTCAGTTGGATTTCATTTAGTTCTATATTTTGGATTTGATTTCTATTTGGCTCTTTCCAGTTCTGTTTGTGCCTGTTGGATTCTCTTTATTTTTGGTTCTCTTATGTTCCTTTTTATTTATTTATCTTTTCTTTTAGTCCGTTTGTTTCTATTTGATTCAGTTTCTCTTGGATTCTATTCTGTTCTGTTCTATTCTTTTCTTTTTAAGAATCCAAATACTTTCCAGTTCTGTTTGGTTCTGCCTGATTCTATTCAGTTGGATTCTGTTTAGTTCTATATGTGTTTTTATTTGTTTTCTGTTTGGTTCATTCCAGTTCTTTTTTCCTCCTCTATTCTTTAGTATCTTTTTATTTTAACCTGTTTGGTTCCTTTTGGTTTTGTTTATGTCTCAGTATGTACTTTGATTGTCTTGGGTTTGGTTCTACTTTTTTAGTTTGACTCTTCTGTTAAGTTTGGTTTTATTGAATTCTTTTCTCTTTAAACATTGAAGTCAATTTTGTTCGACTCAGGGTTCACTAGAGTCCTTGCTCACCCCTGATAAACACACACCTCCCGAAGCTGCTTCGCGATGAGCCATAGAGTCTGACAGAGCATGTGGGTTTATGGGTAGACGTGGTCTTACCCAGCAGCAGTCAGTCTGAGCCGGTGGTCTCCAGAACAGACAAACAGCCCATTAAAGTGACCTGTGTCTCCCTGCAGCCGCCGGGCCGCTCCTCTCCCTGCGGTGACTGCATGGACTGATTCCAGCGGCGGCTGCAGGGGAGGGGCAGCACTGCAATGGCCATATTCATCTCGCACGCTCTCACCCAAACACACTGCGCCCGTCAGCGCTCTCAGTGAGGAACTCATCAATATCGGCTTTTGTCTCTTCGGCTCTTCGTTGCTGCTTTTAAGATACTGTTTTGCGACCACGTTTGCAGCAAATGCTGATTGGATTGTGCATTTCGCACGGGGTGGCGGTGAGGAGCTTAGCGTTTGACGTAGCAAAACATCGTAATAATCCTTCATACTCTCTTGCCCCATACACACACTGTGCCGTATAGCATGAGTTGCCTTGATCCTCGTAAGAGGTTAATGTGCAACACTGCAAAAGGTACAGCAGCTTGTAGAAATGCTTTCTTATGGGGTGTCGATGCAAAACATGTTTAATCAATACAATACACATGGTTTGATGTGATGCAATGAGCAAAGTCATTATTCCTGATGAACCGTTGAAATATTTCTAAAGTCTGACAGTAATTGCCTTGAAAATTTGTTGAAAGCGGTGGATTTGCTACCAAAGGTTTGAATTAAGAGATGCAACGTTTAGCGTGCTAACAACTAATTCCCCAGACATATTTTATGATGTTATGCAGTTACCAGGGCGCTATGAAATGTGTTTATTATTTACCAAATTCCATTTTTTATTTTTTATTTTCTGGATCCCGTTTTAATGGCTAAGTAACATTTTAGTAATCAAAAAACATGTCTGAGTAATGGAAACCACTAGGAGCCTTTATGATTTAACAGCCATTTATTAAATGTTGAACAAAAATGACATTTTTAGGGCCCTATGAAATCATTTTTATTTCTTTATTTGTTTCCCAGTTTGTTTTGTTTTTCCCAAATTCTGGGTTGGTATAATTAAATATTTATAATCAGAAAGAATGTCTAATCAGGTAAATTAATACAACTTTGAATTGTTTAATAACTTATTAATTTGTACGATACATTAAAAAAAAAAAAAGAAATTCTGAGTTGCCTTTTCATTTTTCTGTATGGTTAAATTTTAGTAATCAAAAAGCATGTCTTATTTACAGTTTAACAATTATTTATTAAAAGTTAATAAATGTATCTTTTTATTTTTAAATAATCATTATTAATTCATTTCTAAATAAAATTCTAAAATTCTGGATTTCTATTTAATGGTATAATGATGTTTTAATCATATCTAAACGATTGAATACAACTAACTTTGATTTATTATTTTTTTACTACTATGTTGTTGTTGTTGTTATTATTGCTAATATTATCTGCTTTAATTGTTTTGGATTTGTTTTAATACTCTTTTTTTTTTTTTATCAAATACCGTGGTGAATGTGCAGTCAAATTCTGTAACATTTTGCGTTATACAGTAAATTCCAATTTTATGAAGATTTTGTGATTCCATCTATATTTTCCGCATTGCTTCAGTCATTGTTAATCAATTTCCTTTTTTTAAACTACACTATCTTAAGTTTGCAGATCAGTCTAAATCTTTGGAGTCTGACTGTAATTTTCATGAAGTTTATTGCTGGAGGTGAAAACTTATCGGAGTGAGTTTAGCACGTCGGAAGCATATAATGGAAAAATACTCAAATGTGTATGTTTTGAGATGGTTTTCATGCAGTTTTACGCTCTGAAATGTGTCGGAGCGCAATTCATAAAGTATCACGATTTTAATTTTATGTAAAATATTTCTGGCCCAAGTGTCAAATTTCCTCAGAGAAGTGAAAAAATCCCGATCTAGGCCTTGCTAATTAACTGCGAGTCCTTGTTGGTGGTTATTAGCGAAAGCATTGCTCTTCCAGGCGTGTTATAAACGTGGCTGCCTGCTTTGGCTAGGCTGCGTATTTGAAAGAAATAGCCAAATAGTCAGGATGCCAGATCCCATCTGGTTTTGGAGCGGCGTGCTATGAGGAACATACCTCTGCTGTCGGATGCCGCGTCCTCGATGACCCGCGGGCCTCGGCGCTGCTTTTAGAAGCACGAGGAAATGTGTTCTAGCGTCTCTTCAGCATTAATGGGGCAGAAGCCTTTCAGAGAGAGAGCGTAGTTACCCCACAGCTATCGATATTTGATGCGCTCGTTGTTTCGCCATAAATTATTTTTTTTGCTCAAAAAGCAACGTGTTTTGGACAGAATTTATGTCTTGTTTGTAGCGACTCGGCCTCCTTACGGATGAATCCTTCAGCTTTTTTAGACCTAGACTGTTTTTTTTTTCCTGTGTTTAGGCTAAAAGCATTTTCTGCTGGCCAAAAGCTAGCCTAAATAAAAAGCCTTTCGTTCCATTGCTCCTGCTGACGACATATTTGCATGGTGCAGAAAATTAGGATGTTCTTGAGCTCAAGTTTGAGTACATCTTTTTGCAATTTTATGCGTTTGCTATATCGTATGTTGGGAATGATTTATGGTTTATTTTGTATTATTTAGATATTTCAGTGGTTCTACTAAAGGATGACTTGACAACATTTCAGTCTGTCAGAGTTTTGCACAAACTAACAGACCATTCTCTGTAATAGCTTATGTAAACTAAAGGAGATGTTTGGAAATAGACTCATTGCATTGTGGGAGGCTGAACCTCAGCATGTCTTTTAAAGCTGTTGCTTCATTGTAAGCATACATTTTGTGAAAACTGTCAGTTGGGCTCATATTTCAATACCAATAAACTAATAAAAATAATAGATCCTATTTAGCAATAAATCAGGCTTAATTTAGTAAGATTTTTTTTCTTTTGACAATTTTTTTTTTTTTTTTTAATGTGAATGTAGCACATTTTTCTCCCAGTTTCTCATTATATTCATGCTAAATTTTCATTACTATAAGGTTATACTATGGTTATGCTACTGTAAGGTTATACTATGGATAAATCTTAAGTTAGTATAAATTTGAAAAAATAATACTGATAACTGATTCAGATTTTTTTTTGTCAACTACTGTTAGTATTCCTCATGGTAGTATTTGTTATTTTTTTTAATTTCTGCTAATATTAATTACAAAAATGTATTCTGTTCAGAAAGTATGAATTCCATCACTCTATTGCAGTATTGAGAATATTTATTTATTTAAAAATGAATAAAATATATTTTGCCAGAAAATTAAGCCTATTTTAGGACCTTTATTTAAATTGTTTTTATTTATTATAATTTTTTTATTTTGCATGGTTTGTTTTTATTTTTCATATTTTTGACAATTTAATACATTTTATCCACTTTTTTGCACTTAAAAACTAATAAATTATATTTAGCAAGAAAATAAGGCCTATTTTATTACCATTATTTATTCATTTTTATATTTGTGATATTTTATAAGTTTAGCATTTTTGATCCTTTTTTTACATTTAAAAACAACTAGGTTTTATTTTGCAAGACAATTAAGCCTATTTTAGAACTGTTAAGATATTTTTGTTTATTTTTATATTTTCAAGACAATTTAGCACATTTTACCCCCATTTCTCATTCTTTTTTCCCCAAATTTTCAAGTTAGACTTTATAGTTAAACTTTAACACTGAAAATTCAAAACAATGTCGATTTTCTTTTCTTTTCTTTTTTTTTTTTTTTTTAAGTTGTCAACTGCAATTAGTATACATCATAGTAATATTTGTTATATAAGATTTATTTACGAAATGTACCTCGTCCAGACAGTATAAATTTGATTACTCCATAACAATATTGAGAATTAAATTTTTTGGTGAAACACTGGTAACGTATTCTTCGTAAGATTCATTTTAACAGTAAAATCCGCAGTGGTAGGCTTCGTAACTTTATTACTTTATAAACTTTAATTTTGTGGAAACCAATGCAAGTGAAGTTCATCTGCATCAGCAAAGGCTTCTCCGAGCGGCCGTGATCTTCCTGACATGTGGCGTAAGAACCATCATGCTCCAATTTCCAAGCGCTAGTTACTATTGCTAGCAGCGTATTAAATTCTCCATTGGGGAATGTGAGGCTAAAAATAAGGAAGTGTCTCATCATGTAAACAGTGGGATATTGTAGCCTCGATAGTCGTTCCTGACGTCTTGTTTATTGTGATCGTCACACGGCTGCTGTGTTTTCTTGTCGAATAAGACCGAAGCGCCAAGGTTTGGCCGCTCACTCGGAGTGTGAAACCGAATCCTGGTTGAAGGCTGAGGATTCCTCCCTCGAGCCTCATTTCCAGGCCTGTTATGGAAGTCACATTTCCAGCGGCATTGTCCGCCCTGTGTTTGTGTTCACAGAAGAGGCTATTGGCACATCCATTCATGCGTGTGATCGCTAACCGTCCCGCTCGCCTTACGTCATGGATAGCGAGGCTCATGTTACAGCTTAAGTGTCCCCCTTTTACCCCGATGTGTGCCGATGGGGAAGAGAAACGGTTTTAACCTGCAGCGCCCCTTCGGCAGGCCCCTCGACTCTCTGGTGTTGCCCTCGGCCCTTATGTAAACTCACTAACGGGCCTGCTCTAGTGTCTCACAAGCTGCTGGCCCAGATCTTTTGGAAAGATGACCTTTTGGTTTGGTTTAAACCAAAGAAGCTGCGCAGAATGAATCAACCTTCAGATAAGCAGTTACAAAACAGTCCTACATGCCGATTGGCCAGTGCTGTTTTGGTATCATTGAGATACTGTTACAGTTTTATTACAATTTTGATTTGTTTTTTTTAAAATTCTTTTTATAGTTTTTATTCATTTTGAGTTCCATTTTAGTGCTAGTTATTTTAGTACATGTATCAAATTAAGCTAAATGAAAATGAGAAATATTTGCTTATCAACTAAGCTGAAATTTATTAAGAAACTTTTAATAATCCTGCAATTGATCAATACAACAATAGTTATGCTAAAATCTATTTCTTCTATCAGAACAGTGTTAATATTATTGTTTATTTGTATATCTTAATATAGTTTTACTTTATTATTTTTTTAGCTAAACTAGTTTTCTTCTTTGGGATAGTTATTTTTACTTTGCGTTGGTTACTTTTTCATGTATGATTTTTCATGTTAAAAAATTCAGTTTGTTGTGATAAAACAAAAAAACTTTATTGCAATTATTTTATTGTCCCACATTTGGGATTTATTTACTTATTTTACAGCATGACAGAAAGAAAAGAAAATATACTCATAACATTTTCAAAATTTTTAAAGGAATTTTAGTGTTGACTGTGTTCGTTAAGTTTAATAAATGTTTTTGGTCTTTCAGATTTTTGTTTATTCATTGTTTTGAGTTCTCATTTCAGTTTATTTTAGTTTTCATTATTTTAGGCCTGCCAAATTAATGCACTAAATATTTCAATTAAAAAGGTTCTGAAATTCAAAAAATTGTATAAAAATTATAGAAAGTCTAAATTAAAATAATAATACTAATTAAAGTGATCTAGTGGTATTTTCATGTTTAACACATGTAAAACTAAAACAATAAATTTGTCGTCATTTTTATTTTAGTTTTTGGAGTCATGAAATCGTATTTTACTGTAGTTTCAGAAGTTTTTACCGTTTTTTTTGTTTTTGTTTTTTATTTTGTTTAACAAAATATTTTCGTTTTTTTTAGCACAAGGGCAAGTAGCCGTTTTTAATGGTAGTCTGTCCTTAAAATGTTCTTTACCCAGTAACAATTTTTTAACAGTTTTATATATGGCATTTTTTTACTGCTGTTTTGTGAATATATTCCACCTCTAGAACGCGGCCTCTCAAACGTTATCTTAAAATTGTGCCCTGGTCTATTTTCTGTAGTTCGGTAGCGTCGGTTGACCCTCACGGCTGCGGTCAGGTGCCGTTTTGATGTTGTGCAAGTCAGTCGGCGTGTGTTTGAATGCAAAGCTGTTACTTTGACACTCGTCTGCGCTCTAGTTGATGGGTTTGCATGATAAGCTGCAGCGTTGAGTTTCAGACACGCTGCCTGTTGTTTATCTCTAGATCTTTCTAGATCTTCATGCACTAGTTCTCACTTGCTTTCTACGACTCTGCAGCTGTTGTCAAAGTTTTGAAGTTGATGACCTGTTTGCACTGCAGATCTCATAGTTTTTGTACCACTGTTGAATGGTTTCGTTGTTCAGAGTTGTAGTCGATCGGCTCCATCAAGGTTTTGTCGCACCAGCTGCAGCTTCTTTTTGGCATCTCCGAAGCCCCTATGTTCATACCCAGAGTGTGGCGTGAACAGGCAGCAACCTAAAACCTGACGTCACCGCAATGACACCTATAAATCAGGCTCCTAAATGACGGCTGGTGTCTGCTTTCAGTCAGGCCGAGGCAGGACGCGTCCCAAACGGCGTACGGGTGTAGAGCAGGTTTGTGAAGTGTGTGAATAGACGAGCGCGTGAGCTCTCATACGATCACACAAACAAGCTCCGGATCTGTTTACAGCCGACCTTGGGAATGTTGACCAACACAATAAAATGTAACCTTGTCCTCATTCAGATCTGAGCACTGTGCTTCAATAGAGATTGAGTTGTTGCGTTGTGGCATAATAGGAATTTATGGGGGCTGTACATTTTTTAGTTTCTTTTTTTTTTCTTCGCAATTTGGCTACAATTTTGTAACTTTTTATTGTATCTTTTTCCTTGTAAAAAAACAATCCAGTTGTAGTAAACTGAAATAGTACTTTCAACAATTAGGCTGAAAATGTGTTACTTGTTATTTTGTTTTTGTGTTAAAAAAAAAAAAAAAAACCTCCATTTGTTGTAGTAAAAACCTAAATATTTAAATATTATATTTTATTTTAATGTCCCACATTGTACATGTAAAAATGTTGAACAGCACCTTCCATGATTAGGCTACATTTTGGCTGTCTTTTTTTTACTTTTTTTTTTTTTTTTTTAATTATGTAAAAAAAAAAAACGTACATTTGTTGTAGTAAAAATAGTTTAAATATTAAAATTATTTTAAGTTATTTTTATTTTTAGAGGCTGTAAAAATTGAGAGGTACTTCAAGTGATTAGGCTACAAATTTGTTGCTTTTTATTATGTTTTTGTTTAAAAAGAAAAACTATTCCGGTTGTTGTAGTAAAATAAAAAAAAACCTAGTTTAAATATTAAAATTAATATCCCACATCTTGCATGCATTTTGCGGCAGCTGCAAAAATGTTGAATTTCCGCAATTCGGCTGCAGTGTTTTTTTTTTTTTTTTTTTATTGTATGTTTTGTGAGTGTGTTTTGTAGTATTAAAAAAAAAAAAAAACCTAGTTTAAATATTAAAATTAATGTCCCACATTTAGCATTCAATTGGTGGGGACTGTAAAAATGTTTAACACATTTTACAATTAGGCTGCAGTTTGGTTATTTTCTATTTTTTTTTTTTTTTTTTTTAACTTATTTAAAAATATTTTTATTTTCTATATTTTTACACAAAAACAAATTTGTAAAGCTAAATATTCGTATTTGTAAAGCTTAACAATTCAACCCTGTTGCCAACTTTATTAGAAGACAAAGTGAAGGAGTAAATTCTGCAGCTTCTCATAATTCTTTTGAATGATTCTGAGCAGTTACTAATCAATATTTATCCTTTTAAGAATTAAATGAGTCTGCGCCGCTAGCCTTGTAGGCAGCACGCCGACATGCAGCGTTGTTGTGCTACGGGCATCCCGAGTTCAAATCCTGGCTCGTGGACCTTTCTCGATCCCGCCCCCTCTCTCTCTCCCAATTTGCTTCCTGTCATTACACTGTCCTATCTAAATAAAGGCAAAATGGCAAAAATAAATCTTGAAAAAATAATTCAAATTGATTTAGTGACCTTCTGTAGTTTTAAGATAATGAAGAAGGTTTAGCATTAGAGAGGCTTTGAATATGATGTTTTCCCTGCTGATTTTAGGGTCGACACAGAGCAAAGTTTTAACCCTCCTGCTGACCTGGACAGTCCACGTCACACAGCCCTTCTCTGCGTAACCAGATCACATTTTAAGCACTCACTTCTCATGCATTGTTTGAACCTCTAACTGTGAGAAAGTGTATCTTTACACTTCAGCCTTGAAGAAGATGTGTGTGTGTCCGTGTAAGGTGAACAACTGGTGTTGGAAGGACTGTAGCAAGACACCAGACATATCGAAATGCTACTCTGTGACCTATGAGGGTCACGTTGTTCCTAAACTCGGAACCCCTGCTGTCATACTGATAATCAGTGAAGATCTGCTATTGACCTGATGTCCATGTTTGGAGATGTTCCAAGTTTATCTACGCTTTAACCAACCAGAATCCTGAAACTTGAAGTGCTGATGTAATTTACTAATCTCTGTTAGGCACTGTTTACACCTGGGGCCTGTTCTTCGTATGCCGCTAACTCCGTTAGCTGGATTTGATTGTTGATAATTTCGCTTGATCTTGGATTGGTTGGTTCTTCGAAGCTCATCCCGGAGTTGCTGTCATAGCAACCGGTCCGTAAGCTTAAACCTGCTGCTAATATAATTATGTTGTGTAGTCTATAGGCTAATAGACATAGTCAGGTTTACTCATTGAAAGATTTATTCGTCATAAAATAATTACTTCATAATTGTATTAGAGTCGTACACACATGCTATACAGATAATCTGAGCCATGCATTAATTTGAGTGGTGGCAGCTATTATGGGAGTGGCTTGATGGAGCGCAGGAGATGCAGATAACTTGATCTTGACCCTTAAGAAAGTTTAATTAATAGTCACGAAACAAATCTGTTTCAAAGATAAAATTAAATTAATTGCTAGTTACTACATTTAAATAAAAATGTAAAGCCTGTACAAATATTAATCGTGAATATAAATAATTGGGAATCATGTAAAAAAAAAAAATAATAATAATAAAAACAGTGCATGTTTAATTTATCTATTATAGCAAGTAGTTTCCTTTATAAAAGTCCAGATATTTGTCAAGTTTTTCGTCAGGTGTCTGAATTATATGATGACGTTATGTTGCTGTCTTGCTGCCAGCCAATCGCTGCATTGCTGATCGCGGTTTCGAGTATCGATACATCTGCCCTTTTAAACCAACCCATGAACGCGCAATTATCTCAGATAACTCAATCCAGCCATACTAATCATCAACAACAGGTGCGTTTGAAGAACCGAATTAGCCAGATCATGATTAGCGCGATTATATCATCTTGGATGTCATTTGATCTTGGATGTAATAAGCGACGTATAAAGAATGGGCCCCAGGAATATTAAAGGTATAGTTCACCCAAAAATGAAAATTCCGTCATTATTTACTCGCCCTCCTAACCCGTAAGACCTTCGTTCATCTTCAGAACACAAATTATTATTTTAACTGTTTTAACGATATGCTTACTACTATTCTGGGCCTTGAACGTTTCAGTTCTGTTGCCGTTTATGGAGGGTCAGAAAGTTTTGCGTTCCGAAGATGAATGAAGGTCTTACGGGCAGGGCCGCGTTATCCTAATGGGCAACATGGGCTGCAGCCCAGGGCCCCGAACAGTAGGGGCCCCCCGAGACGATTCTCTTTTGCGTTTTAAAACACGTCTTGAACAAGGTAATTATGCGCATCTTTGTCACGCAACCAAATCAAAAGTCACAGTAGACACGCAGTATATACAGGACATTGTTGCCTTAACATGTTGAACGAAAATGTAAGAAAATATGACAGTGGCACTAAAAGGAGAAAAGAGCAAAAAAATACCCAAGCCTACGACTTTTCTGCGTTAACCCAAGACTTAACGGGCTTAAAGGCAGCACTGTTTATGGGTTTGGAACGACACGAGGGTGAGTAATTAATGACAGAATTGAAATTTTTGGGTGAACTAACCCTTTAAGATGTGTTTTGGTCAATCGGATCACAAGTAGACTAGAGAGACACATTCGACCGCTCACGCCTGCTGTTTTAATTCATCTCTTTTGTCCATTTATATTGATGTCTCAACTCCTGTTCAATTTTCTATATAAAATTGTCTACATTTCAGGCTAGTTAAATTCGTCTCCCGTCTATCCAGATCTGAAGAGTAACATAAATATGTGTTCTGTCTGCGCCGATAGCCTTGTGGGCAGCGCAACAAACAGCGCCGTTGCACTACAGACGTCCCGAGTTCAAATCCCGGCTCGAGGACCTTTCCAGATCCCACCCCCCTATCTCTGTCCCACTTCACTTCCGGTCAGCTCCGATCTATCCTATAATAATAATAAAGGTGAAAATGCCAAAAATAAATCTAAAAAACAAAAACAATTATAATATGTGTCCCAAGTTGGGTGACAGGGTTGCAAAAGTTGTGAATCTCGCATAAAAATAAAAACACCTTTGGTTTAATATTTGTTAAAAAATAAAACAAATAATTACCTTTAGTTACACTTTATTAATTAGTCTATTAATTACCCTTAATTTACGCTGTATGTGGAAAATGTGGAATATATCAGCAAAGTTGTGTGTGAATTTTGCTGACTATCTTCTGGCAGTCTTAAGAGTTTGGTACCAGACTGTTACAAGTTGTTGTTTGTGTTTTCTGGTTATATTTTGATTTTTCCCCTCCAGACTTTTCCTCAAGAGGTAAACGGGCTGAAGTGCGTTTTTGTCTGGCAAGTGCTCTGTTGCTGCATGCTGGGACGTGTTGCTATGGAGAGATGTTGCCGTTTTATGATGTTTGCTCAATTATCTTTAGGGACCTGATGTAACAGTTTCTCGTGTGTGTGTGTGTGGTAATATTAGAGTTTAGCTAAGAAACTCAGGATCTTGTAGGGTGAGGGGTCTTCAATTTGTCCCGATGTACAAATGTTGCTTTTCTGACCTTTACAAGATCAATGATCTGTGTGTCAGTCTGAAACGCAATCAGATTTGTCTGGTGTCTACGTCAGTCGGTTATTTTAGGGAAATCAGGTTTGCACAATTGTTAAAACGGTGATCTCACGGAACCTGTAAAGAACATATCCAGACGATATTTGATAGGAATTTAAGGAAAATATGGATTTATATTTTTTAAATTTGAAAGAAATTAAGGACCATTTTTAGTATTGGTAGATGTGAGTTTTGTGAACTATTCTTATTCTCATTACTGTAATGCAAAACAAATTGTATATTATTTATTTATAAAATTTTTTATATAATGATATTCTTAGTTGTATTGCCTTTTAATATACAAATTTAATGTAAAGAAAATTAAGTCTTTAAAATAAATAACTTTTAAAGTTATTTTTATGCAAAATGTAATTTATTTTAATTTTCTTTCGTTGTTGTGCTTGTACTATTTAAGTTCTAAAAATAAATGATTTTGTTTTTAGAAAGCTTTAAAAAATAAAAATTAACAACGTGAAGAGTTTAAAATATATATGTATGTATGTATGTATAAGATTTTTTTTTTTTTAAGCAAGTAATATTTTGTATCTTTTTTCTTCATTTTCTTTATGCAAAATGTGATTTCTTATTTATTTTTAATTTTTTGGTCAAATTCACCCAAACAGATTGCATTCTGTAATTGAAGGAAACACCTGAATCTCAGTGAGCTTGAGTTTTGTTCATTGAATTTGTCATATGTGCGTCATCAACAGCAACTATGTGGTTTTATTTAGGTTTTATGCATATCGGCCGTCATATCATGATAAGATGAGGTAAAACTGCCATTTCAGGCTGCCATGTGAAAACCATTAACCCTGATAACTGCCATCTGCACAAACGAGGAGGAAAAACAGAGTCCGTTGAGATCAGCAGTGTCTCAAAGACTTTGACACCTGCTCACACCACAAATCACATGCTCTCTTTGTCTCCTCGAGAAACCCATTCGACAGAAAAGCTCTTTGTTTTCCAGCGATGTCCTTTGAGTTGAGATTTCACCCCTGCCCTGAGAATTCGTCATAATCTCTAAATTACACGTTCCACTGTTCTTTTTAATGATTTAGTCTTGTCATGTCTTAAAATGGGTGTTTCCGTACACTTCGGCATTTCAGATGAATATTTCGTAATGATTTCCAGCGCGAAAACCAGAGGAAAACCCCCGCCCCTTGAAAAAGGCCTGAGAGATTTCTTTTGATGGTGAATCAATGGAGCAGCTCTGAAAGGTTTTCTTGATGTTATCCATTAGCAGATGCTCTCTTGTCGCGAAGCGCTTTGCTAATGAATTCTCTCGGCCTCGTCTCAGCGTGTGCGGATTTGGATTATGAATGAACTCCGAAAAGCAGCCGCGCAGAGACACGCTTTATGCATTATTCAGTGTTGATAATCTTTCATGCTCCTGTTAGGACGGCCTTCACGTGCGCTTTTACGCGCTCTTCGTTTATGCCAGGGCTGTCACCGTCGTCAAATTATGGCGGGAGTTCAGCTGCCGTACAAATAATTGTGGCTTTTGCAATTTACTTGTCTTTTTTGTTCGTATCAAGTGCAGCTGAATGCGCATTTGTTTTATCAACAAGTCATTTTTTTTCATCATGAATATCATGCGGACATTTTATAGCAATATTAAGATGTAATTGTTAATAAATATTGATAAAGTAGAAAAGTTATTTTGAATTTTATATAATTTTATAATAGCATATTTGTATTAATTGTTTTTTTATACATATATTTTATTATAAATTTATTATTATTACAAAAGCTTCAATTTTATTACATTTTGCAGTTTTCAACATAATATTTACATAACAATTGCTTTTCTTTTTTTTTCAGATGCTAATAACTTTATTTTTGTTGCAGTTTGCCCCAGCACAGATATCCGCAATAATGCTACCCACCTGCGTGTTCTGGAGAACTGCACAGTGATCGAGGGCCACTTGAAGATCCTGCTCATGTTCAAGCCCAGACTGGAGGACTTCCGGGGCTTGAGCTTCCCGAAGCTGGTTGTGATCACGGATTACCTGCTCGTCTTCCGCGTCTACGGCCTGGAGAGTCTGGGCAACCTCTTCCCAAACCTCACCGTCATACGCGGCAACAACCTCTTCTTCAACTACGCCCTGGTCATGTTCGAAATGATCCAGCTGAAGGAAATCGGCCTCCACAGCCTGACCAACATCACACGAGGAGCGGTACGCATTGAGAAGAACCCCAACCTCTGCTATTTGTACACTCTCGACTGGTCCAAGATCTCTGACTCGGTGGAGGACAACTACATTGTGGCTAACAAGGATGAGCGGGAGTGCGGAGACATTTGCCCGGGTACCATCACGGGGACGACAACCTGCAAACAGACCACAATCAACGGGAATTTCGGCGAGCGTTGCTGGAACCAGAACCATTGCCAAAGAAGTAAGTCGTGGTTGTTCTACTTTCCACGCTGCTGTTGATGTTTGTTTTTTGCATAACGGTCATCCTGAGTTTTTATTTACTTAAAAAAATTAGGCATTGGCGTAACATTTCTTCTTGGGAAGCATTGTATGTTTTTGATTTAAAAGGAACCAAAAGCCTATGTTGGCCTCTCGAAAAGTCTTTACACTTAACGAAACGTTGTAAAGGGGTGGTTGATTGTAATTTCACTTTTTAACGTTTGTTAGTGTGTAATGTTGCTGTTTGAGCATAAACAATATGTGCAAAGTTGGGGCGCTGAAAGTTCAATGCAAACGGAGATATTGTCTTTTAAAATTATGGCAGTTTAATGTCTACAAAAATGCAAACAAGCTACTTCCTGGGTTTGTGATGTCACGCCGCCCCCGGGAACGTAACGGTTAAACTTTCTAGCAATGCTTCATTGTCTTGAGACTAGATATTTTTTTTTAGCATCTCTTATTATAGGCCTAAATGTAAGAAGCAAAAATGTTGTTGAACGCAAAAGAAGATATTTTGAAGAATATTGGTAACTAAACAGCTGGCGCTAGTATGGAGAACAAAATACTATGGAAGTCAGTGGCTAATGTCAGAAAATAAGAAACTCATGCAGGTTTGGAACAACTTGAGGGTGAGTAATGATGACGGATTTATTATTGGGTGAACTATCGCTTTAAAACTTCTGTATCTATTTGACTACAGTGGCTTTTTTGGTAGAAATGAAGGTTCCCTTGATTAAAAATAACCTTTTTTCAGCCATATCAGATTCAGAACAGATAATATATTGCATATTGTCTGAGAAATATGCAGGAGAACAGTTCTGTAGTAAACAGGTTGGATTGATTTGCAAGTCAAAGATGCCTACAATAGCTGAGATGAACAATGTGTGTATGTGAGTGAGAGAGCTGGTGTTTGGCTGGAGGAAGCCACTCTGGTACATTACAGGACAGTCTGTGCCAATACAAATCTCGTCCGGCGGTTCAGCGCGTACAGCGCCTGCTCGCTATTCACCTCACACCCCGTTCAACCTGATTCAGCTCAAGTGCCTTGTTTACTTCCACCTTTTTTGGAGGGGAATGATATGGAAGTGCTTAATGCATCTGTTCAGCCTTAAACAATCCAGGAATCAATCGATAATTAGTTAAAAGGTGTCATTTTATGCAGCAAAAATCAAAACTAGGTTTATTTCCTTACAGCAATATTTCACCCAAAAATGATGAAAATTTACTCACTCTCTGCGCGATTAAAAGATTGCGATCTCAATTCAAACACATGTGATGCCATTTTTAAATGACAAGGATTCGCCCGTGTCTATTGAACCTTTGAACATTCAGCTGCCGCTGACACAGAGAGCAGACCGTTACCATGTTCGGGTAAGACACAGCTTCACAAACAGTCTTTTCAACTACACAGTATTATTTCTGTCTTACAGTCATTCATGTTATCACAGAAATACTGGGATAAAAGTTTATAGTTCAGATATAAACATTGACGTCTTTGGTAGCGATCAAAATAGAGCAAATCACCTTTTGAAAGTAACTGGCGCTTCAAATAACGTATTTGTCATTCAAGAGATTCATTGTCAAAAACGCAGATTCATTCAGTAATGAAACAAGTGAAGTATTTATGAGTGAGTCATTGAATCATTCATTCAAACCACTTTTTCATAATTTTAATATTAAAAATTAGTGTATTAAATATATTTTAAAATTCATTCAAATTAATTAAACACCTTTAAATAGACTGCAGCGATAATATTTTGTCACATTATTTTGTTTAGTTCAGAATCGTGGAAGAATCGCGATCGTGAAATTGTGAAAAAAATAAAATAAAATTGTGATTCTCAATTTATCCAAAATCGTGCAGCTCTACCATCAGGTCATCCAAGATGTAGATGAGTAATTCTTCATCAAGTTTGGAGAAATATAGCACTACATCACTTGCTCGCCAATGGATCCTCTGCAGTGAATGGGTGCCGTCAGAATGAGAGTCGAAACAGCTGATAAAAACATCACAGTAATCCACACCACTCCAGTCCATCAGTTAACATCACTCCAGTCCTCGCACATCAAAATCCACTCACATATTTTGTTTAGAACTGTTTGGGCTTGTAAACGGTGCTTCTGTGCATATTTCTGTCCTGATTCAGACAAGATTACTTTTTCACTGGATAATAAGCAATATTACGATAGAAGACTTTTTAGCCAGAAGCAACGGTTTGAAATTAAAAAACATCTCAATGATGGATTTGTTTCTTACAAACAAACAAACAGATCTCATTTCTCAAGACATTAATTGATGAACTGGAGTGGTGTGGATTATTGTGATGTTTTTATCAGCTGTTTGGACTCTCATTCTGACGGCACCCATTCACTGCAGAGGATTCATTGTAAAACAAGTACAAGTGATGTAATGCTAAATTTCTCCAAATCTTTTCCCATGAAGAAACGCACTCAACTACATCTCAGAAGTCTTTTTTGGATGATCTATTGCTTTAAGACTGATGTTCAGATTACCTAGAGACCATTTGGTTTTGCAAGTATGTAGTTTGTACAGTCCTTATGAGTGAAATCACAACTGCATTCGAATGGATGAGGTCAGGCTCTACAATAAGACCAGCAGCGTCCGGCCCAAATAAAGGTCCACGTTGGTAAGCATGCACACACTTTTTGTCATGTGAGAGGTGAAAGTTTAGTCGGCTGTAATGTTAAAGCGAGACCCCATTTCTGGAGTGTGATGCAATGCTGCTGTATTTGGGCAAGCGCTGGGGTGAGCGAGTCTATAACACTACAGCAAGATTCCAGATCCCAAAAGAAACAGACGCTCTCCGCCATGCCAAATCAACACAACCTGTGCGTGTTTGTTTGTTTAGCCTGACGTTCATGTTTTCTCGCTCCTCCAAGGAATTGTTTCTCCGCAGATAATAATAAGGGGAAACAGTTTGTATTCCAGATGGAAGGTTTTTGACTTTCTTTTGCACTTGATTCCAGAAGGAACTTTACTACATTGGTGTGTTCTTCCAATTTTATTTTTATTTCAAACCGAGATGAAGGCAAATTTAACCCAGTTTTAGGTGTGGCATGATTGCATCTCCTGATAAGAGTTACTCAAGATACCATGAGAATTTTGTTCATTCTCTCTAACTTTTATTAAAAAAAAAAAGTTACTGACCAACTTAAATGTATTTTGTAAATATGAACAGATTTTGATGGCTGCAACACATTCCAAAAAAGTTGGGACAGAGGCACGTTTAACACTGTCACATCAACGGTATTTTTAATTACAATGTTTGATTGGGAATTGAGGATACTAATTGTTAAAGTTCTGCGAGCAAAATTTTTGTCCAATCTCGCTTCAGATGCACAGACTTCAGATGCTCAGCAGTCTGTGATTGTTGTCGTCTGATTCTCCTTTTCATGATGAGCCATACATTTTCAATAGGAGTCAGATCTGCTGGCCAGTCTAGGCCACTCTGGCCACTTTGTCTACGAAACCACGCTGTTGTAGCACATGCAGAATGAGAACTGGCATTGTCTTGATCTAATAACCATGGACTTCTCATGAAAGACATCATCTTGATGCATTTCTTGATGCAGCAGACTGTGATAAATGACAGTGGTTTTCTGAAGTACTCCTGAGCCCATGTGGCTATATTTAACACCGAAACATAACGGTTTCTTATGCAATGCTGTCTGAGGGCTCAAAGGTCAAGCACATTCAACTGAACTTTCCTGCCTTGCCCTACATGTACTGTGATTTCTCTGGATTCCCTGAAGCTTTTCACAATATTATGTATGGTACTTGGTGAAAAAATTCTTTGCAATTTTGCATTGCGAAATGTGATTTTTGATTTGTTTGACGCTTCTTTCGTGAAATTTGGCACAAAGTGATGAGCCATGATCCAGCTTTGCTTGCAAAGACTGAGATCCTCCTTTTATACTCAAACATGATAACTTGACCTATTACTAATTCACCTGCTTATTGTGAACTGTTTCAAAACAGTTTAATGTGGGTATTCTATAACCTTTTCACTTTTATTTTGGCTCTGTCCCAACTTTTGTGGTGTGTTGCAGCCGTCAAAAACAAAATTTGTTCATATTTACCAAATACATTTACGTTGGTCAGTGAAAACTTTGGAAATCTTTTCTTTCTACTTTTGTCAATTAAATAAAAGTTAAAGAGAATTAACATTTTCACAGATTCTTGATTTTATTGCATTTTACAAAATGTCTGGAATTGGGATTGTAATAACAGCAGCAATAACAACAATAATAATAATAATAATGATTATAGTAGTAGTTATTAGTAAAAAAAAAATATGTATATTTTATAATAAATTACTCAAAATATTACATAATTTTTATAATTACATAAACCTTTAATTTATTTATTACTACAGTTAAATGTTTTCATTATTTTAAGCAGTATTAGTTTAAAAAAAATAGTATTGTGTAATTTATAATATTTATAATTCTATTATGCATGTCATTCTACCTTTTGTTTATTAATTAATTTACTTTATTTAATAATAATGATGACTATTAATTATTACTGGGACTAAAAATATTGTGGACAATATTTTAATGTTTTAGTAATAGTAGTAAAAGTATATTTAAAAATATTTATGCTTGTAATTCTTGTAATATATTTGTGTAATTTATTCATAATATTTATATATTGTCATTCTAACTCGTGATATTATTATTATTATTATTATTATTATTATTACTATTATAAGGATTAATAATAAAGTGGTCTATATTTAAATGTTTTTATTAGTAGTATTATATTATTTTAAAAGATTATATATTCTGTGCAACTGTGCAAAATTTAATTTGTAACATTTTTATTAATGTCATTCTACCTTGTAATTTGTATTTAATTATTTTCTTTTTCTTTTTTTTTTTTTTTTTTACTTTTTCCAGCTTTTTTTTTTCGTTGTTGTTGACGTCTTTCAGTCTGTTAGATAATTCTAACAAATAGATAAATAATTCTTTATAATAATAAGTTAATTATTTTTGCAAACTCTTATTTTTGTCTTGCTCTTTTCCGGTATATAACGCCCACTTTTCACCATTTAATAAATTCTGAATTGATAAAATAAGGAAATACACTTGCAAATTCTGTTTTACATTGCCTCTTAAATGCATAAAACTGTAAAAATGTCCAGCAAATGAATTAAAAAGCGCAGGCCCTTGATTCATTCATGAATGCAGTGAGTGTTTTGTGTGTAAGCAGGCGTTCAGTGTCAGGAAGCGTTTTAAGTTGAGCTGGTGGATGCAGACGTGAGCTTGAGTGCAAAGATAAAATCTGTGCAGGTGCTTCTGTAAGCGGCGCTTTCCATTCTTAGCTCGACGAAGAAAAAAACTCAACATGCTTGAAGTATAAAGTAAATGTTTAGTGTTTGCTTCATTTGTTGCCCAGGGAACGTTTATTTTCCTTTCAACAAAAGAAATCTGTCATTTATTTTAATACTTTTAGATAAATATCTTGGTTCTTGTGTAGCAACGGCATTAAAATTTGTCCTTTTTCTCCATAAAAACGTCACAAATGCAAACAGTGGAAGCGTGAGACGGAGGGTCCGACAGAAGACAGTACAAACAGGAGATGTGCTGTTCAGATAAGTCATATCTTCTCTGGCACAGCGTGTTCTGTTATTGTGTGCGTTGTTCTGTTGCACCGACAGCGGATCTTGCGCAACCGGGACGTTTTTAGGTCAAAGTTCAGCAGCCGCGGATTTGCGCTTTTTTGTTGTCATAATCATTTTGTTCTCCTGTGGTGACGTCAGAGCGTTGTGGACTTGAGGTCGGTTTTTGTCTGGATCAATCGCTTTGAATTAACTTGACAAGAATTACTTTTTTTGGTTTGCTTGTTTTTCATCTAAACTTACATTTGCTGCTTAAATGTGCTTTAACAACATGATAATTGGGATTGAAACCGTTTGTTAAACGTACTATTAGAACAATAATAAACAGAAGCTAATAATGTAATAAATCTTAGTTTGCTTTCTTAGTTTGGCGAGTTGTAGACACTTATTATTAGCAGTAGTAGTAGTATTTAATTTTTATTTTATTAGTTATTATTTTATATAAAATTAGTTATTTTATATAATATATTATATAAAATAATAATAATATAAATTATTATTAACAACGTTATGGATAATAATAATAATAATAATAATGTTGTTAATAATAATATAAGCACTACTATTAATAAATGCTACAATTAATAATGATTCATTTAAAGTAAAAATAATGTAAACTTATTTTCTTGTTTTTACTCATAGTATATTTTGTTATACAATAATACTTTATTAAAATAATAACTGATAATTGTTATTAATAGTTATTAATATTATTAATAGTAGTATATAATAACAATGTATTTATTAGTAGTAATAAAATGGCATATTTTAAATAAGAATTGTAAACTAACTTAATTGTAAAATATAAAGAATAATAATACTTATTATTATTATTATTATTATTATTATTAAATATATAAAAGAATTAATCATATAAATCAAGTAGTAGTGTGTGTGTGTGTGTGTGTGTATGTATATATATATATATATATATAATACTTAAATTGAAGCTTTGTTATAATATATAAAAGAATAGTAATTTCTTATTGTATTATTATTATTATTATTATTATTATTAATTTTATACATAATAATATAGGTTATTATTAATTTATCAACATGTTATTAGTTTTAATAATAATAATTATTATTATGTATGTATACAGTATGTGTGTGTGTGTGTGTGTGTGTGTGTGTGTGTGTGTGTATATATATATATATATATATATATATATATGTATATATATATGTGTGTGTGTATATATATATATATATCTTGTTATAATATATAAAATAATAGTAATTTCTTATTGTATTATTATTAATTTTATACATAATAATAATATAGATTATTATTAATTTATCAACATGTTATTAGTTTTAATAATAATAATTATGTATACAGTATGTGTGTATGTGTGTGTGTGTGTATATATATATATATATATATATATATATATATGGTAACACTTTATTTTAGGGTCTCTTAACTAGTTGCTTATTAGCATGCATATTACTAGAATATTAGACATTTATTAGTAGTAATTAAGCACATATTAATGCCTTATTCTACATGACCTTATTCTACATCCCTAATCCTACCCAATACTTAAATTGAGGTAGAACAATCACTGGTATGTTCCTGAGTTTTAGCTGTGTTTTGGTTTCTTAGAAAAGGAGGCGGAAAAACCTAGCCGGAAAAACAGAAGGAAAAATGTGGCGCTCTACAAGCGCTGACGTCCAGTCATAAATCTCCAACACATTCGCCTCTGCAAAGATAACAGGGTTCATTGAGTTCAAGGAAGCTGATGTTCTTGTTTTCATGGTCCAGGTAAAAGATTCTGGAAGGCGCTTGATATCGAATCTCCTGTTCTTCAGTCTGACCTTGACTGAGCGACCCGTAACAGTTGTTTGTATACTTATTTTGTTCTTCCTGGCGTTTCAAGCCAGATAGGCGACCCTGAAATCAGATTGAATTAGATTTCAAATGATTTTCAAGGACACTTTGCGGTCAAACTCTTGTTTTATCCATTTGAATTTATAACTGTGGTGCATAAATCCGTGCGTGGGTCGAGCTGAAGTGTCGCGTGATGCCTGCGGACAGGTGGATGCTTTAGCTTCCGTCTGCTGTTAGGCGAAACTGTTTTCCGAGTATCAGCACCTCGGAAGTGCCGGAGGGTAAGTGTGCTTTTCCTAACCGTCTAAGAGTGGGTTATTCACTTCCCACCTCAGAGGAAAGAGGCCCTTAGCAAGACAGATAAGGAGCTGTGAGGATTCTTTTTCTCCCACTTTACTGCTCTTTTCCCCACTGTATCCGACACTCGTTTCACAGTGGAATAGCTGGGGATCATCTGCACAGCTTGAGCAAGCTTTTTTGTAGTGTAGAAAAAATCTCCAGGCTCCTCTTCTGACAGAATGGGAGTCGCTTGTAGCACTTGATTTGATTTTCTTTAGCAGGCGAACTCGATGGTTGCTGTCAGTCAGAGAGCCTTATATCAAGGCCCAGATGAAATCTAGTTTTTTGCTCCATTTTTGAGAACAAACCTATGGGACTGTGCTTAAAGGAGTTTAAACGCAGCAAAACTGAGCTGAAAGCACAGCTTTTCTTATTGGTATTGTCAAATTAGCCTAAATATTTAACAAACGAATGGATGAGGCAAAGAATTTGCAGAATTTTTACAGTTTAACCCATCTCAAATTCTCCATCTATTTGTTTTCTAATTAAATGTAAAATTTCTTTTGAAGTTTTGCAAGAATGTGGTAAGAGTTGAAAGTACCGCGTTTTTTGTTAGTGTCATTAAATTAGCCTAAATTAGCCTAGAACAAAGACACATAATCTGTGGAATTTTTACGATTACTCTTCAGATTGTTTGTATTCCAATTCAATATAACATATTTATTTTCAAATTTTAAAAGAACGTGGTAGCTGCCATCGTTGTCGTTGACACATTTGATTGTTCTTTTATTACCATGTTGTTGTTGTTGTTGTTGTTGTTGTTGTTGTTGTTTTATTACAATCCATTGCAATGTTGTTTTACTCAAATGTGTCGCAAGTTTACGAAAGTTAAGTAGTGAATGTTGAAATATGATTTTGTCCAATAATTTTGTCCAATGAGTTTAAACTTGGTAAAAGTACTGCAAATTTGTAGACTTTTCACGATTCCTAAGCGTTCTAATTATTTTTTCCGTTTAAATTTAAAAACTTTTAAAATTTGCGATCAATTCAGTTCAATTAATGTTAACTTTTTTTTTATTATACCCCAGTCTTAAGTTTTGTTCACACCAAGAAAGATAACTATAACAATAACTATATTCACATGATTATGACAAACGTAATGTTTATTTTGGATTTTAGTTTTCTGCTGCTTTAAATTTGTGAGCTGCTTTTTTGTTGAAGTATTTGGTTTGTAATATGTCGTTTTACTGAAATGAGTCAAAAAATTGCGAAAGTTAAATAGTAAACGTTGAAATGTTGTTTAAAAAATAATAAAATTATGTCCAGTGAGTTACATGGTAAAATGTGTTAATCGGAGCTAAAAATACTATGTTCTTTTTAGTTTCATCAACTTAATCTAAAAAGTTAACAAACGGACACGCAAGAGGCAGATAAAATAAAGAAACTCATAACATTTTTTGTTTGATCTGCATTCTGATTTGTTTTCCAATGAAATTAAACATTTCTTTTAATGTTTTTCCTGGCTTTTACTCTTGTTATACTCTTGTTTTTAAACTTTTAAAAAAACCTGTTCACTAGAGGAATGATAACTGTAATGGTGTGTGTACACCAAAAGCAAATTTAATTACTTGCGTGAATAGATTACATATAAAGTCAATGCAAAGACTCCAAATGTTGTTGTTGTAAATGTGCGTGAAGACACTCCTCATTTCGTGTTTTTATTTGTGCGAGTGATGCAAAAAACATCCTGCGAGTAATCTGGAGCGATGCAAATATTCGCATGCTTTTGGTGTGCACACACCGTAATGATAATTTGTAGACTTTTTGTAATTGAGGTGGAGGAACATTTAATCAGTTATTGTTAAATGTTTATACTTTGGTCTTGATGCACATTCACACTAAGAACAATAACTATATTCACACCAACGTGTGATTACGAATAATGTAATGTTTACTATGCAGTTTTGTCGTCTTAAAAAAACATATTTCATCAGCTTTCCTTTTCTCTGAAATTCCTTTCAGGCCCTAATTTTCGTATACCTTTCGTAATGAGTTACGTCAAGTCCCACCTTTTGCCCTTTTTGTCATTGCTGCATTTTTGTTGTTGAGTATTGTTTCGCTTATATTGAAATACATTGACTCATTTTTTTTTTTTGTTTATTGAATTATTTAGCGTTAAATTATACATATTAAAAACTTGTTTGTCTATTCAAAATGAATAACTTTAGCTTTATAAGTGGCAATAACCCTCGTTAAAATCGCATTCTTTGGATTTTGTGATCCAGCAGGGATTTTCCTCCACTTTTTCCCTTTAATCTTACAGTTATGAAGGTAAAATCTGTGGTTTTTGCACAAAGCCCCCTTGATGGAGGAGCCGAGGAAACGAAGCATGATCCCCTCGCTCAGAGATCGGTTTGCTCGTGAACACGGGGGTTTTAGTTTCCCGTGTGCTTGAACTCTGACACAGATACTTTCTCATCGTATAGGCTCCTGAGGTTGTCCGACCCATCAGCACCACTGAAACGTTGGCTTGTGCAACACCCTCAAGTGTTTGTGACCGTTTGTGTATGTAAAGGGAAGTGAATGTGTGAACCGTGCTTTGGTAGGTTTTGCAGTTTGTGTATGCGTGTGCCTATAGGTAAAGAGTGTATGATGTGTCCGCAAAGGAAGCATGAGGCCCTCTGGCAGCTGCCAGCCAGAGATTCTCACAGACAGTGAAGCAACGAACTGCTGCACAAGACACAAATGCATTCTGCTATGCGTGCATAGGTCGAAAGTTCACTCACGTCAAGCATCAAATGCGAGTGTAAAAAAAAAAAAAGAAAAAAAAAGGCCTACATTTTATTTAAATGTTTAAATATTTTTTATATATAATTTTTTCCTACGAGTCTACAATCATTGCATTACAACAATAATATGAATAAAATAAATATAAACATTTATGCATTGTATTTTTATGTATACATTTTTTAATGTATTAATATTTTGATTAGACACAAACCGGTGGTTTGTGTTTGGATTAGGAAGTGCAGATTGTGTTGGATTAGCTGTTTCGGAAGAATCACATTAGCAGCTGCACTTCCTCCGTGATTGTACGCGTGTGTGCGAGCGCGACTGCAGTCGACTATGACTATGCCAACTTCCATTCATTAGCTGAACAGGAAGCCCTGAGGGAGATGGAGGAGCTTGTGTCCTCGCCGTTATCAATGGCAGCGTTTCTACGCCCCACATTTGCATCGCGCCACTGACGCGCTGTTCTCACAGCCCGTCCTCTCTCTCGTCTAGCGTTCCTGCTGCTTCATGCCCTTCGGAGAAAGGAAAGGAAGTGCCGTGGGGACAGTTTCAGAAACTAGATCCTTCTGACATGCATGTAAACATGGGAAATAACCGAGGGAACGTATTTGCATGTGGCTAGTTTTTTCATATTCATTTGTATAATACAGTTGGGGTGAAAATTTTTTTTTTTAAATTTAATTAGGTTATTTATTTATTTAATTCTCACCATGGCAGTAATACTGTGAGTTTATTTGAAATTCAAATCTTTTGTAAAATTATAGTTCTATATAATTTTACCATATTATCTTTAATTATTGCTGATATATGACTTAACATTATAAATGTCACTTTAATGCATCCTTGCTGAATAGAAGCATTAAATTCTTTAAAAAGAACTTTGTTTTGCATATTAATTTAGCACAGTTTTAATGCAACATTGATTTATTATTGTACAATGCATTTCTTTCATGAAATGTATTTATTTATTTTTGGTGTTACAAAGTTGCTTAATATATAAGAATCTGATTATTTCCAAATAAATTGAACTCTCTTGGCCCCTTTAGTGCAGTATAGGACAAAAATATTTCTAGCACTATTTTTGCCCTTTTGCATACTAATTATATAAATTGGTATGTCATATGTAAAGTTCTAATTATTTAAAATTTATATCATATTGGTTTATAATGTAAAACATTGTAATGGTTATAAAAGATAAATGGTTTATTATTTATATTTATACACTGCCGCTCTAAAGTTTGGGATCAGTAAGATTTTCAATGTTTTTTTAAAGAAGCTGCTTCTGCTCATCAAGGCTGAATTTATTTGATCAAAAATACAGAAAAAACTGTAATAATGTGAAATCTTATTGCAATTTCTAATATTGGTTTCCTATTTCAATATACTTTCAAATAGAATTTATTTCTGTGACGCAGTGCTGAATTTTCAGCATCATTACTCCAGTCTTCAGTGTCACATGACCCTTCAGAAATCATTCTAATATGCTGATTTATTATGAGTGTTGAAACTGTTGTGCTGCTTCATATTGTTTTTTGTAACGTGATACTTTTTTCTTTGAATACAAAGTTAAAAAGAGCAGCATTTGTTCAAAATAGAAATCTTTTCTAACAATATAAGTCTTTACTATGACTTTTTATTCATTTAACACATCCCTCCTGAATAAAAGTATTAATTTCTTAAAAAATGTACTGACCCCAAACTTTTGAACAGCATTGTATATGGCACAACGGTTTCCAACATTGATTATAAATCAGCATATTAGAATGATTTCTGAAGGATCATGTGACACTGAAGACTGGAGTAATGATGCTGAAAATTCAGAATTTAATTTTAAAGTATATTAAAATAGGAAACCAATATTAGAAATTGCAATAATATTTCACAAAATAACAGTTTTTTTTCTGTGTTTTTGATCAAATAGATACAGCAGAAGAAACTTCTTTAAAACACATAAAAAATCTTACTGATCCCAAACTTTTGAGCGGCTACAATTTATATTTTATAATTTATAGCTAATAATGTCAATAATGTTTATTAATAGTAATATCATTGAATTTTTTTATTTGGTTTTGCATATTAACTAAATAGATTTAACACTGTTTTAATGCAATCATTGCCATTTTATTTATTAATTTTTTTTATTTTTATTTACTAATAATTGTAATATACAATTTATATTTTAGCTCATTTTTATACTTTTGTCAATATTTAATAATAAGTGATATCATTGAATTTGTTGTTTTTATTTGTTTTGCACATTAAGTAAATAGTTTTAACAGTTTTAATGCAATGTTATTGCCATATTGCACAATGTATTTTTTTTTTTTCGTGAATCTGTACGAGAAGTTTGACAGCTCAGAACCTGAGAAAGTTAAATCACATCAGGTGAATTTTCCTCTCTCAGCGCCTTGAGCGCACAAAACCGTTTCTTCAGAAGAGTTGAGCATCTGCTCTCAGACGTCGTATTAGTTGTATTAATAACTGAGAAGGGTTGAAGAAACGTGGTTGCTCCTGTTTTCAGGGTTTCCAGGCAACAGTGAAGCGGCTGTGATGAAGAGAGAGTGTGAAGGCATGTGTGTTAACGCGAAGAGAAACCGTTCCAAATCTACACTGACAGGGAATCCGGCATCTTTGTGAAGTTTACAGAAAATTCTTGGAATTGTTTCCTATCTTTGTGCGGCGTCTCACACTTCTACAGCTATCAGAGTCTCAGGGGAGCCGTGGAAGTGGCGTGGATGGACTGGATTGGAGATGGTTATTAGGTACAGTACATAATTAGCTGGTTTACCAGAATCTGTGCCCAAAATGGGACTGTTGTCAACCACAAATATTATTATATTTTTACTAATTTGAGCGACCAAAACAAAAGTATGCACATTTTACCATTTAAAGTATTTTCCTAAGAATTCCTCACAGTTTTGTCCATTATGGATTTAAATCTGGATTCCAGCATTTTCCAGACATTTTTGACCTTTCTGGGCGATTTCTTGTCCAAAACTTCCTATATTTGGCCTTTATAATTTTCATAAAAAGATGTTTATTTTTCGCTAATATTTGAGCAATGTTTTCCTAGTATTTTTTTATCAATATTTATTATTAGTAAATGCTAAAATAACATTTTATACAAATAAAATTAATTGCAATTAATTATATATTAAAGTCGGTGTTATATGCAGATGATAAACATCGCAAATATTGGCGAAGAAAATGTTTTTTAATTTTTATATTATATTAGAGAAAGAGAGGCCAAAAATATTTCTTTTGTTTTAATATAATATAAATTTGTCCAATATTTGAGCAGTTTTTTTTTTTTTTTGTTAAATATTGTATAAAATAAGTGCATTTTATTTCACCAATTTTGTCTGTAAGTATCGCCACTGGCATCGACCATTAAAAAGCCCAAATAGGCTCGACGGCTTTCCAAAAATAAGAATTGAAACAAAAAAAGTATTTTAATGAGCGCATTGGGGCGTTTGTAATTGTTAATGAGCGTCAGCACGTGTGGACCAGAGAGCAAAATTAGTAGCCTGAAGCTCCCCAAAGGGAAGAGTTTAATGATTTGAGGAGAGGAGGAGGCATTGCATAACTTGTTTGTGAGCAAAACAAGCCCTCCCTCCTCGTGGGTGACGGAGAGGATTGTTTTCAACCCTTGGAAGTGTCGCATAACCGCCATTGCCCGTTTAGAAAGCATCTTCCCCCATCAGACTAGTAGTCATTGGTGGACCAAACAAATGCGGTGTCTAGCAGGGGTTTCTTGTTTGCCTGACAAACGATGTGAGATCGCTCTCGAACCGTTTGACTGAGTCAGCCGCTCCTCTTTCAAACCAATGACTCAATCGGTTACGAATCGTGTTGAAGTCATGGCCAAAGTTTGATTGACGCTCCGACACAAAAGCATCAAACCATTTATAGAGGTCATGTGATCCATCATAACTTACCTATTGTTTAACCCTGAGATCATTTACAAGGGCGTTTCCGTGTTTGCCAAGGCCGTGGCTCTTGGGTTACTGACGGTCGTCGTGCCACATGAAGCAACGTGTTTGTACTCCAAGCCAGAAACATGTTGACACAGCCATTACTGCAAATATATCGCTTGTCCGTTCGTAATTAGGCAATGGTAAATGAATGCAACATGTTGCTGTCAGAGATTCCCCTCTAGCTTGTTTTTCCCAGGCTGTTGTTATTGTTGTTGTTGTTGTCGTTTCCACTTTGCCGTACATCTGGACGCCTGGTGCCTCCATCATAAAACCCCACAGCTGGAGGGTGACGAATGGAAGAACCCAGAGCTCCGGCTTCGCCTGAATGCTCATCCCCCCCAAATGTTGGGCCTCGGACGGTGGGTAGTTTTTGATTACGGGCCTTTGATCAAAGCGTGAGGCTTCCCTGAGAGTACCAACCAGCTGTGGGCGCTCCCACACCGAGCACTGACTCAGCTCAGAAGGTTTTGGGTCGAAGGATCTGAGCTAAGCAGTCACCACAAACTTTCCAACGTTCTGCTCCCCGAAACATGACGAACTCTTGTGATTTTTAGCTGTACCCATAACTGTGTCTGCAGCATTTGGGTGACGCCTAAAAAAACGAGGCCAACCTTACCAAGAACTTGTACGACCTCCTGAGTTCGAAGAGTTTGTTTGTCGCGTTCACATTTAAACCGAATTGCAAACTGCTTTGAGAGAGCTCAAACTCTTGAGCTTTATTCTGTTTGGGCGTAAAATTGTGCTTACGAAGAACGTAATATGTGGACACCACCCAAAAATTTAAATACTGTCATTATTTATCTACTTTCGGTATCATATATTTGTCATATTTCAAAGAGGTTTTATTATGAAAATGAATCTAACAGCCAAAACACAGCAAGATAATTAAACAATCAGCATTAAAAATAGATAATAGTAAATAATAGCTTATAATATTATGTAAACAAAGTTAATATCAATTAATGATATGTATTCAATTCAATGTTATATTCAAATAATAAACATCTCAATTTTTGCCAAAGAATAAAACTATATATATGTGTATACATGCATATATGTATATATATGTGTGTGTATATATATATATATATATACATACGCCAAAAATGTTTCTATGAAATATTTCTTGTTCTAATTATATGCATTTGTATATAATAATATGTAGTGTAATTTAAAATTTGAATGGCAAAAAAATATACAACAGTGGAATTTTGTGTAAAAAATTATATATATCATTACATTCATTTGCCAGTATTTCAGTGATATTTTAATAGTATTTTTGTGAATAATATCTATAAACTTAAATAATATCTAAAAACTAGATATTGGCAAAAAATGTAATCATTTATATTAAAAAAAAAAACATTTTCGTAAAAGTTGTTCCAAATTTGTCACTTGTTTTGATCAAAGATTTCGACGATCCAAAACTATTTTGACAGAAAATTCATGTTTTGTTTTTTGTTTTGCCTTGCCTTGCTTTGCTTTCTTTTTGTTTTGTTTCGCTTGGTTTTTTGTTTCACTTTTTCATTTTTTGTTTTGTTTCGGTTGCCAAAATTTCGGTGCATCGTTATTTCTTTTTGTTATATACAATGGAAGTCTTTGTTGGTACCCATTGACTCTAACTTTACGGGCAAAAGCAGTTAAAACTGTCTTTTTTGTGTGAACTATCCCTTTAAGTTCAGTCCGCTTTAGAGGGGACTGAGTTCGTTTCGAGCGTTAACCTAAAAGCCCAAATTCCTGCGTTCTGAGACTCGTCTGGGACTCGTTGAAATCTCGATTTGTAGCGTATCAGGATGTTCCTTTGTTTACTCTATTTGGCCATCGCCTAAACGACGGCTAGTTTTATGGCTCCCTCACTCCATTTAAGAGCGCGCCGGCTCGTTTAAACTGTAATTATGGAGCCAGCCGGCCCCGAACACCTGGCCCGCGTGCGGCTCGCGAGTTTGGCCACGACTCGTACAGCTGTGGAGAGTCACCTTGCAGCGAGTCTGGGGGAATTCCCTCCTAAATCAGCCAAGTTTGGGAAGGGAAAGCAAAGCGAAGCTCTGGATTCTGTCACCGCGCCATACTCCACTCTGGACTGTGAGTCAGTCCCCAAAAAAACATGCTCTTCTGATCCAATTTAAGCCTCCAGACGCTTGCCAGTTCACAGTTGTTCCAAGAAAACATGTAAACATCCCAATCGCTAGCGCTATAGGCTGGATGAGCGCAGAAACGCTCGGCGGAGCTGTTAGGGGGATAAATATTTTTAGATCTCTTGAAATGGGGGCCATGTGGTTCACAGCAGAGTATTTTTGGGTTATATCTCATTAAAAAAAAATTTTCACTTGCGCTATCATTAACGCTGCTGTGTGTAGCATCTGTGCGAGGATTCCCTTACCTTTGGTGTAAATTAAATTTATGTAAATGAGACCGACACATGTTGTGCATCATGTGTGATTAACGTTGGTGTTAATTTGAACAGGTCGTTGTTGATTTGATGGTCTTGTTCTAATGCATTTTCCTCATGATGTTATACTCAACTAATGTGTTCGTATATCTTTTCAGCCTTCGTATTAGCACACACTTCCTAGAGGAATTTACTCATAATGGGCAGTGTATTATTTCTTTTTCCCTGCCGTTTATACTGTGATCTTATAAGTGAACTGTTTTAAGTATGGTAACGCTTGCTAATATGGATGGGTTACATTAAATCAATTGTTTTATTTTATTTTATTGTATGCCTCTCTCGATTTGCAGAGATTTTACCATCAAAACTTTTAGTGTAACTTTAACTGACTATTATATTTAATAATAAAAATGAGAGAATTTATTTTAGTTATTTAATAAGCATGCTGTTCTTTATCTGTTAGACACATTTTCATTGTAAAAGTTTAACAATAATAATAATTACTAATAATTTTCTTATTTTTATAATAATTTTATTACATAAATAATACTTATTTAAAATGCTATTTTGATTTTATTTTGCATGTTTTTCTGCACCAGCTGTAACTGAAAATTTCTGCAATCCGTTTTGCAGACTTTTTATTGATAAACTTCTCAATATGTGAATTATTTTCATTTGGACTTTGACAACTATTAGAATGCAGAACTCTCATCTGCATCGCATTTTCCCTAATATTTAATCTATTCCACATAATTCTGCAGCTTTCTCCTCCCAATCAGCGCAGGAGACTCAGAAAGCGCTCCGTGTGGGTCCCATCATTAGGCTGAAAATGACTTTAGTCATATCAGATGGAGGTCTGCAAGATCAACAGCACATGGTGTTTTGAAGGGGCACAAAAGAGACAGTGCAGGAAATAAGCCAGATCTCGCTAATGGGGCCGATCTGATGTGCTGTGCTTCTCTGGTTTATCTTTGCTTGTTTTCATGTTTGAATGAGAACACGCAGTCCTAATTGCGTCCGGTTTGTATACGGCACCATGAAACGCGAAATCTCAATGCAGTGTAGAATAGTTTTTACATTCACAATGCATTCGACTTCTACAGTGTGACTTTTTTTGGATTGTTCAGCAGGAAATTTCATTGGTCAGTACTTGATGTTGTCTATTTCAATTCACCACAAAACTTTCCAATCTCCCTCCGAAATAAAATCGGCGTGTTTTTCTGTTTTTGCCCGTGTGGGACCTGCTTCCTCTGGCCTCAGGAATAAAACAGACCTTCTTTAATTGGGAATGAGCGCGTTTTCATTAATGGCCTGCCAGCGTGACACAACAAGCCGTCCTGCCAGTAGACTAATTGGTGTAAGTAGAGAGCACACAATGCCAGGCATGGCGGGATCCTCACGGCTGTTCTCGGCCAGCACTGAACTGACAGTCATTATAACAGGGAGATGTCCAGTTATTAGCCGCGTATGCTAAGACAAACATCACTATTACTATCACGCGTATGCAAGTGCTGTTTATACAGACAGCCTCAGCGATAAAATGACCACAAGCCATTGATCATTGTTTTTAATGTGTGTATATATGTGTGTGTGTGTATATATGTATGTATATGTATATATATATATATATACACACACATATATACACACATATATACACACATACACACACATATATACATATATAATTAGAATATCATCAAAAAGTTGATTTATTTCACTAATTCCATTCAAAAAGTGAAACTTGTATATTATTTTCATTCATTACACTTTTAATTTTGATGATTAGGGCTTACAGCTCATGAAAGTCAAAAATCAGTATCTCAAAATATTAGAATATTACTTAAGACCAATACAAAGAAAGGATTTTTAGAAATCTTGGCCAACTGAAAAGTATGAAAATGAAAAGTATGAGCATGTACAGCACTCAATACTTAGTTGGGGCTTCTTTTGCCTGAATTACTGCAGCAATGCGGCGTGGCATGGAGTCGATCAGTCTGTGGCACTGCTCAGGTGTTATGAGAGCCCAGGTTGCTCTGATAGTGGCCTTCAGCTCATCTGCATTGTTGGGTCTGGTGTCTCATCTTCCTCTTGACAATACCCCACAGATTCTCTATGGGGTTCAGGTCAGGCGAGTTTGCTGGCCAATCAAGCACAGTAACACTATGGTCATTGAACCAGCTTTTGGTACCTTTGGCAGTGCGGGCAGGTGTCAAGTCCTGCTGGAAAATGAAATCAGCATCTCCATAAAGCTTGTCAATAGAAGGAAGCATGAAGTGCTCTAAAATGTAAACACAGTGGACCAACACCAGCAGATGACATGGCAGCCCAAATCATCACCGACTGTGGAAACTTCACACTGGACTTCAAGCAACATGGATTCTGTGCCTCCACTCTTCCTCCAGACTCTGGGACCTTGATTTCCAAATGAAATGTAAAATTTACTTTCATCTGAAAAGAGGACTTTGGACCACTGAGCAACAGTCCAGTTCTTTTTCTCTACAGTCCAGTTAAGATGCTTCTGACGTTGTCTCTGGTTCAGAAGTGGCTTGGTAGCCCTTTTCCTGAAGACGTCTGAGCGTGGTGACTCTTGATGCACTGACTCCAGCTTCAGTTCTCTCCTTGTGAAGCTCTCCCAAGTGTTTGAATCGGCTTTGTTTGACAGTATTCTCAAGCTTGCGGTCATCCCTGTTGCTTGTGCACCTTTTCCTACCCAAATTCTTCCTTCCAGTCAACTTTGCATTTAATATGCTTTGATACAGCACTCTGTAAACAGCCACACCTTTCAGTAATGACCTTCTGTGACTTACCCTCTTTGTGGAGGGTGTCAATGTTCGTCTTCTGGATCATTGCAAAGTCAGCAGTCTTCCCCATTATTGTGGTTTCAAAGAACAAGAGATACCCAGAATTTATACTGTAGGGATAGTCATTTATTCAAACTCAAATGTAAATATTCTAATATTTTGAGATACTGATTTTTGACTTTCATGAGCTGTAAGCTCTAATCATCAAAATTAAAAGAAATAAACATTTGAAATATATCAGTCTGTGTGTAATGAATGAATATAATATACAAGTTTCACTTTTTGAATGGAATTAGTGAAATAAATCTTGATGATATTCTAATTATATGACCAGCACCTGTATATATATATATATATATATATGTATATATGTGTATGTATGTATGTGTGTGTGTAAAGTTTTTAAATGTTTTTTATAAATTAGTTAGAAATGTGAATAAATGAGAATTCCATATTTGTTTTATGCCAACTATAGACTTAAAGGATGACTTGTATGACTTGTATTTTATTCTGGAAAGTATAGCTGAAATTGTTATATAATAATAAAAAATTATGCTTTATTATTGTATGAAATAATTTAACCATTTAAATATTTCAAAACCCCCCCAAAAAAATAATAATAATATGGCAATTTAATCTTACTCTGAAAAGTATAGTTGGAATAGTTATGTAAAAAATAATAAATAATACCTATTGGCACATTAAATAATTTTAAAATACAAATATTACTACAAATATATGCTTGCTAAAACTATACACCAGTTATAGATTTATACAACTAACAAATCATTTTATTCTAAAAGCATGGATGAAATGGTTATATAATAATAATAATAATAATAATAATAATTAATACTTATTAGTGCATAAAATAAGCTGCAATTTGAAAATATTACAATACAAAATTCAAATTATTCAACAATTATATACTATGTAATATTACCTTTAAATAATTTTATTCTGAAAAGTGTAGATGAAATTGTTATATAAAAATAATAAATGGTGCTTATTAGTGTATAAAAATAATTAAAATGTGAAAATATTACACTTTATGTAATTTATGTAACTTGTATTTTCTTTTGAACATTACAGATGCATTGTATAAAATTAAGTAATTCTTAGTGTAAAAAAAAATTATAAAAATATTATGGCGAAATATGAGTTATATGAACCGTTATGTTTTTATTTTTATTTTGTATTTTTTTTTTAAGTTTAATGAAATATTTGTATAAATAAGTAATTATGCTTATTAGTGTAAAAATTCTAATATAAAAATAATTTAAATTATAGCTTACACTATTGAAATTGAATCATAATTCGATTCTCTTAATGTTTTTGCATTCCAGATCAATCACACATGAGGTTTTGTGTCAGTTAGGGTGCTGGCTGTGCAGGCAGTAGGGAGCAAGGCAGCTCACTACAGAGCTTCAGCATTAACGATGTTGGACTAGAATGCTTTTCTGTTGAAGAAACTGGTTTTGATATCGACATGCGAGTTGTTGGTAGGTTAGTCATTGCTGTTGTTTTGATAATCGGCTACTATGCAGATTATTTTTGCTAATTGTTTTGGTCCGTGAGGCCATGTGCTCGTCTCACGCCATGTTTATATCTTTATCACGGCTGCCGCGCTGTGGCCTTTTCTTCTCCTCCTCCTCCTCCTCCTCCTCCTCATCCGTTGGTCTGTGTGTTTGTGTGAAGGGCCGGGCCGGGCTGGTCAGGTGACCGTATGGAGCTCTTGTTTATCACTTTGCTGTGGGTCGACGGGGCAGCTGTTAATCTTTAACATTGAATGCTGCCCGCTGGCCTCCATCTGAACACACCGCACGGCATGCTGGGCACTGACCGTCGTCCTCGCTTCACATTTAACAGTTTATTCAAGCAGACGACTAGCCGGTTGTGCTCTTACAAGCCGACTTATTGGGTGGAATTGTTAGTGGATGAATTACATGTCCTGTTTTTATCCCAAAATCTAATAAAATAATATAATAATAAAAGAAATAAAGAAAATTTATTAATTTGGAATCAATTTAAGAAAAAAAAATTGCATAAAGAATATTAGCTTTTATATTTTTTTGTTCAGAAATAAGGTTATAACTATATTTTGCACAACTATAGTACCAACTTCTAGTACCATTCATTTTTTGCATTTGGACTTTTCATAATTAAAGGTGCTGTATGTAGGATTTTGACTCTACTAAAGCATAAAAATACCATAATATGTTTGCAGATATATTAAGAAACATGCTAAGTTAACATACTTGTTTATCTGAAAAACAATTCTACAGTCAGTTATTCTCCTTTGAAAATGTGCATTCCGGCCCGGAATGTCTGTGTTTGTTATGGTTTGTGAAACCCGCCCACTGCCAGTTTACCCAATTGTATTTCAGCACCCCGGGTTGCCAGTTGGCGGAAAACACAGTGTATTTAATTTCATTCATCGGCATGTGCGCTCGTTTCTGTTGGCGTCGTTAATCTGGCAACCTGCGTGTGCGTCAAGTCTGAGGAGGGGGGGCCGGGTGAAAAAACCCGTCTCTAATATATATTGCATAAATATATTAGTTTTTATATTTCATGTAGTATATTTGTTCAAATATTAATTCTGTAATTATATTTTGCATAATTCTAGTAACAATAATATTTTTGCATTGTGACTTCACAATTAAGCACATTTCTAAGTGTTTTGTAAAAAAAAAAAGTGCTTGATTTATAAATGCATTATTTGCATTTTTTTTATAAATTATTTTTTTGTCTCATTATAATACTTTACCAAAAAAATATACACTTTGCTTTAACAAATACCACCATTATGTGTGAATAAATAATGATTTAAATATATAATTGATTTTTTTTTTTTTTTTTTTGGTAATGGAAATTGTGCTTAATCATCTTAATGATAGAAATAATGTCTTGTAGAATATTATGGAAATGTCTTGTAGAATATGATGGAAATAATGTCTTGCATAAAGAAAGTGAAGCCTATTTTCCAATGTATGGGTCTGCAAAAAAATTAATTGGCCCTAAAAATAGCCATTGTCTTTAAGCAAGACATCATTTATATAAGAAAATGTGTGAAATATGAACATTTTAAAACGTTGCATTAGATGGCCATTATCTTTTTTTTTTTGTTTTTTTTCCTCCACATCATTTTGGGTTCTGGAATAATTTAACCCAGTCATAAGCCAGAAACTGTATTTACAGCCATTCTCTGGGGTAGTTGCAATCTTTAGTTGCACTGTAAGCAGGATCGACACTGATACCTTCTCATATGTTGCACATTATAGACTTATATTATAGTCTTCCCCGTTTCCTCAATTGTAGATGTGTTTCATAGCCCAGTATTCCATATATAGAGGGCGTAAACAGGCCATTTCCTGTTTGAATTATTTCTGATGCAGCACCTGTTTCATTAGGTGCACTCCAAGTACACTACATAGTGCATAAAACTTTCCTCATCTTAAGTTGCATTATATTTAGACTCTGTGATCCAAAAGCAAGGTCACAGATGCTTAAGGTGTACACAATCTAAATATACAGTATCAAGACTTTGCAAGGACGTGTTTTTTCCATTATTCTGTCATGAACTAGTAACAAAATTGCTCCCTGTTTGTCCTTGGCTTCCTGAGTTTGCTGTCCTATTGTCTTTTCTTAGTGAGTCATAGTATCCATTGGCATTGCTCACCAACTGAGCTGTACTTTCATTATTTGACAGTCTCGAAGCAGCTCTTATTAATACATATTCCAGGAAATTTACTTTGAAGATGTGTAGTTAAACTATTGGAGCATGGCACTAACAACAGAATCATAATGGGTTCGATACATTGTTCAAATTTTACAGGGTTTTTGTTTGTTTGTTTTTAGCCAGTCTTTTGATTTAAAATCTTTTTCAATTTAGTCGGTATTTTTGACGTCATTCATATACTTTAGTCAGAGTAAACTTGGCTAGAAAACCTGTTATTATTGACTTTATTGGATTATTTGAAACAATCATATTCTCTCTGGATATTTCTTTTCCAAAAAACATTTTTGTCATGTTTTCATCAACACTGCATTTGAATTGAAATCATTTATCATTGTGATGCGTATTAATCATTATTGATGACAATAAATGTAGTGTTGATGAGAAAAAATACGACACAATATTAGGAATGTGCTATGTTTTAATTGAGATTTATCATTGTGATGCATATTTTCATTATCAGTGAAAATAAAAAAACTTTAAGTGCACTGATATTTGGTCATATTCACCAACGCTATGTTCGCATTAAAATAATTTATTTATCGATGTAATGTGTATTTCATGAATGACTAAAAACTTAGTGTTGATGAAATTGTCTATAAAAACATTGCAAAATATTAGAAATTTAATTACAATTATTTAACATTGTAATGTTTTCTTTTTTTGTTTTGTTTTTCGTTTTAGTGACAATTTAAAAAAACAAAAACAATCAATTGATATTTTGCACGGTTTATTATTTAAATATTAGCAATGTGTTAATCTCTTCCCCGTAATGCGCTTTTGTCATTTATCAATGACAATTGAAAAAAAAACTTGCATTATTAATATTTTGTCATGTTTAATGTCGTCATATTTTCCCCAACACTTCATTACAATTACATATTCATAATTGTCATCTATATTTTTTTTATCAATGACAAAACCAAACATTTTCATCAGAAATTTCTTACATACGATAAAATGCACCAAGTTGTGTTGGATTGTTAATGTAATGTTGGAAATGAATGTTTTTCCGAGTTGGTATGAGCAGCTGGGCTGAGATTTGTAAACGCCGCAAGGAAAAAATGTTCAGAAACATCCTCGAGGGGAAAAGTTCACGCTCTCCACTTCGTCTGGAAACGGCGGCACCTGTGCAATCAAATGCGTAACCCTTTCCCCTGCTCACCCAGAGGTCATTGACGAGGAAACCAGATTATTCGGATATCACCGTAACCCTGGAAACAGTCGCGCTCTCTTTGACTGGGACGAGCACTCGTGGGAGAGAAAGCCAGGCGATCCCAGACAGAGGGCCGCGTCTGGCTCGGTGTGCTGCGTCGTGAATATGAAGCAGCTCCGTATCTGCACTGCAGCCGCTGCAGTGCCGCAGGTTTCTAGAGCAGGGTCAGCCCAACCCATCCCGTCCCCTCAGCCCTGTCCACACATGTACAACCTCTCTGGAGTCTCCTTTCTGCACTGCCTCCAATCCAATCGGATGCGATCTTTGGATTTATTTTATCTCTGTTTTCTGTTAACCTTCCCACCATGGAAACCACTAAAGCAGTCGGGCCAAAAAAAAGGCTAAGACGAGGCTCAAGATTTGTTTTCCCCGCTGTCCTCATTTGGCACGGTGACTTGGAACGGCGCGATTCCACCTGCAAAAAGGCCACCCCGAATCCCAGACATTCCCTGAGTTTAGATACTCTTCGTTTGTTCATTCGAGAAGATAATGGCCTATTCAGTTTGCTTTGAGGCTGAGAAATATGCCCCGCTCATGACTAGCTCTTTTAAACCGAGGTGATCTAGTTACATGGATTAAGCTAATATATTTTTTCCAGCAAAGTCCAATTCCTAGGGCATTATGATGGTGGGTTAAGAGGCTAAGCTATTTCGAGCGAGTGTATTGGTTTCGTTAACAAAAGGTTGGCAACCCAAAGCGATAGATGGACTGTACGTTTCTTGGATTTTACATTTCGCCTGCTTTTTTCTGTCTGTTGTAACGTTCACGTCTGCCGTTCCTGATGAGAGCGTCTCTGTGCAGGTTGAATTGTAATCATTTCCACTTCCCCCTGATGATACTCATTGGCTGGTTGTGTCTGTCATCCGAGTGTCCAGTCTGGCCTGCCCCATTCTGGACCTTAAGGAGAAGCTGGAGACCGTTTTTTGTCATCACCATTGCGTTTCATGTGTGTGCTAATTTTTATTAGAACAATGAGTTATTAAAATTGTAAACAAATTGAGGGATTCGAACAGTAACTTTTGTGGGTCTTCTTGAATGATTCATGAAGAGAGTTGATTCATACGATTCACAAACAAATGAACGGTTCCTTTTTAGTTGGTCAAAAACATACAACACGGTCAGTGAAGTCCAATTCACGAACAAAAGATTCATATATGAACCAGTTCATTTTAGTAAATCGAAAACACAAGTGCAGCTAGTGATGTCCAATTCAGGAACAAATGACTCTTATGAACTGGCTCTTTTTGGTGAATGAAAAACATACAAGTCTAATTCACAAACAAACGACTCTTACGAATAGGCCTGGTCGATAAAACTGTGTTCGTATTTATTGATGGTACACCTTCATCGATAACGATAGAAAAAAAATGTTCGATATAGGTGCGTGCTATGAGTGACTAACAGACAGTACATATGAACACATGCTGAAATGAGTGCTGTGCCTGCCTGTGATACAGACTGGTAATAAAAAAATGAGTATTAGTCGAATTTAAAATTAAAAATTCGCATTTGAATGCAAGAACGGTCCAATCAAATGTTATTAGTGGCGCACGAGATACAGTGTCGTTGTTGCATTTTAATGTTTTGTTAGTCTATCAACTTGAACCCATGATATGCGCCGCTGCTGCGTTATTCATTCAAAATATTAGAGAAATATACAAGCTCAATGCATAGAAAATCTTGACTAGCTTAAAACCAAAACCAAGCCATTCACACAGAACGCATATTCAGCACAATTTTTTAGATGGACAACTATGACTGCTGCACTCGCGTCTTACACTTTTGAAAACACGTCGCAAATTTGTGTAGGTTTATTCCATTTCACTGGGTCTCATATGTTTTTAAATGCAAACTGTGTGATCGGAGCTTCGGCTCTTTGTATTAATCTATGCATAAATACATGATGCTGTTTGTTCATAATTATTTATGCAATTTACGAAATTATATTTGATTTATATATGTTAATTTAGACGTTATGCACATTTTTTAAAGTTTTTATATGGTTAAATTCAAACTTTTTTTTTATTGCTCTTTGTTTTGAAAAATGTAATTTAATTATCGATACCGAACGATATGAAACATTATATCGTTGATGCATATTTTTAGCTATATCGCCCAGCACTACTTATGAACCTGTTCTTTTTAGAAAATCTAAAACCTACAACACAATCAATGAAGTCTGATTCGCAATGACTCTAATGAACTGATTCTTTTTAGTGAATCGCAAACACACTGCTCTGACTCTGACTCCACTGTTTGCACTGTATGTATTGGATTCACTGATAAGAATTGGCTCATGACAGTCATGTGTTCATGAATCGTACTGCATTGGTCACGTTGGATGTTATTGCGTGCAGCCCGTGATACACAACCATTTGATCTTATCACTCTCAGTTTAGACTCCAAACTTGGAAAAAATATGACTTTACTGTCAATAATTTGGCTACAGCTTGTGGGCGCAATATGCAAACTACCTGAAAGTGACACACATTGAAGGGCAAGCAGAGGCAGAGAGACACTGTGAGTCACTGTAAGAACAGCTGCTGTGAGTAACTCCTTCCAGACAGATGCCCTCACTGAGGAACCATCTAACCATCTAGATAACAGGTGACTCACTGTTCTTCTGCAGGAACCTTTTAATTGAATCACTGTCTCAGCCACAGAACATCCTGCATGGCCTTGATGGTCTGTTTGTCCCCTTCCAACGGTGCCATAATCACATTTGTGTCATTGACTGGAAGCTTAGGACCAAGAATGACCCTTGAATGTGTATAGCAGGTGTCAACCGTAACTATACTGATGGGGTTTTTCTGTTTAATTTGCCTGATCAAATGTTGCAACTTTGGGTGTGTAGAGATGCAAATCTTCTCATTTATTTCAACTTCTCTTGAAAAAGTGAGTAAATTTTGTAACGGACATGCATTTGGTTAGTGTTAAAGTCTACATTGGTGAGTTAATTGTTCAGCAGTTTGGGCGTGAAGGATAGTTAGACATAAAACTGGTTAGTGTTTGTTTATACCAAATATGGAGGGAAAAACCCAATTGTAATTTCAAAAAAAATCTCAAAACACTTCCTTGTGCATCATATGGGGGATGTTGGCTCCTTGGGTAAAATTACTCTTACTCTTAAAGGAGAATTTTGGAGGATATAACAGACGTGAAGTTTATAATTTTATGAAAGCACTTAAATTAATTTTTCTGTTAAAATAGTGTACTTTTTTTTAATTTAATTGTATTGATGTTATTAATTACTAATATTAAATATTACTGACTAAAAATTATATGCAAATATTTGATACTATATTAATAAAATAAAAAAATGCCACAGAGACCTCCTTGTTAAATTTTTTTTAATTGCATTTTCAAATTTTATCAAAATGATTGTGAATATTAATTTGGCCCAATTAAACACCTCTTTGTTCGTTTTGTTTTTTACTGAAACCATGTTAACGCATTGGTTATATCTTGATGCAATTTGCTACCATTGTTAATTTTTCGTCGTAACCTCTATTTTTGCTGGGGTTTTTTTTTTTTAACTCATTGGTTATATCATGGCACCATTCGCTTCCATTGTTAATTTCTCATCGTGACCTCCATATTTGCTGTTTTTGTTTTTTAATGAAAAATAATGTTAACTCGTTGGTTATACCATTCACTTCCATTGTTAATTATAAATAAATAGGCCTAAATAAAAATGAGTGAAGAGTGGAACTGAATTTTTGTGGTAACCAACATTTTTGACACAAAGCATTTAGTTTTTACCTCCAGAAGTGCCAATTTTTGAAGATTGCACAGTGCAAACGTGAAAATTGCTCCTCCTGTATTGTTTTACAATACGCAAAACTTGCCGCCCAACGTGGGGATCTCAAAATAAGCACCAACCAGAATAAGCACCAAGACTACGAATGAATAATAATCCATGTGTATCCAATTCCTTTCCCTCAAATGAGCCTAATTTTGTTCTAAAAAAAGACTAGAGGAATGTTGTGGCATTTCGTTATTGGCTAAGTGACGGACATTCTGCCCGTGCTCATGTGTTTGCCTTTCAGGTGTTGTGGGATGTGTGTTCATGGCAGACACTCCCACAACTTGCCCAAGCAGGTCCACGGCTCACTCCTGTGGTGAAGTGTGCACGCTTGCACCGTTAAAATAATTTGTTTAATCATTCAGAAGATGTTGTGTGTTGTGTTTTAAGTGTTCTTTTAGAGGCTGATTCTTCAAAGGCTTCCCTATGAAATTAGCATTCGTTTTTGCTTGTAAACTCCTTGGAATTTACGACGGCCTGATAGCGAATCACCTTTGCACTTCCTGTTCACCTGCGTTGCGTAATCTGGTCGTATCAGCAGCCTGGATGACACTTCTGAAGCTTGTTTTTGTTTGTCGAGTTCTTGACTGATGAACCATGAATGACGGGGTCACCCGGCCAGTGTGTTTGTCACATTTCTGTGTGTTTTCCAGGGTAAGGTTGCATAAACTAGGTGCTTTCATACCTTCGGCCGCGTTCCAGTGCTTTCTTTCCTTTCCTCCTAAGCAAGCACCTCGAGGCTTTCTTCCCTCCCCTATTTACGGGTTTGTTTTGTTTACATTTCTAGCCTCCCCTCCCCCGACTTCCTCGCTCTGCCTCCGCTCTCGTAAGCCGCACGCCTCTGAACAAATGATCAGTAGCGTTTACAGTAAATCTTTTGAGGCCTGAGACATGCGAGTGCCGCCAAATATAGTAAAACGCCGTCCAAGCGCTCCAGTGCACACGTGTGAATGCATTAGCGTGTTTTTATGGGGAATCCGCATGAGTTTTCTGTGAATTCTGCTGACCCGTGACCTCAAAGTGAATATAGGGAAGCGTGTTTATGGGCCATGTTGCGCTCACGTGTCACTAGGGCTCTGCGATATGGCAAAAACAATTATGTTTTAATGCTTTTAAGCCTTTTGATTATAATCAGTCTTGATTTGAATGTATTTGCACTGCCTTTAAAAGGGTTTTTGACCAAATAGTCTTTTTCCCCAATTTATTTAGTGGGAAAAAAAATGTATTAGTATAAATATTTATTTATACTAATAATTATAAAACACAATTCTGTAAAAAAATTTTTTTTTTTTTACTATTGCATATTATTAACCAGCAATATTAAAAAAAGTTTATTTATTAGTATATTTTATTTTATTATATAATTATATATTATATTAAAACCACTTATTTATTCATCATTCTTTTTAAAATGTGATTCAAATTTTATATATTTACTAAAATTATTGGGGATGTTCACAGCATAACACCTGCTATAATAAGTTAAGTATTTTATTTATTTACTTGCATTTTAATTTATAGGCAGCTATACATAATTCCTAGTAATACTCAGAAATTAATGTTGAGTTGAATATTATATATTCATTTATGTTGTCAATTATATATAATTGTCTTTATTAATATTAAACATTATTGCCCAAATATACAATATCTTCAATAAACTATTAGTTAAAAGTATTATTTTTATATTAAAATATAATTTAAAAATGACACCCAGAGACCCTTTTTTAATTTTTTTTTATTTTTTATATCAGATTCAAATTTTATGTCACTACTAAAATTACTGGGAATATTCACATTTGGCACAGCATAGCACCTGCTATAATTGTATTGTATTTTATTTATTTGTTTACATTTTATTTTATTTTAGGCTACTATATAACGATAACTAGTAATACACAGAACGTAATGTAACATTAATTCATACAATTAATAATAATTTTTATTTACTAAAATTATAACCTCCTTTTTTATTTATCCTTCTTTTTTTAAATTAGATTTAAATTTTATACCGCTAGCAACATTTTTGTGAGTATTCATATTTCGCCCCGCCGTAGCACCTGATTTAAGAGTCATAAAACTTTTTTTTTTGTCATAAAATAATAAAATAAAATTAATCAGACAAGGTATTGCAATCTATTATTCATACACAATTAAATTATAATGCTAAATTGAATAAATGCATTAAAAAATGCATTTTTAATAGTGTAAATGTTAATGTAATTATTTTGATATCCATTAAAAAAAAACTACAAATCAGACATCAAAACCCATACAATGCTTATGAATGAAAGCAGGAGGGACTACAAAGGCCGCAGAGAGATGTGTGTGTTTACACAGGGATCATCCTTGGGGAGACGCCGCGGAGGCTGTCGTGGAGGGGTGGGGTGTTTTGTGCAGGGTTACGCCACCCTGCAATCGCTGGTGTATGTGAGGAATGCTGCGAGAGAGGAGGCTGCGCCCGTCTGCATGCTCGCTCCTGCCTGTCCTCGTGTATTCTGCCGTTCCCGCTGCACCCGTCTGCCGCCTGTCTGCCGGCACGTCGGGGGTTAACACTGGGCGGATATATCTCTCTCTTGGAAGAGGCTGTTGAATGGCTGCCTTCCACGGACAGCAAAAACATTGGTTAAGGGTGAGGGCGGATCTGAGGCTGCTGCGGAAACCCGGCCTGGAGTTTTCAGTGGATCGGGATTCGGTGAAAAATCGTGGCATGTATAAACGTGGTTGGGCCTTGCAACTGAGGCAGACAGTGTTAAAATATATGCTTGTTTAGAAGTATTAAAATGCTTCAAATTGATACGTTTTGCACAATTTTAGGATTTTTTTCCTTGGCTTTATGCCTTTTTCTGATTCTTGTCTGTTTTGAAAGCATTCAGGATCTTCTCCCCCCATAATCCCCGTCACCTATCGGCCCTATTTGCCCTTTTTTTTATTTCAGTCAGGCAGTGGTATGGTCCGCCCCATCGCTGACAGGCAGAAGGGTCCATGTTGTTTTGCTCCTGTGGGGCGGCCCAGTGTCACATGATGGAGGGTTTTATGGCACTAATGAAGTCCAACAGATTTGCTTCTCCACTGTAACCTGGAAGGCCGGCCGCGTCCGACATCTATGAAATAGTCTCAGGAGGCGGCATTTCTGCTCAGGCTGAATTTAATGCTCGGTTGCATTGACACACACTGTGCTGCACTTTAACATGCTTAGATGGCTCTTTATATAAGTACATGTGTGCTCCTTTGTAGTGTGTAGTTGCTTAGGCAAACTTGAAATGAAACAAAGTTGTATTGCCATAATTTTCTATCATTGGTTTTTTACTATTAACCTGTTTATTTTTACATCTTTGATTGTATTATGTATACTATGTATGTAAAGAGTGCTGTTCTTTACATGTTTCTGGAACACGTTTGTCCCGGAGCGTCTTTGTTGTGGTCTATCAGGCAGCTAGTGCGAGACGAGGAAGATGACTTACAGACCGCTGTATTCATTAGTTCTCGCACCCTGCCATGCACAAGCTTCACTTCCAGATGGCCCTGCGGCCAAACACGACTCTGAATCACTTCCTTTCTGCCTGACGAAAGTCGGAGAACGATGCTGCTGACCTCAGATCGCATTTTCGTGCATCTTATGCGTGATTTTGTCACATTTGATGTGATGTTGCAGCTTGATGTTTGTTTTAACTTAAAAACAAGAAATAATGTTAACATCCCAGGCAAAAAGGGTAAAAAATGTAACTAATAGATATCACCACACTGTAAAAAATAATTTTTTGGCAGCTATGAAATGATTCTTAGTAATATTTAGAAATTCATGTTGAATTGAATAACATATTCATTTATATTGTGTACTAATTATGTACTAATTTTGTCTACTATTGTTAAATATTATTGCCCAAATATACAATTTATTTAATAAACTATCAATTAAAAGTGTTATTTTTATATTAAAATAAAATTTAAACACAGATACTTTATTTATCACTCTTTTTAAAATCAGATAATACGAAAATTATTGTGAATATATTCACATTTGGCACAGCATAGCACCTGCTATATTTTAATTATATTTTCTCTTTTTTGAAGTTGTAAATAAAAAAATAAAAGATTATCTGAGTAGTTTTGGTCTTTCTACTTCAAAATTTCAATGTGTTACTTGTCGTTTCTTTGTAATTGTGAAATTTACTCTCAGTTTCTGAGTAAAAATTGTTTCTACACCAATTTTTTTTTGTGTGTGTGCTTCCCCAGTTGATTGAATACAGTTATATTTTTTGGTTTTACAAGATTTCTGTTATGTTTAAATATACAAGCACAGCATTCTCTAGTTCTCAGAGTCTCTAAACCTATTCTTATAGAATGTTCCTGAACATTGGATAAAGCTGGGTTTAAAATTCTTGTTTAGTTCTGTTAACACATCAGAGTTGAAGGTTTTTATAGAGGGGATTTTGGATATCTCTTTTTATCTCTCCATAAATCAGAAAATACTGTTTAAAAATTGTATTTTAACCATGTTTTTAGGAATGAAATGTTCTGAAAAACCAGGCGAATGTTATATGAACAAACCCCTCAGTAAAATACTTCAGAATATAAACAAGAATAAAACTCTAAGTCTTGGTGTACGTGAGTGCTGCTGAAGTGGAGAAAAAACTTTTGTATTGAGAGAAAAAATACCAAATTTGAATTGAAATGTACAGATAAACTGTAAAATATGATTAAATAAATAAATAAACACATAAAAGGGCATTTTAGATGTTTTCCTTCCACTAGTCTGAAACATGTTATGAAAAAACAAACAAAGTTGACCAGTGCGTGAAAAAACAATGTTTTTACCTGTAGTTTGCTGCATTAAAGAAAATGAATCTAACAAGTTCTTTTCTCACTCTCTTTCCTTCACAGTTTGCCCTTCCGAATGCGTCCACGGTGCTTGTACCCCCCATAAGGAGTGCTGTCACGACCAGTGTCTGGGTGGCTGCTCCGTGCCAGGGAACTCGACCAAATGCGTGGCTTGTCGCAACTTCCTGTTCGGCGACACCTGCGTGGAGCGCTGCCCGCCGGGCTACTACACCTTCAAGGGATGGCGCTGCGTGTCCTTTAAATTCTGCCAGGACCTCCACAACCAGTGCAAGGGCAAGAGTGGTGACTGCCACGAATACGTCATCCACAATGGAGCCTGTATCCCAGAATGCCCGTCTGGATACACCACCATGAACTCCACCTCGTACGTACCACATTTAGTTTTTTATATAAATGTAACTACAGGAGACAGACTGCTGCCGTTAAACAGTATTATACTTTCCAATCAACTCGCTCCACGTTAAACATGAGTTGACGAAAAACAGTGGCAGAATGAGTTAGACAACAAATCACAAATTTGAATTTAAGGGCCAAGAGGTTTTTTTGTTTGTTTGTTTTTTTCTTTATAACAGGGAATATACTGTATCACGGGATGTTAATGAAAATCAGTCTAACATTTGGAAGTGAGTCTCAAAAGTCTCATTTCACCATCAAATCACAAGAAAAAATAGAAAAATAAATAAATGTTCTTTTTAAAGGAATATTTTAGTTTTTTCGCATTGACATTTTCATCATCTCTCAAGTCTTACTTGAACAATACATTTTATTTTATAGGTATATTTTCAGTGGTGAATCACAAATTTCTGAATTTCTAGCAGTAAACAATTCAATAAAATTTAATGATTGAATTAAAATATTTATAAATTAAGTTTTACAGTAATGATAGTATAAATGAGGGGGAAAATAGGATGGCTAGTCAACTATTGTGACAGATCATCTAATTGTCATAAATTTCACAATACAAAACTAATATTAAAGAAAAATTAAAGTAAGCAATATTTTAGATTTTTGTGCTAATTTGAATAAATTAAATGCATTTTCCCTCTAAATTGCTTTTAGCATTATAAATTAAAATTAAATATGATCTCTAAATATAATATGGTTTACTCAAATATTTTTAAATGCATTAAAAAAAAAAGATAATCAAGACTTTACTGAAATTACATTAACAAATATATATTTATTAAAATTAATAAATTATAAATCCAAAATAAAAAATTAAAGTTAAATTGTTATAAAAGTATTATTAAATTATTTTAATATAATTATTAAAATACAATTTTATATCCTTTATTAAAAATATAATTTATTTTTGACACTGTTCTTGACGAGACTTTTTTTCCCCCTTCTATATAAATGACTGTTTAAAGAGTGAATCATGTGCTGCAGGCATGAAGTAGCAGTTTCTGGTTAATGCTGTGATTTGTTTTGGTCGTTTAGAAAATTAACGAACCGGTTGTCATGCTCAACTTGACCGGAGAGAAGATAAAACTCTTCTGGAAGTATCATAACATCGTTTAGTCTTTTCGTCAGTCACGGCAAATTGAAAATGAGCAGATTATAATGGCCAGTGTCAAGTGTTAAGAGCGAGATAAAATGCCACCCTGATTATTCCAACCGAGTCATTTGCAGTCAGGCTGAATTTGTCAAGCTAAGCGGAAGTATAATGAGCCAAACCAAAACAACATTGCGTGTTGGAAAGCGACACTAGCGGCCCTTTTTTTTTTTTTTTTTTGAGCCCGAGTCCGTTTGGCTGCCCGGGAATGTCCGGAAGCTTGCGCACATGCTGATTTGCACGTCCAGTTTCATGTGTGGGAATTATTAACGCACAAATAAACAGAGAATTAACACTGCGAACAGAAGTAAAACGTAGCCTCGCGGGAACAATGGCAGCCTTTGTTTGCATTCGCTGGGGTCTCGGGGGCTTTAAAAAGGTGGCTGTTTCACTGGCCTTTTGATTCCTTTGTCTCCATGTCAGAGCGCTGTAGCTGTGGAAGCTTGATGGGATCTCGCTTTTCCAGGAATTTTGTTTTGAAGTGACGTCATTGGCTTGTTTTTCTCGTCCGGCCACCTTTCGCCTTTGTGGGAGGCAGTCATGCGGCAGTAAGTCCCATTTCGTAACTGCGCGCCCCATCCTTCCCTCCCTGTTATTGTCCGAAGAAGAAGACAAAGCAGTGTGAACGAAAATTCAGCGGCACGTGAATGTTTTTCGAAGGGGTTAAAATATAAAACGTAGGTTCACGGCGTCGGTGTGCGTTTGAAACTAATCCACGTGGCTTGGATCTCCAAAACTGGATGGGGAGTTTAAGAGTGGGTTTATGAGCTAAAAACTTAAGAGAGAAAACGCTCATTTGTGAATGAACTGCTGAGCGTTTCTGTGAGTTGTTTGGGGGTTTTCAATTAAATTAATTCCTGAAATGTGTGATGCTGTGAAGTGTTTTTTGTGGAGGCAGTTGAAAAGGGTTCAATCAAACTCTAAATTGCCCCCCATATTCTCTTGAATCGGGGTTGAACCGTTAACCGTTGCTCTTTAACTAACACCAGAACCCGGTGATGTTTGGTTCAGTTAATAGTTTGCGCATGTTCATTCTTCTGACAAACCTGTGTGCTAAAACACTCTGCCAGAGTTTCGTTCACAGTCTTCAATGGCACTGCAACACCGAACTACTGAAACTACAGTAGATTAACACACAGCGCAATACGTGAGAATCCCAAGCGAATGATTTTTATTGAAACAAAAACATACAGCACGACCAGTGTAATCCAATTCCCACACAAACGACTCTTTGAGCTTATTCTTTTAGTGAATCTATAACATACAGCACAACCAAGGCGCAAGTAATTTATTATATATGAAAATGATTATATTCAGTGGCTTCTCCTAGTTTTCTTAGTGATATTTAGTGCCTGTTTACCAGGAAGTGACGAGTTTGTTCTCTTTGACTCGTTGGAGGGAAACGGTGCTTTATTTGCAAATGTTTTATGCAATAATCCAGTTTTGCGCATAAGTTTAACTCGAATCTTTGGATGGAAACACAGCTAATGAAAAGCATACAACGCTACCAGTTTAATGTGATTCAACAGCTGGTTCTTTATAGTCAATCAGAAACATGCAGCGCGACCATTGAATCAGATTCCCGAACAAACAACTCTTATGAATGTGAGTGAATCAAACATATACATTTAACTACTTATGAATCAAATGACAATGTGTAGTTTAAGAAGCTTATTTTCTTTCTTTCCTTACAGTTTTTGACTTGTTTTTAGTGGAATCTGAAAAGAAAGCAAGCTGTAATCTCAATGTTGAAACACTAAATGAATTTAGAAAAATAGCTGCGTATTCCCACTCCTGCAACATTTCAGCAAGATTCGAGCGTGATTACGCAACGCTACTCTCTCGTTTTGTTAAAAAGTGATCAAATTAAGCAACCGAATTATACAAACGCTCTGCGCCGCAGGGATTCATTACATTCCCGTTCCACCATTAGATCTTTCTACAGCTTCTTTCAGCGCAATTGCCGATTCTTGCATCAAAAGGCCTCGTCTCCAGAGTCGTGTCTTCATACGGGACGCATGCAGAGATCGCGTACTTCAAAGCCAACGCAACTATCCGTGGTATTTACTTGAGTCTCAGCGGGATTGTGCCCTCGCTGACCCTTTCCATTCAGATGCACTGCTGCATTGCAGCACACAATCCGTTCTAGCACGTTTGGGCTCGTTCCAAACACAACAATGACAACCTCGCAGGTGACATGAGACTTTAGCGGGCAGGGAACAATATGTTTGTCCCCGAGGCAATTGCAATCTTAAAGCGATGCCAGCTGCTAACATCATGGCGAATGCATGCGTGAAGCAACGGTTATTGCTTTGAGCGTCTTCAGGCTTCAGTCTCGATTCAAACCTGTCTCTGTTGTTCATTCAGGTTGAACTGCACACCGTGCACCGGTCTGTGTCCCAAGCTTTGTACGGGGGTGAAGACGGTGGACTCAGTCACCGCCGCTCAAGCTCTGCGTGGCTGTACGGTGCTCAACGGCAGTCTGACCATCAAGATCAGCAAAGGAAGTGAGTATTGTGCACTTCGAAATGCAAGCGTATTGATTGTTTTAGTATTATTTTAAATATTAATATTAAGTAATATTATTTTAGAATGTTAAGAATTGTCATTTTTTATTTATATAGATGCATAAAATGGTTATTGTGCAAGTTATCTGAACTTCTTTCCTTTCTGTAAGCTTTACTTATGTTATTAAAATAAAAAAATAGCAAATAATATATAACATTTTTAAATAAATGATTAAAATTTATTGTAAGTAGAAAATAAAATGTATACTTTTACAAAAATAGTAAATACTATTATGAATACATCGTTAATTAACATCATTCGAAAAAAACACATTAATAACATATAGCATTTTAAATAAGCTAAATATTAATAATTAGACTGCCGCATATATAAAAATTAAACGGGTTCAACAATTAAACACATAAAATTATTTTTATTTTAAATAACATTAAAAATATTTTACGTATTTATAAAAATAAATATTTAAAATAATAAATGCTTATAAATATATCAAAATGATTAAAATGTTAAATTACAGATTATAAATATTTACATGCATTTTTTCATATTTTGTAATGTTTATTTTGCCTTATAATTTTTTGTTAGTTTTCAAATTATTAAAAATGTTAATGTTTTAACAAACCATAAGAATGTTTACTGTGCCAACTTCTTGAACTGTAAGCGTGGCTTATTAAAAAATAAATTGATTAATACATTTTATAATAATGAAATAATATATATTAAATAAATCAAAATTAATTATAAGTAGACAACAGAATATGAACCCAAATACATAAAATAGCTAAAATATTTAATATTTATTTTATGTATATACATGCATATAATGAAATGTTTTAGAAAGTATGATATTTTTAATAAGTATTTTTATTTAATAACATTTACATGTATTATGTAACTAATTATTGTTCAGTTTATAAATTATGTAAATATTATTTTTATAAATATTAGTGCTGTCAATCGATTAAAAAAATTAATCGTGTTAATCACAGTCGTGGACTGTGATTAATCATGATTAATCGCAAATTTAAAATACTAGTATTTACCTGTAAATGTGTTGAAATAAAGAAATGCATGACAAACTAGTTTAAGGAAACAGAAACTTACACACTTCCGCCAGGTATGATACATGATCCTTATTATTATTTTATCATTATTCTTTTGTTTTTATTCAGCCATTATCAGCCTTTAAACTGGCAATAAAACGTTTACCAAGCCACATCGCTTTAATCCCAATACATTTACACAACTATTATCAAAAGTATTTCTAAATAAATGCAACAAAACATTTCTTGCGACCTTACGTGAGGTATTATGACAAAATGCATTAAGAAGAAGAATTGGACCTGTTCTGCAGCTGCATTAGAGCTAACATTAGCATCATGCTTCATAAGACAATTTATGAGATTAATAGTACACTTTTACTCAGAACTCACTTCAAACCACCATCTAGTGTTTGTAATAACTTCCTTTTGCGATCACATGTGGAATTTGGTCGTTTACTGTTGTTAAAATATGCTATTTATAGCCTTTTATATCGCTGCACAAATTAGCATTTCAGACATACACATTCTCAAGAAAATCACATACAGACCATATCTATCGTAATCATGTGTTTATTATCTTATATAATCTATAGTGGCTCTTGTCATGTTTATTTCTGCTGCTCTGCTGAAACTCATGTTGTTTGTTACAGCCGCCTCTCCGTTCTTAAGTTGTCAGGGATACATTCCAAGTATAATACACATTAGTAAAAGGATCTATTTTCATTTTTATTTGTCTATATACACTTTGGGCGGCCGCGGTACATTATAAAAGTAGCCCAAAAAAATGCAACCCACAGCTCTGTAATTTTTCCTGCGACTATATTTTCAAAATAGCCCACTTGTGCCGTTACCCTGGCAACACTGGTTCGCTGTACCCTCATCACACAATGATATATAACCTTCCGCGCTGCGATGACGGGAAGAAGTTGGGGTCAAACCTTATCAAATGATTAATTTGCGTTAAAAAAATATTAACGCGTTAAAATTTTTAGATTAATCGCATGCGTTAACGTTGACACCCCTAAAATATATACAAGTATAAATGTTATTTTCAATATTTATAAAAAAAATAGTAAACACTGTCATAAATACACAAGTCAGTTATTCATTTGAACAAAAAAAAAATTATATTTATAGCATATAAAATTTAAAATGAATTAAATATTAATAATTATACAAATTAAATGTCAAATTAACCCAAATACATAAAATAGCTATAAAATATTTATTATATAATATATTTTTTAAATAAAAAAGTATTAAATAAGTCAATTGTTCCATTGAGCACCATTATATAAATCTATTTGAAATATCTGAGTGCTATGCTTGACCAATCAGTATTTCAAAGAGTCATGTAATATATTTTAGCACATACAGCAATATGTATCTAAGTATTGGTATGTGTATGCATGAAATGAAGTATGTGAAGTTGCAGGCGCATATGAAAACACATCTTGTGTTCCTCAGACAATATCGCTGCCGAGCTGGAGTCTAGTCTGGGTCAGCTGGAGGAGATCACAGGCTATCTGAGCATCCGCAGAGCCTACGCTCTCGTCTCGCTCTCCTTCCTCCGCAAGCTGCGCGTCATTCGCGGAGAAACGCTGGAGAACGAGTACGTAAGACACCGCCTCCACCGAGCTCTAGCGCTGAGCTTACAGCTTACTTTGTCATTTTTGATCTTCGCAGGAACTTTTCTTTTAACGCCTTTGACAACCAGAACCTGCGACAGCTGTGGGACTGGAACAAACACAACCTCACCATCCTCAACGGCAGGATGTATTTCGGCTACAACTCCAAACTCTGTAAATCTGAGATCCTCCGGATGGAAGAAGTGACCGGGACCAAGGACAGAAAGAACGACATCAACATCCCGGCGTATGCGGACCTGGCCTTCTGTAAGACCCGCCACGCTTTTGGTTTCAGCGCAGCTTGAGCTTTACGTCAAACCAGATCTGATTATCGATCCTCTTTTCCAGGTGAAAACCAAGTTCTTAATTTTACACAAATCCGCACGATGTCCGACAAAATCCTCATTAAGTGGCAAGCTTTCTGGCCCTCGGATTTCAGAGACCTGCTGGGATTCATGGTCTTCTACAAGGAAGCGTGAGTGTTATGAATGCTTTAATATTTTCAAAAAATCACATTTTTATTTATTTATTTTCACATTTTTATTTTTAATTGAGGTTGTGTTTTGATTTTTCTATTTTCAGTTTTCAATTTCAGATTTTTCAATTTAATTGTAATTTTTTTTTTTTTTACTTTATACATAGTATTATTTTGTGAGTGTGATTTATTAGTTTTATTTTTGTTTTCACTTGTATTTTAATACTAATATTGAAAAATAATTTCTGTTATTTAACTGTACTTAATATAAATGTTTAATTAATATAAATGTTGTTCTGTCTTGCTTGTTTAGCGTTATTTTGTTTGTATATTTGGACTAGTTAGTTATGACTAGTTAGTTTTATTTTTCTTTACTTTTTTATTACTATTAACATTATTTAACTAATTAATATAAGCGTTGTTCTTGCGTTGTTTTTATTTTTTTAATTACTTAGAACTTAAAAGCAGTAAAATACTATGTTAATTATAGATAAAAATATTTAAGTCAATAGTAAAATGTGATATTTCATATATTTAATTAGAAACATTTAAGAAAAATTGTTGTTCCATGTCCTACTTTTGTAAACGGCTTTAAACAATAAAAGCATGAGAATGCTGTTTTTCAAAAGTGTTAAATTTGGCTAATAAAATTATTTAATATTATATATTTATATAATTGTAACATAATTTTTTTTATATATATATATAAATAAATTAATTGATTGATCAAACTTTCTATTTCCTACCCTTTTTTTTTATTTCTTTTTTTTTATACATCTCTTTAAAACTGCTAATAGTGAGCATTAAAGTAGAGAGCATTAAAAATTGTAAAACATTAATATGATTAGTTAAAAACCATCGTGTGTAAATTAGATCTATGAAAGCACTGAAGTACTGTGTAACATTGTCTCTTTCTGTTCAGTCCTTATAAGAACGTGACTGAATATGACGGGCAGGATGCCTGTGGCTCTAACAGCTGGGCGATCGCAGACGTGGAGCCTCCTGAACGCATCTCCGAGGGAAAAGGCCAGAGCGAGCCGGGCCTCCTCATCATGCCTCTGAAGCCCTGGACCCAGTACGCCATCATGGTCAAAACCCAACTCGCCGCCTCTGACGACCACCTCGTCCGCGGGGCCAAAAGTGAGATCATCTACGTCCGCACCAATGCCACACGTAAGTTACAGCCGTTCAGAAACGTACAGCAGCAGCTTCTTTTCATTATGTAGGTTCTTAAAGGGACAGTTCACCCAAAAATAAAAATCATGTTATTATTTACTCTTCATGTCGTTCCAAACTGGTTTGAGTTTCTTTATTTTGTTTAACGCAAAGTAAGATATTTTGAAGAATGTTGGTAACCAAACAGTTGATGGTCCCTATTGACTTCCATAGTATGGGGGAAAAAAACATTTCTCTGTCTTCAAAGCAGATTTTCAAATCTTTATAAATAAACTGCATATTTTAAATTTAAACGAGTACATTCTCGCCTAAAAACTGTAAATGTATATTTGAGTGTGTGTATATTATACATACATATTATCATACATATAATACAGGTTAAAATAAAATATATAATGACTATAATTTTATTACAATTATAATAGAATTTATTGTAAATTTGATCATATATATATATATATATATATATATATATATATATATATATATATATATATATATATATATATATATATATATATATATATATATATGAAGAAACATGCATAATGTATATATATTTAAATGCATAACAGCGCATATTACTTTTCTATATATAATTATTATATTTTCATGTACACTTATTTTTAAAATAGTAAATTATGCAATTATAATAAAACTAACATTTTATAAATATATAAAATCAACATATGCATAAAATATATATGCATAACACATTATATACATATAATTGTAATATAAATTACCATTTTATTTATAAACTAGTAAATTATATATATATATATATATATATATATATATATATATATATATATATATATATATATATATATATATATATATATATATATATATATATATATATAAGTTCAAATAATTAATAATAAATATATAAATTATATATACATACATGCATATATATTCTATTTATATATATAACATATTAATTATATATACAATTGTATATTATATTATATTATATAATAATAATAATATATATTAGTGCTGTCAAACGATTAATCGCAACCAAAATTAAAGTTTGTTTACATAATGTGTGTGTACTGTGTATATTTGTGTATATATAAAAGTACACACATACAGTATATATTTATATTCATATGATTTATATTATATTATATAAAATATATTTATTATATAAACATAACATATTTTTCTTAAATCTATACATGCATGTGTTTGTATTTATATATATATACATAATAAATATACACAGTGTACACACATTATGTAAACAAAAGCTTTTATTTTGGATGCGATTAATCGTTTGACAGCTAAATATATATATATATGTATATATGTGTGTGTGTGTGTGTATATATATATATGTGTGTGTATATGTATGTGTATGTGTATGTGTGTGTGTGTGTATATATATTAGTGCTGTCAATCGATTAAAAAAAATTAACTAATCTCATTTTTCTGAAATTAATCGCGATTAATCCCACCTAACATTAAAGTTTTTAAATATACTTTTATATTAATAATAATTAATAATTTCACATTTAATCTTCAAATTAATGTACAAACAACAAAGACAGTATATTTTTTTATATTAGTTTAATGGCATCTTTTTCTATGACTGAAGGCCAGTATCACTGACACCAATACTACTGATTTCTCTGTAAAATGGCGCTTCGGACTGTAGCCTATAGACTATAGCCAAACTTCTAATTTAAGTGAACTTAAAACAATCTTAACATAAACCCATTATAATAAATGTCATATTTACCTGTGCCCTTCAGAAGAAATATACAGAAATTGATGTTGAAGTTATTAAACACTAAATTCTAAATTAAATACAAATGAATCCTTAAAGCTATAAAAGTTATTGATGATTCTTTTTTCTTTTGTTGTGTAATGAACAGACATCACAGCAGCTGGTTATTAGGTTGTTTTTTCTTTAAGAGCTGCCGCTGCTGAACATGACGCGGACCTAACACGCATCATATTTTCTCTCAACTCTCTTCACCTTTTCTGACTCACTTCAGGTCTTAAATTCTCTATTAATGAGCTGACGAGTTGAATCGGATATGTTAGATGAGGGAGACTGCTCCAGGACACTTTTGAAAACCATTTTAGAGACATGTTCATAAATGTGACTCATAAAATATATTACATGCATGCACAGTTTTAAGGCAGCTTTAATCGCCTTTTTGGTAACTTCATGACTTAACTGACCACGACATTGCATGCACGTAGTTTATTTTGCGCTTTGATATGAAAGAATACAGGCTACAGCCAGCACCTTTGTGCATGCAATGGAAGAGCGCGAGCCCAGTACCATTTCTCATGCCTGGCGCTGAAATGAAGTGGAGCGTGTGTCTGAAACGTCTCCCGTTTGATGTGGTCGTAAAGACGTTCTGCGAATGAATAAATTAACTTCTTGTCAAGAGAAAAAGTGACAAGCAGCAGTTGTGAGTGGGGTGGCCAACCGTAGCCCCGCCCCTGCGTTAATTGTGTTAAATATTTTTAACGCGTTAAACTGAAAAGATTAATCGCCTGCGTTAACGCGCTAATTTTGACACCACTAATATATATATATAAAACACAGTGCGGTTTTAGTTCGTTTGGCAGATACTTTGCCAAATCAATGGCACGACACATTAAAGACCTTGGGCCTCATTTATAAAATGTTGCGCAGAAACCGTCCTAAATTTGATCTTACGATCGTTTCTCAGAAATGCGTACGTGCGATTCATAGAATGAACGTACGAACAGAAAACGAGCGTACGCGCTTATTTCAGATGTGAAATCTATGAATTGCAAATTATCTTGAACTTGTGCGCAATTGAATGGTTTCAGCTCTCTGCCTTGTAAACGACTCCTAATTAATATCATTAACATATAAAACATCACCAATCATCATAATTTAGAACAGCGACCTGCAAGAACAGCTTACATTTGAAAAAGTCTGCATTACTCCGACAATAAAAAGTGCGTACGTCTGCTCGGACTGTGACGTGACGCTAAGCACTTTTCCACGTCAAAGACCGTTTTTATAAATATGAGCGCTGGCGTGGATTTAAGCGTACGCACACTCTAAGATCAAATCTGTGCGTACGCACGCTTTATAAATGAGGCCCCTCGTATGTAACAATGAGGAGTATAAATATATTTTGGGTTTATTATGAAATTCTGATGGGACAGATTAGACTGAGGCGGGCCGCCACAGTCTAGTTAATGAATGGGAAACAATGTGTATATATGTTAAGAAACATTTTCCTCTCAGTTGTTGTCAGTCCATCAGCCCCGTAGCGTGCTGTGAATGAAATGACTCGTGAAAGCTTGTTATCTGAGAACAGAAAGCTGAAGCAACATTGTCCTGCTCTGTTTCTGACGTGTAACAGGACCCTCGGTACCACTGGACCCCATTTCCTGGTCCAACTCCTCCTCCGAGATCATTCTCAAGTGGAAACCGCCCTCCGACCCCAACGGCAACATCACCCACTACATCGTCTACTGCCAGAAGCAGGATGAGGACATCACGCACTACAAGTTCGACTACTGCCAGCAAGGTCCTGATCAATCAAAGCGCCTGTAGGCCCAGACGTCCACAGCACAGCTGCTTATTACGTTTATGTCCTCTTTCTCTCCAAACAGGGATGAAAGTGCCGTCCCATACGCCAACGCACCACGACATCGAAGATGACCAGAAGTGGAACCAAACAGAGATGCCCGACCAGAAGGGCCGCTGCTGCGCCTGTCCCAAAACAGAGACGCAGCTGAAGAAGGAGGTCGAAGAGACTGAGTTCCGCAAGACCTTTGAGAACTACCTCCATAATGAAGTGTTTGAACCCAGGTACACAATGCTTGTGTGAAGATGAATGTAATTAAAATGTAATGTTTTATTTTAGTAGGGATCTAACGATGAACCGTGAGCCGGTTGAAAATCGATTCAAGTATGTGATGATTCAAATCAGTTGAGATGCTAAGCAATTCGGCGTTTATAAGGAGTTTTTATGAATGTATTTCTGAAGGGAACTGACTGTCTTTTAGAAAAGTTTAGATGGCATTTTCTTTTTATCTAGCCTCTGAACGATGGATAATTAAGGTAGTGTTCATAAGGGCAGCTCTGCTTTGTTTACAGCGGTAACCCAGGAAACACTATATCCAGGGTTGCCAGGTTTTCACAACAAAACTAGCCCAATCGCATTTTGAGGGGGTTAAAATACACATTTTTCAGCGGGGTTCCTCCAGTAAAATTTGCATTCCAGGGGCTAAATATCACGTTATTGGGGGCGCTTCAACCCGCGGCAACAGTGTTAAAGTAGCCCAATTCCCGCGGATTTGGCAACACTTGCTGTTCATAAGCGCCACCTGCTGGCAAAGAGTGAATTTGCATCTCATTCAGCTCATCTGCTGTTTCGTTCAGATATTTTTTTTCACAAAACTAAAGTCAGAACATTCTGTTTTTGCTTCAAATTTCGAAATTTTACAGTCTAATTTAGATTAAAAACTGTTCATGCTGCATGTATGCTTTGTTTGGATCATGATTTAAAATGCATTGGTTGCCTCTCGTTTTAAATGGAAAGAGCACAGACAAAGCCTTAGTTTGTTTATATGAAGAGATTTCTTTTATTTGTGTAACTTATTTATTTGATTTGGGGTTTGTTTTAAAATTTCAATTTTAGTTTTGTTATATTTCAATTTCACAAAGAAACGTGCAGCATAAAAGGACACCTTTTCATTTATTGTATAATTTGTCTTCAATCTCATTTTGTTAAAAAAAAGAAGGAAAATCGAATTGTGAAATCAAAATCATGAATCGAATCGTGAGTTGAGTGAATTGTTTCATCCCTATATTTTAGATTTTAATATGAAAGTATTATTGTTTTATTTTTATTTATTTATTTTATTTATTTTTTTTCAGTACATTTTAACTACATTTTTAGCAATTTTGTTCTTTTGTCGTTTTTATAATTTAGTTTAGTTTTTATTTCAATGGGATTAGTTATATCTCCAGTCAAGAGATCCTCTAATATTAAATGGGTTCTTACTGAGCTGTTGAACATCAAGGGTCTATAGCGCCATCTTCTGGTTAATTGCTATGCATCAGCCACACTGCAGCTTAATCTGTCTAAGATTGTTTATTTTATTTTTATGGTATGTTTATGGTTTAGCTTTAGTACGGTATTAGTTTTTATTTGTGTTGTATTTTGTTCATATGTGTTATAGTTAATGAAAAAGTTAAAGAAGTATAAATGAAATTGGCGTAATTTAAGTAAAATTGTGGAAAGAAAATTACCCATCATTCTCTGTGGCAGAAGTGATAAAATGATGCACAATAAAGCATCTGCTCTTCATTATGTGGCATTAGAACTAAAATCATTGGGTGTTTATTTTGGTCCATTGGCTCCGACTGAAACTCGGTCTTCACTGTTAACCTGCAGACCCCACCGACGGCGGCGCTCAGTTGGTGTGGCCAATGCTACTTTGCCTAATTTTGCAAGCACATCACCCAGCCTGCCCAACTTTTCCACCACATCAAGCCCAGAGAAGGACAAGAGTCAGAGGATGGTGTTCAAAGCCAGTTCCAAAGAGTTCATGGTCATCTCCAACCTGGTCCACTTCACCAGCTACCAGATCGAGATCCAGGCCTGCAACCATCCCACAGATCTGAACCGCTGCAGCATGCCGACATACGTCAACGCCCGCACCCTGCCTGAACGTAAGACCACCACACCACTCATTTCTATTGTTTTGGTTTGGATTCACATTCTAATGTGTCGTCTTCCATTTGTGTTCTTAGTAAAAGCTGACAAAATCATTGGGCAAGTGACTCACGAATTCTTTCCCGATGAACCGGAATTTGTCTACATCAAATGGCAGGAGCCAAAAGCACCCAATGGCATGATCATACTGTATGAAGTCAAATACATGAGGATGTCAGATAACTATGTAGGTGTTCAGTTCATTCTAAGAAATTCTCACACATAAATATGTGTATATAAAAAAATAGACCCAAACGTATACAATAATTAAATATTTAGTCATTTTATATTTTTGGAAAATATATGAATAAATATTTTTTAGATATTTAAACGTGTAAAATATATTTAATACTTAATGTATTTAAATATATATATATATATATATATATGTATGTATGTATGTATGTGTGTGTGTGTGTGTGTGTGTGTGTGTGTGTGTGTGTGTACTGGTTTTTGTGGTTTACGGGGACAAAATTTGTATGATGACATGGGTATGACAGAGGTATTACAATTTGAAGGTGGTTTATGAGGACACTGCCTATGTCCCCGTAAATCAAAAGGCTTAAAAAACATAATAAATGGTGTTTGTTTTTTTTTTGCAGACAGTCTCCTGTAAGGGGTAGGTTTAGGTGTAGGGTTGGTGTAGGACAATAGCACATACAGTTTGTACAGTATAAAAACCATTACGCCTATGGAGAGTCCCCGTAAACCACTAAAACAAACGTGTGTGTGTGTATTTTAAAGTATTTGTATTTAAAATATTATAGTTATATTTTTAAATTTATTTGTTCAAGAAGGTGTTAATATTTTTCTTTGTTTCCTCAGGAGGATCAAATCTGTGTGTCCAGAATCACTTATGAAAAAATTAACGGCTACCGATTACGAGTAGGGCATCCTGGAAATTACAGTGTGAGAATACGTGCCACTTCGCTGGCCAGCAACGGCTCCTGGACGGAGCCTGCATACTTCTTTGTTCAAGACAGTAAGCTTCACTGTATTTATAACTTTTTTTTTACTGTTATTTTGGCCACTATGATCTCTAATGTGCATGTTTTGCAGAGGATATGAACATGAAAGTCATCATCGGCCCGCTTATCTGCTTCATTATACTGCTGTTTCTGGCCAGCACAGTCTTCGTTGTCCTTAAGAAGAAGTATGTTTGACACTATTAAATAAATTCCTTATTTATTATCTAGACAGTGCTCTCATTTCTAAATATCTTTTCCCTCAGACAAACTGAAGGACCGACAGGTCCACTGATTGCTTCCTCGAACCCAGAATATATTAGTGCAAATGATGGTAAGAAATCATTTTAGATGTAATCCACTTCATTTAATTGATAATGAAAGATTGTGAACTAATATTATCATCAATACGCTTGTGCAAATATTTACTCTTTTGTTTTATTTTATAGCTTTCAATTTGTTTGTTTTTTTATTGAAAGGCAAAAAATAAATTGCTAACTTGTTGAAAATTTGAATTTGTGTGTTTGTAGTGTACATCCCAGACGAATGGGAGGTGCCCCGGGAGAAGATCAGCGTTCTGAGAGAGCTCGGTCAAGGATCGTTTGGAATGGTTTACGAAGGCAACGCTAAAGACATTGTGAAGGGTGAACCGGAGTCACGAGTGGCTGTTAAAACCGTCAACGAGTCGGCGAGCCTGCGTGAGAGGATTGAGTTCCTCAATGAGGCTTCAGTCATGAAAGCCTTTAGCTGCCATCACGTGGTGAGTGTGGATAACCTGGAGAACCAAAATAATCAAGGCAAAAACAACCTTGTCTAAATGTTCAACATGTTCGCCTAGGTCCGACTGCTCGGTGTGGTATCTAAAGGGCAACCGTCATTGGTCGTCATGGAACTGATGACACACGGAGATCTGAAAAGCTACCTGCGTAGCCTGAGACCTGATTCTGAGGTAAGTCTTTATATTCCTGATGTGGAATGAGCCCAAGCCCCAATCGTTGTATCCCGGACGAGCCCCCAATTTCATTGCACCTGACTTGAGGATGTTATAACAGTAAAATGGACCAAATGCTGTCATTTGATCCTAAATATTCCAGTTTCCCTTCATCTTCAAGGGCTGTATGAGTCTATGAAACATCACAATCAATAGCTAACAGTAGCCTGTAACTGTGACCATTGATTTCAATGTTTTTTATGTTTTTTTTTAACAGAATAACCCAGGTCGTCCACCACCAACCCTGAAGGAGATGATCCAAATGGCAGCTGAGATAGCAGATGGCATGGCGTACCTCAACGCTAAGAAGTTTGTCCACAGAGACCTTGCTGCCAGAAACTGCATGGTGGGTGAAGATCTCACTGTGAAAATTGGAGGTAAGAAGACCAGAATCAAGCATATTTAGTGTGAAACTCAGGATCTGAAGGACGAAAAATCTTGATTTCGTTTTTGTTGTTTCAGATTTCGGTATGACACGAGACATCTACGAGACTGATTACTATCGCAAGGGCGGAAAGGGCTTATTGCCTGTCAGATGGATGGCGCCAGAGTCCCTAAAAGATGGCGTTTTTACCGCTCACTCGGACTGCTGGTGCGTATATCTCGGGTTTTCTTTGTAATTTTTTGCTAACCGGGTGTCTAGAAGAACATTCAGATCCCCTATAAGAAGCTAGTCAAGAAGTGCTTTGCTAGTCCTTTTGGGTGTCTAATCCTGTTCTTGGAGATTATCTTGCAGAGTTAAACACACCTGAACCAGCTAATCAAGGTCTTCAGGATTACTATAAACTTCCAAGCAAGTGTGTTGAAGCTGGTTGACAATGGCCCTCTAAGAGCAGGATTGGACATTCTTGGGTTACAAGCCTAATGAGCTGGCAGTGCTGTAATAAAAAAATTCTGTTGATTCTCAGGTCTTTCGGAGTGGTATTATGGGAGATCAGCACGCTTGCCGAGCAGCCTTACCAGGGACTGTCCAACGAGCAAGTGCTCAAGTTTGTCATGGACGGAGGCTACCTGGACAGACCGGAGAACTGTCCAGAGAGAATGTAAGTACCGATGTAGAGATAAACCTTGCTAAGACCATATTAAACCATTCTTTGTAGCTGGTTGACCGAGTAAGTTTGGATGGATATAATAATAAGGTTAACCTGAATAATTAAGGTTTTCATTTAGGTTAAAACTTAAAAAAAATAAGGTTTTTATAAATAAATTTAGGTAATTGAAAACATGCTATCCAATATTTTGTGTTTTTAGATGATAAACCAGAAGTAGTAAAGTTATTCAGCATTATTTTACTTAATGATTTCTGTCTCCAAAGCAATTTCGGCTGAAAGTGAAAATGACATTTTTTGCTTTTTCAACCAAATACTTCTGGTTTGTGAAATTTAGTGCATCACTAGCGAAAACGTAATGTATCCTGATATTTTCAGCAAGAAAGCATGTCAGTCCTTTCTTGGTTGCATGAGTTAAGTTTTGTTGTTGACGTTCCTTGTTGGCATCCAGTATCAAAAACAAGTATGTATATATGTGTATATATGCAGCTTCTTATAACAGTATCTTACTATTCTAATTGAATTTATTAAATGTAACAATCTGATAACAAAAAAAAAAAACATTTCTGTACCCATCATGGAGACACATGGAGAATGAGGTTTGGGTGGTTTAAGATTGTCTTCTCTTCTCTCAGGCACAACCTCATGCAGATGTGTTGGCAGTACAACCCGAAGATGCGGCCCACCTTCCTCGAGATCATCGAGATGATCAAGGAAGACCTGCATCCTACTTTCCAAGAGGTCTCCTTCTTCTACAGCGAGGAGAACAAACCTCCTGAGAGCGAGGAGTTCGACATGGACTTCGAGAACATGGAGAGCATACCACTGGACCCCTCATCCTATTCCCAACGCGAGGAGAGCCTCAGTAGAGACAACGGCCCCTCGGTGGGCCTACGGGGCAATTACGAGGAGCACGTGCCCTATACGCATATGAACGGTGGAAAGAAAAACGGCCGAATTCTGTCTCTACCCAGATCTAGTCCGTCCTAACATTTGCTTTGGCTTTTTCTTTTGTTTTTTGTTTTTTTTAAAGAAAAGTTTTTAAATGCGTTATTTTTGCAGAGGCCCTTAAAGATACAGATCTCAGGTCTTTTTTGTTGTTGTTGTTTCCGTCTCACGGCTACACTAGTATGGTTACAACGAAACGGACGTTATTTCGCCCATCATCCGACGCACCATTCGCTTTCTGACACTTTTACACTTTTGCCAAGTTTCCAAGACAGTTTGGTTGGGCGGTGGGGAAAAGCAAACTGTGAACATGACTAAATCAACCAGAAAAGCTGCTTCAGCTACGTCACCTCAAAGTCCACTTCCTTCTCCCTTGGATGCTTATTTCCTGTCTCTTTCTCTATTTTTTTCTCTATTTTTTTTATTTTATTTTTTTTAGTGGAAATCTTTTAAGATAGTGGCCTTTTATTAAGTGGCCTATAAAAAGAGAAGTGTCTATCAGTGCTTGTTAATTTCATTAGAACAATGACTTTACAGTGTGGAACTATGGGATGGCTTATGTTCTTTTAGAACAAACTTTTGTTTTGTAGAGGAATGACTTTTATTTTGTCCTGGAGAATTCCTGAATTCACATAGATGATATTCACACGGTGTTCTGGTGAATGAGGTTTAATTTATTTGCTTTATTTTTTTTTCTTTATTTTGTGCTTTTTACTCCTGTGTCCTTTTTACCGGCTGAAGGATATTTAACAGTTGGACAGTGAATTGGACAAAGAGGATCCTCAGACTGACCAATAGCTGCTGCTCTGATATATAGTGGGTATTTGATTTTATATATATATATATATATATATATATATATATATATATATATATATATATATATATATATATATATATATATAGATTGGTATCAGTATTTAAAATACTGAGTTCAGATGTTGTGAACTTTTGTACATAATTCTAATGTCTTTTCTAATGTCTTCATCAACTTTGCTTATACCATATTTTTTGCAACTGTCTCTTTTTATGAGCTGTTTTTTATGTCTAACCAAAAAAACAAACTTGCATTAATTAACGTGCAAGTTGACTAACAGTGATGTTCCAGCGCACAACGGGAGCGTTTTTGGTTTGGCCTAAATTCAGGTGATTTCATTTCTGAATAATTATAATAATAATAATTAAATACTATTATTATTATTATTATTTAAAAACACAAATATTTAATTGCTCAATTCAAGGGAATAAACTTTCAAATTTTCTGTCATTATTTGGATTTTGTAGGTTGTTTCTCAATGACATTTTTGGGATCCAAAAGCTGTTTTGGGAATGTTTCGGAGCGTTTTTGTTTTTTGTTTTTTTTCTGTGGGATATGAGAGGTTGTTTTTGGCTCAATTTACTATTTACCTGATTTTTCAGGTGGATTTAGGATGTCATTGTGAAAGTTATGCTTTACCGAGGGATTCTAGGTTTTTCAACAGCAGAAATATTCGACCAGGTAATATTTGAATTGGATCATTTAAACATTCCTGTAATTTATCCCCTATCAGTCTCCGGTACCTGTTAAAGTATCAGAAGTGAGTGTAGTTCTCGCACAGCTTTGCATAATAATGACGTTTACGCTCTAGTTCTGAGAAAAGGAAGTCTTAGAAAACCACAAGGAAAGTAAACTTCCTTCTCTGTCAGAATGAACGCCGCTTTTTCCCAAATAATCCTTTAAAGAAAAAAGCAGACAGCTTTCGTAGGCAGATGCTCAATTCCTCAACTTTGTGCCTTCTCCAATCGCCAGAGGCAAGAGAGATGGCGCTTTTACTGGATCTTGCTTGTCATCATCAAAAATGTGCACATTTCCTGTGTGTGCGTGTATATTTGTGTGTATGTATATTTATTTGTGGGTAGTTTGGGAGGGAGACGACAGAACGAGGCTGAAATTCACATGTAAGCTTTAGTAAGCATGTTTGCCATTTCATGTTTGTTTGTTTTTCCTCACCTTGCTTTTTTTTTTTTTTTACATCGTAGCATTTTACCGTAAATGTTCCCTTTCTTGGTCCCATTGGCTTCATTTTAAATGTACGTAGCAGAATCGAAGAAATCAAACTTGCTTGTAGCTTTTCTTACGCCATTACAAAAAAAAATCATCTTTTTTTTTTTCCTGTAGCAGTGAGCAGATTTTTTTTCCTAAATAACAAGGTTACCATATCTTTGAAAAGGCAAATATTGATATTTTATTTATTTTATGATCCTCATAATTATGTAAATCCCTGCTAGCTTTTATTACGATACTCTAAGGCGGGTAAAACTAGTCTTTTAGTTGTTTATTTTTTGTTTAAAGAGAGTAACAGCTGGCAAGGTCACGAACGCAGTTGGTTTATTAGCGCTAATGTCTTTCTGTTGGTTGTTTGGACACAGTCTACCTCAGTATGTTGTTAGAAATGTTTTAGAGCCAAGTGCATCTCTCTTTAGTTGTTTGAATTTCTTTAACAGGCTTGTTTCAGGGCAGCAAAAACCATGTCCGCAATCCCAAATTCGGCCACTAGAGGTTCTCTCTCACAATTATGATTACGGATCACTTCCCTTGTTCCCCTTTATTTGATTTTGATTTTAGAGAAAGCTTAGAACCCAAAGATTCACTTTAACGGGTGATGTCTTTCTTTCGAGTCGTTTGAAATACGCAGAGCAGTTTAGTTGTGAAAAATGAGATAAAATGAAAGTTTATCCAAACGAAAAAGAGTACGAAAAAGAGTATCACTGAGGAACTGTTTTTATTTTTTTTAAATTTACGGTACATTGTTTGGCTCTGCTAATCTAAATGAGGTATTATAGAGTTTTATTTCTTTGTCTATTACATGAAGCACTTATTTGAATAATACATTTTTTTTCGTAAAGCCACTTGTTAATTCGCAAACATTTTAGTTTTCTGTGATTTAAGCTCAATTTAACCTTTCAAGTCATTTCCTGAGATACTACTGAATCACAGTTTGTTGCGCAAAAACGTCCACAAAACATTTTGCGAATGTTTTTTTTTTTTTATTATTATTATTATTATTGGCTATGTAGTTACTGTGGGCGTACAACCATTTGTGATTCACTAGGTGAAACAGCTCTTCTTCGCTCACTGCAGTATCTTACCGAACAAACTTTCTGATGCCCCGAGTTAAGTAGTTTCACCTACAAAATCTTGTTCACTGTTTTTTTGGTTTGTTTGCACCAAATGTGATTGTCAGTGTCTTTTTTTGTTCCATGTGTTTTCTACTGTGAAAATTTCTATCAATGCCATAGTTTATAGTAAATACGGACTTCACCTGCCTCTCCTTACACATGCGTTCATAAATACTCTTGCGGACAATCCTATGTGCCATAGAAACGTTTTATTTTCCTCAGGGAGATGTGAGCGTTGGGTTTTGTTTATCGGAGGAGCGTCAATTTTATCCACTGCTAGCTTAATCGTATGAGAAAAACGGATGGACAACTGCAAAAACGATGCCTTTGGTTGCCAGTCGTGCATCTCTAAAGCATTTCGCATCTTTCGTTGCCTCTCCAATGTGTTTCGGGGAATAAATTGAGCACCCCTGGTGGATCCATAGTGCCTTGCACAAACCTAAGTATCCTCCAAGCCAAACCTGGCCAACAAACTCCCTGGACCGGATTGTTTTTCACTCAGCATCCTCAAATACTGGAGCCTATTGTACAGATTTCTCGACAGGTTCGCACATCTTTAGCTCAATGCTTGGCTCGGTTTTACTGTATTGGTATATGTGAATGATGTTCTTTTATTTTTATTTTTAATTAAGCTGAACTTGTCTCTTCTTGGATATGCTAAGGCTTGCTTTGTGTGCTTGACAAACCGCCCAACGTCGTACGATTGATTCACTGTTACCCAAACAACAACTTTGGCAGCTCCCAGTGTAAAAGTCTAAATTGAGAGAATATAATTTTGATAAATGACCTTAAATAACCAAGTAACAAAAACCCAAATGCGGTTTTCTACAGCAAGCTAGAAAAGCAGAACAGGTTGAGCGCAAGGCATTGTTTGTATTTTATTGTTTTTAAAAGGAAAAAGTATTACACTTAGAGATATTAATTTCTATTTTTTTAGTCAAAATAGGGAGGGCAAATTCAATTACTTTTTTGACTGTAAACTTTTACTATTCATGTACATTACGGAATTAACATTATCAGTGTATATAGATTTCTTTTCGATAAAAGTGTGATGTCTTTTGTTCATGGCATTACACTGTGATTCAGAGATATAAATGACATCGATTTTACTCTCCAAACTGATCGGATGACGAACCGTTCGGAGGTTTGGCCTACAATGATGTTCTTTGTATGACGTTGCATTGTTGTTTGAATTTTATTTTTTTTTATTTTATTTTTTCCATGTACAACTACTTGTTTGCCATCCAAGAAATGATTGCATATCCTTTGTCAGCATTTTGTATTTGTAAATTGTTGCCCTTTTCTTTGTACGATACGGACAATTCCTCTACGTTCATAAAGGTGACCGTTTTTGAATAAACAATTGTTTTTCAATGTGAAAAACTGGAAAAGACCACTGCAGACTTTATTATAAGCTACAATCACGCAAAAATAAAGGTATAGTTGACATCTGAAAAGATTGAGAACTTGCACAAACCGATTACTATGGAAGCTTGTTTCCGCCACGAGATTAACATTTTTTTTAAAAACGGTCATTTGTAAGTTGTTGTTTGTTCTCACATTTCTGAGATTCTCAGATATAAACTCACAATTCTGAGAAAAACCAATCGGAATTGTAAGATATAGATATATTTACACTTACACTTACAATTGTGAGGGAAAAAAGTGAAATGTGAGAAGTACATTTTTGAGATGTAAACTCGCAATTGTGAGAAAGTCCAAAATGTGTGGGAAAAAAAACAATTTGTAGCATTATAAACTAATAATTGTGAGAGAAAAATCTGAATCGTGAGATAAAAAGTCAGAAATACAAACTCGACAAATTACGAGATCTGAATAAGATATAAAATCAAAAGAATTGTGAGGTGTAAACTTCGAATTCAGCGAGAAAAGTCAAAGTTGTGAAATATAAACCGGCATTTCTAGGAAAAAAAGTCAGAATTCTGAGTTTATATCTCGTAGTTCTGACTTTTTTCCTTAGAATTGAGAATTTATATCTTATTTAGATATAAATAAGAGGGTTTTTTTAGTGGAAACGAGCTTCCATAGGTCACAGAGAACAACTCTGATTAAAAAAAGCATCATGTCAGCCCCAGATACAGCATCAATTAAAGTTTTTTTTTTTTATTAAATATTGAATGTGTTAAATGTTTATTTCTTATGTAAATCTGACATCTTTTGGGGTCTTATATATGATGGACATGTTTCAGGTTGTCCGGCCTGTTTCAACATTAAATAATCAGCGCCCTTATGTATTTTATTTTATTTTTTCAACTGTTGTCCTGTACGAGTTTAGTTGAACGTTTGATCATTTTGTTTGTTTCGTTTATCCCTGCTGTTTTGTTTTGTTTGTTTTCTGTTTTGCTTTTCCTCTGTGCACATAGACGATCCCCACGGCTGTTTTTCTGTCCCATCATTCACCTTTATTGTAGAAAATGTTACTTAATCACCAACACACACTTTCCCATCAAAACTTTCCCCTCACTGGTTGAATTTGTGCCATTTACGTTGCGTATGGAAACCACCGTCACTTATTTAAACAAACCAACAAATCCATCAGACCAGGATCAAACTGTGCCATGATTAACTAGAATAGACAGTTTTAGTTTTTCAAGAAAAGCCAAGCAGTGACATGTACAGTAAATGTTGGAATGGAAATGAATCTTGCTGTGTGTAAATTATTCAACAATTAACTGTTTATATGAAATTTATGAATTAAAAATTATTGGGGAAAAAAAAATTACTTGCAGTTGTGTCTGTTCCCAAGATAATAAATGGTTTTATTTGATCATGTTTAAGAGAGACAACGGCAACAGTCCTTAAAAGAACAATTGAAATCAAAAATTGACATTTAATTTTCCAAAGAAAACAGAAATTCATGAAAAGACATACAGGTGAGTTATTTATTTAAATAACTCCCAAATAAAGTTATTTATTTAAAGTTTTTAGCTGTTATTTAAAAACATTTGTCAAGCCGTAAATGTATGTTATTTTTCTGTTTTTAGAAATGTTTATTTTACAGATTGAGAGATACTTTTGTCAATTTTAGACAACTTTAAACGTAAATATTTAAAACGTAAATATTTTGTATTAAAAACTTTTGGAAAGTTCTGACATGCCTTTTATGAATAGATTTGCTTACTCTATACTTACATCTTAAACTATGAAAATCTGTTGTAAAAAAGAAAAACTGGTTTGTTTCTTTTTGTTTTGCCCCCATTGTACTGAAGACAGCGCATCAGTAAACAGCTTGAGATGCGATGAAGAAAAATCTAAGTAATTAGAGTTTGTGGACAATATTTTGATAGTGTCATTTCCAATCAAACTGGAATTTTGTTGAATTAACACAGAAAACTGAAAAGATTATTTAATTGTGTGCATTTGGGATGCAAGGCTATAAAATTAGCATTAGAAAGTCAAAGGAATTGGCCATTTTTTTTTCTGCAATCATAAAATGTCATTTCCATCATCATTTCCATATCAGAAGATACGATTGGAAACATAGTAAAAATGACACTGGTGGAAATGTTGATGATTTTCAGAAAAATTACAGAATTTTCCTGTTTATTGTGTATTAAACAGTAACACTTGTTAAAAAAAAAAAAATTAAAAAATCAATATATTTGCTCCAGTATTTATTAACCATTGTTGATGCAGGTTAATAAAAATAAAATAAAAATTTGCAATTCAAGTCAGCTCAGGTCTATTAACTTTTGATTTTAATAATGTACTCTCAGTTTGTCTCCCACAGTACCAAAAACAAAAAACCACCCATGCTGTGGAATGGTTTCCTTATTTATATACCATGGTATTTCCATGTATTTCCATGTCTTTTAAAGCCATAAAAAGACACTCAAGTCTGTAGAGACTCACAATTTCTCTACGTTGGGTCGTCATAAGAGCAATAGTTCAGTTAGCAGGAAATGACACGTTATCTCTAGTAGTCAGTAAAGTGTGAACAGCAGCTAGTTTAAGCAAAACAAGCTCTTCGGAGTGGTTCGTTCACCACGTTAACCACCAGCGTTCCTGCTCATCTACTCCAAACCCCTACACAAGTGCACTCATTAGTGTGGGAACTATGCAGTCATCACATATGCACAAAAAGGCAGTTTTTTTTTCTCTACAGTTTGAATTAAAACATCCACCATCGACGCGTTTTGATCGTACCACTTCAGAAAGAAGGGCCTCGTATGTGTGTGTGTGTGTGTGTGTTCATGTGAAGGCCATGTGTCTGCTCTGAATGTCAGTCAGAAGAGGAAGTCATAGCAGTGTTGTGCGTTTTAGGCTGTGGTTAACGCAGCACTCTGCTCTTTTCAGACGCTTCAGCTGCCAGAAAGTCGTGTGTTAGATTCAGAAGAGGACGTTTTTGCTAGTTGTGGATTGTTGTTTGTACTTCTGGATTGGGGTGAGTACGTAAAACCGTTTGTTTTAGTTAATACACGATAAAAATGCTAACTTTGTGTGATTTGAACTGAATCTGTGCCACTGTTTTGATAAGGCATTATCTTCTGCAGCTCCAGATAAGCTATCATGCAAATTTTAATGTGTTTAATCTTGAGTTTTTAATAAAGGTTGGATGTTTCGGGCTATAAAACCCAAGTTGAGCTCGACTTGATGGATTTCACTGGTGCTTTCAGCCATTATTGCTTCACTGGTATCATTTAAGGAACTGTCTAAGCAGAAATGTAGTTCACTGTGGTGCAACTCAATGACTAAGTGTAGAAAATCATACGGTTGTGTCTTCTTTTTTTTTAAACAAACCTGTTGTTTTTCAAGAGCAACCGTTATGACGCTTGTTTGTGCTCTTCACAGATGGTGTTTTCCACTTTCACTATTATACACCAGATCATGCACACCGTTATTCATTTCACTGTAGTTCATCTTGCAAAACATACCATGGTTTTACTGTGTTTTTTGGGGTATAATATCATGTACCATAGTAAATGCTACTTCCAAGAATACCAGGATATTTTTGACAGAAATACTATGGTGGCTGCATGAATATGTCAGTTACACGATAACATGGTTTATACAGTATATTAGCCCCAAAAGTAATTGTGTTTGAGCTACACTTAAAATCAACAGTTTTACATTTTATTGCCATAATCTGAGATATTTCAGATAAGAAACAGTTCATTTTAATGTGACAGTTGCATGTACTTGCTATAGTAATAACAGTAAGTTACGCAAAATTACAAAAAAGTCAACCCTGAACTTAGTAATGCAAGTAATATTACTCTTATTTGTGTAATTAGACTGTAGCAGCCATCTACACCTTAAAACAAAGCGTAACCAAAAAATGATGTAGTGCAATTATTAGGGATTGACAGGAGGTGAAAAGTATCTCTATATGGCAGGTTATTGAAGGGAGGAGTCTCAAAAAAATAAGTGGTCTTGATGATGTTAGCAACAAAAAAAGAGCAAATTGAACATTTGATAAAAGGTTATTGAATAGCAGAAGTCTAAAAATAAGTAGCTTCGATATCAGCAGAAAAGGAAAGTCGTTTGAGGGGCGGAGCAATTTACAGTTTGATAAAAGGTTATTAAAGGGGAGGAGTCTAAAAATAAGTGGCCTTGATGTCAGCAGAAAAGAAAAAAAAAAAGTAGTTTAAGGTGCAGAGCATGTTGTTATGTTTTGATTAAAAGCAGTAGCGGTTCCTGACCGTAAATTTAGGTGGGTGCAGATTATTTTGTAAACTTTATATTCTTATCTCTGAACACAAAATTTTGGCAGAGATTTCCTTGTGTTCCCTCTCGAGCTTTCACGAGACATCACGGAGAATTTCTCCGTTATGGGAACTCCTTCCCTTCAACCTTTCCTGAAGTCCTATTAGCTCACGCCAGTCCAAATGACTGGCCAATTGTCGCGAAGCATGCAATCGCATGCAAATACTGACGAGCTCGAGAGGCAGTATAAATGCGGTGCCCGCGACAATTACGTCAGAATCTTCTACTTCACCTGTTGAATTCATCATGGCTACAGTTTGCAAGATCTGCGCGGGACCAATAGAACCGCCGGATCAACACGATCACTGCGTCGCCTGCCTAGGCCTGGCCCACGCCAAGGCAGCACTGGGACGAGTCCGACTGCGGACATTGTGCGGACCTACCTCTTTTCTCACGTGGATGGGGCGGAGGCCCACGGGTACGTGCGCTCTCCCCCTGTCGAAGAGACCGTCGCTGTGCACCTCTGTCCTGCAGCAGCCAAGACCCTAGGCTCGGACATAAGCCTTCCCTCGAAGCCATGCAGGACCACCGCCCACCTCGCTAATAAAGCGTATGCCTCTGATGACGAAGCAGCTTCAGCGATGCACGCCATGGCAGTGCTGCAGGTTTTTCAGGCGAAGTTCCTGCAGGCGGCGGAGGGCAGAGTTCTCACTGCCGAGGCTGTTAAGGATCTGCGCGCGGCGACGGACTTTGTGCTGATGGCGACGAAGCGAGCGGCCAAGGCCATGGGTTTTATGGTCGTCCTTCAGAGGCACCTATGGCAAACCCTGGCTGATCTTAAGGACGCTGACCATAAGGTGCTGCTGAACGCTCCTGTGACTCCCTCCGGCCTCTTTTGTGACGCCGTGGAGTCCATTATTGAGTGCTTCGCGGAGGCTCAAAAGCGCGCCAAAGCCATGAGTCACGTCATGCCGAGGCGCGCTTTCCAGCAGCAGACAGCGCGATCCAGGTCCTGGCTTTTCGCAATGAAGGGATAACCCCAGGCCAGCGACCGTGGCGGTGACTGCTACTGCTCCTCGCCAGGAGCCGGACATCCGGAGGAAGGTGTGGGGTCCCAGGAGGAAGTGCCAAGGCCAGCAGAGGAGCCCGCGACGTGACTCTCGCCCGCTGCCGGTTGCTAAGCCGTCGTCCTGATGGTCTGAAGAGAGGAGGAGAGTGCGCGAGCGCCCCAACTCCCAAGCGCCAAAAGTTCATGTGTTCAAATGTTTGTGTGTTGGATGTTCATTCAATAAAAATGCATACATTCTCACAAAAAGAGCTCTTTCCTCCTCACTCAGTCAATGCGGCACCGCTTGCCCCGCCTCAGAGCAGTGCAAAGCTTCCGCCCACACAGGTTATAGTCGGCTTCACTCGCCGGCGCATCCAACGACCAAGCCGCTAAAGCCGCTATGTCAGTTCCTGAGCCCGTGGGAAGTTATTCCATGAATCTCGCGTTGGCTTCTCGGTGTGATAGAGCGCAGATATAAACTTCAATTCAGACGCAGACCACCCGTTTCAATGGCGATGATAATGCTGAAACAGATCCTGGCGCAAATTCGCCCCGGGGACTGGTTTGCGTCCGTGGACTTAAAGGACGCGTACTTTCACATTCAGATAGCACCGCATCACAGATGCTTTCTGAGGTTTGCCTTCGAGGGCACAGCGTACCAGTACTCTGTTCTCCCGTTCGGGATGGCTTTGGCCCCACGCACTTTTTCGAAGTGCATGGATGCAGCACTTTCCCCCCTCAGAGCGAGCGGGATGCGCGTTCTCAACTATCTGGACGATTGGCTGATTTTAGCTCAGTCCCGGGACACGCTACTCAGCCATATAGACGCCCTGCTTCGTCACTTGGAGTCCCTAGGGCTATGTTTCAACATGCAGAAGAGCATTCTCGTCCCGAGTCAGTCTATAACATATCTGGGGGTGTGCTTCGACTCGGTGGAGATGCGAGTCATTTTGTCTTGCCTGCGCCATTTCAGACTGGGCAGCTCTGTTCACTTGAAGGGGTTTCAGGCTGCTGGGTCTCATGGCGTCTGCTTCAGCGGTATGTCATTTGGGCTTACTACACATGTGCCCGCTGCAGATATGGCTGAAATCTCGAGTCCCTTGGACGGCGTGGGCTTCGGGCCGTCTGAGCATCGCAGTCTCCCGCGGCTGCATCGAAGCTCTGAGACCGTGGAGCAACTCAGATCTCTTTGGCCGGGGGGTTCCCCTGGGCTTGGTGATCTCGCACGTTGTGGTCACGACGGACGCATCGACACGTGGCTGGGGAGTAGTGTGCGAGGGCATGCCGGCATCGGGGCTGTGGTCAGAACCTCAGAGCCGGTGGCACATAAACCACTTGGAGCTGGAAGCAGTGTTCTTAGCTCTAAAGGATTTTCGGCCGCAGCTGGAACAGCGGCATGTACTGATTCGCACCGACAACATGTCTGTGGTCTCATACATAAATCACCAAGGAGGCGTACGATCCAAGGCTCTGTACCATAGACTGTAAAAAAAGATGGACGACGCGTCTCCGCTTCCTTCCACTATAGAAAAGTGAAGCGAATACATCTCAGTATGGCCGCTGCCATCTTGAGTAAATGACGTCATTTGGAGCCCGAGTCTGCGCAGTAGAGTCATGAGGTGGAGCCACGGAGTCAAACTCCCACCCAAACTCCCGCAGACCCAATCAACCATAACGACACGCCCCATTTTTAGAGATGGTCCTCACTGCAGAACACAAGATCCAACTCCTCCCACCTTACATTTATCTAAACCTACCCATCTACACCCCCTGATCCCTAAACCCACCCATCTCCACCCCGTGGATGTGGATCCAACCCCGCCCCCTGGATCTTTTTGTTCTGCAGTGAGGGGCTACTGCATTTTTATAGCATCAAATTACTAGCTAAAATCAAACGTATCACAAAAACGAACAATTGAACATATATCAGCGTGATAACAACTACCTTAAATGACCAAAACCATATTTCGGAAAATTGTATTGGAAGTGTAATTTATTTTTTTATTTTGACTGAAGTCCCATTCGTTTACATGGAGAGGGCGGGGTTTATGACCTGTACTGCAGCCAGCCCCCAGGGGGCGAGCAAAGAGCCCACAGCTTCACTTTTAAAGACGAGTGAGACACACCCGGGGCGGACCATCACTTTCTCTCCATCAGAGCAGCGCACATCCCCGGTCTCCTAAACCGCGGGGCGGACATGCTTTCGAGGAAGGGGATTTCTCAAGGAGAGTGGAGGTTGCACCCCGAGTCGGTTCGGATGATTTGGACTCGCTACGGGAGAGCGGAGGTGGATCTGTTCGCCACGAGCGAGAATGCGCACTGCCCGCTGTTCTTCTCCCTGTCTCACTCCCCGCTGAAGGGGGACGCTCTGACATCGCACTGGCCAGCAGCCAGGCTGTATGCGTTTCCTCTGATCAAGATATTGCCACTGGTGTTATGCAAGATCAAGGAGGAGGGGGCTTCAGTGATACTCATCGCCCCGAACTGGCCGAACCAGCCTTGGTTCCCGGACCTGACAGAGCTGCTAGTGGCACCGCCCTGGCCGATCCCCATCAGGAAGGACCTACTATCTCAGGTGAGCGGCTCGGTCTGGCACCCGAACCCGGAGTTGTGGAGCCTTCAAGTGTGGCTGCCTCGGGGATATCAGAGGAGCTGAGCGCCCTGCATTCTCATGTGCTCGACACGCTCACGGAGGCGCGGGCACCCTCTACGAGGCGTTTGTAGGCTCTGAAATGGGGAGTGTTTGTGAAATGGTGCAGTGATGTTCATATCGACCCGGCTGCTTGCTCCGTTTCAGATGTTCTCTGTTTTCTACAGTACAGATTGGATAGTGGATCTCTACCATCAACACTGAAAGTCTATGGCGGGCAATCGATCGGGAGGCACGCGCTGGTGGTGAGTTTCTTAAGGGAGCGAGGAGATTGCATCCTCCACGTCCGCCTTCAGTCCCGCCCTGGGACTTAGAGGTGGTGTTAAAAGCTCTTTCACAGCCACCATTCGAACCTGGCATCCGTTGATTTGAAGGAGCTATCTCTCAAAACTGCACTTCTTCTTCTTGCCCTAGCTTCGGCTAAGCGTATAGGGGATTTACATGCATTTTCTGTGGACAGCGACTGTATTCGCTTCGGACCCGGTGACTGCAGCGTCACTCTCCGGCCGAGACCGGGATACGTGCCTAAATCACTATCCACCCCCTTCAGAGCGCAGACTGTTTCGTTGTCTGCCCTGTCTTCTGAGTCATCGACCTCGCGTGATGCGGCCGCTCAGACTTCGGTGTGCCCCGTCAGGGCTTTGAGGATTTACATCGACCGTTCGGCCAGCTTTCGGCAATCTGACCAGCTTTTCGTGTGCCACGGTGGTTGCGCGAAGGGCCGGGCCGTGCCAAAACAGAGGCTTTCCCACTGGATCGTGGACGCTGTCACGGCTGCTTATACGAGCCGAGGTTTGGAATGCCCCTTTCACATTAGGGCCCACTCGACAAGGGCTATCGCCGCCTCCTGGGCATGGTCGAGAGGTATGTCTATTCAGGATATATGCTTTGCAGCCGGCTGGTCTTCTCAGAATACTTTTGCAAGGTTTTACAAGCTGGACATTCAGTCCTTAGCCTCCCGAGTGCTGTCGGTGAGTGACTGATTCATGTTTTGCTACCTCTGTCATGTGTGTTGCTGCCTCGCACAGTAATTACTCTGCGCAGCCCTCTATGCTATTGTTGTTGTTGTCTGTCCTGTACTCAGTGCATCTTCCTGTTATTCGTGTATGATTCACTAGTGCTACCATTATCATGTTATGTGTTATGTAGAGCTGGGAATCGATTCCGAGGCGTTGGGAATCGAGAGTCGAAAGCCTTTTCCACGAAAAGGTTCTTTCGGATAGTTTTAATGAACCAGTTAAAAAAAAAAAAAGATTCAGGGGTTATTTTACGGTGGAACTGGCTTATGTTGTCCACAATTTTGAGCGCTGCACGACAGAATAGATCATGACCTGATTGCGGATCTTATTTCCATCTAAAATACTATTTTTTTTATTTCTATCAGCCAATGATAATTCTAAAAGAAAACGTCTCGAGCATAGATCAGTGACCGAGAGCGCATCTGATTGACAGATAAACCACGAGCTCTATCAGTGTTATTGTTAATGTTCTGGTTATTTTGTTTCAATGTACAGTTTGTTCATTTTGTCCAAAGCATACAGTCAAAGTAAACTTCATCATTCAGCTGAACTGTGCACATTTATTTTAGACACTTCATGTCTTGTTCAGTTCATGCGATACATGCATGTCCTTGCTGAACAGTGAGCTATGACTAATTTCACTGGCAAAGCAGACAAAATTACTATTTAAAAATCAATCATAGCTATAGAAATGTATCGTCATTTTTTTTTTTACAAATTAAGCCTCCTATTATGAGAAGGATATTTTCGACGACCTTTATATCCTGCAGTCATGGCGAGATTAGGTTCCTTCAATAAAAAAAAAACAAGAATCGAAAAAGAATCGAAAACAACAGAGGAATCGATTCTCGGAATCGAATCCCATCGATTCCAGAACCAGGAATCCGAATCGGACTCGATTCCAAAAATATCGGAATCTTACAGCCCTAGTGGTACGCTGCTTAAACACAGTTATCTCTGTGCAGCCCCTAATGTTACACGCATAAAATGCTGTATAATAATTGCCTTAATATAGTATTTATCTATATATGCTGAAAACACATTTACAATTTATTATTGATTCAGTTTATATAGAGGTCTGTGTTTTAGATGAATATTTTGGTGGGGCTCTGTTGTTGGAGCAAGTTGAACATTTCGATAAAAGGTTATTGAAGAGGAGGAGTCTAAAAAGTAGCTTTGAGGATGTCAGTGGAAAAGGAAAGTCCTTTGAGGGGCGGAGCGAGTTGTTACTTTTTGATAAAAGCTTTTTGAAGGGGAGGAGTCTAAAAAGAAGAGGCCTTGATGATGTCATCAGAAAAGGAAAGTCGTTTGAGAGGCGGAGCGAGTTTTTACATTTTGGTAAAAGGTTATTGAAGAGGAGGAGTCTAGAAACAAGTCTGATGGTCCGATGATGTCAGCAGAAAAAGAAAGTCAAAGCAAGCTGTGTTCAAAGTTTACAAATAAAGTGAAATAAGTGTGACTTAAGTGTCCAAATAATTTCTGAAGGGACAATATGGTAAAATTTACCACCTTATTCTGTTACTGTGCCATTTTTTGTAGGGGTAGTATTAAACAATTCCCTCCCATTCACGTCCTGCGGTGCTTCCTTTCTCTCTCTCTCTCTGTCTCTCTCTGTCTCTCTCTCTCAATGTGAGCCCCCACTGCTTTGCCTCTTGACTTTGAATCATATGTTAGATAATCCCCGGCGGTTCACTCCTCTGATCCGGCTGTGGGACCCTAGTTCCCTGATATCTCGTTCACTAACTCCTGTGGGAGAAACCGTCCACATGGCAGATCCACCTCTCCACAACTCCTGGCCCTCATTCTCATGGATGAAAAGATGGTCCTTCAAAAGAGGTAGAGGGCATGATTGCGTCTTTCTGGAACTCAAGCGTCTTTCCTTTTTTACAGTTTTCTGTGCAACCCTAACCTTATATGTATATGTGTGTGTATATATATATATATATATATATAATAGTAATATTTTATATATATATATATATAATATTCCACCTTTTCTGTCTTATATAAATGGCTGAAGAGGTGTTTTGTTTGCTTGTGTTTGAGAGTGGCACTGATGTTATGGTGCGTGCAGTTGCGCTCTGTCAGACCACAAGTGTTCAAGAGGTCCGGTCACATTGTTAACAGAAGGAGCTTTTTGCATGCATCTCTCATGACCAGACTGTATCTATTAGCACATTCAAAACCGCATTTACACACTTAACAGTTCTGTGTGATTGTGTAATAACTATTTTGAGAGACAGAAAAGACAGAATAACTGGAAACCACCAGACTCTAAAACAAGAATTTTGGATCTGTATTTAAATACTGAACCCAGGCGGTTAGCGTGTTATACTCTGAAACATGGTGCTCAAACAAGTGATGTAAGTGTGATTCTGATGTGCAATTTCCTGATCCTATGTCATTTCCTCTCATTGCTCTACTATTCTTTAAAGAAAAAACGTGTGCTTTTTAGCCATTAGTACATTTGCTCTAAAACATTGAGCTTCTGACATTTCCTGATCCTATTCCCCATCTTTCTCTCATTAATTTAGTTGCATGTCTACTATAAATAACAGCTATATTATAGATAGATAGATGGATTGATCACAGCAGAAGTCACAATTAATGTACTTGAGTTGTTTTTAAAAGCATCTGTTAATGATGCTCCAAATATTGCGTGCATTTTCAGAGATTACCTTCTCTGATGGAGCTCTGAATTGCTTTACAGCTTTGGGGTTGCCCCTGTAATCCTCTTGGAAAAGCTCAAGACTCACATAACATAATTCTGCAAATTGCAATTGGCAAACCTTTAACTTCCTCCAGGGATTCGGCTACTCAAGTGCATGGCACGGTTTAGGCTATTTCGAGCCTGTTTCCTTTTACTTAGACCAAAATAAAACTTTGCATCTTAATAGTGTGTGTGCCGATTTCAGACTGTGTGAAAAAACAGACGTTTTCTGAGGTAGACCTACAGTAACCCTTGAAAAAGCTCAGAGGCCCCTTTGTTTAAGTATTTATGTTGGAGCATATGGTAAGAAGCAGCAGCCATAAAAGGATATTTGAACATGACAAGCATCATGGTGCTCTTATAGTTTACATATCACGTGTCTAATTCGGATACAAACAACCTCACTGCTCTCAGACTCTGTCATTCGTCTAGGGCCGAGATGATTCATTCGTCCATCGTTTAAGGACAGGCAGTCGGTGAAGGAGAACGGTTCTGGATTGGACTTTGGTGTCTGGGTTTTGTCATAGTCTATATCATTATTGTCATAATCACCTAGTCACTCAGGTACTCTGAGTTTTGGAAAAGTCATTTAAGCAATGTCCCAATATTGGTGGGCCTTAATTTTGAAAGTTGATTGCAAATTTTGCAAATCTCAAAAGATGGAGAACATTGAGTCTACATTTATAAAAATACAGGTTCTGCAATGGTTCTTTTGGGGTTCTACAGTTGGTTATATGTTTCTTTTGGACATGAAACAAGTTTATTTTCAGGTTCATATGTCCTTCAGGTCAGCGAATTGGTTTCAGGTAGAGGAAACGTCAAGCATTTCTTGGTTCTTTTGAAGCGTAAGTACTTAGATGGCTTTGTGAAGAACCTTGGGTTCTCCCTCAGGCTGGAGGCTATTATATACCCCCCTATCAAACACAACCCAGAGTTTTGCTTCTGTAAACTAGTGCTTCCATTTTACATCAGATTAAGATCTTCTGTTTACAGGGAAACGTTTCCAGCTTCAACTGACTCCAGCTGTGTGTTGATGTAATATGCTGAAGTTAATGGAAGTCACTGATAAGTTCTGGCAGTAGCTATTTAGTGTATTTTATTTAGGGTACGTCGTCATACTGGCTCTCCAGACCCGTATCTCTATTATTGCTATGTCACAGGAATAAACTCAATAGATAGATGTAATTAGATCACACCACTCTTAATTTAATTTGTTTTGTCTGGTCCACAGCAACAATATGTCAGGCACCTGACCAAAAGCAACACTGCAAGTCTTAGATCAAGAGTTCACAATTGTGTATAATATTCCTAGCTAAATTCATGGAGGATCGATTTGTGTTTCAGCCTCAGATTGCAAACCATGCTCTCAATTTGGAGCCCCGGGCTCAGCACCCAGCTCCTCTTCGTCCTTGTCCCCGACCTCCATCCCAGAAGACGTCTTCTTTAGCAGTTCACCTGAGGACAAGGTGAGACCCTAACCATAACCTTACTCTTAAACTAGGGTGAATGATTGTTTGAGAAGAAGGATGCTCAAGCTCCTAATCGAGTCCTAAACAAAACCCCAACATTAGCCCTAAACCCTCAAACTGATTGCTTGCCATGAATGTTGTTCTAGAACCATCAAGGATGTTGAACCAGAAATAGATGGAACTCGGCAAAATCAGTCCATATGACTTGTTGTATCATAGCTTTGTGTGAGGAACAAACTGAAATTGAATTTAAAAGAGTTGTGTAATATCTCAAGACCTTGATCAAGGCACTGTACCACTGGTTCCTCTGTTGGGATTGTCCTTGTCAGTGTACTGCAGGGGTTACCAAACTTGGTCCTGGAGGGCCGGTGTCCTGCATAGTTTAGCTCCAACTTGCCTCAACACACCTGCCTGGAAGTTTCAAGTATACCTAGTAAGACCTTGATTAGCTGGTTCAGGTGTGTAGGGTTGGAGCTAAACTGCAGGACACCGGCCCTCCAGGACCGAGTCTGGTGACCCCTGGTGTACTGTATTGGATAGATGTGTCTGCTCGATGACTATGTGCTTAGCCAGTGGCTCTTGCATCACACAAGACATTTACTGCATCCTCTTTCAGTCCATGAATGACACTATCGTGCGACTTAGACTTCACATTATTAGTCACGTGTCATGTGACCTTTTTGTTGTGATAAATCAGCTGTCTATGGGTTTTTTTTTGCATTCAGAGAAATTTCTTGACTGAGAGCAACGAGTGCAGCAGTGAAGAGGACCTTTTAGACCTCTGCTCTTCTCTGAGAGATTCAGAATATTTTAGAGACCTGCAACTCGGATCCATTGAACCACTAGACACACGACTTCCAGTTTTAACTGCACCTGTTTCTGCCCCTTTGGTACCTCCTGCATCCACACCAGAGAGTAGATCTAGGCAGAATTCCACAGAGTTCAACACCCATCAACTTTTCCAGACGGACGACACTGTGATTTCCACTGGAGGGGAAGCCATGGATCGCTTGGTTGCTATCAGAAATTCAGAACAGAAGGAATTCCAGGATTATCCGGAATCCGATCAAGATGAGGACTCAGACTCCGATAACTTTCCTACATTGGTTAGATCCATGTCCACGTCACGTAGACACAGCTGGGAAGTGCCAGTGTCGCCGATTGACCTGGGAAGAAGGTAAGACTCACTTTTTCAGTGGTCCCAAATGAAAATAAATGTCATTGCCATAACTAACTGTGATGTTAGAAACTCTTTGAGCAGTGCATGAATTCTGTCTGGTAAGAGTGTCACACTGATGTATGTGTGTATGTAAACATTGTATGGTTATGTTGTGTAGGTTCAGTCTAGACACTAATGGCATTGACAGTGATGGGGAAAGAGAGGTCCACTGTTTGGGCGAAAGTCCCCAACTACCATCTTCCTCCTTCTCCGAAAGCTCAGTGGAAGAAACCACCAGCGCTGTTGAAAGTGAAAGTCCCCAAACACCAGTAACTGTCATTATTGCAATCTCTGTCTTAGTTTGACCAGAACAAGACTTTCAGATAGCTCTATAAACCATACTCCTGCTCCTGGAGGGCTGCCATCCTGCAGAGTTTAACTCCAACCCTAATTAAACAAACTTGAATCAGCTAATCAAGGTGTTCAGGATTACTTAAAAATAACAGACAGGTGTGTTGGAGTGGAATTCTAGCCAGAAGGTAGCCCTCAAGGCCCGGGGTTGGCTTCCTATGCCGTAACTCGCTAATGCCGTATTGATAATGTTTTCCCATGATTTGGTTTTAATGACAGAAGCCAACCGCACCAGCAAAGACAGTATATTCCAGATCTGAGATTCTCGCGACTGATGAAAAATCTCAAGCTGACAGAGTCTCCCGCATACTGGAGACTTCTAAGCAGGCTGCCAGAGAGGCTGGAGGTTAGTGAAATGATTCTCCAATTAAGCAGAAAACTCCAGTCAGGTTCTCATGGGCTCTAGCTCTGAAGCAATAAGATAAATCCAATGCTAATTCTGTCAGGAGGAATTCTTGGATCAAAAGCAGCAAAACAAACATTTTACCATTTAAAGTCTTCCAAGGAGACCTTCTTTATTCGGTAGTTCTATAAACAAACTATGTTCTGGTACTTTCAAAAACCCAGAAACTGAACTTTTTGAACATCCAGGGAACTATATAGAAACTTTATAGCTCTATATAGAACGCTTTACAGCCATATATCTTTTTTACTTCGAAAACTGATCGTAAAGTGCTGCAAAGAACAACAGAATACATGTAATCCTGACTTGTGTTGCTTTGGAATTCCAGAAGAGCAGGAGTCGGAAGAGGGGCTGCAGTCAGTGGAAGGACGGAGTCATGTGTAAGTTTTCACATCTTTGTTTTGTTTAAGAGCACCATGGCAAGGGTATTTTGAGTTAGTGAAGTTACATAATTCTGAAGGATTACTGAAGGACACTGGAATCTGTCAAGACAATTAAGGAGCTTCCATGATGGCTTCCCGAAATGCATTTAGCATGTAGCTGGATTAGCAAGACCAAATAGCTGGTTCGGGGTCCTGTTTTATTTGCATAAAACTATTAGTCCTCAAAATGTGTATATGCTAATTATTCTAATAACAAACACAGACAATCATAGATTTCAGTCCTATTGATGTATTTCCTGTTGCAGCGTGGAGTATATTTGGGATTTACTACTTAATTATTTTCTTAATTAGCCACTAGCTGTTAGCTAAATCGCACTTGCTATTTGCAACTTAGCTGCAGCTAGTATTGGGGGAGGGGCATTCTCACTCTAGAAAACCGTTTGATTGGACATGTAGTGCAGAATTGTCATCAAGATTTTGGGTCCGTTTTCTTGAAAGAGACCTACATTTGAATTGATCAACTTTTATAGCATGCTAGCATATAGCTTTGCCTAAAAGCTAATAGACAGGAACTAAAGGGGAAAATCTAGAATAGATGAACTAATCTAAACAAGCTTTTTGTCTGTTAAACATGGGTGATTTGATTGTATCCCACCGTGGATGTGGTCTGCCCCTGTATGTGTGAGCTAGGCAGTAGATTTTGTACTGATGGTTTTATTTGGACAGCGGCCCACAGTGTGCTCTGCTGCTGCCACACATACTTAGCCTCAGTGTCTTGTTTGTCTCAGGCTGATGGTACAGAAAGTTCTGCAGGAGCTTAAGCAGTATCATGGGTAAGTAAACATTGTGAAGGAGCCTGTCGTGCCCTCCTACAAACTAACAGAGTGGCCCACGTTTGGTTTGCAGGCCCGAAATAAAAAGCATTGTTTCTCACTTGGCTGTCTTGAACATGTTGTGTACGTTTGCGTATTTATGGCACATTTTATCTTCTGTGTTTACCTCTCTTGCTGTCTTTTTAAACTTGGTGGGGCTTTTCCTGGTTAGGCCGTCCTTGTTTTATCTCAAAACCTGCATGAGAAACCAGAGCGTGCTTTTAACAAGGTCATGAAACGTCTGCACAGTAACTGACGCTTCTAACAGCAGACTAGCAAGAGGGTATGTTCGGAATGGAAAACTAGTGTGCATACTTCCTTTAGTAGCTACATTAAAAAGTAGTATACTATCTTGTACACTAGAGAGACAAGAGATTATTCAAACATTTTGCATTGTGGGTTGCAGAAAATTTTTATACTGCAGAAATAGTATTTCTATAGTATTCTGTTCCGGACATAAAAATGGATACTAGCATGCTGCTTACTGCTTACAGAGCACTATATGCACTAATGTATACAACATATATGTTTAAGCAGTAGTGTGCACATTGTCACATCACCTCAACATGTTGCATGTACTTTTTAAATATTTTTTGCTGAAAGTTTTTGTATTCTTATTTTAAATTGCATTAAAACTTTTGCTAGTTCAATCAAATAGGTCAAGTATGACGTAAAGAGGTAAAAATGCATTTGAGAAGGTTGACAATTTGGCAAAGTAGTACATTATCCAGATACTGCATACTGTAAAAACAATTAGGCTAGTATGGTAGTTTGCCATTCCGAACATATCCAGCATAATTTTGTAGTAAGCATACATAAGTTGCCAGTGGAGAGTCTTATACTGAATTTATTCTAATCTGATCATGATTATCTTGGATTTTCCTCAGAGCTAAAGGCAGAACTTCAAGCACAGAACGAAAGGAGGTGGCAGGGAACTTCACGTGGTACGAGTTTCTCACCAATGAGTAAGTCATTGAGCTTTTTATGCTGTTCTTTATATAATAATCACTTGGATATACTCTTGTTCTTTTGAATTTTAAATTGGTTTGATGTTGGTTTTTGTAGAAATGATGAGGAAGAGGAGGAAAGACCAGAGCGTCCGGAAAAAGGCACCAAAGTCAAGCGGACTCTGAGCTCACTGAGGAACCGCATGACCGGATCCTTCAACAAAGACAAAGTAATCACACACACACTGTCATCACTCATGCTCGCTCGGACTGTGGGAAAAAATTGTGTGCATTTCTGCTGAACTTCGCAGCAACTTCTGCACCTCTGCAACTTCCTCCTTTTCTTGAATGTAGAGAGACTCTAAACTCACCCATGCAGACTACTGGGGAAGTTATGACCTGATCTTTGAACTAGACAGTGTGCCAGTTGTATACTGTATTTTAGAAAATAAAACACACAATAAGTTAATCAATCAAATTAATTTTAAAACACTGATCAGCTGATACAGCTATATCTAATTATTTTGGTTATATAGCTGATATATTGTAAAATGGTAAGGTTAGTCTGTTTTTAGGACTTATTTATATGCTTTTCCTATATTAGTTCAGCAAAACAAGAGTAAAGAGTAAAATATTTACGAAATGCACACAAAAAAAGTAAATTTGGTGGAAAATGGATAATAAAAAAATGTAAAAAACATTTTATTTCCTAAAAATATACATGTATGTGTGTGTGTGTATTTGTATATACAAAATTACAGAATTCACACACATATATTATGTAAACAAAAACTTTTATTTTGGATGTGATTAATCGTGATTAATTGTTTGACAGCACCAGTGCCGATCCTCCCTATATGCAAAATACGCAAGTTGAGTAGGGCCCCAGGGGCCCCCTTGCTCTCAAAGATGATTTATTTTTAGTTTAGTTTTTAAATTTGGCCAGTGGTTACGAAAACATGAATGATCATTTCTTTTAATGTGGTGCGCTGTCACCCTTTCTATGATGAAAAAATCAGTCAAATCATGTAACGTGAATGTCGTACAGTCTTGCTCGAGACTAAAAAAAACGAGTTGAAAGCGTTGAAAGACATTGTTTCTCAAGCGCGATTCGAGACGGAGCGAAACACGGACAAATGCGTTTCATTCATTCGTTCATAACCACTCACACCCCACTCAACCCCTCGCCCTGCCGACACAGTTTTGTGTAGGGCCCACATGAGTCTAGGATCGGTACTGGAAAGCACAAATTTATTTATTTTGCATCATAGTATTGATAGTTTGTTGGTAAATGGACTTAATATTCATGAAAATAATAATAAAGAAAAACCATAAATTATATCCCTAAATTTATCCAGTCGCAATTTATATTTAATAAAAAATATATTTTTATTTGTTTATTTTTGTAAATAAAATCAAATTATATATAGAATTATAAATATCTACAAAATGATATATAATTTTATTTATTTGTTTGCTTGTTTATTTATTTATTTAACTTAATTAATTTTACTTTTACAACCTGGACCTGTTTTATGAAATCGTTTTTTTCTGTCTTTTTGCTAACTATCACAAGGTAACGCTACACGTCTCTTGATTCCTCTGTTTTCAGGGTAAGACCCGAGACAAAGAGCAGCAGAAAGAGAAAAGCAGAGAGAGAGAGAAGGACAAAGAGAAAGAGTCGCGCGAGCGTGAGAAAGTGCGGCGGCGCAGCGTGAGCGGCCACCAGCTCGTGCCTGGCTCGTTCTCCACCTGGGCGACATGTTCACTGTGCAGCAAGACCCTGCAGAGGAAGCATGGCCTGCAGTGTTTGAGTGAGTAACACACGACCACAAACAAACTCACACCTGCTCCACGCATTGCTCCGCTTCCTCCACACCGCATGTCACAGTCAACCCCAGGCCTCTCACAGTTTTCACGGGGCTCTTGCATCTTTCACAGGGTTTCTTCTTCTTCTTCTTCTTCTTCTTCTTCTTCCTTGATGTTTAACTGTGGTGGGTCACAGGGTTTCTCTAGATTGTGAGCTGTGATAAACCATCAGGCGATTGACCCACTGACTCAAACTGTCACGTGACGCAGTGTAGCTCGAGCTTCGGCTGTTTTGCAACCTGCTTTGTGCTGCGGAGAACTGCGGGTTTGCGTACAGATGAACTAGTTTGATTTGATCAGGTTTCTAGTGACTGAGGGAGTTTACAAGAGCACGTACTTGAGACTTAAAGAGACAGTTCACCCAAAATTCAGATGGTCATTAAAATTAGAATTGTTTATTTTGTATTTTTTCTTTCTAATTAGTGCTGTCGATTAAACGATTAATCGCAATTAATCCCATCCATAATAAAAGTTTTTGTTTACATACTGTGTCTATTTTTTATGTATATATTAGTGCTGTCAAACGATTAATCGTGATTAATTGCATCCAAAATAAATGTTTTTGTTTACATAATAAATATGTGTGTACTTTGTAAATTTATTATGTATATATAAATATACACACATACATTATATATTTTGAAAATATGTATATGTATTTACGTGTATATATTTATATTCATATAATTTATACTATATATAAATATATTTAACATATAAACATATTTTTCTGAACTATATATACACAGTGCACACACACATATATTATGTAAACAAAAACATTTATTTTGGATGCGATTAATCGTTTGATAGCACTATATATAAATACAAACACGTATATATTTAAGAAAAATATGTTGTTTATTTGTTTAACATAATATAAAATGTGTTTGTTTATATATTTATCAGTTTATTTATTTTGATTTGTTTGTTTATTTGTTAAAATATTTGTTATATTTATTTTACTTTTTAGATCGTATAGATCACTGAAAATAAGGAAAGGCCTGGATATTCTTCAGAAAATCTCTTTTTGTGTCCTACTTAAGAGAAAAGTTTATATGGGTTTGGAATGCTATAATTTTCATGTTCAGGCAATCTGTCCCTTTAAGAATCAATGAGTTACAAGATATCCTGATCGGTAATTCAGCACTACATTGGTGTTTACCATTAGTGTCACTTCAAGTCAAGTCACAAGTTGTCTCAGTAAGTGAAGATACTTATTTGGAAACTGTGAGTTCATTTGTTGACTGTTTATTTCCCTATTTTAGGAATTCCCTATTTTTTTTATATTCAGTGCTTTGACAATGTCGGCTGGGTGCAACACTTTACAGAAAAGGAGAAACAAAAGTGTTGCTGTAATTCATTTGTTTGACATGCTCCGTTACTTCAAGGCCCTTAATGCTGTGGGAAACCCCCTCATATTCTATTCTTTCAAATAAGAACGTTAAAAATAGATCTTTTTACATAAATATTTGCTTATTTCTACCTTAATTTTTATTCTTTGAATCTGTTTCATTTGTATTTTATAAAAATATACAGTATAATTAAATATTTAAAATCTATAATAAATGTAAAATTATATTTATGTGTGTGTGTTTATATTAGTGCTAAGCAACAATTCAAAATAAAAGTTGTTGTTTACATAATAAATATACACAGTACACACACATGTTATGTATATATAAATACACACAATGCATGCATATATTTAAGAAAAATATGTTATGTTTATATATTAAATATTTTTATATATAATATAAATTATATTAATATAAATATATAAATGTAAATATTTTCGAAATATATACTGTATGTGTGTGTCTTGATATATATACGTAATAAATATACACAGTACACACACAAAAATTATATAAACAAAAACTTTTATTTAGGATGCGATTAATTGCGATTAATCGTGTCCAGCACTTATCTTAACATATACATGCACATATACTTAACATATGTATATTTGTTGGTATGTGTGGTGTCTCCTGGACAGTGTGTGTGTGTCTCAAGAGTGACTCATGTGTTTATTCAAAGTGACAAAAGCACACTCATCAAGTCCAAGCTGTAAATTTAAAGCCATTTGGCGGTGACTAGGAAATATTATATATGACTCTTAGCATGGCACTGCTTATTAAACAAGTCATGCTGATGTATTTCCTTAGACTTCAGGCTTCAGATTCTCTCTTTAAACAGTCATGATCATTCACCAGTTCAGGTTTATTACAGGAGACATAAAGTAATCACTAGTCTGACGCTGAAATATTACGCTAGATCACTAATTCGCCATCGTATGCCATCAACTGACTTCTGATGGATGTTATAACAGTGGAAATGTATAGCAGCTATTATGTATATTTTGCATTTTATATTTATACTATAATATATAAAAGTTTGTTTACACTTACATAAAAATCCTATATTTATTTATTTTTAATATTTCCCCCCATATTTTAGTGATCTACATTGGTGGATATTGGTATATTTATATTTTATATGTATGTTTTGTATTTAATAGGCTATTTATATTACAACATAAAAAAAATATACTTTTTCTTTTTTGTTTTACACACCAAAAAACTATTTCTATGTTTGTTTGTTTTTTCTCCATATATTTAAAAATAAATAAATAAATACTTACCTACATTGGTGAACTGATAAAATGACGGATGGATGGTTGGCTGAATAGATATGTTTTAGAAACTGAAACTTGTTTTTAAAATCGTATCCAGTCATGATTCATGGAAATATGTGAAAATATATGCATGTTGATATATTTATTATTTATATATTCTAGAAAGTAAATCCCAAAAACCCTGCATGGATCTTATTTATTTATTTATTAATTTGTTCGTTAGTTAGTTTGTTTGGTTACACACAAACAAACAGTTCCTTTGTTTAGATATTTTCCCCTTTTTTACAGTAATCTTTTTGTGTATGGATGACCAGATTTTCATTCATGATTCATTAAAATGTATGAAGATGTATAGAAGATGTACATTTTTATATTTATATATATAAAAAATATATATTATTATTTATTGACAAACACATTGAAAATCCAACCCACTCCAAAATCGCGCCTGTCGCTTTAAATGTGGGACTCAGCCTGTGGAATGCGCCTCACGTCCCATAATCCCGCGCGGCGCAGAGCTGGGACAGTCAATCTACATCCAGCAGTCGCGATTGGCGCTGCTTTTTTTAGGTTGCCAGGTGATGTGTTGTGGGTTTTTGTGGGGCTGTCATAGAAACCAGAGTGATGTTTGAGGTGATGAGCTCGAAACGCGCGCCAACGGCTTCATAAGCGGTGAGTTTGTTCAGAGCAACAGGTGTTTGCTAACAGAGCTAATAAACACTGAGCCGCTAAAACACGTTCAAACTCTCTACAAACGCCTGCTTTTTTACTTCGCGTGTGTAAATGTTCAGCTACAGGTGGCTCTGTTTAATTTTATAACTGACAGTTGCGTTAAATAACTGAAGGTTGGCTCAGTTGCTGGCTCTGGGGTCAGCTGGCCATTGTGTTGAGTTTCATTGGCTAGTCAACCAGGTCAGTGTTATGCAGGACTTCAGGAACTCCAGCCGCACTAACAGACGTTTTGTTTATCATACACGTTCATTTATTTATCATAGTCGTTAATTTGGCTAATTACAATACTTTGAGATGATTGTGTGTAGCACAAATATTTAACATGGAAACATTACAACGGAAGACCCAGCTAATCAATAATGACGCCAAGTTGCCAGCAGAATGAGTTGCTAAGGTGTTCTGGCTGGTTGTTATGTGGTTGCTAGGGTGTTCTGAGTGTTGTTGACTGTTGTTTGCTATTTTTATTGTCCACCAGACAAAACTAAGTCTAGTAAGTTATGAAAGTCGGTTTCAACCTAAAACAAAAATAAAACAATCAAAAAATATGTAGTAAAAGTGATGAAATATAAAGTTTCACAAAATCATAGCATTTGTTTGAATATATTTTGGTTCTGTATAAATTTAATTATAATACATTTATTTTTTTTATTAAAAATGGCATTTATACTATAAAAGTAAGATATGTTATGTTGTACTACAGTTCATGACAAATGTTAATTATTATCTATTTTGCAGTGCATAGTAATTAAAATAATGCATCATAATGCATCTGTCTGTTATATAATAATTATTGTAAAAAAAAAAAGTAAACCGTTAAATAAGTTTTGTTACTGCACAAAAATAATACATTTAAATATACATTTATTTTATATTTTTGTCTATTTAAATTAATTGTTGTGTAAAATAATGATTTATATATTAATATATAATATTACATTATACTTTCATTATTTATATATATATATATGTATATGTTAAATTGTATTGTATTAAGTATATTATTTAATATATTTAATATTATAAATATAAAAGTATATTTTAATACTTTATTATTTAAAGTATATAATTTAATATTTACAATGCAGATAATTTTTCCTGCAATAACAGAGATGTAGAACTGATTTGAAGAAAATGATTAGTATAGTATATCAACAGACATGAATATTTTAAATTATTGTCATTATTTATTCCATTATTTTTATGCAAATCTGAAAAAAAAAAGAAAAAAAACGTAAACTACTAATTACTAGAAGTGAATATTAATAGTTGAAATTATGAAGTCTGACAAAATCATACATTACAATATTTTGGTTTTGATTAAACATTAAATTTGTTTAATACAGCAACGTGTTGAATATTTCATCTTATCTTATCAATGGTTAATTCAGTCTTGCATTGTTCTGAAAATTGTTATTTTGTGATACAGAAGCTGGAAACAACAAATATGAGTCATTTAATACTCATTGCTCTTGACAGTGTAATTCTTGTGGTTTTGTTGATGTTTCTAAGCACTTTTGGTCTGTTTTTGGAAGAATAGTGGTGTTTGAGATCCTCCTGTCCTGGTGGAGCTGTCCTAAGCTGGACGGTCACATGCTGTTAATTGCGTTTGTCCAGATTCTCCTCGTCTGCATGCCTGAGCGCGGTCAGGTGCACCGTCCCCGGCTCAGAGCGCGAGATAACACCCTGCGTTCGGCCCACGTTCACATTCCAGCGGGCGGATCATGTGATGTGATAACAGGATTATGAATGATCCTCGTCGAGTTCCTGTTCCGTTTTCAGCCCTATTTGACGTTCCAGATAGTCATTAGATGTTTGTTGATCTTGACGCTAAGCTGAATGTGCTTTGAATAAAGCCTGTCTCTCGACTTCCTTAATGCTGGTCACAGGCAGAAGTGTTTGATTTCCGTATATCACTAAGAATTACAGAGGTTTGCTGAATTGCTAAAACAAATGGGATTTTGGAATTCTTCAGTTTATGCTGGTCTGGATGCATTCGAAGGGTTTACTTGAACTTAATTAAATGTGATCTGCTAGTTTTATTTTCTAATATAATGTTTATGGTTCTCAAAAAAATTTAAGAGTATTATTTAATGATTTTACATTTGAAAAAGAAAATTTGCTTAAATATATTATTATTTTTTAATTATTAATTAACATGATGATTATTAAAGAATAGAGATCAGTGTTTCCCATTCATTACCTAGTCTGTGGTGGCCCGCCACAGTTTCATAATAAACCGAAAATATATACTCTTCATTATAACATAAAAGGTCTTTAACGTTGTGTTTGTGTCATTGCTTTCGCAAAGTGTCCGTCAAACGAGCTAAGCGTAAATCAAGTCTGTTTGAGCTGCGTGTTTCAGAGCCAAGCGCGCACTTTGCGCACGCGATCAGCTCGCGATCCGGTTTTCCGCGTCTCAAAGCGGCTCCTTTCACTCCCTGCGTCCCAATTTGCATACTATCCACCCCCTAAATAGTATTGAAAATGACTAATATCACATTGAATTTAGGATGGATAGTATGCACAGTGAAGTCTGTTTTTGAATGTGCTGTGAGTTTAGCGCGCATCCGATAACACAACGGGCTCCAGTTACGCTTTTTCACATCAGCATAATTTTTAACATTTTAATGGGCAAAATATTTTGCTAGCTTTGAAATGAGATGCGTTTGTAAACCTCTTTTTGCAGAAGCTGGAGTTTTCCACCAAAATAAAAGTTCATAGGTTTGTTTCTTGCAAGCAAGGACTAAAATTAACAGACACGAACAAAGAAAATATTGTACAGGCAGAGCAAGCTCACTGTTGGATGGATGAAAAATATAAATATTGCGGTGGGGGTTTATATGAATCTATTTCTGAAGGGAATTGATTTTTTTTTTCCATCTTATCACTGCTCTTCCATAAGCGCCACCTGCTTTCAGAGAGTGAAATTCAGCCTGTCTGCTGCTTTTGTTTTATGCAGGTTTTAGCATAATTTCACAAAGCTGAAGTCGGTCAATTCTGTTTTTGCTTCAAATGTTGACATGATGCAGTCAAATAAAAAAATTTAAAAAAACTGCTCATGCTACACCTACATGTAGCATCATTGTTTGTATCGTGATTAAAATGCAGTGGTTGATTCTAATTTCAAATTGCTTTTTTTTATTTTTATTATTATTAAATGTGTTTAGTAGTTGTAGTAGCAGCAACTGCAAAAACAGTTTAATGGCCAGGAAAAAATGTTTGTGACTGGTAGATTTTCTCAAGTCACCAGAAAATTTAGTTGTATCGTGATTAAAATGGCAGATGTGGCAAAAAGTTAGTTTTAGGCCCTGCTTGCATGTGTAGAAATTAGGACAAAAGTATTGTAATTTCCCTACTGTAGAATAAGGTAAAATAATATACCTGTGAAATATTCATTTTCATTTATTTTACAGTGTAATTGTTTTCCAATATATGGCTATTGCTGTCATTGGAATAATAAAATACATTATTATTATTATTATCATCATTATATTCTAATTTGTTTGGCTTCCAAATTCACCGGTGTGAGTGTAATTTAGACTGAGACACTATATCACAACTAAAAAGAGGTTTGAGTCCCTCTTTAAGTGTAAGTCAATTCACCAGCTTTTTTCTTTAAGTTTGCACACTGAACCTGTGTTGGAGTTCTTAATTTTGAACTCTCAAAGTGCACCACATAGATTAATTTAACTTTAAAATGTACAAAATTTTCTTCCTGGGGGGCCTGCCCCCGAACCCCCCTAGAGGGACCGAGGTCCACCCACCACAGTCTCACAAAATCCTGTGAGAAACACTGAGATCAACTACAATTACATTTTATGATTGTTAATAGATCATCTTTGTGTCTGATAACTGATATGGAGAATAGTTTTTTTTTTTTTACTTCTGTTTTATTTGTATTAATTTGTGTGCATTAGGCTATTAATATTCCAATATAGTAACATTATCATCTAATATAATTAAGGCCATGGTTTTGTCTGATAACTGATATGGAGATTGTATGATTATTACTAGATCATTTTTGTGTCTGAAAACTGTTAGATTTAATTGTTTTTACTTCTGTTTAATTTTTAATAATATTATGCATTATGAATAATCTAATCTAATAATTATTTTTAATATTATAATCTATTATAATATATATTATATTATTATTATTATATAATACTATAATAATATTTTTAGCTTATGTAATTAATGCCATGTTTATGTCTGATAACTGATATGAAGAATGGATATTGTTTTTGTTTTTTCTGTTTTATTTGTATTCATTTACATTATTAATATTCTAACATAATAATTATAATATAACAATATTGTTATCTAATATAATTAATGCCATGTTTATATCCGATAAATGATGTGAATAACAGATTTTTTTTATTATTTTTGACTCAATAACTACATGATATTTATGATAATTATGCAAAAAAAATACTTATGAATTATTTAATTATTAATAACAACTTATAAATTAATTATGAATATTTTAATATAACAAATCATTTTTAAAAATCCAGTAGTAGTTTAATAATAATAAATATAATTATGATTATTGTTATTCATGCCACTGTTTATGCCGAGTTGTTTCATGATCTAAATAATGCAGTGGTCAAATTTATTTTCATCTTTGTTTTGAACTTTTTAATTAATCTACACTTTTCTTACATGAGTATGAATTAGGGCTGAACGATTAATTGCATTTGCGATAATATTGCAATATGAAAAAACGCGATTTTTCAACCGCAGAGGTTGCGATTACATTGTCACGTGACACGCGAGAGTAAAGAGGTGTGTTCTACTTGAAGACCGATCGATGTATGGCATCAAAGTACGCCGAGAGAAAGCATAAGGAGACGTCCTCCGCTCTGTTATAGCTCTCGCAGTACTTTGATGAGACACCGATAGGTCAGCGCTGCTTAAAGTCGAACACATCTAAGCAGTCTTCAGAGAAAGCATCAAGTTGGCAGTGTTAGACAGTGTTGCCAGGTCCGCGGTTTGCCTCCAACAACGTGATATTTAGCCCCTGAAATGTGAATCTTACCAGGGGAACCCCTCCAAAAAAGGTGTATTTTAGCTCCTGGAATTGTGTTTTTTACCGGTGAACCCCCCCTCGAAACACGATTGGTTAGTTTTGAGTAGCAATTGGGCGGTTTCCGTTGTGAAAACCTGGCAACCGTGGCATGCTACATGCGGAAATGTTTGAAAGTGTATATCTGAATGTAGTCTACTTCAAAACGGCAATTTCTTATTTATTTAAAGTCTGTCTAAAGTTAACAGACAGTGTTTAAAAAGTGCAATCCCCACATGTTTACATTGTTTATTACAGTGACTTTGAATGACCTAAATACTGAGTGTGGTAAAGCAACAGATTTGTTTTTATATTTCTGCAATCTACTTTAGTTTGTGTGATTTGTTACTGACTTTCATAATAGGCCTAATGTTTACACCAGGTTTATCTGTCGGTGCTATATGTTGTCATAATTATTACATGCTTACAAGGCTGGAAGTTCAACAAATCAGTTGATATACTACTGTGATTGTAGTTGTTAAATAAAAATGTCATTCATGTCAATTCATGCATCACCTAATTTCATCATAACATATTGGCCTGGCCTACAGAAAAGAACATTTTATGTTTAATCTATCTAATGTTGTGTTGGTCATACTATACAATGATTTATTGCTTGTCTTTGTTGAATAATACAGAACACAAAGAGCTTTAAAAAATAATTGCATATTAAATTGCAATCGCAATATTGTTAAAAAAAAAATCGCAATTAGATTATTTTCCAAAATCGTTCAGCCCTAGTATGAATGATTGTTATTTGGTTGTTGAGTAATTATCCAAGCAGCGTGCTATGGCTAGATGCTAGCAGTTATAAACTGGAGGGACATTTTCATTTTTGAGAGCACTGTATTGGATAAATTATAAATGCCCTTGTGAACTGCATGAGAAAGAATTAAAATACATTTAAATGCATACGTCTACTGGAAATTCAACATTCATGCTAGCATTTCATGCAAACGTCCTCAAAGCCAATAGTCATGGACGATTGGATTTTATGTCACAAATATGTCAGTTTTCTTGTTTCTATGGAATAAAGTGTCTTAAAGTTATGTTGCAGGCCTATAAAATGAAGTTTGTCAGATGTCAGTGTTTTCTCCTCTGGAGGTCCTGTGAAGCAGCAGGCATTGATCAGAGCCTCAGTTTGCTGTGTTTCTATTTAGGTTCATAGCTAAATGGATGGAATCGTTCACTTTGCGGGGTGAAAAGTGGAAAATGGCCTGCAGGGACGCGGCAGAGGTCTTTTTGAATGGATAATGAGCACTTCTGAATGCTCTTTACCCCCGATAAACATGCATAGATAGTTGGTTTGCTGGCATTATCAGTTCTTTTTGTAGCAAAAAAAAAACCTGTTTTATATCCGATTATGCTTTTAAATACAAATATCTCCCAGATTTATTAGTGCGTTTCAACTGTTACTTCTTTGATATTCTTTTACAATGAAAGCAGCATTGTGAAACATAACTGTCGCGTAGTGTTACGACATCCGCCCCTGTTCTTCAAGTCCTCCCCTTCACATGTAAATTCAGTTTACGGGACAGTCTGATAAACTGGTTTTGATAAGGAAAGCACTAACCTGTCCCTCTCTCCACCGCTGTGATCTGTGTTTGGACCTCAGACTGCGCCGTCAACGTCCACAAGAGCTGCAAGAACCTGCTGCCTGAGTGTAGCAGCAAAAACAAGGTAAGATTCGTTCACATTTAGACTTTTAGTGGAACAGACTTCACTCTGTTTGTTTGAATCAGATGAATTCGGTTCCTACAGAGAATAAAAGAGTTTATCTTTGTTCAAAGGAGTGGCAGGGTGCGCTTTGTTGTAAATGATAAACTAAGCCAATCACTGTGTTAGTAAAAACGTGTTTGTTTGTTTTTCGCAGTCAAAAGACTCGGCGCATAAGACATTAAACGCTGCAGCTCAGTCGCATAGTCAAGGTAAGCAGTTTTAGCGACTTATTTTTTGTGTGTTGTGTTTGATGTTCATTGATTAGATGATCAGATCAGTGTTTGTTTACTCATGTTGATGCCAAAGACTTTGTGAAACATTTTCGTAGTAAATGTTTGTATGTGATACTGAAAGTAGTTAAACTGCAGTCAAGTCGCTGTTGAAAAACGCGTAAAGGTAATGGGGGTTAATATTGGATTTGTTTAATGGGGCATTCATTTATTTAAGGGGACACTGTGGTTTCAAATCAGGTTATCTGAATTGTTTTCACAGCAATTGAAACAAGTTATTTTCACTGAATATCACCAATAAATCCAGAAGACTTAGTAATGAATGATAAATTTGATCAAATATTTAAGAAAAAAGCATATTGTTTTACATTTGTTTATGCTATAAAATTGTAATTTAACTGTAAATTGTCACAAGGGCATCAGGATTGGGAGTCAAATGAATCTGTGAATCATTTTTGTTAAATTGCTAAATCATTTTTGAATTGGTGAATCACTGTTGAACTGGTAAATCGTTTTTTTAATTTGTGAATTGTTTTTTGCATCTGTAGATCCTTTTTGAGTCAGTGAATCATTTTTAAGCGAGTAAATCATTTTTTAACTGGTTCATTTGAAATATTCACTCGAACAAATCAATACAGTAAATTCAATTTCCCAAATGCTTTGTTTGTGAGAGAGTGGACGTGTGTTCAATTGCATGTGTAACAGTTTTATTATTAATGTTAATATTAATATTATTAATGTTTTGAATTATCTTTTTATTTTTATACTTTCATTTTTATATTTTACTTTCATTTTAGTTTTTGTTTTAGTAATTAGCTTGTCATTTTCTTTTGTATTACTTTTTTTTGTTTTCTGTTTAGCTTTTATTTTTAGTAATTTTAGTGCTTCAACTTAAATATTTTATTATTTTATTAATTTATGAATTGCTAAATGCTGTGGTAGTTTAACATTATTAATTTATAAATCTAATATTTATATCGTTTTATTTCTGCTTCATTTCAATGAAAATACTGTCATTAATTACTCACCCTCATGTTGTTCCAAACCCATAAGACCTTCATTCATCTTCAGAAAACAAAATAAGATATTTTTGATGAAATCTGAGAGCTCTCTGACCCTCCATAGACAGCAACGCAACTGATTCAAGGCCCAAAAACGTAGCAAGAACATCATTAAAATAGTCCATGTGACATCAGTGGTTCAACTTTAATGTTATGAAGCTACGAGAATACTTTTTGTGCACAAAGAAAACTAAAATAACAACTTTATTCAACAATTCAACAATGCGTTTCTGTCTATGGAGCGTCAGAAAGCTCTCAGATTACATCGAAAATATCTTAATTTGTGTTACCAAGATGAACGAAGGTCTTTGGACCTTTCTTTCGATAGGTTTGGAACGAGATGAGGGTGAGTAATTAATGGCAGAATTTTCATTTTTGGGTGAACCATCCCTTTAACAATAACAACACTGGCATAAAATACTGTATACAAAAGATAATGTACTACAAATGAGAAGTGACTGGTTAATAAGCACCAGTGACTGATCTCAAAAACAACATTTTCCTCAGTCTTTCCACTGCTAATCTGCTGTTTAGTTCAGTCTCACAGCTGCACGAGGAGCTTGTTTTGTTTAACGGACACTGGGCGGCAGATGCTGATCGGAGTCCCCTGATACCAAATTAAGATCATCTGGCTGTTGTTCTCGTTTTCACCAGCACTCAGAGAAGCACTTAAGAGGTTAATCACACTTCTCCAATTAATTACAGCACAAATCTGATCAAGATTTACTGCTCGTGCTGAGGACTGAACACATTAGACAGCTGCACAATTCACTGTTGTGCTTAGTAATGGTAGTAGAGTAGCATTCAAGTAAGTTGACTGCGGCGACTTCTTCCTTCCCAGTCATTCTGTTCGTCTTGTTTTGTAAGATTGTGTCATGAAATAAACCGGATGACCCTCTGTCTACAGAAGATGTGAAGTTTGTTAGTGTAGTGCAGTGCGGTGATTTACTCCTGAGCTCTGGACGTCTCGTTTAAACAGCTCCCGCTGTGACCCCAGTCGAGGTGGTAATTGCTTTAAGACGAGCGGATGTAATGCTTCACTTCCCAGCGGAAAACATCTGGAAATGTCCTGCTTCATCCAGAGCCTTCTGAAAGCACATCTTCTTATAAACGCATAATGAAAGGAATATTGGTAATTTTACCGCATTTATGTCTGCATTGTTTATATTGCTGCTGAGATCGGTTAGCTTGAATTCTGAGACCTATTTTAATTCTGAGACAAATTTTATATAGTTGTTTAATAAATTTTAAACTAGATGAGTTAATAACATTTTTTAAATGTATTAAAATTAATTAAAAATACACTATTTAATGTTTCCATAATTTAATCATTTTTAAAATAAATAATAAAATTAATTTTGTAATGTAATTTACATATGCATAGACTAATAAAGTTAGAATACATTTTTTTAATGGGTTTTAAAGGTTGAGTTTTTGACACTTGCGCATTAAAATATGAAAGGTATATATTATTTTTTATTATTGTAATAATTGTGTATTATTTTATATATTAAAAATATAATTATAAAAAGTAAGTTTCTTCAAATTGATTAATATAAAATATATAAATATAATATTTTTGTAATAACGTTACATATATTATGATTATTCTAATTTTATTTAATATGGATGTAGAAAAGTTTGTTTATTATGTTTGTTTAATTTGCTGCATGAGCTAATGAAGTTAAATGTATTCATATTTTTAATATAAAATAAGTGTTATTTAATAATATAATATTCTATATGATTCATTTATAATGTAAATAAGTATTCATTGATAATATGTGTGTGTGTATTATTCATTAATAATATATTTTATATAAATATAGATATTTATAAAAACAATGTTAAGAATGTATTATATTTTTACAATTTTTTACTACTACTATTATTATTATTACATTTCATATTTTATTACTGCATGTTTATTGTAATTTTATGAAATTTAAATGCAGCATTTTTCCCCAAAATTACATTTTAGTAGATTGTTTATTATATTTAGCAAAATGCTAAAAGCTAAATATATTAATATTTCTTATTATAAAAATAATTATTTATTATTCATAAATATATAGGTATATAGAAAAATAGATATAAGTTTTTTATTTAAAATGTTTAATAAGAATATTATTATTATTATTAGCTGTCAGGCTCTCTCTGGAGATAATGGATCTTGATTGTTTACACGCTCACACTAATCAGACGGTGAGACAGACTCTGTCAGGCCTGTTGCATCAAAACCTCCTCCGGCTCAACAGGACACTGATGGGAGGGAGGCGAGGAGGAAGGCACATGCGTGATTTCTAGAAGCCTCTCTCCACTTTATAAAAGCCACTGTCTTCCTCCCCATCAGTGTTTTCTGATATCCAGCGTGGAGCAGACATCATGGCACTGGCTTTACCCAGAGTCCGTGGTTCTCAGAGGAAGAGCGCTCGAGTCCCGGTCTCCTGGGGTCTGTCCCATAGGCTCGGAGTTCGAGTCTTGCTCCATCGTGACATACTCACCTCCCGTTTCCTCGACTCGATGCCTCGCTCGTTTCTGAGGCGCTACTACCGCACTGACCAGTCTCATTTCTCTGCAGCTCTGAGGGACTCCTTCTCTGTCCAGACCCCCGTCGATGGCTCGTCCCAGACCTCTCGCTGTGCTTCAGGTATGACTGTTCCACCCAAAGGACACAACACCCAACCTGCCGCCTCCAGCAACCCTACGGGCAACCGCAACAACAGCATCGGGTGAGTCAGTTTACACAAGCTTACGTGTACAAAACCCAAAAAAACAAGATATATAAAATATATATATATATATATATATATATATATATATATATATATATATGAAATATAAAATATATATATATATATATATATATATATATATATATATATATATATATATATATATATATATATATATATATATTAGGGGTGTAACTGTACACAAATATGACGGTTCGATGCGTACCTCGGTTTTAACATCACGGTTTGGTATGATTTCGTTACAGCAGGGGGAAAACTAAACTTTTAAAAAATATATATAAATAAACAGTGGTTTACTGAACAAGTTGCTCTTACTTTAAATACATTCAGTTATAGTTTAAATTTTCTTAGTGATAAAAATGTTCCTCAGTTTATGCTTAGGGAACTCTTTTACATCATAAAGTTACAATTAGGCCTAACAACTTAACCCAAACTTAAATGTAATTACTATTTATTTTTAAATAGATGATCAACACTCAACTTAAAAAAAAAAAATTGTATACAAACATGTAAATTGCACATAATGCAGTTTTTAAATTAAATTTATTATAAATAATAAAATTTCTAGGCTATTTGTTAAATATATTCAATTACACACTGGCTGTCATAGCATGTTTCATAACAGATTAATTTTAACATGCATTAAATAATTAAGACTAACAGGTTTAGTAAAATATAATGAGTATATGGTGTAATATTTCGCGAAATGCTCCTCTCTAGATTTAATTTCTCTAGTGAACTAAAGAGCTGTGGACACTGATGACTTGAGGTAAATGAAATGCTATGTGACATTTTATTTCCACGCTGTTTTGTTGATGTCTTTCTGTGGTTGAAACACTGATTGAGCAATTACACGAGGCATGAGATGTTAAGTCATGTTTATTCGCGTTAAAACTAGTAGTACAGAGGAAGGAATGATCGCGTTCACTCGCGCTCTGCTCTGCACAAGTCTGCGGTGCGTCACGGCTCAGATACAGGAACCGGAGCTGATCGCGGCCGCTTGAGTCAGTGCTTGTTACACATGCGTGCGAACCGAAAGACCTGTACCGAAGCGGTTCGGAAGAATCGTGTACCGTTACACCCCTTTATTTATATATTATATATATATATATATATATATATATATATATATATATATATATATATATATATATATATATATATATTTAAAGTGCTATGTTAAAACTCATGCATGCACAACATTGTCCAATAAGGTCCTATTTTTACATTATAAACACAATATAGGGTTATACTGTTAATGCATACAAAGAAAAGAAAAAACATTGATTTATGGTATTGGCAATCATAAAAACTCAATAACAAATCAAAAGAAAAAAAAAGTAGACAATTAGTATAAGCCAAATTACACCGATATTATATCAGAATGACAATTTTTTTTTGTGGAAAAATGCATTTATAAAATTAAAAAGCGGCTAAAATTGATAGATTTAAGGTACTTATAACTTTCAGTCTTGGTCATAATACTAATAATATTTAGGGATGCATTGATCCGATACTCAGGATCGGTATCAGCTCCGATATTGGCATTTTCTGCCGGATTGGGTATCGGTCAGACGAGACCAATTCAAATCCGATATTTGTGCGTATACTATTGTGTTATTGTTAAGCCCCACGAAAGCAACAAGTTACGAAAATATCGATAGAATAATGACACTGACATTAAACCTGTCAACATCTCATCTGACCGCAGATACTGAATCGGGACAGCGACCTTTTCTCAGGCACTCTTTACTTAAAGTGCATCTGACAGACGTGTCAACAGCTTTCATGCTCGTGTTTTAAAAAAGTCTGCATCAGGAAAAAAACATTTAGAATTACGCTTTTTGTTGTTTATGTTGTTTCTTTGGCTGCACACTCGCGACCCACTCAGAACGGTTGGGCGACCCACTTTCTCTGGCAGCTCTATCACAGGAGAGATGGATGAGGTTGACGCATTCAGGATGAAGCGCCCCACTGACGACACCGTATCTCTCGCCTCCACCACGCCCGAGTCTCTAATCGTTGAAGGTGAGGGCTTGATTTTCAAAGCCAAAACATTGAGAACACCCAGAAAGTATGATAAAGTGGCATAGGTAATTTATGACAGGGGTTTTTGTAAAGCATTGAGCAACACTTTGTACTGAGTTTTATCGTTACTGTGCACAGATGCATATTACGCCACAGTACGAGTGGAACTGGAAGCCATCGCACATGACTTCGAGGTGGAGTCCTGGAATCTGGCTGTGGATCAGCACTTCTTGAAGAAACATTCAAAGGAAATGATCAAAAGACAGGATGTTATATACGGTTAGTGTTGTTTAGCTACCCACACTGCTTTGAGAACTTCAAAATAGTGTTTCCAGATCTTCTCTAATGCGTTTCCTGTCTCCTCCAGAGCTCATCCAGACGGAGATACACCACTTGCGGACGCTCAAGATCATGCTCCGCGTTTACGCTCGAGACCTGCGGGAGGCGCTACAGTTGGACGACAGGAAGCTGGACTGTCTGTTTCCCCGGCTGGACAGCCTGCTGGAGCTGCACAGCCACTTCCTGTCCCGCCTCCGGGAGCGTCGCACAGAATCCCTGCAGCCGGGCAGCGATCGCAACTATGCCATCCAAAAAATCTCAGATATCCTTATATCCCAGGTACATGCCATAAATTTAGCACCATACTTCCTGCTTCACACTTCCTGACCTACATTTCCTGCTTCCTGTTGTCACCCTTTTGCCCTATGCTTCCCACCTCACATTTCCAGTCTTCTGGTTCTTGCTTCAAACATCCTGATTTCGCCCCACACTTCCTGCTGTTGGCATTCTTCCTGCTTCACACTTCCCTACATTTCCTGTTCTTACACAATTTCCCTAAACTTCCTCCATTACATTTCTTGTCTTACGCTTCTTGCTTCAAACATCCTGTTGTTACATTTCTTGCCCTACACGTCTTTGCTCACATATCCTGTTGTTACACTTTCACATTTCCTGCTTTTATAATACTTCCTGCTTCATACTTCCTTCCCTATACTTCCTCCTTCAGACTTCCTGTCACCCCAGTTTTTCCCAACATTTCCTGCTGTTGGAATACCACCTTCCCTACATTTCCTGCTTTATACATTTCCTGTCATACAATTTTTGCCTTTAACGTCCTGCTTTGCATTTCCTGTCTTGCACTTCCTACTTTAAACATCCTGTTTTCACATTTCCTGCCCTACACTTCTTGCTTCACATTTCCTGTTTTACACATCCTGTCTTTACATTTCCTGCTTCCCACATTCTGTTTTCACACTTTTGCCACCCTCTTCATGCTATTGTAATACTTCCTGGTTCACACCTCGTACCCTGCATTTCCTATGTTGTTTCCTCCTCCTTTCACGCTTCCTGTTTCACATTTCCTATTTCACTTCCAGCTTCAAACATCCTATTGTCACATTTCTTGCCCTACACTTCCTGCTTCACATTTCCTGTCTTTCACTTCCTGCTTCATACATGTTGGACAGGAAACTTGACAACAGGAAGTCTGAAGAAGAAAATATTGAGAAGGAAGTAAGAAACGGGAAGTTTTGTTTGTGTCTGGTTTTAGTTTTCCGGAGAGCTTGGAGAGCGAATGAAGGAAAGTTATGGGGAATTCTGCAGTCGGCACACTGAAGCGGTCAACTACTACAAAGAGCAGCTGCAGAGCAACAAGAAGTTCCAGAACCTCACGAGAGTATGTTGAGATCTTATGTGGCTAACCTTTGCTAGGTTGTCTTCAGCGCTGCTTTGAATCATTTTCCCCCCTTATTATGTTTCAGAAAATCAGCAATCTGTCAATAGTGCGGCGGTTAGGCGTTCCAGAGTGTATCTTGCTGGTGACGCAGCGAATCACCAAGTATCCTGTTCTTCTGGAGCGCATCCTGCACAACACAGAAGGTGGGTTGTTGCAGTCCAGTGAAACGATCCAGATATGATGGATTTGCAAGGTTCTAAACGCTTTCTTCTCATTGCAGCCGGGACAGAGGAACATGAAGGATTAGCGCAGGCTCTCAATCTAATCAAAGACGTCATCGTTCAGGTGGACGCCCAGGTCAATCTCTACGAGAAGGAAGCGCGGCTCAGGGAGATCGCCTCCAAGGTGGAGCCCAAGTCCCTGGGGAAAATCAAAGATGGACGTGTTTTCCGGAAGGAGGACCTTTCTCAGGGGCGCCGCAAGCTCTTGTATGAGGGCATGGTCAACTGGAAAGCCGCATCTGGTCGACTCAAAGGTATTATGAGAGTAATAATTCCCATGCATAAGTACACAGCCCATCAAGTGATATCGTTCACGTTGTCCCAAAAACCTTTTGCAACAGTTTTTCCAGAGAACGCAAAAGCATCAAATATATTTTTTCCTCCATTTTTATATATTTTTTTTGTCCATATACATAAGTCTGTTTGGTGCACGATTGAAGTTTGTGATTCTTCTGTTGCAGATATTCTAGCTCTCCTTCTTACTGATGCTCTCGTCTTGTTGCAAGAAAAGGACCAGAGATATGTGTTCTCCACTGTGGTAAGTGCAAGAACTTTGTTTTTGGTTTATACAAGAGAAATTGTTTATCTTAATGCACTCATCTGTGCTGTTTTTCTACTAGGACAACAAGCCATCCGTTATTTCACTGCAGAAGTTGATTGTCCGTGAGGTGGCGCACGAGGAACGGGCCATGTTCCTCATCTGTGCCTCTTCAAATGAACCTGAGATGTATGAAATCCACACGGCCTCAAAAGAAGACCGCAACACGTGGATCACCCACATCCGTCAGGCCGTGGAGAGGTCTGTGTCTGACGGTAATCACATTTGTGTCTGTATTTACTTCTGTCTGCATTTTCTTTAAATGTTCCTCTTTGGCTTCTGTCCATCAGCTGTCCACATATAGAAGAGAGATTGTTTAGCGAGGAAGAGGAAGCCAGAGTTGCCCGGTTTCGAGAGTTTCAAGGTAAAACGCCACACGTAGCTTGTCTTGTAATGACATTCATGGTTTTTCTGCTCATTTTTGATGTTTTTTTTAATGAGGTTTGAAGGATCTTTTGTCACTAGAGGGCACAGTTGAGTTTTCATACTGAAACCTTGCAAATCCTTTTGTCAAAAATAAGTATTTTTAGTGCAAATGCTTATTATTATTATTATTATTATTATTATTATTAAATATATTATACATTTTATATATACTATAATTTACTGAACTATATGATAGTTCATATTATTATATATTATTTTATATTAATGTAGTTATAGTATGTGTGTGTATATGTGTGTGTATATACACATACATGCACACACACACACACACTAAACGTTATAAATAATAATATAAATATATTAATATAAAAATATGTAGTGTGTTCAACTTATAAATGTGTGTGTTCGTATATGTTGTGTGTTATTTATAAAATGTGTAATTTATACTTGATGTAATTTAGTTATATTTGATAAGAAATGCTTTTTTTCAGCAGGGATGCATTAAATTGATTAAATTGAGTAACTAAATTAGTTATTTTTAAAAAAGTTACAAAAATACATTTTTAGTTAATGCTGTTCTATTGACACATTCATCGAAAAAGTCTGTAATAAAATCACATTTTCCACAAAAATATGGTTTCTTGCATTTGCATTTTTGCATTGTTACATTTATAATGTTCTTTTGTTGAAAAATTGTAAATACTATCAATGATTTTGTCTCTCTAACATAATTTACTCAATTTACGACAACTCTTTTGAAGAGATTTTTAACCGAGTTAAGCCAAATACAGTTTTGGACTTTTTATCAAAAATAAATGATAAAAACATGATATAATTCATCCATAATATTTCTCGCCATGAAAATAGCCATAGAAGCTGGAATGGCGTTAAACACACAAACAAACTCTGTCTACGACTCTCTTCTGTAGATCGCCTGACGTTGAAGGACGCTCAGATTGTCCAGAGCCTCACAGAAAAGCTGCAGTTGTTTGCAGATCTGGCTGAATCTGTGTCCGGTTTAGAGGACGCCAGATCTCTCTCCCGTCTGCTGCTGCGGGGCGACGCCTCGGACCTCCAGCAGGGGGAGCAGCTGCTCAAAGGAGCAATTACTGAAGGTAACATGCTAGGTTGATGGCCTGATGAAGCAGTTAGTTTGTGTTAATTGTCTTAAGCATTGGCGTCATGATATAATCTTGTACCTGGTAGCAAACTATTTGAGAGTTAAATGTAGATATTGAAGTATATCACTGTTTCTGTAGTGGAGAACCTGCAGAACCTCCTTGCATGTGGAGCTCGGGAAGCATCTCCACAGACTGAGGGGGTCCAGAGTCCGTCCTTGAGTTTGCTGCCACGCAGAGCGGACACTTTCGGCGGCTATGACAGCATTCCTAGCATACTGCCTAAGAGTAAGAGTCAATATATTAGACAATAATTATACACGTCGCATTAACAGAGATTTTGTTGGCAGTATTTTAACGTAAGACTCATTATCGTTGCATAATATCAGATCTTTTTATCCGTATTCATTGTATATTTTAAAGGCTGTGCATCCCAGTTTGCATACTATCTGATTAGTCTTAAACCATAGAAAATAGCACATTAAAGATTCCCAGATAGCGTTCAAAGTTTACTTTTCTTCATTTTTGATTTTCCTTTGTTGTTCTCTTTGATTTTCTTTTTTCATTTTTTTTCATTAATTTTGTTTGTTTTTGCTATCTTTTGTTCTTTTTTTCTTTCGTTTTATAGTTTGTCACTCTTGTTTGTTTTTGATTTTTACTTGTTTCTTTCTCTTTTGTTTGTTTTTGTTTTTTTATTCATTTGCTGTTTTCTTTGTTTGCTCTTTTTGTTTAATCACTCATTTCTTCTTTTTGTTTGTTTTTATGATATGTTTGATTTGCTTTTTTTTTTGGTTGTTTGTTTATTATTTTGTTTCTTAATGTTGATGCTTTCATTTCTTTGTTCTCTGACCTTTGTTCTTTCTTTCTTTTCCTTCTGGCTTGCTTTCAGTTTGCACTGCATTCTTACCAGACACTTACTCACCAAAGAAACTTAAAATGCAGTACACAAATCATGTTTGAGCAAATACAAGCCATCCACAACCCCCTGTGTTACAGAATATGGTTGATTTGTGCTGTTTATGTGCAGGTCTGCTATGTGCCTCTCCAGTTTAAGTTGTAAATCAGGTGTGTTTGTGTGTTAAATCAGACGGCAATATTAAGAAGAAGGTCGCTGGAGCGGCCAGCAGGTCCAGGGACAGGAGTCAACGGGCCAGCTCTGATCCGCAGCTCAAAGAGGTGTATGCATGCCAGGACCAGGATGAGCTGGTGAGAGAGCACACTCACGCAGGCCTTTGTCCCACAGATGACAAGAACATGGCTGTGTTTACTAAACGAGAAGAATGACCTCAGATGCTTTGGACAGGAATTTTGCTTTTGTCAGTTTTAAACTGTCACACTAGTCATTGTCAGGCTATAGATCTGGCTATAATATAATCATCTATAGATCAGGCTATAGATGATTATATTATAAAATTATATGATTATTAGGATTATATTATGTAGTGTATTATTATTATTATTATTATTATTATTGTTAACATTTAATAATGAATGTATATAACAGTATTTATAATAGATAATAATATATATTTGTTTGTTTATAGTAATGTATATTATGTATATACTGTACGTTAATATATATAAACTAATTACATTTAATGTTTTTAATAATGTAGTTATTTATTTATTGTAGTGTATTATATATGTATATAAAACAATATTGTTTACATAAATTATGTAGTAATGTTTATACACAAATATATAGTATATTTTATATTACATGTATTTATAATATTAAAATATATATTAGTGTGTATTTATATTTTATATTTGTAATCAAATATATCAAATATTTATTAGCAAATATAATTATAGTAAAATATTATGTCAATTTTTAATAGATTATAAAATATTATATTATAACATTTGAACATTAGTTTATCACCATTTTTATTAATGTTGGCAGTTTGTGCTAACAGTGGAATTAAACAAAAATAAAATACAATAAAAAATATTAGTCACGGTTTAATAAAATATGAAAATGAATAGTGCATTGTACTTTTTTAACTCTTTCCCTGCCAGTGTTTTTGAAAAAAGTTGCCAGCCACTGCCAGCATTTTTGATCATTTTCACTAAAATTTTGTGGCCTCTAAAATATTTTTTGTATGAATATCCGAACATGCAATACAAAATAAATCAAAATAAAGAAAAGAGCCTCTACTTTTAAACAAAAAAAGAAAACAAATTTCTAGCTTCAAGCATTCTTCTTTGTCAACACTTTAATACAAGTAAGGTTCATAAATTATGTTAAAAAAAAAATTGAGCCAAAAGCTGACATAATTGCGTTTTTATCAAATACTACATCTGGATCATATTCAGTAATATTATCAAAGCAAAGATGCAGTAGATGGCTTCCATCAGCACTACCAAAGCTTCCACAGTCTTTTACCACTTCCTGGATCGACATTTCATTTGGTAACATTGGGCAGTTTTCATTTATATGCTGTTTATTGTTGACGATCGCGTTATTTTTCATATGCTTCTGCTTGCATATGAGATCGCACCTTTCTACATCTACCTTGCCTGTGTTTTTGATCGGGACATTCTGGACTCATTCAGGAGATGTGTAATGGCATGTTTGGCGGGGAAAGAGTTAATAATGTTTGTGACTAACAAACTATAATATAGTAATGCATTACTCATCTACCATGATAATCTTTGAATAAGTCTTTGAATTATCTTAATTCGCAGGATTTTCTGATAAAACATTGATATGCATGAATAAATCCAAATTTTAATTTTAATCTGTCATCTCTCAGGACGAAGCCTCTTCACCTCGCTTGCACAAAATGTGGTCCACCTGTAAATTTCCAGAGTCCGAGGTAAGAGCGCACACTGGACTAGAATTGAGGCGATTATGTCTCGCTTTGTTTCCCACGAGATAAAAGGCGCATATCGTTTCTCACACCCCTCTCAATACATATTTGAGATGGTAACCTTTGCGTTCACCGCACCTAATCGGCAGTTAATGCAGCGGCACTTCACTTGGCAGGAATATGGCATTGTGTCTCGTGAGAATAATGCCTCTGAATATTGAATCATGCTTCCAGTAATGTTGCCCTTGTCTTCCTGTTTTTCCAGTTCTATGAGCGAGTCCTGCTGCTGTCCCAGAGGCTGTACAGTTTACAGGTACAACAGATGACCACACTCATGTCTCACTCAACGTCAGCCACACACATCCTGTAATCACGACAGGATCTGCTTTAGAGGAATGTTCCAGCTTCAGGTTCCTCAGGCTGTGGTCATTTGTTTGCTCAGATGTTCACAACATCTGTAATATTGTGGTTAAACTATAGCTACATACATTAGTCCATTCTTTTATTTTCATTTTTCATCCGTTCTTTTGTTAATTCGCTTGTTTGCTCCTTTTAATTTGTTCTTGTTGCTCCTTCTGTCTTTCATTTGCTATTGCTTTTTTTTTTTGCTTTTGGGTTCTCATTTGCTCTTATTGGTTCTTTTGATTTTTGTTTGTTCTGTCATTCGTTCTTTCATTTATGCTGTTTTCTTTCATTCATTTTTTTTTTTTCTGTCATTATTTTTTCCTCAGTCGGTCCGTGTACTTTTGTGTCCATTCATTTTTCGTTTTTTAAACCATGACGAAAAGAATGAAAAAAGAATAGTTGTTGTATTTTTAAATGCTATGCTGAAAACCAAAATTGAAATTAGAACCTAGCCTTAATGTTTATCTATTTTGACATATCTTTGCCCTGTCCTTTGATAGTGGCATCCGCATATAAATGCCGCAATTTTTTTTTTTTTTTTTGAAAATTTGCAGCATGTAAGCTGCTATCACTGGTCCTCTTAGAATCATGATAAACAAAATCTATTCAAATTCTGAATGGATTAGCCAAGAAAGCGCGCAAAGAGCGCTCCCTTTATAATAATTATAAAGCTGTCATTCATTTCAGTTTATCGCAATCTCACAACGTTCCGTTATAATCAAGTGAAGCTCTACACTGCTCAATGAATCTCTTATTTACATCATGTTACACTTTGTTATAATGAGAGACTGTGCAGCACTGAACAAAACTGTTGCGTGGAGTCGATTCTAACTTAAACGCTTGGCCACTGCAATAGGTTACTGGTAGGTAGCCACGTCAGTAGTACAAGAGGGTGCTTATAGCGTCTGTATAGAGATGCCAAAAATGCTAGAAATTCAATTTAGAATTTATATACATTAAAAAATGTATATACAATTTTTTATGATTTTTAATGAAATTTTAAATAATGAAAATTACTTTGTGTCTGCTTATTCTATTCATCAGTGTTTGAACCATTAAAGAAGAAAATGCATTTTTCTTATTTCATTTATGAGTTCAAAAACAGAAAATGAATGGACGCAAAAGAACACGGACCCCAGTCTTCAGTCAGTTTGTTTGTTTTATTTATTTTTATTTTTTTTGTATTTTAGTCTTTGTTCTTTCATTTTGTTTTTTACTCTTGTTAATTTTTTGATTTTTTTTTGTTTTAGTCTTTCGTTTATGCTTTTTACTTTCACTTTTGTTTATTTTATTTTTGTTCTTTAATTCTTTTGTTTGTTTTTTTGTTCTTGTTCTATTACTTGTTTTTTCTTTTGTTTTTCATTTATGCTCTCTTGCTGTTTTCTTTCAGCCTTTTTTGTTCTTTTTTTTTTACGCTCTTGGTATTTTTCATTTTTGTTTAGTTTTTTTTTCTTTTATTCATTTTTCGTTTTGTTTGTTTGTTTCCTGTCTCTGTAGTTGTACTTTATTTGTTTTTCTTTTCCTGTCTTTCATTTATTTGTTTTGATGACAGTCCGTTCTTTGGCCTTTTATTTTTTCTTTCAGTTGTCCTTTAATTTTCTTTCTTGACTTCTTGTTTTTGTTTGTAATTGTTCTTTTTTCTTTTGTTATTGTTTTGTTTATTTTCACTTTTGTTTGTTTTTATTTTTCTGTTTTGCTGTACTCTCTTTTGATTGTTTTGTTTATTCACTCGTTTTTTGTTTTTGTCTTTCATTGGTTCTTTTGTTTGTTGACAGTCTGTTCTTTCTTTTAGTCTTTTTTTTTTCTTCTGTCCTTTTAGCTATCCTTTTTTTTTTTTTTCTCCATTCTTTTGGTTTAATTCTTTCTGTATTTTGTCGTTTTCTTCATTCACTTTTGTTTGTTCTTTTGACCTTTCATTCCTTTCCTTTTTGTCCTTTTTTCTCTTTCTGTCAAGTTGCTTGCTTTCTTTTTTGTGCTTTCATTCTGTTTGCATTGCATTAAATTTACATTCTTTCCAGACACTTTCTTACCAAACTCCTCACAATACAGTACACAAATCATGTTTGAGCAAATACAAGGCCAGGCAGCTGAAGCACTAATCTAAGCCTTAGTTACCAGGAAGCTCTTAACAACTATCCAAACATCAAGTCCTTTCTGTCTCCTTCCCCCTCAGGCCATAATCTCTCAGCAGGACAGTCACATCGAGCTCCAGAGGGCCTCTCTCCTCACCGCCGAGCGGGACCGTCCCGGCAGCCGGAACCGTGGCACAGACGTGCTTCTGGAGCAGGAGAAGCAGCGCAACCTGGAGAAGCACCGTGAGGAGCTTGCCAACTTCCAGCGGCTGCAGAGCCAGCATCGGCAGGAGCAGGCGCGCTGGGAACGGGAGCGGGAGAAGCAGCGGCGGCAGGCGGAGGCGGCCGAGCAGCGACTGAAGGAGTGGGAGGAGGAGTGTCGGCGACTGGAGCTGCGTTTGGCCGAGGAGAGGCAGGAACTCGAGAGGCAAAGGCAGACGTATCAGCAAGATCTGGAGAGGCTGAGAGAGTCCACGCGTGCCGTTGAAAAAGAGAAGGAGCGATTGGAGCAACAGAGGAAGTTTAAGAAGCACCACACAGTGCCAAATACGGCAGCGCTGTATGCACAGGAAGTTGGACAGGTGAGATGCCACCTGACTGTAGTTGTTTCCATATCCCTTGCTTCATTATAATGTAACACTTACTACTGGTCCCTACATGAATCTTGGTACTCTTGGATGGCTGCACAGGTTACTAAATAGATTAAAATAATCATACCAATCCAACTGGTTGACACAAAAGTATAAAAAATTAGGCTAAATAGGCTAAAATTTTAATTTCCGCTTTTCATTTTTACAAAAAAAGTTCACTTCATTCATAAAATTGTGAAATATTATTACAATTTAAAATAACTTTTTTCTATTTTAATACATTTAAAAATTTAATTTATTCCTGTGATGCAAAGCTGAATTTTCAGCATTACTCCAGTCTAGAGGTCTGCGCAGGACTGCTTTTTAAGTCCCGCTCCCGCGAGGTTATATCCCGCCCGCTCCCGCGATATATTTACTCTTTGTTCACCCGCTGTCCGCTTTGAATAATTTTCTTCCCGACCCGACCGTTCCCGCTAAATTTAGATCTCGTTTCCAGAATCACACATTTAAATTTCCTCTACTGAAAGAAAGACAGATAGGCTAACAAATAAAAGTGTAGTCTGCACAAAATTGTATTTGTTATTTTATTCGTTGTCAAGAGTCTTTTATTGACAGCAAAATGTTAAACGAATTTTGTGTCTTAAGACACGAAATTCGTTTAACATTTTTCTGCCAACACAGTAGGAAAAAAAAGTGTCACAGAGAAAATAAAAATGTACAAAAATTGTATTCCTTATTTTTATTCGTCTTGTCAGGATACAATTCGTTTAATCTTTACAACACAATAGGAACAAGTGTCGCAGAGGGAAATAAATATAGGTTGTACAAAAATGGCCTATTATAATTTTATTCGTCTTGTCAAAATACTAAATTCGTTTAACATCTTGCTGTAAACACAGTAGCTAGTCTAAGAAAAGAAGAAATAAATAAATTCGACATCTGTCATTTAAAATTATAGGCTAAGCAAAATATAAACAAAACCGAGTTGAGCGCTCTTCAAGGACAGCGCATCCACACTTTGCTCCATCTTTATTCTGCTCTGTCACTCATCGACAACCTGCCTGTTCTGTCTGTGGGCCGTATATTCACTGGTAGGCTAGCCTGCTCTGAGCATCGTTATGCACATGCTGCGCACAGACACTCGCAAATAAAACGAAGCACTGTTTCATCCGTGCAGCGCGTGCATAACAGTCGCATGCAGGCTGTACCGGTGCATGAATAATGCACAGATATGTTGTTCTGAAAAGATGCCGGGAACGGGATATTGCTAGACCGCCCGCTCCCGTTCAAATTGCACCAGAGTTACCGACCGCAACCGTGTTTTATTCGGGAATTTAATCCCGCGTCGCAAGAAATCTGGTCGGCAGCCGCATGAATGCAGACCTCTACTCCAGTCTTCAGTGTCACATGATCCTTCAGAAATCAATCCAATATACTGATTTGGTGCTCAAGAAGCATTTATTATTATTATCGGAGTTGAAAACAGTTGTGCGAGGTCATGTTTTTGTGGAAATCATTTATCAGGACTCTTTGGAAAAAAACTCTATTTATAGCCTCTTAACAATGTTTAATATTTATCTCAGTTTACATTTTAATCAGTTTATTTATATTAAAAAAAAAACGTACATTCATGTTTATTTGCATTAATGTTTTTAACAATAACTTCTGAATCGATTCATTGAAAGGGACCATTTGAACTGAATCTCAGAAATGAATAGAACTTTGCAACAATGAATTTAGAAGTCCAACTCAACTCTATCATTAATATTTGATACATCACCCAGCTATTTCAAGGAAATGGGAGCTGGCATACATCAAATTAGCGTAATGTCACCTCTGTGCTCCCTTTTCAGTGCCACATGTTATTAAAATTTCTAGGTATAGGTGTGCCAGCTGAGAGCATCTGCCTTTCCCACGCTCTCTTTTCAGCTCTGCTATACCAGTACAATCAGAGGGAACAATGTGGCACTGTGAGGTTACATAGCAGTGGCTTTGCTAATCTACCTGCCACCCTGCCCTACCTGTTTGCCGATGAGCCTGCCAGATTACCCAGCTAGCTCTCTGGGAAAAAAAACAGACACTCGGACAAGTGTTGTTTGAACAGTCTTAACTGTAAAAAAAAAAGCCAATCTCTGTGTAAACAGCGTATAACAAAAGTCACATATTGTGTGATTTCTAGCTCTCAGCAATACTGAAACCATCCCAGAGATGACAACACACTAAAATCATGGCGAACAACCACATTTTCTTTAGAAAATAGAAATATGTACTTTGCATTTAGCATTTCATCTGGTTTTCATCAAACTCAGGGGTTTTTCGTGCTTTCCTTCAATCACGTTAAACTGATTTGAGCACCGTCGCCTGTCTGTCCATTTGCGTGTGCGTACTTGATGACTAACCCTCTTATTTTGACAGATTACTCAGAAAAGGACTTCTAAGGCATCTTTCAGCCTTCGTTCAAACATTTGTGTGGAACTAACAGAAATGGGGAACTTTCCTAATGGCCATAATGTCGTGACGTTAGCAATTTAATAGGCAGTGACCAAGCGAAATGCAATCAAGCCCGGATCAATCAGCATCAGTGTTAGTAATTTTATAGTATTAAGTAGGAATGTGCATTTAAAGTTTATGGTCCAAAATCAAACAGCCACAGCCGGTTGTGTGTTTGCACTGCTGGGTTACAGATGAATATGATTCAGCGCTTGTGGCAAAGTGATGATTTTTTTATTTTTTCTACTATTATATGGGATGTGAGAAATGGCATATTTTCAAAATCAACAAGATCTTAAGGAAGTCCTATATCACATTTATTAAGATCATGCACTGTAATAATAATTGTTGTAGGATTTACTTTTAAAAGCGTTTTTCTCTCAGAAATTGCTTGTCGTTTCTTTGTAAATACTTGTGAAATTTACAAGTAACACATTGAATTAAACATGAAATTTTAAAGTAGAAGGTTCGCAGTGTGTAGGGCTGCACAATTCAGCCAAATATTTTGTGATTATCTATCAAATATGACCATAAATTATACATATAATAATTACTACTTTTACTAAAAAATAAATATTAAACAAATTTAGAAATATTACAGTTTAATACTACTTTAAAATAAAAATTAAGAAATGTTTTGTAGTACAACTATAAAATTACAGTATTGTCCAAACCCTAAAAAATTTTGAACAATTTTTACTTTCAATGCAACACTGACAGCACCAGGTGCAATGCAACAGCTAAAGACGTCTTTCTGCACGTGTAGTTTAACTGATAATTAAAATTTTTCGATTTTGATATTAATTGTCTAGTCTGTGAATTTGTTAGAAAAGCCCTGCTTTAATGGCTGTAGTACCGGAAATTAATTTGGACATTCAGAGACTGTTACACATTTTAGCATGATAAACACCCTCTCAGAGACGGTACGCCTCTAATTTATTCCCTTGTCACCACCACTAAAATCATAAATCTAGATAAGCTCACTATTCAAGCTCAATCAAAAAGCTGGTTAGTTGACCATCCTAATCCTTCCCTAGTAAAGTAGGCTAAGAATCACATGATTTTTAACATTTGTATATAGAGTTCTCAAATGTTATAACGACACAAACAGCCCCTGACTGTAAGATGCCACAGCTTTGTTATTCATTGTGTGTATTTAAGGTCATGGAGACATGTCCGATCATGCTCGGCTTTGTCAGATTTCCTGTGATCTCGGCTTATCTCAGGTTAGTACGGCTATCAGTACATAGTAACCGTCTGCCCGTGGTGCCAGGCTACAGACCTTGTTCAAATATACACCATATTGTGGAGATTTATGATGGTGTGCAGAAATTGAAATGAGAATATGCTTTTCAATTCGTTTAGAAAGTTCTAGCTTCAAAGAAGTGAATTTGTAATGACCTAAAAATGTTTTTTACTAAATGCTAGTTGAGAGAAAGAATCAGACTAACAACATGGATGTACGTTATTTGCCAATGTAGTTTTTTTACGATTTCACTATGATTTTACGGTTTCCTAATTGGGTCGTTTGTCTTTGTTTAGCATTTCCACCGTTCGCTCGACTAGTTTTATTATGCGCTGTATTGTTTTATTATCCATCACGCTGTCAGCTTTAATGACAGATATATTGGGGGTTGTTCGACCTGTTCTTTTGTTACTGCCTTAGTCACTTCCGTATGTTAAACCACGGCTCAACTCTTAAGATAACGTTGAATTTTGGTCTTTCATGTGCTCCTCTCTCTCATTCATATACGTTCAACTTTGACCTCTAGTTCCAAAGAAGGCAACTTTTTATGGCCAAGTATATTTTACCTTTGAAAGATTTATATTCCACATTCCTGTTTCCAGGGAGTCAGTATTTGTGATGCTTCATCGTGAGGTAAAAACACCCAAAACAACCCTTCAGAAACAGGTATTTAGCACCATGATTTAAGAGCCACGTTTTCAGCAGCGAGCCCTTCCGACCAGCCAGTGCACAGCAAATGTATATTTGCTCGAAGTATCCAGGGAAGTCTTGAGTTGGGAAAACCGCAACGTATAATTACCTGCCAGCACCCTTTCATTAATACCAGCGCTGGAATTCGGCCAATCTTAATTGTTTATGTGATGTCAGTCAAGTCTTTGTGCCGCAAAATCTTGCACACCCCTCGCATTTCTAACGCTCTGGAAACCTTATATTTACTGAAGGCACCTTAAAGACTGGAAACAATAGAGCATCTGTGCTGGGATCCCAGCGTTTGGGAAAAGTACTCGTGCTCCACAAAGGCCATGCTGTGTGATGGTTCAAGATGATGTCGCCCCGGACCAGTTGGAAAAGTTCAGTCTTTTCCGACCTCTAGATCAGTGTTTCCCAATCCTGTTCCAACACTACACATTTTGGATGTCTTCCTTATCTGACCAATCTATTTCAGGTGTTGGAGTCTCTACTAATTGAGCTGACGAGTTAATTCAGTTGTGTTTGATTAGATAGAGTTTGAAAATATGTAGGTTGGGAAACACTGCTGATTGAGGATCCCTGAAGAACATCTCCCAATGTTTGAATGTTCTCCTTAACATTTTTTTGTAGAATGATGGAAATTAGAGGGTTCAATTATGACTTGAAGTACAATGAACCGATTCAGAAGTGTGGCTCGAGTTTCCAGAAGAGTTTGAAAATGTGTTGTGTTGAGGTGCGTCCAGAAACAGTGTTGGGAAACAATTTTGGCATACCAATTTGAGTCCGATTCAGTCCCTGGGTGCATCTCAATCAACTCGCTAGTTCAGTAGTCAGGGCACTGATCAGGGAGTCAGCCATTTTAAGGGCTGTCTCAATCGCAAAATCCTTCCAGTGTGGGATTTTTTATTGAGAGAACGTTCCAGTGCAATGCACCACTAAAACTAGGGAGCATCAGTGCTCATTGTGCTCCCTTACTGGAAATTGCATCACATTTCTGAAGCACGTAATATACACAAGCCAACTCGATAAATATAAAGAGAATAAAAAATATCAAAAAGAAATTGGTCCTGCCTGTTCTTGATTAATACAAGTGGTGACGTTCTACAATGTTGTCCATTGACGTTGTATGTAATCATGTCACCGGAAATTGAGTAATCACTGTCCTAATGTGCAGTAAGCCAGGGTACTTACCAGTGACTGGATTCGTGTTTATGAACAAGAGGATCATGCAGAACCTTTAAGCCCGGTACACACCAAGCCGACGGTCGGCCATCGGGCAGTTTTTGTTTGTCGGCCGACTAAGTTTTCTCAGTGTGTTCCACACTGTTGGCTGAAGTTGGTCCTCGTCGGCTTTTTTTCGGGTATCTGATTGGCTGTTCAGCTGGCAAACCAGTGCACGAGAAAGGCGCAGGACGGACATGCTACTTGGCCGTCGGGTGTCGAGCATCAACTTGGTGTGTCAGGACAACTTTGGACCCAGATTCTGCCGACGTGAGCTGACCCTGCAGTTTGCTTTCATCGCCACTAGTTCGTCAGCATCGGCTTGGTGTGTTCCAGACATTACAAACACAAATTTAAGGGGTTTTGGAACCGAGGTGGAAGAAACAGCATTTCTTCGACATGGCAACAGTGCGCTACTAAAGCAGCTCTTCTTTGTCTTCTCTAGTGCAGCTCAACCAGGCATTGCCTGTGGGCGGGGATTATTTAAATGAGTGACATTGTGACTTCACACTAGAGCTGTCAAAAAAAAAATTCAAATTTAAAATATTCGTCGAATTTAAAAAAAAAAAAAACCACATTTTAGGTGTCAGGCAGCCTTATCAGTGGTGCACGGAAGTTTTTCAGCCATTTTGACAGTCCTACTTCACACTATCTATAAGATAGTCTGAACAAACTGTTTGTTGTACTTCTTGAAAAGTGTTTTATGTTAAAGAGAGTATCTCCTTTTAGAGTGGACTTTGAGCTTTGTAATCATGCAGAACATCTTTAATGCTCAAACACAAAATTTATACACTAACTAAAGTTAAAAAAGTGAAAAAGCGTAATAGGACACCTTTAGGAGACATGTAAAATGTGCAGTGTTGGGTGGGCTTTAGAAAAGTGGTTGAGAACCACGGCTCTAGATGATTGAGGATCCCAGAACAACACCTCCTAGTGTTTGTATGTTCTCCTTAAGCACATTTTTTGTGAAATTATGGAAATTGGAGGGTGTAATTGTGACTTGCAGAAGCATAATGTACAGATTGAGGAGGGTGGCGCTAATTTTAATTATATCTTTGAGGTGTGGAGAAGATTGGCCATTTTCACACCTTTTAAACATTGTAAATGTGACAAACAGTTACATGATTATCCAATCTTTTCCATGAACTAAGGGTGTTGGTAACTTCACGGTTAATTATTTGAACTCCTTGCATACATTTTCGCAAGGTTCACTCCTAGGTGCATCCCAAAATCACCCAATCACCCTTGGGCCCTTGAGCAAGACTTGCTTGCACCAGGTGGACTTTCCCTTCCGAACAGTGTATAGTATGTCCTTTGGATGAAAAGTTTTGTGAGGGAGGCTGCTCACTAACTGTTAGCTGCTGATGTGCATTAATAATCTTTACCTCATGCTTAACTTAGTCCTTTCATGTGGAGCTGTCTTCAATTTGTGTTACATTTTATGCCTGTGTTGACAAAGTGTGCTCAAGAGCGCATCAAACGTCTTTGTTCTGCACGCAAAGCAGCATGTGTTTTAAATTTAGCTTCGTCCTGTAAATCCCAAACTCTTCTGGATTTCCTACACAGCACATTAGCTTGGTATTTCCTGCGTGTCATGCTCAAATGTTGATCTTCAGAAGCAGAGTTAAAAAAAAAAAAAAAGCAGCAATTTAAATGTAGAAGGTACATCTTAAACCCATATTATGTAATTTAGGCTTTGTTCATTTAAAAGATGCATTCATCCAAAGTAATTTACAAGTAATGAAGAACAACATGAATAGCAGTTCAAGACAAGTGATTTATCGCAACAATATTATCTGTTGTTTGAAGTTCTGCAGTTTGGACAATTGGTAGTTATTAATAAATCCATTTTACGTACATTGTGCCATTGAGGTCAGTGCAACAAATTGTGTGAAAATGGTTTCCTGTACAATTTAGATCTGTCTCACAGACAGAACAAATTTCAGTGTAAATAAAGACATTCTGGCATAAATTCAATAAATATAAATGGTTCAGAGATCCGTTCTTTTATAATTTGTCGTATTTGATTCTGTTGTAGTCCACTCTCATATAAATTGTTACATTTGGTTCAACATTTGTAAAGCTATTACTGGGTAAACTGTTGTTGCATTCAATTCAGTTTTTTGTAAATCTGTTGAGTATATTTTCATGTTCAACTCAACTGTTCGTAAATCCATTCTTGCGCAAGTTACGTAATGTAGACCAATTGTCAAATCCATTTTTGCTGAAGTTGCTGCATTATATTCAGTTTTTCATAAATGTATTGTGTATATCGTCATGTTCAATTTAGTCATTTGTTAATCCAGTCTTGTGTAAATTGTTACATTCAAGCCATAAATGTGTAAAGTGTTGCATTTATTCAGTTTTTCATAAATCTATTATTCTATATATTGTCATGTTTCACGTTCGCAAATCAGTTCTTGCGTAAACTGTTGCATTTAATTCAGTTGTTTATAAATCTGTCATTGTGTACATTGTTGCATTCAAGTTAAATGTTTGAAAATACGTTTTTGTAAATGATTGCAGTCAGTTGTTCGTAAATCCATTTTTGCATGAATTGTTGCATTTATTTCAGTTTTTCGTAACTCAGTTGTTCGTAAACCCATTGTCACTTCACATACGTCAGTCCTGGTAGTGCTTCATTAATGATTGGATGGAGACTTGTTGCTAACATTTGCATTTCGCTTTGTGTTTTAGCTTTCCAGTTCCTCCAGCTTCAATGGTGAGCTGCTGCTCGGCGGAGCAGGAGACCAGACGCTTCCTCAAAAGTCGCACCTGAGGGCCTCTCTCTCCGTGTCCCCCGCCGACTACCTGGAGCGCCCCGAAGTCCACTCGCGCCGCGAGAGCTCCTGCGGCACCCTACCGGCCAAGACAGAGGTTCCCATCCATCTCATCAGCACCACAAACCAGCTGCACAAGCAGGGCAGCGTCCAGCAGCAGATACCGACCAAACTCGCTGCCCTCAGCAAGGGCAAGGAGAAGAGCGGGAAGGGCAAGAGTTCGCACCGCACCGATAGTTTGGGTTAGTACTGGTCTGTTTGCGACCACCAAATGACGTTCCTTTGGAGCGAATTTGCCAATTCCTGAATCCATCTTCACTTTTTCGTAGCTTCTGTTGACATGAAGCAGATGCTGCCCATCAAGCTGTCATCGAGGGATTCGGATGGAGGTCACAAAGCACGCCGGCCCATCAGCCCCCACCAACCTCAACATTCGCACTCAGGTAAGACAAACAACCGCACCCGACATTCCTGGCCGAGCCTGAACGAGCCATATCCCACTGTGTAAACAGTCATTAGGCCCAACTGACAGGCCTGTTGTTTGGTTTGCTCGCCCTGCAGATTCCCTCAGCCCTCCAGACACGCATACGGACGCCCAGTCTAGCCTCGCGCCCGCCGTTCTCAAAACCCACAACCAGACCTCCCAGCCCACCCTCACGTACACTGTTAGCGACGAAGCCGCCAAGGAGGACGTAATCTTTTTCTGAAGCATCCGATGGGATGCAAAGACATTGTGTTAACGTTTCGGATGATATTTTACTTAAGGAACACGCTTTAATCCTCCTAGTCTTAACAACTAACAAGTTTTATTGAAGCCTGTAAATTACGACAAAGAAAAATGTGTTTTAGTTTATACGAAAAAAGGCTGAGTGTTTGTCCAGAAAACCCAAAGACTTTGACGGACAGCTTCAGGTGAAGGACATTTCTGTAGCACGAGCTCCGAACGGGCGATATAAAGGACGAATGGATGTTTTTAGGTTGCTTATTGTTATGGTGAGCAATTTTGCACAGCAACAATGTCCCATTTCATTTCAAACACAGTATTTGGGACGACTGTTTTCTGTTGGATTTGTTGAGTTTCATTTTTGGGTCACTCTGGAACATTATTGCTTATGGAAAATGGCATACGTTGACATTGTTAAATTGAAGTCAGTTTTGACTGCACACTGTGCAAGCTTTGTTGGATTTCAGCTTGGATTATTTGATTTCACAAAAGCCAACTCCATTTCAGTGGTCATTTTATTCATGTGGTACATGTTTTTAGAGATTACTTCCAAATGTTCACAAAAAAAAAAAAAAATTAAGCAGCGGACATGAAGAGAATCCAAGATTTTATTAACCATTATTCTGTTTTTAATTTATATGTTAGTAGATCTTCCAAATGGAGAGAGCGGTTGATCTGAGTATTTTGAGATTACTCAAATAGAAATCAGATGAAGGATACAAATGTTTTAAATGATAAATGAACCATGTTTTCACCTTTCCAAATGATCAAAAAGTCAATTTAAGACATGACTTGGCTAAAATACGAACGACTGAATCTCATGAAAATTATTAAGGTCCAGGTTGTTAATTACTCTAAATCCCCCCTCCCTCAAAAAAAATTAGGAAATGAGTAAAACAAAAATTTTTGCTTTACTATTTTTGCAAAAATTATGTTGACATTTTAATGTCATTTTCTCCTAAAGTTTTCAATGCCATGCTGCAAAGAAAAATTGTTTCAAAATTATTTAAATTGTTTAAAATGGTAGTGTTTTTGCTTTAGTGTTTTTGTTTTTAATTTATTTTTAATAAAATGAACAAAAAATAGCTGCGACTGAACAATTTGTTACTGTATCACAGTAATAAGAATTAGGTTTGTTTGTTTTTTTGCATTACGATATTGAGAACTTTCAAAATTTAAATGATCCTAAAATAGCTTTTACTGTCTTTTTTAAAGAAAAAAAAAATTTAATTTTTATTTGGGGGGGTAAAATACGACATTAATGTTCACAGTTCCGTTTAAGTTTAGTGCCAAATATATTTAATTATTGTGGTAGATGTATACACAGTTTTCATTTTTTGTTTGTTTTTAACAAACTTGACTTCCCATCCTAGTTATTTCCACATTCAAGAAGGAAAGCTTCATTTTAATCTTGTTTCCTTTAAACACATTTCACATTTTTGCATTTCCTCCTTTCTTATGACCCACATTCATTTCATTCCATGTCTAAATTAAGTCTCTAAAGTTCTCAAGCTGAACACACAAACAGCATTTGTGATGTAATACTTTGGATTTCAGAGTAATGCCACCAAAGACTAGGATTTAAACCACTCCGTTTCTAAATCTAACCTATGAGCTGTGAATATAATGCATCTCTGATGTCAGTTTCCTGTGACCATGTGACTTATATGTATATGTTGTACATAGTTTCCTTTTAACATAGACAAGATGTAGATATTATGCAAGGATGTCATATGACCACTGAAATTACAGATGGATCATTTGGGTATAGTTTTGTTTGTTTCATTTGTTTCAACCATGAATCTGTCATTGAGTGTTTTTATTTCAGTTCAAAAACAACCCATAATGCATTGCTTTTGGATAACATTTCACCTATTCCACTTGATGGAACAAGTATTTTTGATGTTATGTTTATAAAAACGGCTTGATTTGATATTCATCCTACATTTTGACTTCCTAGGTCCAATGCTTTTCCGTGGTGCAAGTGAAGGGATATTTTCACACTGTAGCAGATCGGCTTTGACTCTCAATGACGTGTAAATATACGTCACATGATGTTGATGACCTAATAATGAAGTTAGTGACTAAATGCTGTTTGTCTCACTCCTTTAGCTGCAGCGCACTTTATCTCAGAATGAATTGTTTTCTTTGATTTGTTCAACCGTGAGCTTAAAAAAAACATCATGTCGCTTTAAATTGTCACTTGATCCGGCCGGCATTCATTGTGACTGAAGCTTCTTGGTGTCTGTGATTGTATGTCATAATTGTAGACGTTACGTGAAGAGGATTTCTTGTCAAATATTGTTGTCAAATTGTGTCTAAAAACTATGATTTTTCTGTTTCCAGTTACACTAGCCACTTTTCAATACCAGCAAACTTTAAGGGGGACCCTAAGTGTTAATATTTCTGATGTTTTGTGTCTTAAGATTTTAGCACGCAAGGCCAGTTTTTTTCTACCACAGCATTGTACTCACTCTACTGAAGAAAAATAGAAAAACTTGTGAACACTTAAAACTGCTGCCTTTAGAGACATTTTAGTAATAAAATATGTGGGAAAAAATCTGACTCTTGAGTCTTTACTCTTATTCAAACCTCATTGTATCTGTGTATGGAAAAAAACTTTTGAGGAGTAAACTTCGTAGAAGTGTACTGTATCCCACAATGCAATGTGCCCAACCTGTCCTTCCGTTTCCTGTGCGACGAATGAACAGTAAGTAATCAAGTGCAATGTCTAACGTATTTTTTGACTCATTATTTGCAAAAACCTACAATATTTTTATGCAAAATGTGCGAAATAACTTGGAGGCCACTCAATTGATTAAACGTAATATAACAAGATCATGTGACAAATGTGGAATACTGACTTTTTAAATGTTTACAAATGCATAATGTACAGTTTTAAAAATATTTTCCACAATATTAGTCTAATTTTTTTATCATCTGAAATGAATTAATAGAATGCAATTAACATACGAAAAATGCACACATTAGAATCATTCGTGATACAGCTTCACCTCCAGAAGTGAGTGCAAGGTTTTTTTAATGAATCTCTGCAAATCGCCTCTCCTAATAATGTGCTAATTAGCAAGTTTCACAATGAATGCGGCTAAAGGTTACAGTCTCTCAGAGAGCGGCTCGGAAGAGAGGGGTGGGGTCAGCAGAGCTCATTTGCATTTAAAGCCACATGCAATAAAACGGCTTGCTGTAGACAGAGCTGTTTTTGACAGGGTAAAAACAGTGTTGTTTTACACTACCATTGAGAGATTTTAACCAAACTATGTGACGCACTTTTCATTAAGACCCTAAAGAATCATGTCAACTTGTGGAAAATGGGCATTTTTTTGAGAAAGTAAAAATACACAAAGTTTCCTGTAAGGGGTAGGTTTAGGTGTAGGGCGATAGAAAATACAGTTTGTACAGTATAAAAGCCATTATGCCTATGGAGAGTCCCTACAATTCTCAAAAACAAACGTGTGTGTGTGTGTGTGTGTGTGTTTTATTTCTCACAACAATGCAATCTCGACCGGTGCAACTTCCAGAAAAAGCGGAATGTTTTTTTTTTTTTTTTTTTTTACAATAGTACCCAGTATCCACCTTATTTTTCAGTGCAGGCCTAAGCTTTTTTTCTTCAAATGTGCTTCTGATTCATTAGAAAACTGCAGTGCCCAAAACTGTGAAAATATTTGCACTTCAAACCAGTGTGTTTATAATTAAGACAATTTATTAAAATGAAAATTTGATAAGAAATATCAGTTTCTAATATCAAGCAGTATAACACGCAATTTTGTAGTCTCGCACATACAAGGTGCAAAATAAGGCGGATACAGTAGTACATAGTGCGTAGTACGCTACTATTCCGTTGCAACTGAAGTTGACCACAGAGGAAACTGAAAAGCATGTAAAACACTGTAGTGATCAGTGCTTATGTTATTCTAAGTTCTCTGCGGGGCGGTATCTTCGGACAATATGATTTTATTTCCATCTCTCTCTCTGCTCGTGTCGCGTCTGTTGATTCTGGCCCGTTTCTCACAGGAAAACATTCGGAGCCCAACTTAACAGGACCTGGTGTCCGTCTCTCAGGCCATGCTAATTGTAGTGCTGTGGCGGAACACGGCTATTTTCAGGTGGTGTGGTTTTCCTTTTATCCAATCCGGATCTGACAGCCGCGTGTCCAGTAATTCTTTACCAGATGATGTCTTTTGCTTTTGTCTTTGGAAATGGTTTTCTGTCTTCCGTCTGTCTCGTGCTTGGCTAATTTTAGACTCTGTGCTACTAGACGACCTCTGTCTGGTTCACAAGTGTCTGTAGTCACGTCACGTTTTTAATTGTAGTTATTTTGTGCAAAGACCTCTGTCCGCAAAAGAAAACAAAGCTCATGCTGCTGGCTAGTCGTCTTAGCTGTGAAAGTAGCCAGAATTTCACTGGCAATTTGAAGAATTAGTCACGCTAAATAAGTGCTCCAGACAACAAAATCAGTATGGGATTATGTGTAATGTAATATGCTAATATAGGCTATATTGTTTAGTATAAATTGGTTAATTTTATGATATTTCTGTACTTGTTGTGCCATATTTATCACTGTCTTGATCACTTAGCTATGTTGATTATAGACTGAGCATGTGAAAGTTTTTTTAGAATACCATTATGCAACAAAACTTTGAATATGTCTGTATCTTTATTTGTAATTTGAACAACTGGTAAGGTCTCACATACCTTATATATATATATATATATATATATATATATATATATATATATATATATATATATATATATATATATATATATATATATATATATATATATATATGTCACACAAACTTGCCACATGACAGCTGTTGTATGTTGTTCAATGTAACCGAAAAGTGACTTGCTATTCAGTGAGGGAATCTGATTCAAACTGCTAACTCGCAAAGCTTTAACTGATTAATAGGAGTCTTCTGTTCCTTAATTCAACATCTTACACTCTCAGAAATAAAGGTACAAAGGCTGTCACTGGGGCGGTACACTTTTGGACCTATTAGGTTCTAATATGTACACTTTAAGTACTAATTTGTACCTTTAAGGTACCAAAATGGACTCTTTAGGTACAGACATGTACCTTTTGAAAGGGTACTGCCCCCAGTGACAGCTTTTGTACATTTATTTCTGAGAGTGTAGTTTGCACCATATTTGCTGTAGCATGCAGGAAATGCTTGTGCAAGATGATATTGGATTCAAGTATGGAAGCACATTTCTGCCACAGGTTAAAAAAAGGAGGTCATGACTGTTTTTCTCGCAATTTTAAATCTGTCTGTATCTCACAATTCTGAGTTTATATCTTGCAATTCTGAGAATAAAACTCAAAAAATGTGAGCTATTAACTTGGAATTTCTGACTTTCTCGTAATTCTGAGTTTATATCTCGCAAGTTCTGATGTTTTTTTTTTCTGAATTTTGAGTTTACATCTCATTATTCATTTTTTTTTTTTTTGCTATTTCTCCATAGAATTAAACATAAATTGTGACTTTCTCACAATTGGTTTTTCTCGCATTTATGAGTTTATCTCTCAAAATTCAGACTTTTCGCGAAATTCGTCTCACAGTTCTGACTTTTTTCCTCAGAATTGCTTTCATTCTGAGTTTATGCAATTCTGAGAAAAAAGTCTGACTTGTGAGATAAAAATTCTGAATTGCGATTAAAAAGTCTGAATTGTGAGATATAAACTCAGCATTGTAAGAAAAAAAGTTGAATTGTGAGAGGTAAAAAGTTACAATTGCCTTTTTATTTTTAATCTGAGGCAGCAACAAGTTTACTTACTAAAGTGCATATGGATGTACAAAAAGTATCATTAAATTATTGTTGCAGTTTTTTATTTATGTGAATAAATAATTTGAATAAATTGCAAGCAGTTTAGTCACAGCCAATGCGGAGCCCTGCTTTTCACTAGAATTCTAGCAGTGTTTATTTTCCCTTAATAATGTAAGAACTTCCTGCAATCTGCCTGCATTATTCTTAGTGTTGATGTGCTAATTTGGCAGACAAGCTGCTAGGCTAACACTTTTACAAGCATGATAGTGTCTAAAATATCCATCTCTCTCGGTTACATAACAGCTCTGCAAAGTCTGCACCAGCGATCATGTCCCATGCAGGCCATATAACTTCCTGTCTTGACCCCATAAAAATAAATGCGTATTGTTTTTTTTTCTGTGTCCATGGAAACAACTCTAATGACTTTGTTTTATTGCTTTTCGGTAATACTTTGTAGTGTTTAAAGAACACCTGTTGTAAAATGACCACTATAATTGTACAATGGTGATGAATGAAGTTATTGTTCTTTGTTTATTGTCATGAAAAAACGAAATATGGCCGGGAAGATAAGGTTACTGCTGACTGATAGTACGCCACAACACGCACTGAGTTTATAAGTTTGTAGAGGTGTAATCCAATAAAGTGGCCTGCGAAGAATCTGCTGTCATAGTAAAATCTTTGTGTATTTAGTTACAGGCCAGAAAGTCTTTATTTGAGATTGTGTGTGTGTGTGTGTGTGTGTGGATGGCGATCTGTGATAAAAACGCTTGTGTGCTGTAGTTCTTGTGCCAAATAGCTGTTGAAAAAAGAGTCTTAAGATTCTTGCCAAGCCGAATGATCTATAAATGTCAATGGCCTGTGTGATTGAATGCTGTTGGCCGTTTATTTGTTATCCGACCTGTTTGGTTGCATGGGGATTTTAACTGCTGCTTAGTTTGATAGCTGATAAATCTGTCAGTTATTTGTGTTGATTAATTGGGTAAAGGTGCACATTGTTATTTTTAGCATCCTATTGAAAAGTTTGTTATTCCACAGTTTGTCTAATATTCTCATTTGCAAATGAAAGGCTATTAAAAGTTTAACATGAAGTTGTTCATGAAGTATAACATTTGTGTGTATAAATTGTTGCAACAGTTGTTACGTAAATTGATTTTATTGCGCATAATTTGTACCTTGTGTAAAAACATTCTTACATAAATTGTTGGCATTAGGAAAAAGGCATTTTTGAGATTTGGGGAACCAGGAAATGACATATGAGCAATGAATTTCTTCGTAAATTGTTTGTAAAATCATTAATAAGTAAATTGTTACCATTACCAGCAATTATGTAAAAATGGTTTCACAACTGATTTACACAGGAATTTGTTGATTTAGTTTTTCATGAATGAGGCCTAATATGTGCATAAAATACTTAAATATAAGTATTACGAATAAATGCTAACAATATTTATTTATTTTCATTAGCGGTTTGAAAATGGTTGCTGCAACTACTATTTTGAAATCAAAACTAAAAGCACCTTATGCTTACCAAAAAAAATCTATGCATCAACATGAGATGGGAGGGGAAAAAAATATTTCAATGATTTTGCGTTCACTTACAAAAGTATTGTGTTCTCCAGAGAAACTTCACAAAATGTCGCTCACTTGCATTCCCCGAAGAAACTTTGTTTTCTAACTATTGCATTGCACTAAGTAACTTTGCATTTTCTTGCAAAACATTCTCATTCTTTTGCAAAACTCTTCAAAAATTTTGTTCCCCTTAAAATCATTGCGTTCGCAAAACATTTGCACTCTTTGACAAAACAATTGCGTTCCCCTGAGAAACTTTGCGGTTTTCGCAAAACATTTGCATTCTTTCGCAAAACTATTGCGTTGCCCTGAGAAACTTTGCGGTTGTTTGCAAAATCAATGCGGTATAGTTTTTTCCTTCCGCTTATATTCGTAAGTAAACACAAAGTTTTTCTGTGAAACACAAAATGTTTGCGAGAAAATGCAAAAACATTTAAATATAATTTTCTCTCCCATCTTTTTTTCCCTTTCCTTTCCTTTCATTTCCTTTCTTTTTTTGAGCATGTTTTTTTTTTTTTTTTTTGCTAATTTTATTGATAGATTCTGAATTTTATTGATAGAGGGAAGAGTAGACTGAAAAAATATTGGGAAGAGATAGGGGGAACTGGATTGGGACATAATGCCGGATTGATCAAACCTGTGTGTCCCCGCATGTGCGCAAACCACTAGGCCACAGCTCTTAATTTATCCTTATATTTAAATTTTTTCTGTAAAAATATTTAATTATGACAATTTATTCTTTTTTTCTCTCAAAAAGTGACTTCTATTTCAAAAATTGGGTTTGAGTTACTAAATAAGAAATCTTTGGCTCATCAAAAATTTCCCAAAAATTGATATGCTACAGGAAATGATTGAGCTTCTAACAGAAACAAACCACATGACGTTAGATGTGCATCATATGGTGCTACACACAAAAAGCCAAGGAACGTCCTTGCCCGCAGCTGCTTCATTAACCTTGCGAGTTAGAGAGGCTGACACCCCAACACCCTAGAGACGGGCGCAGACAGACGCCTCACTTCCTTTTGTTGTATTATTCATCCCAATGTCACTTTTCGAGTGCCTTTTCAGTTGAGTGGCCCGTAATTATCAACCGGGCCCATATCGGGATGGGCAGATTTGAGAAGAGACCATCTGCCCCACCCCGTCTGAATCACACAATGGTCCAATTACGGCTCTGTTGTCCCATCCTAGAGATACGATTCACTCTCATTCCATCTTGTTTTTTCTTTCCTCCAGGAAATAGCATCGAATCCCACTCATCCCAAACAAACAAGAGGCATTATGGTGATGAGGAACTATTTCAAGCATCAAAACATGTGAAGCGTCCATGGAATGCTTGTGAATAAGATCTGTGGCATGTCAAGCTGCTATCTTTGTCACCATTTGAGCTAAGGGGTGAAGAATTCACTTCCCACATTGGGACATTTTTGCAAACTGTTACAAATATAAACATTCTTCTGTTGAACAATTATCATCATGTTTTTTCACCTTCTACGAGTCAAGAAACGTCTTCAATTTTGAATTTAGCAACCTTTCAGGACCTTTGTGTCTGTCTGTCGACTACTGCGAGTCGAGAAATGTTTTATATTCGATGTTACGCCTCAACCTGAGGCCATCGACCGCACAAGGCTGAGCATCAAAGCTCGGCGTCACATAATAACATTCACTGTTAATCAGAGCGCCGCTAGATCTGTCAGCGAAGCTTCTGTCCACGCCGCCCCTCCCAGCCACCCCCCTGCTGTTCGGCGTAATTACTCCATTGTGTAAACAGTGATTACCATTCCCCCCTTCCCCAAAACACTGTTCCTCTCTGCTGGCCGTTTCTGTCGGAACGCTCTCAGAAGTCTCTTGCCTCAATTTTAGAGACTCAAATTTCTGTGCATAATTGTTTTCACAAATAACCGGCTTCTTTTATGGCGTCTAGACAAAGAGATGTTTTGGCAAGGCGGATGGAGGCGCCCACCTCTTTGTGTTTAATGCCGAGTGATGTGCATTTTACTGAGGGAAGATTTATGCGTGCGCTACAGAACCTGCGATGCGTGTTAAAGAGTGTCAGTTGTGCTTCCTGCCCTAGGTTCTCATCAGCAATTAACATTTTTCAAATCATTTTTGAACATTCTAGGTTACTTGGGTCAGTTCTCTTTTACTGTTATACAACAAACTGTAGATATACTTATCCGTTGCAAAAAAAGACTGCATGAGTACTGATGCATTTAAAGCTGACATAATATCTATCTATCTATCCATCTATCTGTCTAACTTTAAAAAAATGTTTGCCTTTCAGGCTTTGTCAAGCCAACATCATGGTTTGTATTGACGAACAATACAAACAATACAATTGGGGGTAGATATGGCCTAATGGTTAGAGTCAGACTTGTAACCCGAAGGCCAGGGATTCGAGTCTCAGTACGGGCAGGAATTGACCTATCGGTAAGCCCCTCCCCTCGAACGCAGACTAGCCAATGGCAGTCGAGTATCAGTTGCACAGGGAGCGGAACTCGGACATCTTTAGGTTTCAGTGCCATAGAGAAACATTAGAAGATCCGAAGCTCGCATCGGTTTTATGGGGTTTATGCTTCAAAAATGGAAAAACGATGTGCCTGGGGTACTTGTGACACTGATTCCAGGTATCCTGAGAGGATGGGCGATATAATTCATTTTATTACATTTCCTGAATCCAAACAAAACCGAGCAAAATGTCCCTAAGTATTCAAATCCCATTTTCAGGTTGTCATACAAGTTACAATTGTCATACAAGTTACTCACACAGAATGTTAATGTTATCTTGTGCTTTAGCAAGGTATCTCTGGCTAAAACTAGCTAATGTTAAAGTTAGTGAGTCCATAATGTACAAACCTAAATAGCGGACTGTTCTCGCTTCTTTTACAGTGTAGGTCAAAAACACATAACCGAAGGTCTACATTTCAGTGCCTCTCCATATTAAACTGGTTAAACGTACATTAATTTAATCGTAGCCTGCGATACATGAACAGTGTTGATCCGCGATCGTGATGACCGACCGTAATATGAGACTTCTCCCGCTCGCATTGTGATCTATAAACCCTCCTTCGAGTTACCCACCGTATTTATTTTAAAATATTTTATAAATCCCTCCATGGAATATTTAATTCCCGTTTGGTGACCTTCTGTGTCCACAATTGTGCAAAAACATCGTGGGACAAGGTTTTCACACTTTAGCTGTCATTTGTCATTTGTTTGTCCGAGGGAGCAACAGTAACTAAGGGGGGCGAGGCTTACCGATTGGTCAATTGTAGGTGGGGGGAGTGAATGACCAGCGCTCTTTTCCACCTTCAACACCCACTGAGGTGCCCTTGAGCAAGGCACCAAACCCCCAATTGCTCCCTGGGCGCCGCAGCAAGAAATGCCCACTGCCCCAGGTGTGTGTTTAAAGTCATGCAACACATTTCAATCGAGATGATCATTTCATATATTATCACAGTGTTGCTTAACACACCTTGAGGTCTGTCTAAATGCTGTTTATGCCATAGTGTAGTGGCTCCCTCCAGTTACACCACAGGACTTTGAGGAATCACTAAAACCATTAACGTTCCTGACAGATCACATCACGACTTGACTGAAGGAAAGTACCTGTGCACCACAGACGCAACTAGACATCAGCACTTTGAGCTGCCTGTGGTCAAAGACGGCCTGAATTGCATCTGTTTGTGGCCACATTTTACCATCTTGTTGCTTTGACTTGTCTGCTGGTGTCGACAACAACAAATTTCTTGCATTTCTTAAGGAATGGGAGTTGGTGTGTTGGTTGGGCAATAAACCTCAGCTTGAACAGAGCCTAAGGGGTCTAATTTTTTTCTGAGGATAAGAAACAAGATGTGCTTTGCCGGAGGTTCCTGCTGAGTGCGAAATAACATTTGTGTTGGTGCATTGATTTACAGATTCTGAGGAGGTGGGCAGTTGGAAAGGACGCTTCTGGCCCAAACCCTCGAGGTAAGATCCCCATGGGGGGCAACCATTGGAAGCTGATTGTCCACTAATGCAGGATCTTTGTGTTCCTGGAGGCCCCCCAGCTGCACGCATCCGCCTGGCAGACACACGCCAGTATTTAGGTGAAGGGGGGTTTCGACCCCTGTTCCCCCCTTAGTGTCCGTTCCACCCAAATGCGCCCTTTCTTCTCAGGGTTACGACGAGCGTTAACCAACTACACTCACTGAAGCCGACTACGCCAACCGCCCCCTCTTTCTGTCCACACTGTGGCGGTCCTTCCTTTCCAGACCGCGTTGGCTAGTCCTTTTGTCTTCTGCCAAGTTTCAAACGTCTATTTATGCGCAGCGCATTAATTGCGTCGTCGGCGGAATCTTTTTGAATTCGGCGGTTTTACATTTTGCATGACAATGGAGCTTTTCAGGAGTCTCACAAAAACACGCTAGCGCCCGCACACATCCTGCCAGGATCCCTTTGAAAGGAAGATGTCTCGATCCCCATGCCTTTTTTGTGTTTGGCTGCATTCATTCAGATGCTGCTTCCCATCTGCGCTCACACCTGAAGCACTTAGCGGGTCTATATCTTTTGCCGCCTTTTTCCATTGTTCCAGTACACCAAAGCCAGTAATGCAAAACTAAAGGAGGATAAAAACTGAGGATAAACAGCAAAGACATTTTTTCAGTCTGTTTTGCTCATATTTAGTAGATCTAAAAGTATTATCAAATTATCTCAATAACCTTCAAACTTCGAAAGGATTTGTAAGCCAACTGCAAAATTAGTTAACTTTCCTGTTCTAGTTGAAACCATCATGATATTTATCGCAAAGGCTTCAGTAGTTGCAAAATCATTTTTACAAAGACATCTGTCTAAAAAACCCAGTTTTCTTCCCCATGGGATCGTGCCCAGCTGCTTTTAGGGATTTCTCCCATCTGGCATCTCTGATCGGCTCTATTAGTGCATGGACCCGTGGCTTTTGACCTCCACATGCATAACTTATTCAAGAGTGTCTGGCGGGCATCAAGCCAGCTCCTACTTTCAGTATCAATGTCTTTTTCAACCAGTCTCCTGGAGCTCAGCCATGGATTTGGTTTGGAAATGACTGAATTGCTTGAGATGTAATAGAAATGTTTGATTTCATCACTCAACGTTGATATCTCAAAGGAATAGTTCGACCAAAAATAAAAAATTGCTGAAAATATACTCCCCCCTCAGGCCATCCAAGCTGTAGATGAGTTTGTTTCTTAAGCTAAATGGTTTTGATGAAATTTAGCATTGGATCACTTGTTCACCAATGGATCCTCTGCAGTGAATGGGTGCCGTCAGAATGAGAGTCCAAACACCTGATAAAAACACCTTAATAATCCACAAATACTCCACACCACTCCAGTCCATCAATTAATGTCTTGTGAAGCAAAAAGCTGCATGTTTGTAATAAAACAAATCCATCATTAAGACATTTTAAACATTAAATGTTGCTTTTGGATGAAATACAAGTCCTTTATCCATAATATTACTTTATCCAGAATAAGGAGAGAAACAAGCAAAAACAGTACAAAAATATGTCATATGGATTATTGTGATGTTTTTATCAGCTGTTTGGACTCTCATTCTGACGGCACCCATTCACTGCAGAGGATCCATTGGTGAGCAAGCGATGCAATGTCTCCAAATCTGTTCAGATCAAGAAACAATCTCATCTTTTTTTTTTTTTTTTTGTGTTATGTTTGAGAAAGTCTTGTTTATGTGATAAAGTATTGCAATTTTGAGTGAACCTGCTGTAACGCAAGACAAATTTCAGACTTTGTCTGACAATAAAAGTGTATCGTATCGTATCGTATCTACGTCTTGGATGGCCTGAGGGTGAGAGAACAAGGCGTTGTCATTTAATTAGTGGTCCTATAACCATCAGAAGTGGGTTTTGCCTTTGGATGAACCTTACTAACATCTGGTCAGTTTCTCCAAAGTTCATTTGAAAGAAATTTTACATTTTGAAATAAATGTTTACTACTGCGATAAACAGTAGTTTGGCTTAATTGATGTCTCTTTGTTTCAACAGACAGATCTCTTCCCTACAATCTGGGCAAAGGAATGCAGTCTGGAGTCTCAGTGCCATTCATTGGCATTTCCACTAATAACACCTGCCCGAGAATGAGAGGAATGAGGCTGGTGCTGTGACATGTACACACACCCTCGATTCTGAAAAAGACCATCTCTGAGCTAAAATAGCAGCATGAAGTTGTAGTTTGAACTTTACACTCCAGGCTTCTGGAGTAGTTGGAAATCGCTGTGGTTAAAATCGACTGGGTGTGACTGACAATTTCAAAATTCCAGCGTATCTAGCAAGTTATGAAAGGTGCGAGACATTCCTTGTCATTCAGCAGATCCTAGTCATGCTAATCCACTAATCCAATCCTCGCTCCACAAAACAAAAGAACACGTGCTTAGCATTTTCACCGAGATTTTATTAAAAAAGTCTTTAATACACCCTACTGTATGACTGACAGAAGTTAGAAACAATAATATTTGGTATTAAATGTCCAAAAAACAGAACAAGAATCAGTGATATCAAAAATTTGTACACAAATTAAGACATTTCACGACACAGAAACAAACATTTCACAATAATGCAGCATTTAGCTGGTAACATGTCTCTATCTGTGCTGCTTTCTTTGGCTTTAGGCAACACATTCTAATGACGTTTAAGAAAACACCCTTATGAGTGTAGATGACCGTTCAACAGTGAGAAGGACACAATGTGCAAAATCTACTTAAAAATACAATATACTTCACAAATGTACATACAACATTAGAACATAATCAAGGCTACAAGTACGGCAACAACATTTAAGAAGTTTGTCAGGTTTTCGGACACTGAAAACAGTTTATTGAAGGTTTGGCACAAAACCATTGAGAAGGAATCCACAGCTTTAGTAGTTTAACCACCTTATCAACTAAGCGAATGCCATTCACATTGTAAACTACACGTTATCCTACAATTGAGTGACAAATTTTGTCCAAAGAAAATGAAGCCTATTTTGCATTGTGACATTTTCATGACAATTAAGAAAATTTTTCATCATTACCGTAATTTGTCCAGGCTTTAAATCTGCATACACACAAATACAGTTTGAATAATCTAGTTTTTTTCTATTGTGATAACCACTTTTTTGCACTACAGTAATGAGAATTTAGGAGGAAAATCTACTTTAATTGCCTTTAAAAATGCAAACAATCTAAAAACATTCTTCATGGAAAATATAGTTTCTTATGTTTTTGTGTTGTGAATTTTTCATGGAGAACATTTTTCTTCATCACCATATTTTTGTATTTAAATCCACAATGTAATTACAACTGAAATAATATATTCTTTTTTTTTTTTCATTATGGCAATGATGTTTTTGCATTACGGTAATGAGAATTTAGGGGGAAAATGTGTTTTAATCACTCTGAAAATAATGTCACAATGCAAACAATTTTCTTTATGCAAAATCTAATTTCTTATTTGTTTCTTCTTTTTTGACATTTTGACATTATTTTCATGACAACCGAGGACATTTCCACATTACTGTGGGATTTTTATTTTTTAAATTTAAAATCAAAATCTGGATATGCGTACATACTTAACACTTAACCATTTTTTAAAATGACATTCTTGTTCTTTTCCACAATGGTATTGACATTTTTGCATTACAGTTATGAGAATCTGCTTTAAGTGCTTTGAAAATAATATCACAATGCAAACAGTCTAAAAACAGGCTTCATTTCTTAGCATTTGAAGGTGAAATACCACCCAAACTTGTTTATTAGCCCAGCCTGGCTACTTGTCTAGTACTTTTATATCAAGAATACAGTGCTAATCAGAGAAGTGTTTTGAATATTCTTGCGTAATAATATCAAAAAACATTCTATATAAAAAGGCAACACAGCCTAACTAGTTCTTTTACAATTTTGGGTTCATTTCCTGTTTAAAAGGTCATCCAAGTCTACTAAGAACACAATGAGCCCAGTTTCATGCGCTAAAGTGAGTAACCAGAGGCAAGAGTTAATTATTACTTAATTTATGACCGAGCAGGATACGTGTGGGTGAGCGAGACGCTGAAGTGTGGAACCTCAGGCTAAAAATAACCTGTTTTAAAGAGTTGAGTCTAGTGCGTTTATGTACACATGCGTTCACAATGCTTTCTGCATCTCTTCAGGGTCGCGTCTCGCCGTAAGGACCGCGGTGAGCTGGGACGGGATCCGTTTGCCATGGTTACACACCCGACTGACCTAGGGCTTGGTTTCCAGCCCGAGGTCCATGTGAATGTGAAAGAGGAAAAGCGTCTGTCTCCCCTCCCCCGGCATTCCCAGGCCTCGTGGGGGGGGACTCGGCTGCATTCCAGAGAACGCCGGAAGATCTGAGGATGGAAAAACAGGGAATGAGTTACACGATGAACTTCACATGGTTCACCTACAATCCTTCACATGAGTTTGAGAAACTGGGCGCATCACAAAACGAATGGTATTTATACGATAGTAACTACACGTAATCTACAAACACTTACTAATGAGATCATATTTGGTATGTTAAGCTGCCTTTAATTTCAGAAGAGCTTTAAAACAAGCACTATAAAACTGTTCTTGCCCTGTTAAATGCGTTTCATCCCCTGAAACATGTAGGTAATGAGCTCATGAAATTCACTTCTGCCTAATTTCCACTTCTGCAACATGTTTTTCCACAACCTATAAAACAAGCTGTTCCTTTAGATGTGTTTTTGAACATTTTACCTATTAAGAGTGTATTTTATCTGTTCGGTTGCTTTAGGAATGTGAAAACCATTTGACTAAAGGTTAACCAATATCTAGAGAGTAACATGGCAAATAAACTGAAGATACATAATACAATAATTTAATTGAATAATATTATACAATTTATTATTATTAAATTAACATTAAATATTGTATTTTATTATCATATTTATTTTTTAAACTTTTACAAATATTTAGCAACATGGCATATAAAATGCAGATGTATCATACAATAGTTTAATTAAATAACATTAAAATCACTTATTAATTAATATTATACAATTATAACATTATTATTATGGTATTTTTAATTTCAAAATTATATTGTATTATATTAATTAAATTTCGCATCATGGCACATAAAATGCAGATAAATAATACAATACAATACTTAATTAAAATTAATGGCACTATTCTTAATTAATATACTATTTAATATATAATTTTTATATTTTATTTACCTTTTAAACTTAAAAGATAAAGAGATATTTTAATACAAATAAATCGGTGTTAGTAAACAAAAGATGCTAAAAATAAATGACCAATTGTTTACACAATATATATTAAAATTAAATATATAAAATACAATTATTTTTATTTGTCAAATTTTTTTATATTATTATTATTATTATTGTTATTATTAATGTAATTTAAATAAAAAAATATTAATTTTTTACTATAATATTAAGATTTAAACGTAGCAACATGGCATAATACAATAATTTATCAAATAAATAACACTTATTATTAATATTATATCACTTATTATTATACTATTGTTTATAATTCATTTAAATAAAATTTCAAAAATATATATTATTAATATTATTCATATATTATTTTAAAGAACACTATGAGTGTTGTTAATGTATTTGTATGCGTTCCAGCTAGGCCGGTTACAGCGTAACTGGGATTGACACCATTGAAGCTGATTTAGAGTTTAACAGGGTTAACAACGCTGTAAAGTCTAGATAATACTGTGACCTAACTGCTAAAGCCATCCAGCTGATCCGTTCGCACCCAGCATTGTCTCTTGACACCACAACACGTGTTTCCATGCGTCCGCTGCTGTAATTAAAGACTTGAACCCCTCTACCGGCGGACATAATGATCTTTCTCTAATCAATACTGTTCTGGATGTGATGCATGAGGGTCAAAGCTCAGATCTGGACAGAAAAAGATACTAAATTCAAATGCAATTCAAATTCAAATGCTAAATTCAAGTTTCTCCCGATACTACATCCTTTCCAGACACGGTGTCTGTTTTTCCGTTGTTGAGACGATCAACACTCCAGCAGCATTAAAAATACTACCTGAGAGAGATCAGTGTTTCACAAGTACAGCAGCTTCAGAGTGGATATATTTAAATATAAGCGTCCCGTATTTCATACCTTTGTGTTATTTCTGGGACGTGGCAGACACTTTAATTTAAGACTTGAGAAGCGATGCTACACAAACCACACGAATGCTTAAAGTGTGGTAAAGTGAACTTCTGAGTGTTGCGTAAGTGCTTGTCCATCAGCGTCAGTGGTCTCACCCGTCCCAAAGCAGCAGCAGGACAGGTGACCTTTGACCCAGTTTGCAGCCCTTGGAAATTCCATTAAAGCGAGTCTAAAGACCCGAACGCATGCCTGGGATTCAATCAGCTTGTGTTTAATAGATTTTACGGTCTTGTTTTCATCACCTAGCGCAGCCATAAACTGAATACCTTATTTTTTGTCTTTATTACATCTACTTTATTCTTCTAAACTCTGGAATTTACTACTATGTTTTATTAAGCAGTTAACTACGTACTTTAATATAAAAAAAACACACCTTTTCCGGCTTTTAAGGACTTTAAGTCTTAGGGCCAGATTTACTAACAGCTTGCGCCAGCGCAAACCGTCTTTTGGCGTTAAAATAGTACTGTCAGAATTTACTAAAAGATGCGCAGTGACGAATATGCACTGAAAAGGTGAGGACAGTTATTTTTGCGCCTGACCTTATTGAATATGCATTTGTAGGAGTTTCCCTTTCAGACGCAAAATTTATGGGAGGAGAGTATTAAAATGAATCACGCAACGCGATTTACTAATGTTTGCACACGTCAAATTACTGGCATTTGCGCTATTATTTAACGCCCATAAAAAAGCATGTCTTAAAGCAGGTGGTAATTTGCGCTGCTCTTGGTAGATGATCTGGCTGCATCTGTGTTCTTTATTGTGCACATTGTTAGTAAATCACACGCAGAATTTTCCCCTCCCATCGGCGCTTCTATGGATTTGCGCTCTAATGCTAATTTGCCCTCTTTAGTAAATCTGGCCCTTAGTATTTAAAGTTTTATGTATCTATTGCATTTATCTCACCTTTTAGTTGTTTTTAAAGCTATTACTTGGTTGCGTTATTTTTACAAAATAAATAATAATAAAATATTTAATTTAATGTAGTGTTATTTGGGTGCTAAATCATTAATCACTCAAATATATATTTTTTTTTTTTTTTTTTTTTTATTTCGTTTAGCACACGAGACCATGATCATTACCAATGTCAAAACAAACATTTCGGCTCAAGGCCTTCTTCAGTTCAGTTTATTATAAATGGTAAAACAGGAATGATTAGTTAGATATTATTTTTTATAAAATTGGGTAATATTTATTAAACAAATAAATAAATAAAGTAAATAAGTAATAAATAAATTTAAGCAATGGAAAATCCCTTAATAAAACTTAGATAATGCCGAAAAATAAGTACAATTGTTAAAAATAAATGAGGTAGTGTTTTATCTACTTGTCTTTATTTTTACAAAATAAATAAATAAAATACTATTTATTTATTTATTTGTTCGAGTGATAAATAAATGATTTAATTCAAATTCATTCATTTAAAAAATGGTGAAAACAATCATTTTCATGATTAATAGTACTTTAATTTAAAAAAAACATTTGCTTAAGTATTACCCAAATAAATGATTTTCTCCCATTGTTTTCTATCAAATTGTTTTTGTTAATAAAATGTGCAGAAAATAAATAAATAAATGTGAATAATAAATATTTATAACCAACTTTATTTATTTTATTTTATTGATAACCCTTAATAAAACTTAAATAATATTAATAAATAAATATTTCTTCAGTGCAGCTAAATTGTGAAGTAGCGGTTTGGCTCTAGCTCTTTCCTGATGGTTTCAGCAGCTGTAATGAGGGTCACAGGGTGAATTAATGACAGCTGTGTAAACTACTGTGCCGATTGATCTGTGATGTGCTCCTCTAACGGATCAATCCCAATCAGCACCTTATTTATTAGGAACGCCCTTTTCTTTGCATTATGTGCCACCTCTCAATATTCTGGCAATGTTTACTAATGAGCAAGAGTGTGCGGGTTAACATATAAATCACAGCATGACAGGACGGCTGCTTAAACCTCATTGGCATTTTCTTTTACATAATTATTTCACAGAAGTGAGCTCTAATTGATCCCTGAATAACAAAAACACGGGTCTTTTCAATCCGTGTGCCCCCTGGCTTCAAAAACAAAGATGGTTTGTATGCAGATCGCAACCTTTTCACCTCTTCTGATGTATGCATATTATGCAATTCTGATTAATTACACCAAGCGAGTTTGTGGCTGAACGACCCGTTTGATCTATTTATGGCTGGTAACCAATTTGAGGCTTTTATATTATTCAATTTCTTTCCGCAGGTCTCGCTTCCAGGACAAAGGAGTGAAAAAAATTTCCATTAACTTTATGCAGATCCAGGCGTGCCGCAAGGGCTCAGCAGGTCGCGGTGACTTTATGCACATGTTGGGCATGAAAGGCCGGACGCAGATGCCAAAATAAAGGATCTTTCTGTTTGCGTTTCGGATGGCTTTTTAAAAAGCGTGCATTAATAAAACATTAGTATTGACTGTGAGGGTCACTCTGGTCCGACTCTGTGGATAATAAAGCCGTCCTGAAAGCCAAGAACCGACCCTTGACCTAGATCAGGTGTGTCATACAACAAACAGAGACTCATATGGTGTATATTGGATGGGTGCCAGTTACGACAGCTTGCTCTGCAAGACCAAAGAATGAGAAGATCTTGATAACTTCCTCCCTAGTGCTCATGTTACAGTTTGGATTACTAGTCTTGCCAGCTAGAAAACATTAAAGTTGCCTGAAGACAGGAAATATAATTCATCTGTAACCATGGAAGTACAAATCAAGCTAAATGCATTGTGGGATACAGTGTACACAGTGTTGAAGTACACATACTATATACTGCTATAAAAGTATGCTAGCATGCCGTTTCAAACATAACCCAAGTTGTTTAAGCATTTTCTTGTTAGCCTTAAGATATTGATGCTATGTTTGCTGTGAGGCTACATACGGCAACATAGGAAACCAATCTGTATTTGTCAAATCATTTCATCAGGTTGTTCGAGTAAATAAAGTCAACCTGTGTCTTTCGATCTCCAGGTTGGGATAGAAAAAGTGTACCAAGTATGTTGAGAGAACTGCATTCCACCGAATATCTCAATGGTTAACTACACCAACTCAAAGTCAAACAGTGACTCACTGCGCTGATATGCGGTGACAATAGAAAAGAAACATATCTGCGTTTAAATGGGCGCGACTGGTGACTGGTGAGAAATTATCTGAGACTGTACACCTTTGGTGCAACTCATATTTGTAAAGCATACTGGAAGTCTGCAAAAGCGGACATCAAAGAGAAGGAGATTTTCTCTATTTGTTTTCCTCGCCCCATTACGAGATGACGGCTTCTGAAGCGATGTGTATTTTTAGTTTTAAGCTGCTGGCTGCCAAACGCTGCAAAATATAGCTGCACCCTATTCCACATGCCTCGCTCCGCCGTTTCTGACAAGGCTATTCTGTGCAAAAATCAACGGCGAATTTGTGAAATTCAAAAAAGAGCTGGAACTGCACTCTCAAAGAAAGATAAAAGAGACTTGTCAGCAGCAGCCGTGCAGATCTGGGGCCTCGCAGGCTCTCTTCTGCCCGTCTCCACCCAAACCATCTGTTTATTATTGAGGAAGGGCAAACAGCAGTTCCCCTAGGCATCCGTCCATTAAGTGAGCGCTGAGCTCTCGGTAGCAGGCTGCGAGTGTGCTAAAAAAGACGAGACGTTTTAGAAGCTGAACTAGCAAGAGTTAGACCTGTTTTACAACAAATAAAGAGGTGAAGATGCCACCCGACGAGTTGAAACGTTCAAATTCTTGAATCTTCCTGCCAAACATTAGGCCTCAATCTCAAATAAACACACCTTCTCTAAACATCATCAGCCATTATTTGAGTTTGTTATCTGTCTGGCTACTGTGTACGCTAGCGAGAACAATACGCCCTGACATTTATTTAAAAGAAAAGATGGAGGATTAGTAAACAACCCAGGGAAGCAAGACCATACGCTGTTTCAGTGGAGCAATGTGCGAAAAATGGCACAGGCCTCGCCATAGGCAGAACTACAAGCATGAACCTGATTCTGCTCTTGCTTGGAGCATTTGGAAAAGCCTGTACGCCCCAGAGAGACGCGTTTTACTCTGTAATTTGTGCTGCCACATTCCTTTTCAAACTATTAAGGAACATTTCGTCTTTATTTGACACCCAACAGCACTAATTACGGGTAGACATATTTCATCAACAAACAAAATTACTGCTTTATACATCTGAGAGGGCTTGCACTCAAAGCAAACGTTGTCAGTTGGACAGTAATACCGTAAAATACTCACCAAATCAGAGACATATTTTCTTCAAGATGGGAGGTACTTCCAGGTGCTGACAAATGCTGTTGGGATAAGCGAATATGGTACGCTTGTTATGCTATCCCATGAGTCCGTTGACGGGTCATAGCAGTCCAAGGTTTTACACCTCTGCGCCCCGAAGTAGCCCCCAACCACGTAGAGGCGATTCCCCGACGCCACTGCATGACAGCTGATTCTCTTGGAAGTCACGTCACCAAACTTGGTCCACTGGAACGTCTCGCTGTTGAAGCGGTACGCGGAGCTCGCAGAGAACTCTGTATCTCCACCAATGACCACAACATGGTTCCCAACAACTGCTGCCGCCGTGTAACGCCAGAGCTGAGGACAAGTGGCCGGGACTGTCCACCTGTTCTCACAGGGGTCGAAGCACTGAACCTTGGGATACTTGTCCCTGTTGACACTAGTCCCTCCGAAAGCAAAGAGTTTGTTTTTGGCCCCTACGACAGCAGCGTTGCTTACACCCTCTCGAAGAGGGGCAACTAGTGTCCACTTGTTGGATTGGGGGTTGTACTGCTCCACTTGTTTAAGAGACACAGACGGGGACGCAGGGAACGACCCCGCGAGGGATGTATGTCCACCTACTACATACAGGCTGTGGTCAAGTTCTGCTGAACCATGTCCGAATCTAGCGACGAGCATCGGTGCAGCTTTGGACCATTCGTCATGCAAGGTGTCGTAGACCCAAACGTCTTTCGAAGCCCCATTTTCAGACCCTCGACCACCTGTGACGTATACTTTACAGCCAATGGCACAAGCGCTGCACTCTTTGCGAGGGCTAGGAATGTCCGTTTTGGGAGTGATCTCCTTCGCCTTGTGATCAATCATGTACACTTTGTCGCACATGAACGTTTGGCCTCCTAGAAGCAGGAGAGCTTGGCTGACCTTTCGGGGTTGGGCACAGAAGCCCGTGACAACGCCGTCATTCTGCAGGATCTTCATTTTGCAACGGACAGCGTCTTCCACAATCTCACGCCCCACCTTGTGTCCCATGACGAGCTCCTCAGATGCGACGTTCTTTAGCAGGTAGGTTTCCGGGAGCAAGGCGAGTCGAACACAGCGCAGAAGGTCAGGAAGATCAAGATGCCTCCTTCCAATGTCTGCTCTGACCCAATCAATAACAGCCTCGTACACAATACTTTCATCCTCAACCTCCAGCTCCTCGCTAAAAACAAGCTCCTGAACTTTATCTTTGGGCATGCTTAGGAAGTCTTCAGTGTGGTATAGATTAGCAAAATTCGCCAGACACATTCGCCAAGAAAGTTCATACAGCCTCTGGCACTGATGAGCATCAGACAGAAGCATCATTCCAAGGCAGTTCGACGGATGCAGATTCTTCTCCAGGAATTCTGCGGCGGCGTCACGGATGTCGTGGAACTGGAGCATGTCGCCAGCCTCCAGCAAAGACTCTGCATTTTCCTCGTTAATGATCACCCGGGCCGAGTAGGCGTAGTCTAGCAGGAGCTCCAGGACCTCCGGGTGCAAAGAGTCGTGGAAGTTGACCTCGGCGTCTCGACTCTCCTTTAGGCCACCACTGAACATAGCCTCAAAATAGCGGCTACATGAAGCCAAAACAGCTCGGTGGCACGGAAATGCTCGATGTCCAGCGCGCAGGACTACATCCGTGAAGACATGCCGCTTGCGGAGGAGGTTGAGTTGGGTAAGCAAGCTGTCTGCATGTGACGTCTTGTGGAACAGCTGGATGTTCATGGACCCAGAGCTTGACCTCGACTTTCGGTTCTCGTGATTACTGACAGACATCTTTAAACTGGATAAAAGACAAAAAAAGAGAAACAATTTCCTTTCAGATCCCTTTTGATAAAGTATTAACATCTCAAATCATCTGTGGAGGTTCATTTGATATTACTCAGAAGGCCTATTGTTCAGCAGTGTTTAAAAATCCTTAACATATAATTAGACAGTGGATACATAATAGTTAGGGCAATTACACTTGGAACCAACCATCTCCTTGGACAGCAGTAAACCCATAATCGTTTGTTAAACAGCGATAAAACATTACAGCTTTTCGTTTACCTTAAGATTGTTCTCCCTTCAGTACAAGGGTTCATGATTCATGGGAAATGAATCACCGCGTTCCTCTTTGATCTCTGATAAAGTTACTGCTCTTAGCTATCATTTCATAATTTCAGTTATGCATAAAACAATCCAACATTAATTGTCTAGAACAATATAGTGAATGAGACTAAATGCTGGAAAACATTTCTACTTTTTTTTGTTTTGCGTTTTAAATAATGCGATTTTTAAAATACATTCTCATTGAAAACAGGCAACCAACCAATTTTTCAAAAAGCCTTAAAGCAGCCACTAAAACATCTTGAATCAACTAAGATACAGTGGCCCCTGAATTTACCATGGTAACTAAAATACCATGGTAACTGCATTTATTGCTTCTACAAGTACTGTCATGAGAAAATATTCATATATTAAAAATTCTGCATTCATTTAACAATGGTTACCATGGCAACACGTGCATTTTTAAAGTAACCTGTTAAAGTACTACGGATTGTATATATTTTTTCTTTGCTTAAAAAATTAGAGAAAAAATGATATGATATATGTCATAACATTAAATATATAACATATATAAATATAAAATTAAATAATTTCGCAACGAATTCAAAGATTTAACGTTAAGTTGAAGGTTAAAGAGACAGGTTTTCGCCAGACAGCGGTACAATCAATGCATAGACGTTTATATATATATATATAGTAAAGTTGTGTCGTATAATCAAAAGTAGTATGACTTTACCTTATTTCCTTTCCACGCACGGACTTGTAAAGTATGCATTCGACTTTTAAGGATGCGTGTTTACTTTAAGACGTCTCGCCGAAAGGTTTCAGTAGTAACATTTCAGGAGATGAGACCAGTCTGAAGTCTGCGAGATCTGCCTGTTACACGCTGCTGGGGAACATTACTACTGTGATTTGAGCTGTGAGTGAGCGTGTAGTGCGGATCTCAGTCGCTCCTCCTCTTCCCGCATGTTAAATGTCCAATCCTGGCGGAGGAGGTGATCTTAGGACGCGTTTTATTAGTAATCAGAAGTGTTTCGGAGAATGAGTGACCATGCACATGTCAGTGTGACTGATACTGAAACACAGTGCATGGTGGACGCATGCATATTTAAAAAAAAAAGCATATTTTTAAACATTGTTGTTGTTTAAAAATAGCTACAACAAATGGTAAAAATACTAAAAATAGTTTTAAATACAGTATTACTAAATTACAAGGTAAAATAATAATAATTGTAATTGTAAATAAAAGAATCAATAGCATTTTACAATTTTATACCATCATACCACCACAGTATTGTGTCTCTCTGGTATTTAGTATCAATCCACAATGTTTGCTTTCCAACACAATTATGCAGACAGGAGAAGCATGATGCTATTCTTTGCATCTTTCTTTCACCCTCAAAGTGGTTGTTGTACAAACAACACCAGTGTCCTGTACTATGAACACTCATTGTACTGTATGATTGTTAATTACCGTCAGACCCCCTGCCAACACTCAGTGTTCATGTCTAATAGAGTTATTAGAGCTTAAACACAGCCGTTACTCAATGCCCTGTTTACACGGTCTTCAACATCAATTATATGATATCTGACTTTCCTAAAGAAATCCTTCAGGCTGGTTTTATACTTTTAACTTCCACGGCCTGTTTTGGCTTTAGGCACGTTTAGAAATTATTAATTTTATTATTATGATATCCTTTTACTGTATTATGTATTTACATGCATGTATTTTTATTTTTTTTATTTTTTGGATAAATATCTAATAAAACTAAAGTAAAAACTAAGGAAAAATAATTTCTCCACAGCAATAACATACCTGTTGGAATGTAGCGGCACCTACTGGACAGAATCCATATTGCATTAAAGCGAAACCATTAGAAAGCACAATATTAACATTTACATTTTAGTCATTTAGCAGACGCTTTAATCCAAAGCGATTTGCAAATGAGGACAATGGAAACAATCAAACTCAACAAAAGAGCAATGATATGCAAGTGCTATAACAAGCTCAGTTAGCTTAACACAGTATACGTAGCAAGTGTTTTTTTTTGTTTTTTTTAATTATATGATAAATAAAAAGAAAACAGATAGAAAAAAGAATAGAGCAAGCTAGTGTTAGTTGTTGCTGTTTTTTTAAAAAAATAACAAGCAGTTAGTAAATGAATAGAGTGCAAGTCTAAAAGGGTCACGTTTTTTAAAGAATAGAATTAGAATAAAGAATGTTAGAGTTAGAGGGTCAAATAAAGATGGAAGAGATGTGTTTTTAGCCGATTCTTGAAGATGGCTAAGGACTCAGCTGTTCGGATTGAGTTGTTTTTAACCATTTAAAAAAAAAAAAAATGTTTTTTAACAAATTATTAGATTAAACAAATTATTAACAAATATTTGTAAAAAAAAATGCAAATATTGCAGTTTTACAAAAAAATATATATATTTGCAATTTAGCATATGATGTGTTAATAATTTTGTTGGCTCTTTCAAATTGCTAAATTGTGTCAAGTGATTCGTCGTTTTAAAATCAGAATTTATGCTAATAGCACCTATCCTTAAAATAAGACTTTTTTTTTGTTTAAAATTCATCACATAATTTATTATTTTTGTTTTATTATTACTTTTTGATTTTGCTGTAATTAAAAACTACATATCCCAAAAGTCAACAGTCAGGATGTTTTCCAGAGCGCTTCCGGTTCATCTCAAGGGCAGATATCACATGTACCGAAGCGACTCTGACTTTTATCCAGTGTTTCACTGTTTTTAGGTCTATTCGTGTGTAAAATGGACAGTTTCGGTTCAGATTTCTCTTCGGGCTCCTCGTCTGGTAAAATGGACACTGGCACTATAATGGAGCAGGTCAAAGTTCAGATTGCTGTTGCAAACGCGCAAGAGCTGCTGCAAGTAAGTGACTCTGAAGATACTAAATGTTGTTTTTGAGAAACATGTGTTCAATAGTTTTATTAATGTATATTGGTAAATAAATTGATCAATAGAAGTGGACCATGGTAATAGCATGGTATAATTTGGAGTGCCATGGTGGTTATCATAATTAAACACAGTTGTATAGCAAAGTTCATCACTGTGTACACTTACCAAAAAATAACATGGTATTATCTTGGTATTTTGAACTTGTTTCATCGTACATGCAGTCTTTTTTGTAAATTTTGTCTCTAAAATATGACAAAACTGTTTTTGTACCATGGTAAAATTAAGTACTGCAGTTGTTGTATAGAAAGTAGTGTTGTATAGAAATACCATGGTATATGAATATGGTAAATATGGTATGCTTTCAAAAATTACTGTGATGGCACCATGGTACAGTGGTTGTATGTATACAGTTATTTAGGTACTGTAGTATTACTATGTCCAAGAATACCATGGTACATGTCCAACAATATGTCCGAAAAGTAGTACAAAATGTACCATAGTAGTGCCATTGTATGGTGTTCTTACAAAAACCTTCAAATACCATATATTCATGTAAATATTTCAAAGTACCATAATATTACAATGCAATACTAATGTAATGTAATACAATACAATATGATACTGTAAATAATGATTTTGTCGTAAATAAAATTAGTAGTAAGTAAATTTTACTAGAAAACATTATTTCAGTGTTTCTACTTCAATTTTTCACATTTCATAGTAATTATTTGTGAAGTGTATTAGCAATTTCTGACTAAACTAAATCCTACACCAATAATTTTAACTGTATGATATTGCCATATTCCCTTTTTGCAAGATTCTTCTAGGTATCACGATTACCAAAATGAAACATGGTACTATCAAATTATTCCATGCATTTCTAATAGAATTTGTCCTCCATTGCAGAGGATGACTGATAAATGCTTCAAGAAATGCATTGGCAAGCCAGGAAGCACATTGGACAACTCTGAACAGGTGGGAGCGACTCTTCCTATGCCGTTACCCATGTTTATTTGAGAAGAAAAATCTAAACCCATCTGTTCCCCTTTTGTTTTGTCCCAGAAATGCATTGCCATGTGTATGGACCGATATATGGATGCATGGAACACGGTCTCCCGTGCATATAATTCCAGATTACAGAGGGAAAGGGCACGTATTTAATGTGCAGATGGCAGTCGATACTACCTCAGTCCTCAGGTAGAGATGTCTAGTCTCTGAATACACGACAGGTGTATAGACTTGGCTCTCTTACCACACAACAACAGCTGATGGCTACAGAAGGAATTTGGTTTTAGACTCTACATGGACATTTTTCATTACATTTTGTGTGTTAAAATGATTATATAAGACATAAAATAGCTGTTTATTAATTTACAAATTCAGATTAAGGGATTGATAATTGTAGTAGCAGCTCTTCTGCTTAAAATGATGGCTGGAGTTGGGGTAACAAAAGAATGGGTCTGGAATTTAGCTCCACTTTCCTGTTCGGAGGTTTCAGTATGTTTAAAAACAATGCTAAAATTCAGATTCCTCCCCTTTTGCTGTTATCCATTTATCAAGCAGCCAATCAAAATTCAGCGTTCTGTCTGTCTTTTGTCATTGGGTGGATGTTACTCCATTCCCTGAGGGAAGGGCTCACTTTACAAGCTCTGTTCCACAAACCTAGTTCTTCTCCCAGAGGGGGAGAATTCAGGGGCGCCTTTGTTGCAATAATTGTCGCTTCTTCACCAGGAGCAGTCAAACAGTCCTTCTTACTTACCTCTGGAGAACAAACCGCAATTGTCAACCCTGGAGTGTCATTTGTCTCATTGTCTCATAAGTACAGTAGTAGGGTTGTTTAACTGCAAGCCTTTGTAGTTCAATTTGTGTACACACGTCAAAATTTCCAATTTCCTTTTCTTCATTGAGTCTTGGAAAGATTTGGACAGAGACACAAACTCCACCAAGGCATGTCCAGACAGATGTTGTGTAATTGTCACCAAGCTGTTTTTATGAAATGCAAATAAATACCACCGAATTGGTCCATTTTTATTGATGTTTATTCTTTCACTGGTTAACAGATGTAGCACCATTTGTACAGATTAGGCCTGAAACACACTAAGAAAGTAAATGAACGTATGTGTTGCATTCTCAGCGTTGCCACAGGGGGCGCTATAGCATGCATCTGAACTCTTCTTCTACAGCTTGGTCAAGTATCGTCACGGTGGGGAAACAGTTTGAAAAGAATCTTGTTTAGGCCCAAAACCCTTGCGGTCTTCCTCTGAGTCCGCACTTTCGTGACGTAATGCTGCTTTAACTGTCGGGTAGAAGGCTGCTGCGAAGCTCGCAGAAGTGCGGATCGAGGGTGCATAGCGGAGGTGCACGCAAACACTCGTTTGAATGTAAAAATGACAAATTGGATACCCTACAGTCTTGTTGACTTAAGGGACATGCGCACACGGCCATTGTAAGTCCGTAAGACCGCAAGTGCAAATTGAAGTGTTCCATCTGGGACAGGGCCTTAATGGCATAAACATTGGTATTGAGGTTTCCATCGTAATATACAATATGTTTCTTTACTTAATGTTCCTTAATCCTTCTTTCTTCATCAACCAAGTAAAAACAGATTGCCTCCATTTTGTAGTAAAGTCCATTTTGTGTTACAGGAATATAAATCCTGTGGGTGATATTTGTCTCTTGAAATCAGAATTTATCAAGCATTCAGGCAAGCAAATGTTGACACTTTTTATTATCTTACACCTGAAAACCACTTCAAAATGATCATTATTTTGAAGCTATGTTGGTTACCACATGGAATCTGCATCCTAACTAATTAGGAGCATTTCCACCGATTATTCCTTCAAAATCATTACGTCAAAAAAGTCTGCAGATTCAATGGGGGCCTCGTGGTTTAATAGCCTCAATGGCTATAGCACATCAAGGGCTACTGCTTTGAACACCAGAATGCATTGGTAATACGAAAAATAAATATTTTGACAGTACAGTATGAACCTGTTGGTAAAGTCCATTTGAGTTTCATGCATTCTTTTCAGTTGAGAGATACGACTGCATTTCACTTGTGAGAAAGAAGGTGGTGGATATTCTTAAAAAGGGAGGTATATAGATATCCATTCTCTGACAGCCGTGACCTGCATGTAAACTCCCGGGAAGCCAAGTCGACCACAGCCGTGACCCCAGCTGGTCACCCCAGCCAGAAACCACCGGCCCTGGGGTTCGCGGCACACCAGAGGGCCCCCTGAGTCTCCCTGCAGACAAAGACAAGACCACTGCGTTCATTGGTGTTTTTATGGAAGGTATGACATTTACAGAAGTCTGCTGAAAAAACACAAGGATATGGTTGGGTTACATTGGGCTGGGTTACGTAATCAGCTTAAGAGGCATGGTGGATGTTTTAAGTGGAAAAAAAGACTTTTAGAGCATTAAGTATCGTTGGGTAAGTGCAGCAGTGCTTCAGAAAAAGTGATTCAGATTTCTCCTACAAAGAGAAGAATGTGCAACTCCTTGCTATTTTCAATGGTAGAATTCAGAACTCTTTAGTATTTGAAACTAATTTTTGACCAGAAACTCACCAGACATGTGTCCTTGTCTCCTTCCATAGAGCCAGCACACATCATGTTGTTGGTAAGTTCAGCACCGTAAGCTTGCTGGCAGTCCAACTGATCAATGACATTAACCTGTGCTTTTTGCAGCAAACTGGTTATCATGCCTACATGGGATAAGCAGACCATATGTCATAATGCACCAAAAGCAGTCGCAATTTTCCATATCTTTTTGGAAAAAGACTTAAAGTAGGGGAAGTTAGAAGAGCTGTTTTTTTATGTCGTTTTCACACTTGGTACGTTAAATCCCACAATACCAATGATGGATACCCAAGTGGTACTAATCTACTAATAGCATATTGCAGGGGTGGCCAACTTCAGTCCTGGAGAGTCACATGCGTTGTCCAAATACCCACACTTTTTTTGACTACTTATGACATATTTCCTGTATTTGGCCCAATTTTTCAAGTGAGGATGAAGACCACAAGTGTGTGTAGAACTTTTCATTACCTGATGGGACACACTTAGGCTATAGTGTTGTAAAAATGCAAGTGTTTACATACAGTGGGGCAAAAAAGTATTTAGTCAGCCACCAATTGTGCAAGTTCTCCCACTTAAAAAGATGAGAGAGGCCTGTAATTTTCATCATAGGTATACCTCAACTATGAGAGACAAAATGAGGAAAAAAAAAAAAAAAATCACATTGTAGGATTTTTAAAGAACTTATTTGCAAATTATGGTGGAAAATAAGTATTTGGTCAATAACAAAATTTCATCTCAATACTTTGTTATATACCCTTTGTTGGCAATGACAGAGGTCAAATGTTTTCTGTAAGTCTTCACAAGGTTTTCACACACTGTTGCTGGTATTTTGGCCCATTCCTCCATGCAGATCTCCTCTAGAGCAGTAATGTTTTGGGGCTGTCGCTGGGCAGATTTTCGATGGGGTTGAGATCTGGAGACTGGCTAGGCCACTCCAGGACCTTGAAATGCTTCTTACGAAGCCACTCCTTCGTTGCCCGGGCGGTGTGTTTGGGATCATTGTCATGCTGAAAGACCCAGCAACGTTTCATCTTCAATGCCCTTGCTGATGGAAGGAGGTTTTCACTCAAAATCTCACGATACATGGCCCCATTCATTCTTTCGTTTACACGGATCAGTCGTCCTGGTCCCTTTGCAGAAAAACAGCCCCAAAGCATGATGTTTCCACCCCCATGCTTCACAGTAGGTATGGTGTTCTTTGGATGCAACTAAAAAGTAAAAACTCAACTTGCAATCCTCTTCTGGATCATCCAAATGCTCTCTAGCAAACTTCAGATGGGCCGGACATGTACTGGCTTAAGCAGGGGGACACGTCTGGCACTGCAGGATTTGAGGCCTTTGTTACTTTGGTCCCAGCTCTCTGCAGGTCATTCACTAGGTCCCCCCGTGTGGTTCTGGGATTTTTGCTCACAGTTCTTGTGATCATTTTGACCCCACGGGGTGAGATCTTGTGTGGAGCCCCAGATCGAGGGAGATTATCAGTGGTCTTGTATGTCTTCCATTTTCTAATAATTGCTCCCACAGTTGATTTCTTCACACCAAGCTGCTTACTAGTGATGTGACGTTCGACACCGAGGCTTCGAAGCCTGTATCAAAAAAAAACGAAGCATCTGGCAGTGAAGCACTGTACCGGAGCTTGATTCGTTTTGCCAAAACCACGTGATCTGTGACGTCCGAAGCTTCGTTTTCGCACACAAACACGTGACTGCTTCGTATTCTGTTTCAAATAACATGAACCACTTGCGCAGTTTGAAGTGTCACTCACTTCTTCGATAAGAATGAATCAATATACGAATAAATATATGCATGTGTAGTTTTGTGCATGTTCATTTTGTATTAATTCCTGCTTCACAATCACTTCAGCTGACCATTCTGATAATCTTCTTTTATTTTGATCATTTATGCATATCATATATTCTTGCCTATTTTTTCTACAAATTTATTCACAGACTCATTTATTCATATATTGTGTAAAACAATGACTGACAAGTAAAAAGTTAATTTATAAAGAGTTAATACTTTCTTTGCTTTATTTTCATAGCACAAACTGATTTATTATCTGAAACTATCCAAAAATGGCTGGGTCGTCTGGGACGCAAAGGCAGCTATTTCCACCTTTTGACCACAAGATGTCGTTAGTGTGCACCGTCTTGAAAAGCTTCAAGTAATGAACCTTTTTACGATACAGTTGAGGGGAAGCCTCGGTGCTTCGCAAAGCTTCATTTTTCCATCACTACTGCTTACCTATTGCAGATCCAGTCTTCCCAGCCTGGTGCAGGTCTACAATTTTGTTTCTGGTGTCCTTAGACAGCTCCTTGGTCTTGGCCATGGTGGAGTTTGGAGTTGGACTGTTTGAGGTTGTGGACAGGTGTCTTTTATACTGATAACGAGTTCAAACAGATGCCATTAATACAGGTAACGAGTAGAGGACAGAGGAGACTCTTAAAGAAGAAGTTACAGGTCTGTGAGAGCCAGAAATCTTGTTTGTTTGTAGGTGACCAAATACTTATTTTACCGAGGAATTTACCAATTAATTCTTTAAAAATCCTACAATGTGATTTTCTGGATTTTTTTTTTCTCATTTTATCTCTCATAGTTGAGGTATACCTATGATGAAAATTACAGGCCTCTCTCATCTTTTTAAGTGGGAGAACTTGCACAATTGGTGGCTGACTAAATACTTTTTTGCCCCACTGTAGCTTTGTTTTTATTTTAAATACTTTGCATATTAAAATCAACTTCTAAATGTCTGTTCAGTAGTCCCTATAACATGACTCAATTTAATTTGTGGTGCATCTAAGGTGCATCTAATTAAGTGATAAAAACAGTTGCAAATGTTGTACAAAATAAATATCACCACTACTCATCTTTGCACAAATAAAACGTGCAACACTTTGTTTTCTACAAATTATTTGTAATATCCGTTTATTATATTAATATTTAACTTGCATCAGAAAGGTTTCAGTGACTTCTTGCAAGATGTCGGCAAAAAGTCTCACAATTTATTTCCAGAACATTATACGTGATGGAATACACTAAGCCTCAAATAGCACTCCGGAGCAGTGTTCGAGACTTAAGGTGCGTTAAGGGCACTACGCTTTGGTGTTTTAAAGACCTGGGACAGTCTTGCGCACTTAGTTCCTGTAGCATGCACGTGTTCGCGCTCTCAAGTGGCCAAGGCTGCAAGTGTGGGTATTTGGACAAGACAAATGTCCTGTAGAGTTCAGCTCCAACCCTAATCAAACACCTAAGGCAACTAATTGAACCTGAACCATCCATCTAACCAACTTTTGTCAAGGTTGGAACAAAACTCTGCAGGACGGTGGCTATTCAGGACAGATGTTGGCTTCATCTGGCAGATAGCGTTTCATGTTTGGTTTGTTTTTACATCCATTACAAAATGCACAACGACTAATGTGAATCAAATTCCCTTTTCCAAACAGATGGAAAATGTGTGGTTCCTTGGTGCACACTCTAGTTTGGAAGACAGCTTCAGCATTACCCACACATTAAGGTCAATCGAACCTAGGTCCGCACCAAAACGCAAAGGGTGAAAATGATATCATAAACCACTAGTGTTAGGTTTTGTCTTGCTCACCTTGACCAACCCCAAACTTACCATCCTCCCTCACAGCACCCCATCCAATGATGTAGCATTCCATATTTTTGATGAAGCTATGCCAGGGAGAAGGCAAACACACAGTCTGGATGGTGTAGGACTTGGGGGCAGGGATGGAGAGTTCCACCAGGGCCACATCGAAGTCCATGGTGCTGCCATTGAAAGCTGGATGAGGGATGATCCTTTGCACTGGAATCACCAGAGCACCCACTCCAGACCAAATGACCGAGCCAAGACTTACCGTCCAGCTGGCAGGGTTCAGGTCACTAGTAACGAAAACAAAATAAAACACTAAATCTTCCCTGTTCAACTCTGTCCAGATCTGAAAGTAGAGCATGTTGGGTAGATGTCAATCAAAGGTACACTACCCTCTGAAGCAGTGAGCTGCAGTCAAGAGCCATTTGCAGTGGATAAGCGTAGCTCCACAGCGGTGAGTGCGTTGGTACTGCAGACTGCCCACCCATGGCCATTCACCTCTATAGGCAGTGACACCACCAATAATCCTCTCCTGGCCCATTGCTGGACGATTCCCACAGTCTACAAAGTAATCAGGTGACCTTTTTATTCTTGTTCTTAAAGCTAGTTCAATGGGTCCTTAGTAGGGGTAGATATCATATTTACCTTTACACCAATAAATACGAGGCTGTGAGGAATGCATGTACAGTCTGTTCAACGGGATGTACAGTTGTGCGACTTGGTGTCAATCAGCCGACACAATATTGAAAATATGCTATTTCAAAAAAACTTACAGTGCACTAAAGAACTCTGGGTTGTGAAAATTGGCGATAGTACAACCTTTTGAACAGACTGCTAAATTTAAAGAGGTCATGAACTGAGAAATCAAAATTCCCTTGATCTTTTGACACATAAGAGGTCATTATGCTATTAAAAAATTCTGTAAGTTTCAGAGCTCAAAACTTTCTTGTTAGTCTAAAAACAGCTTACATTGTAGCCATTCTGCCAAAACAACAGGTTATGGAATTTGTCACTTTATGATGTAATAGTGTGACTAAACACCACCTCCTCAGAAGATCAACACCTGCTTCTACATCACTGCCTGTTTAGCCCCATGCGCGTGTAGACTGTAAATGACAAGAGCAGTAAACGCAAGTCTACGCACTATCCAAAAGATAAAGTTCATTTTATGAACTTTGTTTTTTAAGTTCCAGATCGCGTCAGTAGGAACTTGGTCCTTTGGGGGCAGTCGTGGCATAATGGTTAGAGAGTCGGACCTGTAACCTGAAGGTTGTGGGTTCAAGTCTCAGGTCTGGCAGGAATTGTCGTGGTGGGAATGAATAACCACCTTCCACCTTCAATACCACAACTGAGGTGAGACCCTTGAGCAAGGCACCAAACCCCCAACTGTTCCCCGGGTGCCGCAGCAATATGGCTGCCCACTGCTGCGGGTGTGTGTTCAGTACTGTGTGTGTGCGTTCCGCCACGCCTATTCAAACAGAGCTTTCTGATTAAAAACAGAACAGAAAATAGCCTATTACTTCTAAATTATGTTTTTGATGTAAAAATCTTGATAACATAAGTGGACCTCAGTGAACAGTACAACATAAAAAAAAACAAAGGTAGTTCATGACCCCTTTAAATATGGCACCTACCCTGACGAAGGTCTACTCTAGCTAGTTAACATTTCATTAAAGTAAGTGCAAACCAGAGTTAATGTTGTAGAGCAGGGGTGCCCAATCCTAGGATCAACTCTGGTGCCTGTTTGCAAAGTTCAGTTCCAACCCTGCTCCAACACACCTCTTTGTAATAATTACGTGTTTGATTAGGTTTGGAGCTAAACTTTTCAGTAAGGTAGATCTCCAGAAGCAGGATTGGGCATCCTAAAGACTGAGATTATGGATAGAGATTATTTACCACAGTTTTTCTCGTCAGCCTCATTGGAGCAGTCAGCGACTCTGTCACACTCTGGGTTTGTCTTGCTGATGCACATGTCTCCGCCACAGTTATAATTACCACTGCAGTTCCCAGTAGCAGGGTTATAATCATTACTGACTTGCTCAGAGGATGGGCTCATAACTTTAGCAATGTGAACCGTAGTGGTTGTGACACTAGGGACGGTGGGGGCAACGTGGATTTCTGGTGCAGTATTGGTGTAGCTCAGAATCCAGTTGCGGAGCTTGGTGACACGGGAATAGACTCCAGGCTTGTTGATCTGTGCGCATCCCACTCCCCAGCTCACCACGCCAGCCAGGAAAAAGCGTCCAGGGGACACTTCACATACCAGAGGGCCTCCAGAATCTCCCTGAAGGACAAAACCACATTTAAAGCAGTTGAATAATTAATTTTGAAACACTTTTTAATCAAACATTTTTACTAGCACCCTTACTTGACAAGAGTCCACCTTCCCTTGAAGAAATCCAGCACACATCATATTTTGGGTAAGTGCACCTCTGTATACAGATGACTTGTTGCAAACTTTCGAGTCAATGATCTTCACGATTGCCTTCTGTAATGTAGAGGGCACCTCACCTGCTCAGACACAAAGAGGAGTAGTCTTAAAAAGAGTAGTCTCAAGTAGCTAGACTTTTGACTTGTGGCAAAACCGCTGGTCTTCACGGAATCTTATTAAGACTAAGAACTTAGTCAAGACAAGAGCACCTAAATGACCAAGTACATCTGAATTAAACTTCACAAACTCAACGAAAAGTATATTCAGAAGCCATACTCACTGGTGTACTGATTAAGAGCTCCCCAGCCAGAGACAATGCAGTTTTGCCCAGGACTGAAAATATGAGAGGATGATGGCATACAGACTGGCTGAACATAAGAGCTGAACGTCAAAGGTGTTTCCAACTCCAACACGGTCACATCACTGTCAGTGGTCATGGGATCGTATATCGGAGAGACAACCAGGGACTTGATGTTTATTATGGTGGCTTCACCCTCCTCCCCACTGACTAGATTGGCTCCCACAAGAGCCGTCCAATCTTTTGGGTTGTTTTCTCTTTGGTATATAAGAAGACATATTTAGAAATACATTGGTGTCTAGTGAAGGGCTGATGAAGATTCTACAAGAATGCTTCCTCACATTTCAAAACAGTGGGCGGCGCTGACGAGCCAACGATTGTTGATGATGGATGCGCCACAGGTATGACGGCCACGTAGTCTCAGACTGACCTGCCATGGTAGCTCCCCGTGACGGGCGTTTTCACCACCCACAACACGGTTAGCCATGGCTGGACGTGTTCCACAGGCTATAAAAGAAACAGTGCTTAACAATCAAAGAACATAAATTAAGCTAGAACTAGCCACTGCAATTCTATGGTTCTTTGGTTGATAACATGCTTTTAGCCTTTAGCATGTTTCTATGCATTAAGACATGTATTTTAGGTATTCTAGGTGATTTCTAGGTTGTTCTAGTTGGTTTATTGGTGGCTTCTGGTCTCTGTGAAATTCTTGTCCCTAGATATAGCTTGTGTACATCTTAAATTTAAAGCTGCAGTCCATAACTTTTTTTGGTTAAAAATGATCCAAAATCAATATTTGAGCAAGTACATAACCAGCCAGTGTTCAAAACTATCGCCTTACTTTAGCCCGATTCACAACGGTTAGCTTATAATAATGTTTTCTAATTTGAGTGGTTTTCGTGGGAAATTCGAGCATGGCACTGCGTCATTACGTCACGTCTGTAAACATAAAGAAGTTGTCCTGGCTACAAGACTATCGCATGTGAGGATCCTGTAGGTGGCAGATCGTTTATAGCCTTTTCTCACAGCAGCTGGAATAATTAAATGTATCATTTTGGTGGCGGATTGTAATCCAGAAAGTATTATGTGTTTATGAAACACATGTGAATGAAATTAAATTATATTCCAGTTTTAAATGTGCTTCTGATTACAGATAGCCTGGAATTACATAAGATTTGTATTTTAAAGAAAACCAGTTTCTAAGGGAGCATAGTTTGCTTTTTGGGTTAAAATAATTTTTTAAGATGAAATTCGAATGGTATGACATTTAGAGATTAGACTGTACAGAAATTGAAATCTACACGCTAATACACATTATACTCATAGTCACGCAATGCTGATGTTGTTAACATTAATAATTTGAGAATAAAGTATAACAATAATAATAATTTGCATGGTTTTGATGTGATGTGAGCTAACCAATCTTTAGATTAAATCACCATTGGTAGTGAGATTTATGGTAATGCTTTTTTCCTCAGTTGGTCAGAACAAATGTGGCAGACTTGTTACTTACTTGTTCAGATGGCAATATACAGTGAAAATTCTTATTTGGGTCATATATTCCAAGACATAGGCTTTAATCTGTGATTGCAAAGTACAGTAAACATCCACCGGTGCGGTGACTGACTGCCACACATACTCCTCAAAACATTAGATTCATCCGTGCTGAAGCCATGCCGGATCACAACCTCACACAAGGAAGATAATTCCGCACACAGCTGCAATTCCAGGTTTTCAAACAGAGATGGCGACAAAGAGGCAAAACTTGTGGACTGCAGCTTTAAGTCTATTGTTTTTTTGCCAGTATTGCTGTCCATTGGGCGGAAACCCATAGAAGAAGACTAATAGTGCACATTGTCTCATTATGCTGCACAATTTGACATGGCATTCAAATGTGTACCAATATTATGTACATTTAATCAGGATTTGTGGTTTGTACAAATCACTAACCCTTTGCGATTGTGATGTTTGCCTTAACGAGCACAACTATAAATACATGTTCCACTCCTTTAAAACTATTTTGATACTAAAATATCAAATGTCATCAATTAAGTCCTTTACTCACAGCAAAAATTAGTTCTTAAACTTACAAAAAGGAAACTAACAGATAACAGCAAGATGGTGACACTTACAGCAAAAGGCTTCATCTGAACCATCAACACAGTCGGTTATAGAGTCACATTCTGGATTTGTTTTTGTGACGCACTCGCGATTGTCACAAGTGAATGTGTTCTCAGGACATTTACCTGCCATAAAGAACAAACAAATCTGAGCACTCTTAAGTTTACAATAAACCTTCAGATATGATCAATAATATATTATCTTACTGATGTCATTCGCAATCTCATAGAATGATTTTCCACTTGCTCCTGGAATTATAAAATAGGTCAAAATAACACTATTATTGACTTCAATTATTTTTAAAAAAAACATTTTAAGAGGAAAAAAGGAAACTGGCTTACCAAGAAGGACGATGCCAGTGATCTCTCCATAATCTGGGATAACAATGGGTTTCCCATTCAACATGACCTTCAATCCAGCACGGAGGAGGTCTTGAACAAAACTCTCCGTATACCCCTGGACTTGAGAGATCCGGAAGACCAAACGTAGAGTGGTCAAAACATTTGCGTTGGCATTCCTGAAAGATATCACAGACTCTTAAACAAATACCATAATTACCCACCATGTGAAAGGAATAGTTAACCCAAAAATTTAAATTTGCTAATAATTTACTTACCTTCAGGCCATCAAAGATAATATGAGTTGTTTCTTCATGGGAACAGATTTGGAGAAATATAGCATTACATCACTTGCTCACCACTGGATCCTCTGCTGTGAATGGGTGCCGTCAGAATGAGAGTCCAAACAGCTGATAAAAACATCCCAGAAATCCACAAACAATCTCCAGTCCATCAATTAATGTCCTGTGAACTGAAAAGCTGCATGTTTGTAAGAAACAAATCCATCATTAAAGCATTTTAACTTTGAATCATCGCTCTGGATGAAATAACAGTCCATAATCCATAATAACGCTTTTTCCAGTTAAAGTGTGATGGCAGATTATTGTGATGTCTTTATCAGCTGTTTGAACTCTCATTCTGACGGCACCCATTCACTGCAGAGCATCCAGTGGTGAGCAAGTGAAGTAGTGCTACATTTCTCCAAATCTGTTCCCATGAAGAAACAAACTCATCTACATCTTGGATGGTCTGATGGTAAGTAACAGTTTCAGAGAATTTTATGTTAAAACATAGCATGTAAGCAGTGTACCTACCCATATGCAACTATCTGGCAGTCAATAAAGTGACTTGCCACTGCAGAGGCGCTAAAGATATTCCTGATCTGTAAAATAGTGATAACAGCAAAACCCTTTTTACATCTGCATTTTATTGTTTTGAAATAACTAATAGATTATGCACATTGACATTCATGTCTTCTGGTCGTACCTTTTCTTTCAGAGTCGCGGTCAGAACTACAAAGAATCCTGATGTTTTATCTTGCAGATCCGGATCATAACTGAGACCTTCCAATTCCACTGTTTCCATGAAATAATGTTCCTCTTGTATTAAATAAGCTAAACAGGGAAAACAAGTTTGGTTTAGGTTTCCATCAGTATCATAATATTTTGATTCTTTGCACAAATGACTATAAAAAAAAAATATTGAGTTCACCTGTCATAAATCCCACAGAAACCCCAATGATGAGAAGAATCAGTATTGCAGCTAAAGTCATACATTTGCAAGTGGAGAGGTAAGCTGGCCGTGGATCACCCTCGGGCCGCTTATTCGAGTCTTTCTTCTCCATTTCAGTCTATACAAAGACCTGCAACACAACCTGGACATCCAAACTGTAAAACACAAGAACACATGGAGGTAAGAAATACAGACAGATGACCAGGTAAAAACAGGATTGGGTTTTTAAGAGCTCAAAAGCATTAGTGACTCCCTTGGGTGCCGACATTGAAAATCATCTTGCGGGATGCCAAAGTATTAGTTCACCAGCCATAGAAAGAGACAATACTAGGAGTGGTTCAGAGAAGCCAAAACAAACCTCTGTCAATTCAGAAATGTTCTAACAAAGAAATATGAAGCTTGCTGTTCCAGAATATTGATATAGTTACTTTTCACTTCAGGGTTGTAAATGCCACAACAACTCTCTCATTACATATATCGACGTCAAACAGTTGATAAATAATGGCAATTAAAATGATTATTTGCATGCTTGCCAACAACAATGCAACAGTATCAAATAAAAAGGTTGAGAAAACAATACAGTACACTCCAATTAATCTATAATATAATCAAATGGATAAAATATTTGAAATTGAAGAAATATGATATATAATCATTAAATACTTATTTCAGGTCACAACAACTACAATAATGCATGCTAAAAACAGTAGGAGTATGCTCACTATATATGCCATTTACATACAAAATGAAATATAAAAATATTTTCGTTTTTAACATAATCAAAATTGCTATTTTACGTGACTATACAGTTAAAATACTATTCTGAGGAACTCGATACAAAGTAATGCAAAGAGTAGGCTAGCCTATTAAAACTGACTCTGTGAGTAATAACTAATGGCACAGTTCACGCACCAATAACTAGTTAAGTGGTGTTGAATAGATAGTTACTCACCGTTTCAGACAGCATCTGGCCACTGAGGCATCTGATCCTTACGTTGACGTCCGAATAAACCTCACGATGTTTGGAGACTATATAGAATGCAGCACTGTTATGCGGTAGGCTTGCCAGTGGGCGGGGCTTCACACAGGTGAGGCCGGGATCTCGTGTTTGATTGGCCGGTGCTGCGTTGTCCACATAAAACTGTTATTTTTATAACAAAATCCTCAAATATTTCTCACAATATTACTTTAAGACTTATAAGAGATTTAAAGAAATAATAGTTGTTGTTCTTAGGAGTGGTTAAATGGGGGTGGGGGGGGCTTATACCAGAAACAAAACCTGAAGCTTATACTTCAAATAGTTTTAAATTTCTATCTATCTATCTATCTATCTATCTATCTATCTATCTATCTATCTATCTATCTATCTATCTTTTCTGTCTGTGTCAAATGCTTCATGTCATTTTATCCTCTGTTTATGTCCTTATTTTGTATCTTTTTATATTAGCCTACTTATTCTGTTATATTTTATATCTTTTAGTTCGTAGAATGTATTCTAGCTAACAAATTCTGAGTTTGTATTAGTTTTATACCCGTTCATTTTATTTAGATTTTTATAGTTTATATATATATATATATGTATATATGTATATATAAATTTTATATATGTGTATATATATATACATACATATATATTACTTATTTTATTATACATTGATGTTTTCCCATGTTTCATGCTTGTAGAATGTATTTTAGCTGATAAATCTGTTTGTCAAATGTTATTTTTTATTTTTATATTCATTTTTATGATGATATGGCTGTTTTATATCTCATTATTCCCTCTCTTTTTTTTCAACCTCATAGGTTTAATCTACTGTGCAAAATGAAATGCAGCTTGCCACACTAGCCCACCGCTCCTCAGACTTCTACTGACCTGGAATAGTATTAAGAGTTGGCGTGGCTTCAGACAGCAGCTCCTCTTACAGACCCTTCTAAAGTTAACCATCAGTTAACAGACCCTGAACCATTATAACTGTGTTACCCAATAAAGCCCAGACTTGGGTGCCAGTGTGCACTGATAAAATCTGGAAAGTCCTGCTGTTCAAAAGAGCACCAGCGAGGCAAGACACACTGAGCCTTTCATTCATAACTGCTAGAAAACTGCCATCACAAATGGAGGGACCAACAAATCTCAATTACCACACACGTATTGCATTAAATATCAGAGTGGAAACTATACTGGATCTCACTAGTATATTGATGTACATGCTGTTTCCACCTAAAGTCAATCCTGAAAGTTTACAAGCAGGGCTTTGTGGCTGTGCTAAGAAGCATGAATGGCTATTCTCAATCTGATATCCATCAAAAAAAGCCCTCTTCTTGGAGGAAAAACCCTTGTTTCCAAGCTTTTAGTGAAGGTTATAGAAAAACATGATTTGAGTGTATGTGAGAGAAGTTCTTCTGTTATACTTTAAAGGAAATATTTACTCAAAAAATAAAATTTGCTGAAAATGTCCTCACCCTCAGGCCATCCAAGATGTAGATGGGTTTGTTTCTTTATGAGATCTGGAGAAATGTCACTTGCTCACCAATGGATCCTCTGCAGTGAATGGGTGCAGTCAGAATGAGAGTCCAAACTGCTGATAAACATCATAATAATCCAACTCCAGCCCATCAGTTAATATCTTGTGAAGTGAAAACTGCATGTTTGTAAGTAACAAATCCATCATCAAGACAATTTTAACTTCAAACCATAGCTTCTGGCTAAAATACAAGTTCTCTATCCATAATATTGCTTTCTCCAGTAAAAAGGTAATCTCGTCTGAATCAGGAGAGAAATATGCAGATATAGCACTGTTTACAAGCAAAAACAGTCTGAAACAGCTCTAAACAAATAAATTTGTGGATTTTGATTAGAAAAGACAACAGATTAACTTTTTCACTGGAGAAAGTATTATTATGGATTAGACGCATGTTTTTGCTAAAGTAACGGTTCAAAGTTAAAACACCTTAATGATGGATTTGTTGTTTTTTTTAGAAACACTCGGTTTTTCATTTTACAAGATATTAGACTGGAGTTGGATTATTGTGATGTTTTTATCAGCTGTTTGGACTCTCATTCTGACGGCACCCATTCACTGCAGAGGATCCATTGGTGAGCATGTGTAACAAAGTGTATGCATGTTCTTGACAAAATAAAAACATTCTCCCAAATAGGGAATGGTCCATAACCGAGTCTTTAATCTTAGGAATTAGTTTTGCGAATGTAAAACAGAGAAGACGACACCATAAAGGTAAACACAAATGTTTTCTCAAGGCGTCTCAGAACCGAAGACCTTCAAAATACAGTTTCCATTTAGATTATACAAAGATGTTCACTGAAAGCTTGTTGAATGTTCGACTGTGTGTGTACAAAAGCCTTCTGAGAAGGTAATCCTGTGGGATCCACCCTTTGAGTTACAGGCATAATCTTTGTTTTTGCTTAATTTAGAAACGGTTACATCCCAGATGCTTATTAATGTCCAAATTAATAAAACAACACTGAAAGAACTAGGACAACATCACGCACCCATTTTCATGAACAGAAAACATGCCTTATAATTCAAACCATAATCAACTCACACACAAAAAAAAGAGTGTTTCATAAACCACAGAAACAGAAACAAAACCAAACCAAAAACATTGATCCTGAGTCTAAATACAAAATGTATTTTTCATGATTTCAGACCTAACAAAAACCATCTATTTTCTTCACCAGACACCTATACAATGCACGGAAAAGAGGCAGAATATTATCCATCCTGCTGTTGAATGAAAGGGTTCGGAATGGCCTCCATCCCGTCCTGTGGACAGATCAACACGACAGACGTCCCTCGACATACAACCAGACCGAGCTGCCTGGTGTCTTCAGTCAGTTTATACTGATCATCAGGATCTGCGTAAAAAGGATGTGATCAGGAATCATGCACAACGATTAAAATATAAAAATATGTATTAAAATAAATAAACATTAAAACTTGAATCTTATTAACTGTTTGATTAGAATAAAAATATAAACGATTAAAATAAATTAAAAAATAGCTAAAAATGTATTCAAATAAATTTAATTGTTTTTATTTATTATTATTTCACAATCAGTCTGGAGATTTTACCTCGCATGTATTCAATGGTGCCATCCAACACAAGATTCAACAGCGGGTCGAAGCCTTTTAAGACCCCACTTGCTGAAAACAAGAAACAATGAATGTTAAATTCAACATAACTTAAGCAAATTATTATGTCATTATATTATTTAAACCCTTAATTTATCTCATAAAGCAACTGTCTCACCTTCACGACCTCCTTGGAACTTTACTCTTATATGTTTGTCGATGTATTTCGACAAATCAAAAATACTCTCCTTCTTTTTCTTCTCTTTATCCTGAAAATCAAGACCACGGATTATATATATATATATATATATATATATATATTATATTATATTACAGGCCTGTATATTATACATCAGACAATGTAGCTTAGCGCAATAATACACAACACAATACATCACGTATACAATAACCAGCTGGCTCTAGTGTGTAAAAATAAACTTTAAGAGCCCACGAGACATTTGTGTGTTTGTTTGTAAAAGCCACGCGTCCATAGAAGCGTTTATAAAGTGAACGGTAAGGAAACGTTTGCGCTACTCACCGCCATGTTCAAAACTCCTGTACGCCCCGCCCACTCTGCGTTGACGTTTGACGCCTGCCTCCTCTCGACCAATCACAACACGCGCCGGTGAACCCTGACAGAAAATATATTTAATTTTATCATCCTCAAACACCAACAGATAGAGATTAAACACAATCTGAAAGCTTTGTATTTATTTTCTAATGTTGTTAAAAACATAAACATGCTGAGATAAGATCGTATGCGCGATTAGGTCGAGGCGCTCGGTACATCCGGTGAGAAACGGACAAACGCGGGAGCGAAGCGCGAAAAAACAAAACAGCAAATGATTCTCTCACCAGCGTAAAAAAAACGCTAATAAACCGCTATTTTTATGATTAATATCACTTTGGGGGTTATTATATGAACTCGAAATGACGGAATTACTTTTTAACAAGAGGTTACAGGTGCTTGTGAAGAACAGAGATACAGATGAGAGGTAAAACCGATTGTATATGTATGTGTTTTAAACATAAATATGACAGAAATGTGTGTTTTGGGTTTGTGAATTTGTTAATTGTTTTGTATGTTATAGCATTTTGTTTTTGGAGGTTCTTAAGTGTCTAAATGTGATTATTTGTGATGCTTTTTTAATCACAGACGTTCAGTCATTCGTATCAGTATTGAACTGCAGCCATCATCAAATCCTGTCCATAGAAAGGTGAGAAATTATCACTTATGCATCATTAGTTATATAGTTAAATAATGATTTTTGGTATTTTGACTTTCTTTTTGGTTTTATCAACAGGATTTGGTTGTACGGCTGACGGATGATACTGATCTTTACTTTTTATACAACCTTGTCATATCAGAGGATGATTTTCAGAGGTATTGTGATCTTATCATGTCTTTTTATATAATATTGTTCCTTATTTATTTAAATATTTTACTTCTGTGTGCAGTTTTCAATGTAATAATCAATATTCCCTTTCCTCCACAGTTTAAAGGTACAACAAGGGCTTTTAATAGACTTCACATCATTCCCACAAAAATTTATCGACTTGCTTGAGCAGTGCATCTCTGAACAGGACAAAGAAAACCCACGGTGAGAGATTATATGGATATTATCGCTTTTATATCTCCTGTTAATGCATATTGGTTGTGCGAACCATTTCTGTCTGTTTGTGGTTCTGTCAGGTTTCTCTTGCAGCTCACGTCGGCTTCATCAGCATTCGATCACAGTCCTTCAAACCTTAACATTGTGGAGACGAACGCTTTTAAACACCTCACGCATCTCTCTCTGAAACTGCTGCCGGGATCTGATACTGATATTAAGAAGTATCTGGCCACCTGTCTGTCCACCGTAAAGGTGAAACTCATCATGGACTTGGACTACAAAGAGAATATATATGTCATAATCCTGCTTGTTTTTAATGAATGAATCTTTTATACGTCTTTGGTTTTTGGTTTTGTTTTTTTTTACAGGAGGAAAAGCAGCAGTTGGAACAGAAGTTGAGAAAGACTGAGGAAGATCTGACAAGACAGCTAAATTATGCGCAGCAAGTAAGTCACATGTAAGATTTCTTTCCAAGTGAACTTATTGTTATATACTTTTATTTTATTTTATTTATCCTCCAGACCCTGTCTGAGAAAAGTCGAGAGTTGGACAAACTGCGATCTGAATGGACGTCGCAAACGACCTCTCTGTCCAGCAGACACATGCAAGATCTCACAGCGGAGCGTGAAAAAGCTCTCGAGGTAACATCCACAGGCTGACATCCATAGACATTTCAGTGTTGAATTCAGCATATCTATTAATCAATCATATTTATTGGTTGTATTTTTATTTATTTTTTTATCTTTATATAGTTCTGTTTGTTTTTTGTTTCTTATTTTATATTTGTTTTATTTTATTTTATTATCTTGTTTTTTTATTTAAGTTTAGATTAGGTATTATATTGGAATTTGAGTTGATTTAAATTAATTTTATTTAATTTTTTTGTCTTTTTTTTTTTGTTTATTTTATTTCTTAATTTATTTTATTTATTGTTTTTCTTTTCTTTTTTGTTTTGTTTGTTATTTTGTTTATATTTAGTTATTTTTATCTTTAGGTATTTTTTTCTTTTTTAATTAAAAATTGTTGTTTCTAATTTTATTCTGTTATTTACTTTTCCAATTTCTATTTATTTTTATATTTTCATTTCTATTTTATTTTTATTTCTTAATTTATTTTTATTTCTTAATTGATGTTTATTTAATTTTTTTGTTTATGTACTTTTTATTTTTGTTTTCATCTTTTAGGTTTTGTTTATATTTTTGTTTAGTTTTTATCTTAGTTTATTTATATTTAAATGTATTTTTTATTTTATTCAGTTATTTGTTTTTTTGTATTTCTATTTATCTTAATTTTATTATATTATACATATATACACACACACGCACACATATATATGTGTATTAGAGATGCACCAATGTATCGGCCAACAATCGGCATCGGACGATAAAAGCAATTTATTTCACTTGTTCAAAATCAGCCGATGATCAGGGCCGATTATATCCTGTCAATCAAAAGGTGGTGGAAAAAAAGTGTCAGACTGCAACTCATACTGTGAGTGAAGAAAATCTCTGTTGAATTGGGCTGTCAAAATAACGTGACAAGGCATTAACAGTTAAAAAAAAGCGACATTAAAACAGGCTCTATTTGACCAGATGAATCGCCTGTAGTTCAAGCCAGCATTGCCAGATCCGCAGTTTTTCTCTACACCAAACATTTGTAGCACGCCTCGCATCCAATAATCACAAAGAGCTCTGTGCTTTCTAACTTCTGATAAGAAACAATCTCTCAGCTTTCAAATCCTGTACATTCTATCACAAACAATGAATGCCGTTTTGACGCTTTTAAATGTGACGTGACAGATCGCTATTGCACCTCAGTTCAAGTTCAAGTCTCTTCCAGTTTAATAAGTTATAGTGCAAAATACACATGAATGTACATCAAAAGATGTTGAAAGATACAGTATGGCTTACCAAAATGTATCATGTCTGTCTAATGTAATCGCTCAATCGGTGTTTCAACCGCGGAAAGATGCCAATAAAACAGGTTGTGAACAGTATGTCACTTAACGTGACATTTACCTCAGCAAAGTTATTCTGCTGTTCACAGTTCATTAGCTATAAAACAACACTGAAGAGGACCTTTTTTACTTATAATTATATATGTATGTTTGAATAAATTTGGCATTATGGTATTTATGACGAAAAAAGGAAAGTTTATGGTAACAAAAGTGGTTAACATTCAACCTGTTCTTTTTCATCAGTATTATTTGTCATTTGAATTTTGCGAACGGGAGTTCCTCTTTTGCTGTGCTATAAGCCGGGCTTCGGACGCTTTCACTTTCGAATTCGAATTCACAACCTTGTCACTTTTTACAAGAAAAGATAATTGTCTCTTTTGCTCATATCTATTCACTGCTTAAAACTAAAACAAATGATTGAAATATGGATTCATTGTTATTTTTAATTGAGAAGTACATCAACAATGAAACAATAGGCTACAAACTAACTTATATAATGTAATTAACATAAACGAATAAGACGAGGCATGGCATAGGCTACACCAGAACGTTTAGCAAACACTGAGGAATCAAATAAATAAAGAACATTTAAAGAAAGCCTCCATAGCAGCAAAGACACAACCAACATGTTCACCTGCAGAACATGCACTGGCACAAATGCGACCACGTCAAATTTGAACTCGCACATAACTATCAGTATCGGCTGATGTCATTCTGAATAATCGGCTATCGGTATCGGCAGAGAAATTCAGTATCGGTGCATCTCTTAATATATATATTTTATGTATGTGTGTGTGTGTGTGTTAGAAGCCTTTAAATGTATTTTTTTCTAATTGTATCCCTTCACAAATTAGTGATCTTGCTGCACAGATTTTGTTGTTTTATTTGTTTTTAATAGACTCAAGCCCGTCTGCAGCATCAGAATGAACAGCTGCGACAGGAACTTGAGTCGTCTCATCACAGAAGCACCCATCAGCTCCAAACCAAAGTCTCCGAGCTGGAAACGGCCAACAGAGAGCTCATCGACAAGAAATACAAGAGCGACTCCTCCATTCGAGACCTTAAAGCCAAACTGGCCAGCCTGGAAGAGGTGCGAGATTTATTCAGAAGGATGTGGTCTGGAAATCAGAAGGAAACCTGATGTTTTATCTTTGTGTCTCTGTCCAGGAGTGTCAGAGGTCGAAGCAGCAGGTTCTGTCGTTGAGGAGAGAGAACAGCACCCTCGACACCGAATGCCACGAGAAAGAGCGTCTGGTCAACCAGCTGCAGATGCGAGTGGCCGTCTTAGAGCAGGAGATCAAAGATAAAGACCAGCTCGTGCTGCGGACCAAAGAGGTGCTGGAGGCCACACAGCAGCAGAAGGTGAGCGCCTTCCCACAGTTCTCATTAGCATTATGCAAAAATAAATGTAATTCTTTTTTTATAGTAATTTAAAAAAAAAAATTGGCATGAAATGGATGTCATTGTATTTATTTATTTTATGTTTCTTTGCTAGAACTCTATCGAAGGAAATGCTGAAAGTAAGCAAGTTCAGATCAGCAAGCTGGAGGCCACGGTAAAATCCCTGTCGGAGGAGCTCATCAAGGTTTGCATCGATTTTAAAAGTAAATGATTTCTATTTTAAGTCCAGTCGAATGCGTCTCACAGACATAATTTCTCAGGCGAACGGCATCATCAAGAAGCTCCAGGGGGATCTGAAGGCTCTGGTGGGGAAGATCAAGGTGAAGAACACCGTGACGGTGTCTCAAGAAAAGATCCTGCAGGAAACTACGGAGAAACTGCAGCGGGAGCAGCGAGAGCTGCAGGACACCCAACAACGGCTCCGACAGAAAGAGGAAGAGGTACGGCATCGACCCCACAGTGTGCTGCCAACAAATGCCTGCTTGATGAAAAGTTCTATTTATCAACATTGTCTCTTGCTTTAGGTTATGAAATTAAAGGAACAATTAGACGCTACAGTTCAGAAACTGGACGAGAGCAGGGAAGTGTTAAAAACCAATGAGAACGGTGAGGACTTCTATTTATTCTGGTGATTTTGTTTTTTATGCATTTACTGTTTATTTATTAACTTTTTTTCTTTTTGTTTTTATCTTTATTTATATTCATATTCATTTTTCTAATTGTTTATTTCTTTTTGTTTTATCTTTCATATTTTGTTTCTTTTATTTCGGTTTATTTTTATTAAGATTCTTGATGTTTATTTTTCTATATTTACATTCTATTTATATTTTATTTATTTATATACTTATTACATAATTAGCATTATGTGTGTGTGTTTTGTAACTTTTTGTTTTTTATCATTCATTTATTTATAATTCTATTTATTTATCTGTTTTTATTTATGTATTTGCTTACTTTCTGGTTGTATTTCTTTCTTCTTTTTTCCCATCTATGTACTTTATAGACTTGACATAATTAACATCATTTATGTCTGTGTTTTAGGTTTTTTACATTTTTATTTTATTTCTAATTCTGTTATTTCTGTATTTTTTTTATTTATATTTATAACCTTTTTTAGTTTTACACACACACACACACACACACACACACACACACATACATCTCTCATTAAAATCATATTTTTAATTTTAACATGGTATTCTTCAGTAATAACTTGGCTGAACAAGCAGCTGAATGAGAACCAGCTCTCTCGGAAGCAGGAAACTGTAGGAATGTTCGAGACTCCTGCTGCAGGTCTGAGAACAGGAAGTGTTCCTCACAGTATGGTAATTAATCGCTGTCACTTAAAGTCTAGCATAAAATCCGCCAAACAGTATGTTGTCTGTAGATGTAGCAGGAAATCAAGCAGTAACTATCAGTTTTTGCATGTGAGATTGGACTTGTCTTTTGAAATGTAGGTGTTCTTGTCTTCTCTAGCTTGATAGCAAAGGTTTCCCCTCGTCTTTGGGACAGGGTTTCCCCATCACCTCTACGATAAACTCCAAATATCCTCATCCTCTTCCTCTTTCCTATGTGAGCTCAGGACCTCGCTCTGTCCTGTCAGCACACAATCAGACGTCTGGACCAAAGGCAGGCCTCATCTCCTCTTCTTTTCTCTTATGCCATCTTTATTTGTATTTTTCCCTACATTTATTAGTTTTTTTTTTCTCTAGTTTGCATGTCTCTATTATGTTCTCTGCTCACACTGAACACAATTCTTTCTGATTTTTTCCCAAACTTTCACTTTTTTTTTTTTTTTGCTAATGCTTGGAATGATTCGATTTATAGCGTTTTATTTACTGCAGTTGCTGTACAGTCATGGCCAAAAATATCGGCACCCTTGAAAATTATGATCAAAGGTTGTGAAAATTAATCTGCATTGTTAATCCTTTTGATCTTTTATTTTAAAAACTCACAAAAATCTAACCTTTCATTGGATAATAAGAATTTTAAATGAAAGGGAAATATCATTATTAAATAAACGTTTTCCTCAAATACACATTGGCCACAATTAACGGCACCCTTTTATTCAATACTTTTTGAAACCTCCATTTGCCAAAATAGTATAGGAGTTTTCTCTTATAATGCCTGATGAGGTTAGAGACACCTGACAAGAGATCAGAGACCATTCCTTCATCCAGAATCACTCCAGACCCTTTAGATTCCCAGCTCCATGTTGGTGCTTCTTCTATTCAGTTCACTTCACTCATTTTCTACAGGGTTCAGGTCAGAGCACTGGAATGACCAGCAGAAGCTTGGTTTTGTGCTCAGTGACCCATTTTTGTTGTTTTTGAGGTTTGTGTTTGGATTATTGTACGGTTGGAAGATTCAAACATGGCCCATTATAAGATTTCTAACAGAGTCAGTCACTTATTGATTTTTTTTATCTGTTGGTATTTGATAGAATCCATGATGCCATGTGTCTAAACAAGATGTCCAGGACCTCCAGCAGAAATATAGGCCCACAACATCAAAAATACAGCAGTATATTTCATTGTACACATGGGGTACTTTTTATCCCTGTGTTCACCAAACCCATCTTGAGTGTTTGCTGCTAAAAAGCTAATTTTTTTAGTTTCATCTGACCATAGAAGCCAGTCATATTTGAAGTTTCAGTCGTGTCTGATAACTGAATATGCTGGAGATTGTTTTTGGATGAGAGAGGAGAATTTTTCTTGAAACCCTCCCAAACAACATGTGGTGATGTAGGGGATGTTTGACCATTTGTTTTTAAGGTTTTCTGACCCCGAGACTCAACTATTTTCTGCAATACTCCAGCTGTGGTCCTTGGAGAGTCTTTAGCCAATCAAACTCTCCTTCTCACTGTGCATTAGGACGATACAGACACACGTCCTCTTCCAGGCAGTTTCGTAACATTTTGTTGATTGGAAATTCTTAATTATTGCCCTGATGGTGGAAATGGAAATTTTCACTGCTGTAGCTCTTTTCTTAAAGCCACTTCACTAATTTGTGAAGCTCAATTATCTTTTGCTGCACATCAGAAATATATTCTTTGGTTTTTCTCATTGTGATGGATGATTAAGGGAGTTTGGGCTTTGTTTTCCCTCCTATTTATATTTCTGTGAAACAGGAAGCCATGGCTGGATAATTTCATGTTCATAATCTATCTGGAGTGCTCAAAATTGTGAATATGAATGGGAATATACTTCAGAGATATTTTACTCATAAGAATTATGGGGTGCCATTATGGGGAATTATTAGGGGTGCCAATAATTGTGTCCAATGTGTATTAGAGAAAAACATTTATTTCATAATGATATTTCCCCCCCATTTTAAATTCTTATTATCCAATGAACGGTTAGATTTTTGTGCATTTTTTAAAATAAAAGATCAAAAGGATTAACAATGCGGATTAATTTTCACAGCCGCCTTTGATCATATTTACCAAGGATGCCAATATTTTTGGCCATGACTGTAATAACATTTTTGGCAATTAACCTTTGTATTATAGACCGTTGATTGTGGCAGGAGCAGATGGAAAACTGGCCTTTTTGGCTGCTCATGTCGGTTATGGCATCTTGCTCTGGTGCTGAACAATGATGTTTAATACATGTAGCGCCCCAAAAATCTACTTGAGAAAATATTTTGGGCTGAATTTCCAAAAATAAATTTTTTTGAAAAAGGAACATTATTGTGAAAAAAGTATATTTTACCATAATTTTCTGAAAATATTAAAAATAACAAATTCCAAATTTGCCAAAAATATTGTGAAAATATAAAAATGTTTTCCAAATTTTATAAACACAATTTTTTATTACATTACTATAATTTTGCGAAAATATTAGAAATGTGTTTGTATGTTTTATAAAAATACAATTTTTATAACATTTTCCACCACAGTTTTGTGAAAATATTAGTAAATTGTCTAAAAAAATCAGTTTTTATAAAATTTGTCACCATCAAAATACAATAAAGTATTTTTCCAAATTGTCCAAAACACATTATATATATATATATATATATATATAACACATTTTGTGAAAATATCCCCCCCACACACATTTTCCAAAAGTACTGTTGTAACAGTTTCAACACAATTTTTTGAAAATATTAAACTTTTTCTAATTTTCAAAAAATACAATTTTAATAATGTTCACCATAATTTTGTAAAAATATCCAGCTTTCCCCCAAAATTTTCAGAAAATATTTTTTATAAAATGTTTCGTCATATAACATTTTCACCATAATTTAGCAAAAATATAAAAATCACATTTTCCAAAAATACATTAATTCATTTTTACCATAATTTTGTGAATTGTGAACTTTTCCCCCAAAAAGTTTCCAAACATAGTTATAACATTTTTCACCATTTTGTGAAAATATAAAAAAGTTAAATATTTCAAAATTTGTCTACAATGTTGAAAATAAATACACATACATACTGCTGCGAAAACCTGCACTCAATTGACTCTGATTGAGATCCTAAAAATGACATTCTAGCCGTCAGTGTGAGCAAAGCCTTGTTCAGTGACAATCACTGCTTCTGAATGTGTCAGACAAAACACTGTTGAATTCTTTTTAGGTCCAGTTTAACCCTATGAGTGCCAAACCTTCAGCAGCAGACATGAGTCCCACTGCACTCTCCCAGCCCTCCAATAAAGAGAAGTGAGTTCCTCTTTCAATCCATTTACTTCCTGTTCTCTCTGTAATAAAGCCTTTGGGGTGATCATATCTCTGATCTCAACAGCGGAGAACCTGTTGGTCTGGACTCCAAGTACTTTGAGAGACGAGATGACAGCATTCCTCTCCGTGGCCTTTTACCCAACATGCATCTAAACAGAGGCAAACCACAAAAACTATTTTTCCCCATTTATTCCTAATTTCTAGACCTTTTGATTAAGTATTGAATATCTCTACCTACAGAAGTTCCTAAGCCTCTGAACACGGCTGGAGCAAAACCAACGACGTCCGCAGCTTCTGCGTATTTCCCAGGATGACGAACAGCAGTTTAGATGCACTTCTATTCATCACTACGTTGTGTGTGTGAACGCCACTACTAAGATGTGAATTCATTGCAAAGTGTCCATGCAGATGATATTCATGTTTGTTTAAAATGTCTTCAATAATTTATTAAAACATTTATTTTTAAACCCATTTCTCAACGTGTTTACTATGGAAGTCAGTTATTACCACAGGATAAAAAAAGAAAGAGGCAGAATTGCGAGATGTAAACTTGCAATTTTGAGAGAAGAAAGGTGGGTGGAAAAATTGCAGTTTATATCTTGCTGTTATGCCTTTTTTAGAATTGTGAAAACAAGGTCAAAATTGTCAGCTTATTTTTTTTCTTTACTTTTTTTCTGTGGCGGGAGCAGGCTTTTTTTCTCTTACAATCCTGACTTTTGACTTGCAATTCTGAGAAGTCCAAATTGTGAAATAAAAACAGATTAAAGTCAGTTACATTTTTATTTTACATTCCATAGTGGAAGTAAACAACTGAATTGTGAAAAACTGTCACAAGAAAAAAAAGTCAAAATTGAGTTGTTTTTTTAACCTTTATTCTGTGGTTAATTGGTTTACATTTACAGAGTTTCCTTGATTGTTTGAGACTTTGGGATTAGCATGGGACTAATTTATCAATAATAATGGTGCTAAGTTTTGGTCCTTCAAGTCTGTGGTGCCTATAAAATGACTTTTCAGTGTCTTAAACTTGATTGTGCCATACAAGAACTATTTCTGAATGAATGAACTTTTGCCAAACTCTCAGAGAGCTGCCATTTCGTATTCTCGAAGTGTGCTGTTAATGTAATTGGCAATTTTATTTAAGGCTAATATAAGGATTGGAGTTCTTGATATGAATGGCAGTGTGTGGTTTGCTGTGTAAAACTGTATATAATTCATTGTGTGTACATTTATATTTTTGTATTTATGGTTTACTATAGTAAACTTTGTAATCTTATCATGGATTGCAGTTTGGCTGCTTGTTCATCAGCAGCTAAATTTTAGGACAAGCGTAAATAAAATCTAAAGCAGTTGGAAAATTTGTCCATGTTTTTACTGTGAAGTTAAAAGTATAAAAACAAACAACATGATCGCACATACATCAAAATATTTAAATTTTATTGAAATGCATGTTTAGATACTTTGACATATTTACATTGTTCGGAAAAAACCAATACACCATGTTTAAAATTCATAATGAAGACAGCACAACAGAACCACAGAACGTAAAAAAAAAAAACTCACTGTATTCTGAGACTAAGGAAATATTTTACAGGAAATCATCTCATAAATATCCAAAGCACACAACTAATATTACAGATTAACTCGCCTGTCTTGCGTCAATAAAATATCCACACGTTTGGTCAAATGTCAAATCTTAAAATGAGCCATTCATCTGTCTTTATGAAAACAAAAAAATGAAGAAAGGCCACTGGCAAATTTCACCTCCTGTTTCTCAATGTACTTCTGTCAGTTGGCATTTGCGTAAACGTACATATTATTAATAAAAGAATGTTTCTACACAAGGCCGAAAGCGAATCCAGACAAACAAAAGACGCGTCACGTATTTCAGTTTCACTGCTGATCTAGAATCAGCTCTTCCTTTATTTTACGCAAGACTTTTCAGTTGCGCAAGTCTGACGCTGGTCAGATCTCGAGTCTTGTGCATCACTTAAATTCGCCAGTTTCCATTAACAACACAATTTAAGCTGGGAAAAGGCACCATTGATTCTAAGTGGTATAAAGAAAACAGGCTTCAGCTTAAACATGAGTAGAAAACGAAAAGAAACTTTGAAGCTGTACCACAATCATTCCATTGCGACGTTCGTTTGTCAAAGTCTGAAACCGAACTGTCAATTAAGGCCATTCACGTCAAAGCATTGGAAATCCGTAAAATTATTTTATGTTTCCTAACAAACTCGTGAACTCATGAACGCAGCACATTTATAGCAAAACCATTTAATTTAGTAAGGTCACTGGGCCTCAAAAATGAATTTGTGTGAACGATTCAAACAAAGTCGTTCCACTCAAAACTTCACAAGTAATTTTACGAACGATTAACCCAAACACAATTTAAAAAATTTGCGAATGACTTGCATAACTTTGTTCTAGGCTTTATTCTTGGAAATAGTTTTTGGAAAAGATTTACACCGTTTGTTGATTCAAATTCCTATGATTGGTTTTAGGAATGAGTTACTCAAATTCGTTCAACTTAATCTAGTAATCGTGTGTTTTGAAGGATTTACCTAAATTCGTTCCAATCAAAAATTTGAAAGCAATTTTATGAACAATTCACACAAATGCTTTTAGCTGATGTTCTTAAGAACGGCTAACGAATGACTTGCATAAATTTGTTCTCTGCAAATTCTTGCTAAAAGTTTTAAGGAATGATTTACAGAATTTTTTCGACATGGTTTTACGAATGAATTACATAAGTTTGTTCAATGCAAATTCTTGCGAGTAGCTTCACGAGCGATTTACACAAATTCAATCTGCTTGCATTTAATGAATGGATTTTGTTATTTGTATGTCGTCGCTAGGCCATTCTGATAAGGGGAACACACTGTGTTCGGAAACATTCCTGACCAGGATAATGTCCCTGAGTGAACTATGGTAATGAAGATCTAGACAGTTGAAATAGAGCAACGTAAAAAAAAAGAGGCAAAAAAACAAACAAACAAAAAACACAAAAGAATAAATACAAGCCATTGCAATAGTGCCTTTGGACAGAACCATCGTTAAATATATGTTCTTCTATATACATTTCTTTTAAAAAGTGGTGCTCTATTGGTAATTCAGCAGGGACGCCCAGTCTTAATCATGGAGACTTTCCTTCCTGTCTGTAATGTCCCTAAACCTTAATTAACAAGTTCAGGTGTATTTAAATGAAACACTGCAGAAAGGTAGAGCTCTAAGTGCAAGACTGACCGTGCCTCCGATATAGCTTTACGTTTCAATAAATGACAACAGCCTCCATGCGCAGTTCATTCCTCGATGGGGAATAGGGGGTGTGGCCAATTCAGTCACATCGAATCTCCCAATCACACGTTAGTGTCCTGTAGGAGGGGCTCTTTGGCCTCTCCAGGTGGGTGGGGACTGTGCGGGTGGCCGTGGGGTGACGTGTGCTTCTTCCAGCTGCCCGCACGAGCGCCCATATGAGGGTGCTCAGGAATGAAAAGTGCCACCAGGAGCGCCAGCAGCACAGAACATGCACCGAAGAGGAACGGCGGTCCCGGGATTATTGCACTCTGTAAGGGGAACATGATTAACACAGTCAAAAACCTTTCCAAAAACTACCGTCTACACTGAAGGCCTATTTAGATTCAAATTTTCGAAACTAAACTATGCGCAAAGACTTTTTAAAATGCATCTCTATAGACTCTTTCAACCTACTGAAAAAACATTCATTCATTCATTTTTACATACAGAGGCTAGATTGAGTTTTGAATGGCTTGGATACCAAAAATTATGTACAACAACAACAATTTACACAAATTAGATCTGTTTGAATTCTAACATATATTTTTAAGAATGATTTAAATTGATTCTGCCTGGAACTGTTTTACAAGCAATTTAAAAATTGGTAGCGAACGATAACATACTTTTTCACAGAATAAAAAAACTAAAGTTGATTCTGCTTCCATTTTTAAATTGTTTTACGAGCAATTAAAAAAATTGGTACCAAAAACATCCTTCAGGTATTTATTTATTTTTTTTCAGAAAACGTTGCAATTTTACGTAGAATTTATAAAAATTGGTTCTGCTCAATTTCTTAAGAATGCTTCTACGAACAATTCCCAACAAACTCGTTTGGCTTAAATTCCTGCAAATAGTTTTATGACCTATTTAAATTTACACTGCTTTGAATTCTTAGCAGTAGCAGTAGTAGTATATTTTTATTTAATGCCATGTCAGCATCTTAGGCTATTTTCATGGCAAAAACAATTCAAAAAATACAAATATATCAAATTAAAAAAAAAAAACAGCAAACAAACAAACAAGTTATATTACACAAGATTTTTTACGCTTCGATTTCTTAAGAATTGTTCTACTAGCAATTTACAAATTCTGCAAATTCTCAAGTTTACACAAACTGGTTCTGCTCAGATTATTACGAATGGTTCTATGAACAATTACCAAAAAATTCATTCTGTTCGAATTCTTGCAAATAGTTTTAAATGTATTCTACTTGACTTAAAATTAATTCTATGAACAACTTTTCATAATTTTTTGGACAATTTACACAAATTGTTACAAATAGTTCTTCAAACAATTAACAACAAACTTACTCTGCTTAAATTCTAGCAAGTGGTTTTGCGAACAATTTAAAACAAATTGTTTCCAAAAAATTATGCAGTGTCATGGAAAATCTTAGCAAATATTTTTTACTTCAATGTTGTTTAGTAGCATCAGCCTTCAGCATTTTAGCGTCTGTTAACAAAAACTAATTTATCCATTAAAAAAAACTAAATTGTCAGTAAACAGCAATCAGCGTGGTTCAATTCAATTCAACAATGTGCGGTGACTTACCTGTTGGTGGTGATCATGGTGACGCGTTACATCCGGTTCTTTCTCTGGAACTTGGTCCAACTCGACATGAAAAATGTAGAAGATGAAACCGTAGAGAGCCGGACCCAAACCGTTACACAGCCCACGGATTCCCGTAACCATACCCTGACCCACACCTACAGAAACAAGCGCTTTACAGTCAGCCTTAAAGAATAACCCTGCATCTGTAACATCATATATCTCGGGAAAACCAACCTTGTTGATCCGGATCGGCTGTGCGGGAAATCAGAGCGCTAACAGCAGGGAAAGTGATACTAGACATGGCGGCAACAGCTCCAGCTGCCCACATCATCCTGGAGAATTGGAAACGATGCCATTAGTAAAGAGTCATTACTTGTTAAATTATTCATAAAGCTACAGTTCAACCAAAAATTATTTATATATATATATATATATATATAATATAAATATTGCTGTTTTTCTTTTTTTTTCCTCTTTATTTTTATCAATTTTAGAAATTAAAATTTAGGCTTAAGGTCTTACCAAGGCTCCGATCCAAACCCGTACCAGGCGAGTTGCAAAATCTGAAATCCCAATCCCAGCAAAATTGTGTTCTTGTTCCCGATGGAACGCATTAGTAAACTTAACACCACAGTCTGTAGATGAAAAAACCCACATTTAACAATCCACATTAAAAACTAATGACGTAAAGTCCTTTATTAGGAAAATACTGACCTGTGCAACAATAGACAGCAATCCTAGGACAGCGATGAAAGCTGCAACACTTTCAGGTGAAAATCCCATTATCTGCATAAGAGGATAAAACAATAAAACTTTACGGTCCCTTTGCTAACAGGATTTCGATAAACCAGACTTGACCCAGTAAACACAATTAATTAAACAGCAAGTTAAAGATTAACCACAGAGATAAATGAAATCTGTCTCTTGCCGTACCTGTTGCAGATAGAGGAAGAAGCTGGAGTATTGACCAGCCTCAGGCAGATACGACAGGAACACTGTTATACAGATGAGCAGAACCGTCGAGTCCTGACCCACTTTCCTCAGAGACTGCAGAGAGAAAGATATTGACGTCTATAACCAAACTGTGTGTGAATGTCATTTTTGAACACACTTCTTGATTTAAGAACAGCTCTTTGAACAATTTACATACATTTGTTCTGTTTAAATCTTGCAAATAGTTTTACGACTTTATTATGTTAAATTTATTCTGTATTGACTTCTCAGGAAATATTTTACGAGTGATTTACAAATTGGCACCAAACAATTCTTTCACTTTTTTCAGAGATTCACATGACCTCAGCAATTTTACAATTTACTCAATTTGGTTTCGCTCAAATTTTTATCAACGGTTCTATGAAAAATAAGATGAGCAGAACCAATGAGTCTTGACCCATCGAACTGTAGAGAAAAACTGTTTGTAAATATAAGATGTTTTTTTTTTTTAATGTATCATAAATTTAAAAAATGTAATGTGGATATTGGATATTTAATTGTGCAACAGAATTTCACTCATATTTGTGCATCTAACATATTTAGCATTTCAAATTAATCTTAAGAATTTAAAAACACTGTAATCTTTTAAAATGCAACGTATTTAAAAAAAATACTAGTGTACACATGCTGTACTAACTCTATTTGAGATCTTTCGCTTTGCATTCGTTTATGTGCTTTGAGCCCACATGTGCAACATCCAACCTTAAAATGTGACTTCTAAGTTTGGCAGGACTGTATTAACCAATAAAAACAAAGAATAATCTTGTGGGAAACTCATGCAGACTTCAGAGGAACTCCTTAGAACAAACCACGTGTGAAAACAGCTTTATATGCTACACGTACAGAAAACTCCATTGTGTTGACACCTCGTGCTGTCGAGGGGAAATGGGCGTAAAAACGTTTCTCTACGGAAAACCACACAGGATATGAGCGAAGTGTGGTGTGCTGTCCTGTTTTTAAAATTTCCAGCCAACACTCATGCTCAAGTTACTATATTTGCAATGCAGTTACTTTAATAAAACTGATTATTCAGTAGGGAAATACTTCTATCCATTGGGAACTGACTGGACAGTGAAATGAGGATTATGATATTATTGTACCGACCATTTTAAACAAACTCAAAAAGGTCAAATCTACTTACAGCGAAGGGGTCTGCTTGTTCCCATGAGATTGGAGCGCCCCAGGACGCCGGTCTCATCTTTTCCGGCAGCGATTCAGGCACGGCCACCAGGATAAAGCAGATGTCCAGCATAGCGATGGCCGAAGCTAGAACTACTACCAAACTGTCTCCATACACCTGACTCAGATACGCGCCGATGGCCGGGCTGATCACCAGACTCGCCGCAAACGTGGCCGAGACCTTTTGGAGGAAGAACAGAAACGTTAATACAAAACAAAGCGGTAAAAAGAGAGATGATGATGACATGTTGATGGGTTATACGTACCATGCCGTAAGCCATACTGCGCTCATGCTCTTGGGTGATGTCGGCCACATAGGCAAATATAACTGAGAAGGTAACGGCAAACACTCCAGATACAGAGATAACAGCAAAGTACCACCTGAAACACAACAGGAATTTAAAATGCATGTGACTCAAGATGTGCATTTATGTTACAAAATAGAAACAAACCGATATATCGGTTTTTTGAGATGATCTGTATCGACTACTAACCGATATTACAATAAATAATAAAGGTGTTTTTGTTTCAATTTATTTCTTTATTTTTACTTTGACACTAGACACAGAAAATAAAAAAATATATCTCAATTTTGTACACATCTAATTTGCATTTTTTAAATTAACGTAAAAACAAATAATACATTTTTAAAAAATTATATTAATTGTAATGATAAATTAAATATTAATTTAAATACTAAAATGACAAAACAATAAAAATAATGAAATAAAAATACATTTTTAAATGACAAAAGCATGCAACTAAACTATTAACATTTTAAAACTGTAAATGCAGAAAACTAAAAACTAGTGGTGGGCATAGATTCATTTTTTTAATCTAGATTAATCTCACTGTAATCTTGGAATTAATCTAGATTAAAATGGCTCATTTGAATTCTGCCAAGTAGATAAGTAAACAACTAGCAGTAATCAAGAATTTAATATTGATAATAACATTGAAGACATTGTATGATTATTCCTTAAAGATAAGGTTTTAATAGTTTTAGTAGTAGTAGCCTATTACGTTCTGCCCAATGTCTTCAAGTGAAACCGAACTTTTATTTTGACGGGTTGCCGTGAGGATAGTTTTTCTCAAATGAAACGCTCGAATGCTCATGAAGTGACTCTCAGAGCAGTTCTGGAGATGTTGTTCATGTATTTATGTCCTCATTTAGTGAGACGACAGACGTTAATATCGCCGCAAGCGTCGTGCGCTTCTGTATGAGTAGTGAACAAACCCGTGCGTCTGCGCCATACATTAACACAGAGACACACAGAAGTCATATTTAAATAGACGTTTTGCGGCTTAATATTTACAAATAGGAGTGGGAGTGTGCTCACTTGTGTGCGCCACGCTTGTTTGTGTGTGTGTGTGTGTGTGTGTGTGTGTGTGTGCGAACCGATGCGGAACTCCGCTGTGCGCGCGATATTTAAGATGAATTAAAATGGCACATTAAATATTAAATTAATATTAAATCAAATACTGAAATGACTATTTTATTTTTGTTTTTATTCTAATGACAAAATTAAATAATATATTAAATTAATTAAAATAAATTTTCAACCTGCATTTATATATTAAAAAACCAATCCAAAAAGAAAAAAATGTAACTAATCTACTAAAAAGTCGAGACTGAAAATATAAAAATTAAAGCTAATTCAAAGTATTAATAAACATTATAATTAATACTAAATTAACACATTTTCAGGGCATTCAAAAGATGCATTTCATGATAAATACATGCAGACCTCCAAATCTTGCAAAATTAAACATTAAATTAAAAATTTAATTTGAAAATTAAATAAAATTACATTAAATTAAAATCACATTTCTTTTCAATTTAAAATAAAATACACATAATCTTTTACTTTGTGTCCAAAAAAAAGCAGCACAACGTACCATGGGCTGATCTTTAATAAAGGAATTGGAGCACATGTGAAGAAGACGGTGAGTAAAAGAAACGACTTCCTTCCCCACACGTCTGACAGAGCACCAATCAGAGGAGCGCTTAAAAACGACAGCAGACCCTGCAACAAAAAAAACACGCCGTTAATTAATCATGAACTGGATTATCAGAACGTAAACGTTATGATGTTAAAGATGATACCTTGACCCCCTGAACCAAGCCGTTCATGAGAAAGGTGTGTTTCGGGAACGTTTCATGAAGAGCCTGCAGACACGAGACACAAAACAGCATCGGTTATGACGCCCATACAAGGGTATTTTGAACTTTGAAGCTTTCCTGCATGATCATATTACACAATATAACAACAGAGGCACACAATGGGTTTATAACACCCGTAACATGAAATAAACGTCACCTGATATGAAAATAATATCTCGATTTAACACAAAAACAACCACAACTTACTCCCAAAGTAGGTGCTGTCAGCAAACCCCAAGCGAAGAACTCCAGAAATATGACAATGACGGCATGATAAACGCTGGGGGAACCGAAGCCTTGAGGCTGGAGAGAGAAGAACCAGAGACGTCAACCACAGTGAAGAAACTAACCAGTATTATTATACACATCCTTTAAAGCTTCGTTTTGGTTTTGACACTGAGATGACATGATTAGGACTGTTTGAGGCCTAATCTATCAAAATAGAGCATTAGACGTTTTCGTGACAGGAATCATGCACCTGTTTTTTGAGTGCCGACCACTGCAGATTCTGCCTTATTTTGTGCTGCAGGCAAGATAATAAAACATCCAAAGAGGAACTCTGGGAACTAGGTTCAAATTCAGACCTATTACAACCTACAATTGTAATAAAAATAAGAAAAACTGACAGCCAGTGAGCAGGACATTTGATAACATGTCTGCTTCTGTCATGGGAACAAGCCAGTCGTTTCTGGCGACATGCGAGTAAAAAGATGAACATTTTAAGCAAATAATCTGCAACTCAATGGGACTGGCCACATTTACAAATGTGAGGAGCTTATTTGAGTTTAAAGCATTTTAGGCAAATTACTGACCATTATAATATTTATCATCAATGGTTTATTTGTAAAGAAATGGCTGTTTTGAGGCAGAATTGGTATTGTTAATGGCAACTATTAAAAATCGTTTTCAGTAATGGAAATATAAATATTAAATGAAAAACTTAAATGGAAATTTACCTGAAGTAAAATAAGTTGAAGTACTAAAATTACTAAAACTAAAGACAAATAAAAATAAATTAAAGCTATATATATATATATAAAACATGCTAAATATGACAAAAGCACATAAGAAAATAAGTTGAAGTACAACTTAAAGTGAAATAAATAAAGCTACATAGAAATGTAAAAATAGCTAAAGCACATAACTAAATTACTTAAACTTAAAAAATTAGAAATGTTGCCTTGAGAACTAACCTTGACTAATATTGCCTTGAAATAAAACCGAAAAATTTACACAAAAACTATTAAAAATTACAAAAGCACCGAACAAAATGACTAAAACGACTAAAACTTACGCTCAAATTCCAAACACTATGTGCTGAATTTTACATTTAAAAGCTAATTCAACAATTTAAAGTATATAACACTATTTTCAGGACACTCAAGAGGTACCTTTCACGACAAATTCATAAAGTTAGATATGATTATTATGAGTTGTCTGACAGACTATATACTCAAATGACACATATGAAGTTTTGCATATCTGCTCTTCACAAATCAATACTACGGCAGTATAATAACATAGGATGATAATAACTGTACTTTGATATTTATCATGGTACTGGTTTACTACCATAAAAAAAGGTAAAACTAGGCTAAGCAATACTAATGAATGTTTATACGTTACTGTTTTGTTTGACTGTCCTCATAAGAGTAAAGTACATAACTATTTAAAGTTTTTCCCTGTTTTTTATGATTAAAGACTGTATTATATTTAGAGCCGTGAGTAACGACATCTAATGTGTCATCAAACCACCTGTACATTAATAAAACCACCTATAATTTTCAGATTTATGTATGTGATGTGATGTATTGCTCATTACAGGAAGTAAATGCTGATGTTTACAGCCTTGAATGTCAGGTACACTCCTCAAATGTGTGCTCGAAGCATTTTGTCCTTCAAACGGTAAAATAATACTAATGTAAGAGTTAAATCTTGGTGTCTGAGGTGTTTGTTGTGTTTGAATCCAGCAGACACTCACCGTTCCTCCATCCTTGATGATGATCTTCTTCGCCAGTAACAAACTGCGATTCACTCGCTTCTTCTTTTTCTGGGTCATATTATCATCCTAGTTCTTCACACTAGGTTAAAATCGACTTCGTTTTCACGCAAACGCATGTGTGTGGACGTGGAGTGGGACACAGAGGAGGGAAGAGGGGGGATTTTCAGAAATTTTGGGATGTTTTCCGTCCATTCAGTTTCGCATCATGTACACAGCAGCCATCTTCCCGAAAAGAGACGCATGGTGTGCGTCATGACGTCAGCATCATTCGATTCCGCCTGGCCACGCCCACACACAGCGCGCGCACGTGGTCAAAACACGAGTATTCTTAAAAAGTAGTAAATAGTATTATAGTCTACATTTATTATATGAGCATTTCCATGTTAACTTTACTTTTCCTATAGCTTTTTAGCTTCATTTTTAATTTCTCTTTTTATTTTCTTTGAAGTTCACAGAAATGACTCTATATGATAATTATAATACTATTATATATATAATAATTATACTACTATTAACACTATTATAAGTGTGTGTGTATATATATATATATATATATATATATATATACCGTCAAACGATTAATCACGATTAATCGCATCCAAAATAAAAGTTTTGTTTACATGATATATGAGTGTGTACTGTGTATGTTTATATATATATATATATATATATATATACAAACACATGCATGTATATATTTAAGAAAAATATATGTTATATATTAAATGTTTATATGTAATATAAAATACAAGAATATAAATATATAAATGTATATACATGTAAATATTTTCAAAATATATACTGTATGTGTGTGTATTTATATATACTTAATAAATATACACTGTACACATATATTATGTAAACAAAAACTTTTATTTTGGATGTGATTAATCGCGATTAATCGTTTGACAGCACTAATATATATATAGCTTAAAATCTGCAAAGGGGTAAATAAATGTAACAAATCATTTTTAAAATGTATAACTTTTTATTGCAAAATTATACAACATTTTATCAAACTTTGATTATTGCCTTAATCCTTTAAACAATTGAGAAGATAGTGATGAAATTACATTTTATAAAAATTCCCTGTCAATTTCAGCAAGTCAAGAACAAATTTATACTCGCATGCATTATGTATTTGGTATGTTACGGTCTCTGACAGACAACATGTTGAAGCCACTCAGACATGCCGTTTTCTGCTTCAGTCAAAACTTCCATTAGTGTGGGATTTCCAAGAAATGCATGTACTCCTTGGACCCCTGCTTCTCAAAAGTTCTGCTGTTTATTGTGCACGTTATTGTTTTGACAGACATCAATGTCATGATATTCATATGATGTGGATTTGAAAACAAATGGATTGTTAGGTAATAATCATTTATTTATTATCCGGAAGGTATTCAGTGAAGTGACTGAAATGTTTTTTGCGTAGTTCATTATACTTATTTTATGGAATGAAGTTTATTTTGTGGTTTAGTTCATATTTGCATATTTTTGATAAATAAACTTTGATGTAATTTAGTGCACTTGAACTTACAATAGACCCCTTATAATTTTTGGGTTGTACCTGATGTCCCTTGTGGTGCATGTCCATTAAATCACAAATGCAAAACATTAATGTTAATGAACTTTATTTTGCATTGAACAAAAGCATGTTTCATGACTCTGCAGTACCATGCACACCAGAATCTGAATTCAGTCCCAATGACAGATCCCTTCAGGTTGAAGATTCGTGATGTTGGAAATATTTACAGGTCAGAGGTACCTCACAGTCCTCTAAAACATTCATATTTACAAGCTATAAACAAAGAAAACAACAGACCACAGCACATAAATACCACACACATTACAGTTTCTGTCATGTAGAAGCTTTAAGCAATAAATAATAAATATGTAACGAACACCTACATTTTTAGGTGTGGTAATGTAATGAACACTTTTTCTTCTCTGCAGTTTCAGGAAATTTTCTATTTATTGCAAGAAATAATCTACTGCCAGTATGAGTCTGACAACTACTGATAACGAAAAACTGAATTTACAGGCGTCCAATACTGCAACTTTTCTCTCTATTTTTGCACTTCTAAAACCATGTGTTGAGCCATTCACACATGGACATGCTACATTATGTATATATGTGCCAACTGCTGGTGTGAACACTCTGCATGATTTCACTTGATGTTAAGATAAACCAATACGAGCCAAAAATGAGGAATGCTGTTTTCTTCTCTGAGATGTTCTTGTAGGATTGATGACTTCAGTTACATGTCAAGCATATTCGAGGGTTATGACAGTCATGACACTGATTTTTGGCGTTATGTGACTCTTGTTGTTACAGAAAACCATAACAATTGTATTACAAAAATAACCCTCATACAGGAAATCATGAATTTCCTATTATAGGAACAGCCAAAGACCAAAAAACATGGCACCTGTGTTACAAGAACAATCCTCAGAAAGGAAACCATGGCATTTATGTTATTGAAAGCAACTGTCAGACTAAAAACCATGGCAACTGTGTTATAGGAACAACCGTCAGTCTGGAAACCATGGCAACTATGTTACAGGAACATTTGTCAGAGCAGAAACCATGGCAACAGCGTTACAGAATAACTCTCAGACTGGAAACCAAGGCAATTGTGTTACAGGAACATCCCTCAGAAAGAAAACCATGTCAACTTAGTTACAGGAACATTTCTCGGGTTGGAAACCACAGCAACCATTTTACGGGAACAAACCAAAGATAAGAAACCATGACAACTTCGCTTTGACAACATTCCAACTCTGACAACATTCCTCAGACAAGACACCATGGAAACAGCGATGCAACGTACTTGCATTACAGAACAACTCTCAGAATGGAAACCATGGCAACAGCATTACAGAATAATTCACCATGGCAACTATGTTACAGGAAAATCTGTCAGATCAGAAACCATGGCAACAGAGTAGACTGGAAACCATGACAACTGTGTTACACTAACATCCCTGGCAACAGAATTACAGAGCAACTCTCAGAAATGAAACCATGGTAACTATGTTACAGAAAAGTCTGTCAGACCAGAAACCATGGCAACAGCATTACAGAACAACCCTCAGGCCGGAAAATGTAACAACCTTCAGACGGGCCATTACATGCAACAATGTCAAAACTGATAAAAGGATGTTTACAATCTACAAAAGAAGCGTTACTATAGTAACTCTGCAGAAGTTTTGTTTGTTTGATGTATTATAATATCTCATCTCTTGATGGTGCACGCAGGGAAATTATAAGGAGTGAGCAGATGTGGATGGCTGATAGAACGTTCAGGTGTGTGTTATGTTTCAGGACTGGATTTACAGCTACACCGCAGTCCTGTTCATCATTTTCTTGTCTTTTTCTTCACTCAGTCTCTTCCAAAGTCTTTTCACATGTTTGTTCGACCCGTTCTCACACTCTCCTTCCCTCATTCGAGTTTGCTGAGGAAGTCGAGCAGAGCGCGGTGGAACTCGCGGGGTTTGTCCATGTAACAGGCGTGTCGCGCTCCTGCCAGCTTTACCACGGTGTGATGAGGCAGCTGAATCAGGTTCTTATGAGACTGAGCGCCCAGATTAGTGTCTAACTCTCCATATATGACCAGTGTAGGAGTCTGTCATACAGATGAGAAGTGAGAATTAAAACCGAGCATTAAAATCAAGGAATTCTTAAATGTGAGATGAATCGAAAGAAATACGACACCTGAATGTCGCGGTACTGCTGTGGGGTGATGCCGCGGGTGCCCACGGGGGCGATGGGCACAAAGCCGTGCAGCTGGGCGCTGTGTTTCTGAAGGAACGGCAGGGCGTAATGGCCGCTCATAGACGGGCTCAGTAACACCGGTGTTCGCACGCCCAGAGACTCCAGAAAACGCTTTAGCAGATCCACGCGGCTCTGATCCGACTTTACCGACTCCGAGTCCGGAGAATTCCCAAAACCTGACAAGAAACAAGACGATTTAGTGATCTGCTTATATGTTTTTTTTAACATATAAAAATCAGCATATCAAGAACATATATAATAAAGTTAATTATAAGTACCGGGCAGGTCGAGAGCGAGGGCTTGGTACCCATTGGTCGCCAACAAGCTGAGGGTTCCCAACTCCTCCCAAGTTTTAGAGGTGAAGGCCTGACCATGAAGAAGCACCATCTGCAGCCTGATGGAGAGGAGATACAGTTGCTGAATCTTTGCAGTTATATAAGAATAGGTCATAATACTTCAATGCAGAATTTTGTAAGTTCAAAAATCACCATGGTTACCATAGTTTTCATTAAAATACCACTTCCACACAGTGGGAATTTCATGTGAGGGAGAAAGTTTTACTTCTGCAAAATTACTATAGCAAACTGATTCTGCAAGCGAAAGCAAGGTTTCTCGGGGGAACACAATATTTTGCAAGAAAACACAAAAGTATCTTGTTAAACACAATATTGCAATGCAAATGAAGCCAAACGTTTTACAAGCAAAAGCAAAGTTTTTCATTAAACACAACATTTAACGAGAGAATACAAAAGTTGTGCGAGAAAAAGAGCCTGAGTTTCTCGGGGGGGGAAAGTATATTTTGAGAGAAAAAAGTTTTACAAGAAAACACAGAAGTTTATCTGTGAATATGATATTTTGCAAGAGAACACAAGTTTTGTGAGCGAAAACAGGGTTTCTTAGGGAGACAATATTTCGCGAGAGAACACAAAAGTTCTGTAAGTAAACGGAAAGTTTCTTGGGGAAACACGATATTTGGTGAGAGAATGAAAAAGTTGTGCAAGCGAAGGCAAAGTTTCCAGAGAAACGCAATATTTTGCGAGAGAATGCAAAGTTTCTCTGTGATCTCAATATTTTACAAGAAAAGGCAAAAGATTTGCAAGTGAATGCAAAGTTTCTTCGGAATGCAATATTTTGGAAGAGAATACAGAAGTTCTGCAAGCGAAAGCCAGGTAAAATTTTTCTAAATCATAATGGGATGGGACATAATTGTAGATATGGGATATAATTGTGCAGAGAAATTAATAAAAGATTATACAATCATTTTAAAATAATTTTAAAACGTAGGCTATAATGTTGTATTTTCCCTTTTACCAAGTTTTACTACAACAAAACCAAAAAAAAAAACTATGGTTAATTCTTGTAAGGGCTATGATTACGAACTGAAGAAGGAATCAGATTTAATTCTATACAGCTTTATGATGTATATTTGGAACGTGCCAATAATGCCCCAAAACTGATGTCTATCTATGCAGCTCAATACAGTCATTATATAACTATGGCATAAAACTTAAATTATATGAAGTAACCTGACCTGGGCACTATCTGTCGCCCAGTGCTGTCCACGGGCAGAGCCTCCCTGAAGAAGAGCGGCGGGTCCCCGGGCAGCTGCCCGGTCCTGACCGTGATGTTGATGCTGTTTGGCGGCGGCGGCGGCGGAGGAGAGGCGGCGATCAGCCCCATCCGCTGCTGCACCTCCAGAGACGGCTCCATGCTCCCCTGCCGCATGGAGGGAAGCAGCAGATACAGCAGCACTGTGGCCAGCAACACCAGCCCCAAAACCACCAGACGGTTGCGGAAGAAATTCATCATCTGCATGTAAACCCATTTAATGACACCACATTAAACATTCACACTCGGTATAACAAACTGACACAATGAACATCCATTAATCTCATTAATCACAGCAGATTAAACCCCCAGACTCCATTTTAAACCGGTGACATTTAAAAAAAAGAAAATACGAAAATATCTCAAATGCTTTATCGATTACATAAACACTTGCACATTAAAACAAACTAGGCATACTTTTTTTTACATTTTTAGTTAATGCATAAAAGTCTACATCTAAATAACGTCGCTAAAACAAAGTGCGCAGACGTGCTGCTGCTGCAACCAAACTGCCGATAAACGCAAAAACATGACAGCTAGGTCGTGCATTTTGTACTTACCTATAAAGTATACAAAATACTGTAAATATCCAATAATCGATGACTGTCTGAAAGTTTGGTACTGATCATAATTCGCATGTAGTGTCAGTAGCGCAGCGTTAATGCTTCACACACAATAACAGTTCCGTGTGGAAACGGCTGAACGTGTGCGATGGTTCCGACCTTTTTATTATTTATTTATTTATTTATTTATTTATTTTTAGAGTCGCGCTCATTCCTGTGGTTGTAAGTTTGTCTTTACTTGGAAATCTTTTAGACTTGTTGCGAAATTATATCTCGTAGTAATAAAACATGTTGCTACACATTTGGAAATCCACCGAGCCTCTGTAGAAACATGGTGATGAAAGAAAAAAGAGAATTGAGGAACAGTTATGTTTCAATATTTCGTTCTCTAGCTAAACCTTTTGTGCGTGAATGCAGAGTTTCTCAGAGAAATTTAATTTTTAATGAGAAAATACAAATGTTTTGTGAACAAATGCAAAAGTTTTTTGGGAAACAATATCTATCTATCTATCTATCTATCTATCTATCTATCTATCTATCTATCTATCTATCTATCTATCTATCTATCTATCTATCTATCTATCTATCTATCAGTTCAATTCAATTCAAGATTGCTTTATTATTACCTATCTCTCTCTGTCTATCTATCTATCTATCTATCTATCTATCTATCTATCTATCTATCTATCTATCTATCTATCTATCTATCTATCTATCTATCTATCTATCAGTTCAATTCAATTCAAGATTGCTTTATTATTACTCTCTCTCTCTCTCTCTCTCTCTCTCTCAATTCGATTCAAATTGCTTTATTGGCATGACATACTTGGATACATATTGCCAAAGCATTGTACATAACAGAATAAAAAACAAATATACATCCATAAATAAACAAAACAAAATACATCCATATATATTTATATAAACATTAATGGCACTACTAATGCAGATGTGTTCACTCTTTACTTCTTAGTTTATGGCATTTATAAATATGTTGTGCAACCAAAGAGGAAATAGGTCCTTCACCAAGTAATATTCCTAGTTTGTCATGTTCATGGAGTGACTGGAACTCAGGAATAATCTGCTGTATTTGACTGTACAGTGCGTCTCTGAAGGACGTGTATTTGTCACAGTGGAGGAGGAAGTGTTCCTCCGTCTCAACTGATCCTGATCTACATTCGTTACAGATTCGCTCTTCTTTAGGTAACCACGTCTTTTTATGTCGTCCTCTTTCTATGGCCAGCTGGTGGTCACTCAGTCTGTACTTCGTCAGTAAATGTCTGTGAGTTATGTTCCTGACTGAGACCAGATAGTCAGCCAGACTGTACTCTCTGTTGAGTTTCAGATAACATTGGAGACGACTTTGGTCTTTGGTTTGTTCTTTCCAATGCTGTATGTATGTCTCCTTCTCTTTATTCATAATTTCTTTGATTTTTCCAGGTTTTTCAGGGGCAGTGATATTGAGTGCTTTGTTAGTCAGATCTGACACCATTACACAAAGATGACTTTTTCGAGCACTCATTTTTTGTTTTTAGTGCTTTAAAATGAAGAGAGTCTTCAGAACTAGAGTTTAAGTGGATCCAGAACTTTAAAACTCTTTTTTTAATGATTAGATTCAGGGGGAGACTCCACTCTGCAGGCGTTATTAGGTGTGCTTCTGTGCACATGAAGGATGCTTCTGCAGAACTCTACATGCAGAGCTTCTAAAGGGTGTTTGTGCCAGTCTTTATGGCTATAGTTACTCGTTGGGCCCCAGATCTCGCTTCCATACAGGGCAATAGGCAGCAATCTTTGTCCAGATTCTGATGGGGATGTCTATTTTGAATAACTTTGTTCGAATAGCGTGCAGTGCCCTGCGGGCTTTTACAAGTAATGTTTTTATTGCTATATTGAAATTTCCAGTGGGAGTTAAAACCAGACCAAGATAATTATATTGTAAAGCATGTTGAAGTGTGGTGGTGTTTAAAGTAAATAGATGTTTATGTTCTAGATTTCTGGTTTTTTTCTGAAATATCATAATCTTAGTTTTTCGGATGTTGACTTCTAAGTTCCAATCGTGGCAGTATTTAGTTAAAATGTCAATACTGCCACGATTGGAACTTAGAAGTCAACATCCAAAAAACTAAGATTATGATATTTCAGAAATCATTATTTCAGAATCTCTCTCTCTCTCTCTATCTATCTGTCAGTTCAATTCAATTCAATTCAAGATTGCTTTATTATTACCTCTCTCTCTCTCTCTCTCTCTCTCTCTCTATCTATCTATCTATCTGTCAGTTCAATTCAATTCAAGATTGCTTTATTATTACCTCTCTCTCTCTCTCTCTCTCTCTCTCTATCTATCTATCTATCTGTCAGTTCAATTCAATTCAAGATTGCTTTATTATTACCTCTCTCTCTCTCTCTCTCTCTATCTATCTATCTATCTGTCAGTTCAATTCAATTCAAGATTGCTTTATTATTACTCTCTCTCTCTCTCTCTCTCTCTCTATCTATCTATCTATCTGTCAGTTCAATTCAATTCAAGATTGCTTTATTATTACTCTCTCTCTCTCTCTCTCTCTCTATCTATCTATCTATCTGTCAGTTCAATTCAATTCAATTCAAGATTGCTTTATTATTACCTCTCTCTCTCTCTCTCTCTCTCTAATTCAATTCAAAATTGCTTTATTGGCATGACTGTAAAAAATACAATATTGCCAAAGCTTGAAATATATGTGGAGAAATATAGTTACAATGAAAAGATCAAAATAATAGAAGAAAAACATTATAACAATTTAAACTTTAATAAACAGTGTAACAAAAAAGAACGTGTGAACATTTCATACCACAGTGTTTAACATATAAACACACACAGGTTGAGGGTCACTGTGGTAGACATTAGGGAAACACACTGAGGTCAGACATAATACACACATTACACACGTTCACCTGCTGTCTCTCTGGCTGTGGCACGTCCACACGTATCTCGCAGTCAGTGCTGCTGTCTGTCCCTCTCCTAGTATTATCTTTATTTGTTCCTCTTCAGTCATGGCTGTAAAGTTCTTTATAATGTTTGTGAATTTGTTAATGTACATGTCTCTGATTGATTTAAATCAGTAACAGTGAAGGAGGAAGTGTGTCTCTGTCTCGATCTCTCCGGTCTCACGGTGAGCACACACTCTTTGCTCTCTGTTTTTGGTCAGGATCTGTCTCTGCTTTGTGTCTCTGACACTCTGGAGATATTCCTCTAATTCATCTTTTGATTTTATAGTTCGATAGAGTTGTAATTTACTTTGTGTTTTAGTTTCTTGATCCCAATGTTCCAGATATATATTTTTAGATTGTTTGATAATTTGATTTATTTTGATGTTTATCTATCTCTCGATCTCTCAATCTCTCGATCTATCTATCTCTCCATCTATCTCTCAATCTCTCGATCTATCTATCTCTCCATCTATCTCTCAATCTCTCGATCTATCTATCTCTCCATCTCTCGATCTATCTATCTATCTCTCCATCTCTCGATCTATCTATCTCTCCATCTATCTCTCCATCTCTCGATCTATCTATCTATCTATCTATCTCTCCATCTCTCGATCTATCTATCTATCTCTCCATCTCTCGATCTATCTATCTCTCCATCTATCTCTCAATCTCTCGATCTATCTATCTCTCCATCTATCTCTCAATCTCTCGATCTATCTATCTCTCCATCTCTCGATCTATCTATCTCTCCATCTATCTCTCCATCTATCTATCTCTCCATCTCTCGATCTATCTATCTCTCCATCTATCTCTCCATCTATCTATCTCTCCATCTATCTCTCGATCTCTCCATCTATCTCTCGATCTCTCGATCTCTCCATCTATCTCTCGATCTATCTATCTCTCCATCTATCTCTCGATCTCTCGATCTATCTATCTCTCCATCTATCTCTCGATCTATCTATCTCTCGATCTCTCGATCTATCTATCTCTCCATCTATCTCTCCATCTATCTATCTCTCCATCTATCTCTCCATCTCTCGATCTATCTATCTCTCCATCTATCTATCTCTCCATCTATCTATCTCTCCATCTCTCGATCTATCTATCTCTCCATCTATCTCTCAATCTCTCGATCTATCTATCTCTCCATCTATCTCTCGATCTCTCGATCTATCTATCTCTCCATCTCTCGATCTATCTATCTCTCCATCTATCTCTCCATCTCTCGATCTATCTATCTCTCCATCTATCTCTCAATCTCTCGATCTATCTATCTCTCCATCTATCTCTCAATCTCTCGATCTATCTACCTCTCCATCTCTCCATCTATCTATCTATCTCTCCATCTCTCGATCTATCTATCTCTCCATCTATCTCTCAATCTCTCAATCTATCTATCTCTCCATCTCTCGATCTATCTATCTCCATCTATCTCTCCATCTATCTATCTCCATCTATCTATCTCCATCTATCTATCTCTCCATCTATCTATCTCTCCATCTATCTCTCAATCTATCTATCTCTCCATCTATCTCTCCATCTATCTATCTCTCCATCTATCTATCTCTCCATCTATCTATCTCTCCATCTATCTATCTCTCCATCTATCTATCTCTCAATCTATCTATCTATCTCTCCATCTATCTCTCCATCTATCTATCTCTCCATCTATCTCTCAATCTATCTATCTATCCATCTATCTCTCAATCTCTCCATCTATCTCTCCATCTCTCCATCTATCTCTCAATCTATCTCTCAATCTCTCCATCCATCTCTCCATCTCTCCATCTATCTCTCCATCTCTCGAATTTGCTTTATTGGCATGACTGTAAAAAATACAATATTGCCAAAGTTTGAAATATATGTGGAGAAATATAACAATGAAAAGATCAAATTAATAGAAGAAAAACATTATAACAATATAATCGTAAATAAACAGTGCAACAAATAAGAACTTGTGTTAAAATTTCATACCTACCTACATCTATCTATCTATCTATCTGTCTATCTATCTATTTGTCTGTCTATCTATCTGTCTGTCTATCTATCTATTTGTCTGTCTATCTATCTGTCTATCTATCTATTTGTCTGTCTGTCTGTCCTTCCGTCTATCTGTCTGTCTATCTATCTATCCGTCCGTCCATCTATATATATCAGCATCTAATACTAATACATTTATTGCTAAAGAATTACCATTTGATACTATTACTTTACTATGGTACAAAAGTCACAAGGACAGCAAAAGGCCATGGCATAGTTTTACTTTCTTTTCTAGTCAGATAAAGAGAAAAATAATTGCCATTGTTCAGCAGAGCCGCGTGTAATATCGTACCGATGACGTATAGGCTTAGACATGTGGATATATTGCAGTGCGATTCCCAACAGTCTGAGCCACAGATTCCAGTATTATTCACACACGGAAGATCCCAGAGCAAAGGCCCCGCTGGGGGTCCGAGAAGAGGGGGAGAGAATAAAAGGAGGCTGGATGTCTGGTTTGAGTTATAACACAAGGCGTCCTCTGTGCTGCCAGCCCGTAATGTTCCCTTTGGCACCGTCGACTACCCCCTCAGAAGTGGAGCAGGACCTAGAAAACAAGAAACCAAAGGCTGGAAAAAACTAGAGGAAACGTAAACTAGCTGAGGATGAGGGGAAATCGACATTTAGAAACAGATTCCTAAATAATCTCATAACTTTTCAATGTTTGAAATAAAACAAACCCCAGCTTTTCAACATGGTTTCGAACTCAACTGGAGTTACTTTGTGAAACTACAAAATTACAAGCAAGAGGTTGCTTTTAAATATGATATTTATTGTAAAAATATAAAACGAACACTTTCAGAGCAATTCACTTGACAGAGTCACCAAACACCTGAAAAACATTTAACCAGAAAGCGATTGATCTTGTATAACTCGCGTTATACGCATCAATCTGGACAAAACAAGCAGAATTTGGTATCAAAATTCTATTATATGAAAATAAAAATGAAGCTTCAACACACAATCAATTAAAAGAGACAATTAAAGAGAAATTTATATCATTATTTGCTTTGTTGTCCAGACAAGAAAGCAATCAAACAGGTTTGAAAATAAGTTCATAAATGACAGAATTTTCATTTTTAGGTGAACTATGCCTTTAAAGGCACTACAATGACAAGAAATAACTACAGGAAAACAAAAACAATCTATGATAGTGTTTTTTTTTTTTAGCCGAAATGATACAAACTCATGCTGGAAACACAAATAAAGCCTTTCCAGTTTATCCCACACAAATTAAGAGCAGAAATGCAAAGTTCAGCAATTAAAGGGGGAAATCCTGCCTCAAAACAGATTTGTGCAACCTAGGCAGAAAAATTAAAAAGCATATTTACTTGTGTGTACCGCAGCTCACTGATTTGGCATTTACATTCATGTTTTTGGCAGAAGAAGTTACAAGACTCAACAATTCCTCACTATCCAGCAGTGGTCTTAAGAAAACTGTCAAGAACATGTCTGAAATCATATTTCACCCCAAATTAAAAAGAAAATAATGACAAAACACATATTTTAGCATAAAGAAACCTAATTATAGGACCATTTAAATAATTATTCTTATTACTGTAAAGATGAATTCAAAATTCTACTTTAAATGTTAGAATTATTAATTTAACAAACATTTATAGTGTAATAAAATATAATAATTTAAATTGTAATTTTATATTGTCATTGTCGTGTAAGTTTGATTTCATTTAAATCATTATGGTTTTCTTTTTTACAGTAATAAAATGATTTACTATAATGAGAATCACATTGAGAAAACTGGGAATTTAAAAAATGCATTACGATAATTTCTGGGAGTGTAGCTTATGAAATTAACTGAAAAAAGGAAAACAGGTTTCAAGCATATTTTAATATTACTGATTTAATATGAATAATTTATAGTATAATAATGTAAATGTTATACCTTGTTGCATTGCCTTCAATATGACTTAATTTACAAATCATTATGATTTTCTTTTTACTATAAGAAAACAAGTGCATAACTATGAGAATAATTTAAAAATGTATTATGAGAATTTCTGGGAGGAAAATGCACAACTGTCATGAAAATAAAATCAAAAACGATGCTAAAAAATTCAAATGATCCTACAACTGGCTCCATTTTCCTCATGCAAAATAATTTCTCTAATTTCTTTTAATTTTGGAGTGAAATGTGATACAGGAGACAGGTTTCAATCTAAGTGAGGCTTTAATGAGGCAGCAGCATTGCAAGTAACAAAATGTGTCCCTTTAAGGAGCTGGTCATGTGACACACACCAGAAATAAGGTCACAACTGGTTTTACGCAGGTAGAAAGGCAGCAAAGAAATAAAAAAGGCCTCGGATGACAGCGGAAACCACCACATCAATTACTTTTTATAAAAAATGCACACAGACGAGATAAAATTTCAATCGCACAAACACAAACCTAGCCAAAAAAAACCAAACAAAAAAAAAAATTTGCAATTCCATCTGTCGCAGTTCATCCTCCCATGCAGCAGGGGGCGATGCACTTGAACCAAAAACACACTGAGCCACCGCTGTGCTGTAAATACAGTCCACAGAGTTAGCGCGCACATTCAAATTCTGTTCAAATTCTAGCGAACAAAAGGCCTTCCTGTCGTTGACGTTGCGCATCTCTTGACGAGGAAGTCCAGCGTATCGACCTCAAACCGCTTCCACCGAAACTCCTCAGTGCAGGAACCCCATCAAGAGCAGCGGCAGCAGCAAAACCTGCAAAAACGTGGTCCAGGCGAGCACAGCTCTATTCCCAGCATCCCTCTGGCTGCAGTCGTCGCCGACGTAGCCGTTATAGCACTGACACTGAAACTCTTCGCGCACACGGCTCAGCTCTTCTTCTCCCATCTGGCCCGAGACCTTCAGCGTGTTTCCCTGCCACTCTATGCTGTGAGTGTTCAGGCTGAGATGCAGGTACGTGTCCGTGTCCGGCTGTTTGCGAAGGCAGCGGCCGTGAAATCCGCAAAGCTTTCTGCTGCACTGCTCGGCGGCTGACGTCACATTAAGTAGGTAGCGACCCAACGGCCCTCGCAGGTATTCGTTAAGACTGGAACAAGTCGCCTGGAAGATACGAGATCAAAGAATTAATCAAATACGACTTTTAGAATTTTTGTACATTAGGTTGTAAATTAGACCAATATCTTTCGCAATCACTAATTGTCCAATATTTAACTTTTTATTTCATGATTATCTGCTTTGGCATTTGTAAAGAACTTACTCCCTACTTACTCCTTGTGTCCGTTTCAAAAATCGATAGAATAATGTTTTTTTTGTACTTAGAAAAATAAATGTGTAATATATATATATATATATATAAAAAAATTTGTATAGGATTAATATAAATAGCCATTTTATATTTTTCATATGATTATACATATGCGCATAAATATAAATCATTTGTATAAAATTTATATTTTGTGTACATTTGATACTTTTATTATTTTTTACTTATTACTATAAATTATATATACACACACACTAAACATACATATGCAACTCATTTTAATAAAATTATTTTCTTTGGACGCATTTTCATTTTAAGATTCATAAAATTGTAATATAATATTTTATATGACTATACATTTCTATTAATAAAAATAATAAACAATGTGTGATATATTTATTTATAAACAATAAGAGCAATGCCTGACAAATGATGAAAGAAATGTTGTAATAAATACTGTTAAATAAATTAAAAATAAACACTGAAAAATAAAATTAGTTTCCTAATTAAATTACAATTTTTTTTTTTTATTAATAAATGAACGTTAGATGATGACAAAGGTAATTTTTTCAAATAACAGACTCATTGTACATGACCCATAATCACCATCTGCTGTTAAAAACCCAACATCGCTCGACCCCTCAATTAATGTAAAAACAGTGAGTAGACGCCCTGATTAGGGCACAAACTTACATGACTGCTGGCGTAGTTGGAGTCGCCCCAGAGGATGACGCCCGCTACACCCAACGCCACGCTCTCGCCGATGGTCGACACCAGATCCGTCTGCACACAGACAGAGAGAATCATCAGCTCAGCACTAATGTGAGGATCCCATCAGGAAGCTAAACAGGTGTTTTAGATAACGCTTCATGCGTCACTGAACTCAGAAGTAATCGCTGCACCAAACACTGAGCTTCTTGTGAGGGTTTGTGAATAGTTTGTCTGTTAATCGTTCTGCCGTTTGTATATTTGTGACATCGGTGATGAACGACAAAGACTTCATTCTTCTCTTTCTTGACCACACACTTCGTCTTCAGCCTTTTCATCACATTAGTGACAATCACTCGTTCACTCTTTGACTTTCGTTGAACCGCTTCACCTCTCGTTCCTCAGACACTGACGTCAATTCCTGCGACAATCCAAACTTTTCTGCGTGATAAATGAATGACTGACTTCTCCATAACAGACAAACTGTGTATCAAATCACAAGAAAACTACTTTGTGTCTGTCATTACATTTATAATCTGTCATATTTTACTTTGGCAAAGTTTGCTTGTTTGTTTGTTTATTATTATTGTAATAAAAATAAGAATTATTAATTATTATATAAATAATTATATTGTGAAATAAAATGACAATAATTAACGTTACCATTACCTATATATAACACTATATCAATATCCATTATTCATACAAATAATATATATCATCATTAATAATTATTATAATTAAAACGTATCACATTATAAAATCTAAAATTATAAGAGCAATGATGATAATAGTATTCATATGCAATACTAAAAATAAGAATATTAATTACAATAAAATGCCAATTATTAGTTATATTATTATAAAAGAAATAGTGCTGTCAAACCATTAATCGCATCCCAAATAAAAGTTGTGTGTGTGTTGTGTATATTTATTATGTATATATAAATACACATTCATACAGTATATATTTTGAAAATATTTCCATGTACATTTATATATTGATATTCTTATATTTTATATTATACACAAATATATTTTATATATAAACATAACATTTTCTTAAATATATACACAAACAAGTGTTTGTACTTATATATACATAATAAACAGTATACACATTATGTAAACAAACTTATTTTGGATGTAATTAATTGCGATTAATCGCTTGACAGCACTAGAAAGAAATAACAATTATGAAATAAGTATTCATATTTAAGAATAAGCAATAAAAAATTACAATTAAATGACAATTATTAGTTAGAATTGTATTATTATATTTATAATAAAATAAATAATTTCAACAGCAATAATTTATTAGTAGTGTTAATATTTAATAATATAATCAGTTTTATTTTATGATAATACTTTTATTCTAATCAATAATCAGCATTTTATTATAATTAATTTAATAATAATAAACAATAATTATATTATAAATATTTATAATTATTATTAAATACTAATTATTGATTAGAATAAGACTTATTATAAAATAAAACTACAATGATCATAATAATAATCAATAATCATCATAAAATGATACAAAAATATCAACTGAGCAAGAATAAAATCATTAATTTTATTTTTATATATAAAGTATACAGTATATAATGAACATTTTTCACTGATTCCAGTTTGCTGATTCGTGTTTACAATTACACTGCCAGAGTTTTCATTTTCATGTAATTAAACAAAATATATCTCAGAGTTGTGGTGATTTGTTGAACTTAGAGCGCCGTAAAACGTATTCAGTTTAATTCGCGTTAAGTGTAATTAGTGTGAAGAGTTTATTCAGACGTCTTACATAAGGCTGTTAATTCACCAGGTCATGTGACCAATTCAGACTCCAATGTCTCAAGAAATGTTTTCCACAAGGAGTGTGTTATAGCCCGAGTGTGGCGCTTCTCTCAGAGACGTGCTGGAAAAGCGGCTTGGCTTGTATTTTTATACCTGGCAGCGCTCAGACTCCCCACACACGTCTGACAAACCCCAAATGCCAAACCTCAGTCATTCCCTTACACACACACACACACACACACGCGCTGGCAATCTGGAGAACAAACACAAACAACCACCACACCGAAACATACACATGTCCAGATGATGTTATGTGATCTTCAGCCTGCTGAGAGGCCAGAAATACTCGACAGACTTTAAGGACGGTTTTACAGAAGTCACAGATGTGTCATGTGACCTGCGGAGATGTCTGTAAAAACAGTTATTTAAGGTCTGCTAACTAGGCGTGGTATGATTATATGTTATGGGGCGTTCACATTAAGACACAACATTATTACAACAAATTTTATTTTTATCTATTCATTTATTTTGTTGTATTTTTATTTTATTTTTTTGGAATTTATTGCTTTAATAATTTATTTAGAAAATTATAATTAGTATAATTAATAGTTCTGTCAAACAATTAATCGCGATTAATCTTATCCAAAATAATTTTGTGTTTAGTATGTGTGTGCACTGTGTATATTTATTATGTATGCATGTGTGTATATATATATATATATATATATATATATATATATATATATATATAAACACACATGCATGTATACATTTCAGAAAAATATGTTCATATTAAATATATTTAGATATAATATAAATTATATGAATATAAAATAGACATGTAATACATGTAAATATTTTCAAAATATATACTGTATGTGTGTGTATTTATATATGCATAATAAATATACAGAGTACATACACATGTAAACAAAAACATTTATTTTGGATGCGATTAATCGTTTGAGAGCACTAATTATTCATATATAACTAATAGAATATTATTATTAATATTATTATACAAATCTAAAGTGTAATTAAATTTCTCATACACACACACACACACACACATACACATGCATGTGTGTGTGTATAATATATTTATATAATATATACATTTAATAATGTAATAATATTAAAATAAATTACTACATTTACATACATTTAAAATTTATCTCTCACTTTTTACTCAGTATAGAATATATCTCACATTATTTATGTTTATGCTCTACAACACATTAAATGGGTGATTTTTTAAAAATTCAGTAAAAATATTTTCAGTTTTTCTTCCCACTCATTTAGGAAATAATTATTTTGTATAATATTTCTTAATTTTTTTTTAATTCGAGTTACTTCTCAATTGACTTATAAAGAAAACACTGATTAAGAAATTGCCTAATCATATTTCCCATGTTTAGTAGTGTCAGGTTAGGACTCTGAGTTGGCCTGGACACTAAGCTTTAACTGCTCTGCTCGTTCGAATGCGTGTTGGTAAACATCATCGGACGTCTGTCCGGTAAACCTCAGGGCCTAACGTGTCATCCGAGTTTCTGCTGGCATTGTGGTATTTGCTCTACAGAGCCAACGAGACTCGATGAGAAACACAGATGAGTCTTTGTCTCCAGAAAACCGAGATGATTCTGCATGGGTGATTGCTATATTTAGGACAAGCTACGACATATATCAGTCTGTTTAATTTCTCTGCACCTACATCCCATTGGGAACGTTGTTCAACGCCAGGAAAAATACACCATGAGACAGCAGTCCTGAAATACAAACACCTCAAGAACATTTGAACCTCCTTCAAACAGTCGCAGAAGCCAACAGACCATCACAAAGGTCTTGGTTCAGCTGGACAAAAACGTAGCTCAAGGTTTGGGTTTTGCCTCTGCAGGACCTGCCTCTGGTATTTTTTGTGGATAAAGATCTGGGCTGGTGTCCAAAAGGTTGTACATTTGAATTCTGCAAAGACTGATCTCAGCTTACTCACCTCAGGAATCTACAAAAAGTGTCCCTTTAGATTAAAATGTCAAGAAAGTTATTATTGATTAGATTTTATGAGCGATTTTAGTAAGGCTACACAATATATCGGTATGACCATATTGGTTATCGGCCAAAATTAAAAATGTTTTAATTATATATTTAATTGTTAATGGTCATTTTAAACCACTTTATATTTTAAAACATTTATAATTTAACATTTTACAATGTAATGTCATAATTTAACACTGTATAATCTAATCTTATAATTTTACACTGTAAAATGTAAATGCAAATCTCAAAATGAACATCATTTGTTCATACCGTACATTACATTTTAATGTTAAGCTTACTTGTAGAATGTAATATTTTTTTAAATTAGTATTGTTTCATGCTTATTGTTTAATACTTTAATAATACAGAAAATATACTAAAAGAGGCAAAGTATTCATTTTAAATGTTTTTTTTATCCTAAATAAACTAAACCTAAATATTAAAAAAAAAAAAAAATTAAGAGATTTAATATATATATATATATATATACATATCTGGACCACAAAACCAGTCATAAGGGTAAAAATTTTTTTAAATAAAGAAGCTGAATAAATAAGCTTTCCATTGATGTATGGTTTGTTAGGACAATATTTGGCCGAGATACAACTATTTGAAAAACTGGAATCTGAGGGTGCAAAAAAAAATCTAAATATTGAGAAAAATCGCTAGTTTAGTCCTTAGCAACAAGTTTTGATATTTTTAACGGTAGGAAATGTACAAAATCTTCATGGAACATGATCTTTACTTAATATCCTAATGATTTTTGGCATAAAAGAAAAATCTATAATTTTGACCCATACAATGTATTGTTGGCTATTGCTACAAATATACCCCAGCGACTTAAGACTGGTTTTGTGGTCCAGGGTCACATATGGTATATACACATGTAACAAATATAAAATTTCTGGCAGATACTTATATTCTGGCCGATAATTATTTTCAAGTTACAGACCATAACCGATAAATAACCAATAAGTACAATTCTAAACTATTTTATCTTAAATAAAATAAATGAACTGAAAATTAAAATCCATTATTTTAAATACCACAAGTTTAGTCCTCACAATTATAATATATGGTATAAAGGATACAAATGGATATTTATTTGGAGATCTGCTAAATATTACATTCACCAGCATTATTAAAATAATAAATATTTTTTAAAAGATTAACTTTCAGTGAGCATTAGATGAAGTAAAATGTAATTAAATGTAAAAATAGAGCAAATAACCATAAGCAATAATTAAATATCCAATATCACCCGATACCGATAAATTAAAAACAAAAACTCTAGTATTGCCCGATAACTAACACGATACCAATATGTTGTGCACAACTACTTATGATTCAGGTCAACTTCAACAAATAACCCACACTGGCTTCCACTCTTTTTGAGAAAAAACAAACACTGTCACACCAAGCGTCATCTTACGAAAATCTCACCTCTGTCAGCAGCAGGAGTTCAAGAGGGTTGCCGTTAGAAGCTGGGGGATTGTTTTGGTAAGTGGGCCGCGTGTAGATAAACACAGGCCTGGCTGACCCGTTCCCAACAGATGCCAACCTCATGCCCTCCTTGACCCGGTTCCGTACGAACTGGCGTCCAGCCAGTTGGTCCTTCAGCACTTTTGCCATGTATATAGAAGGATACAGAGCTGTACTCTCCGTCCACAGCCACTGCAGTTCGTTGTTCCTTTTCACCTCCACGTCCGGACAGTGTCCCGTGTAGCTCTTATTTTTGTAATTGTGATTGTAACAATCAGGAAAGAGGTAGAAACCCCAAAGCTGATGGGGCCGTAAGCTCTTGGCCGAACGAAGCGTCTCCAACATGAACTTACGTGCAGAAAGCTCGAACTCTTGCTGGGCCACTTTGGCCACCTGATCTTGAGGCCAAGTTGGGTTTTTCTCAGTGACTAACCGTCGCGAGCGATCGCGGTAAATGTCTTTAGTGCCCCAGTTACGTATCCAGAGGGGCCGCCACTCTTCCCAATCGATCACAGCGAGACCCTTCACTGTCGGGTCCTTGATGTATTTCTTGAGCCCTTCCGGCATCCGTTCTAGGTGTTGCATGAGACTGGCGACCTGCGGTAGGCCGCCGTTGACTGGAGTGCCATCTGGCTCAAAATACGGGTACAAACCCAAACGGTCCAGATAGAAGATGGTGAGATTTTGCTTGGTGAAGCCCTCGTTTGGTGACGCCACTATTTGGAACTGATCCAACTGGAAGGTGACGTCATGTCGAGGTCGACAGTCTTCTGTAGGGGCGTTCCAGGCCAAAAGCAACGGCTTGCCGGAATATAGCGGCCATCTAGTGTTTTTTAACTGCTGTGCTTTTAAACAGATCCAAAAGAGCATCAAAAACAAGAGTCGCAGCCAGGAGACCCACTGATGTCGGGTCGCCCCAAAGAGACCTGTGATGTTTTTCATTTCAGACCTAAGAATACAGCAAACCACTACAATTAATACAATTACAAATTCACTTGCATGTTAAAAGATTGTGCAGTTGGTTCATTGGTACATTATACATATATTAGAACAAATACAATTATGGATTTTGCACAATTTTATGATAAAATTCACTGTATATTAAAAGAACACATTTCATAGGAATCAAACCTATAACCTTGTTCAGAACCATGATCTACCAGCTGAGTTACAAGTTTAAAAGTAAAAAAGGAATTTTTAAAGGAAGGAAGGAAGGAAAGAAATATATGACTATTAATACAAACAACCACTTGCGAAATGACATCCTCTGCCAGCATTAAAATAGTCATCATTAATTCATTGTAACATTATCAACACACTTACACATAAATCAGAAACGTACATTCAGGCATTGACCAAACTTTCGTCAAATGCTTCTAAAATATATTTTACAGTACATGTGATCGCTGGGAATCGAACCCATGCCCTCAGTATTATTAGAACGCAGTTCTGGCATTCGAAATAGAACAAAAGGAAACAAACAATAAGCACTCATATGTTAAACATTCCACAGAACGTTTAAACTTTGTTTCAAACATACGTTTCGGATCATCGTTCAGTGTAGTATGTTACAAAACCGCTTCCGCTTCACATTCTAGTAACAGTTACACAAACTAACTGTAATAGAGGAAACACAGACCTGTATAGATCAGACTGAACCCGTCCAGCGCACCGGTCCAATCACTCATAAACTACCACGTAGCCTCCAACCATCCATCCAGCGGAGGCCAACACCTCATAACTATAAGTTCCCAATCGCTATTTCAAAACAATCTATTATCATTGTTTCCTCGTCTTTGAAACGCCCCGTTCGCGTTCAGTGAGTAGCGCTGGTGCCCCAGCTGGCTCATCTGGATCAGTGATTGAATGTGTGCGGATTTCGGCCCTCAGATTGATAAATGTAGATGTGCATAGAGGGGTGCGAGTTCGTATGTAAAACGCAATTTGCTGTTCTATAAGTTTAAATTTTGAGACCACTCGATGTAATACGATATAATATTACAGATTAAGTCTATATAAAGTGCTGAAGTCGTTACTTGTGGGAGTAAAAGCAGAGTAGTTCTCTTAAATATGCGCCCTGTCCCCCTACATGGCGAGTTGGTTTAGTCCGAAATTCTCCGCTGGGGATGAAGAAGCGTTTCTAACTGAACCGAGCTGAGAGACCTGCAGGAGTCCAGAGCCATTATATACATATCACATTTCACTCCGAAATCATTCGGAGAATTAAATCTTCTCTTTGCTGCCTTTTCCTTCCGTCGCTCTATTTATTATTTTCCACATTATGAGGGTAAAACTACAGCATAACTAAAGACTGACAAAGCAAAAAGTACTGAGGTAGCCTATTACTGTTGTTTTTGAACACGGTATTTATAGTAGCCTACCATTTTTTTTTTGTTTGTTTTTTTTAAAGACATGTATCATGTTAATACCATGTTTCTGAACAGGAATCATGGTAATACCATGGTACTTTTTAAATTACATTACCATAAAATCTTAATTGATTTTATTAGACTACTCTGGAGTGCTTTAAAAATAACTACAAACTTTTTAGAGCTTAGATTAAAAACATTAACTTTTAAAACAGTACATTAAACTGCAAAATAAGCCAAAAATGACATTACGCAACATGGCAGAACTGGCATCAACCTTAGACAGTCAGCTGACTGCAGGCAAGAGCAGTTTCCTGTGGCATTGGGACCATCCTGTGTGCTGACTCATTTGAAAATGATTTGTGAATCAACCCACACAGATGGATGTGACAAACTTAGCACCTCATAATATCTCACCATCCTCTGCATGCAAACACATTTCACCATGAGTAACCGATTGACCCACTTGCTCTTTACGGTTGCTAATGTTTGCTAATGTTTCAAGAACAAAAGCTCATTCAGGCTCAAACTATGAATCCCTATAGGACGCCTACAGAGTATAAAGGCCTCCAGGAAAGACCTCGTTTCCATGTGTTACAGTGAAGATGGGTGTAATGACATGCTGCGGTCAGTGCTATAGGAGGTCTGAGGTCTACATTAGTGGAAAAGTGGAAGGGGGCGGACAGAAGGAAAACCACCCACAGCTGCAGGCCAAAGGGGTCACCTTTGATGATGCCTCTGAAGGGCAGATGTCATGAAAACTTCACAACTGGAATCAAGATTCGATTCTTCATGTAGAAAATATGCTTTGGTGAGTATACGAGTGCATTTCTCCCTCAAATGACGAATGCAGTGTGTATGTTTGCTTCTGTCCGCAGCAGGAGGCAGACATTCCGGACGAGTCCCTGCTCCGGGGCGGAATACCTCAGTACTAAAACACATCTTGTACTAATAAAGGACTGTAAGGGCCTTCCAGCCTCTTATAAAACGAGGACAGATCATACAGCTGCGAGTGATTTTCACCACTAATTTTGTGAGGTAAAAGCGTGAAAAAACTCTCCATCTGACTTTGACAGGTGTTTGTTCCTTAATGTTCAAATCCTTTCTCTCACATCTTGTGTCATGGCCACTGTTTTTATCGTTAATTAAAATTAAAACTAAAAAATATTTATGTGAATTGAATTGTTAAAAGAAATAAATATAATATTTAAAAAAATGTATTTTATTTCAAGTTAGTTGAGAAAGCAAAATTTCACATTTAAAATGACTAAAACTGAATTAAAAATGATTAACTAAAACATTTTACATTTTAAAAATGAAATGAATTAAAATGACTAAAACACAAAATTACCAACTTTAAATAAAATGAAAATGAAAAAATCCAAAATATTAATAAATACTACAATAATGGTACTAAAATAACTCTGGTCATGGCTTAAAGTAACAGTTCAATCAAAAAACGACATAAAAAGTAGTCTGTGCAATTGTGCACTATATTTCAAGTCTTTTGAAGCCATGCGATAGCTTTAACGTCATTGACGTTAAACTTTGTGCAAAATGGGATTTCACAACTATGGTGAAGGGAAACATGAAAGTGACTTAAATTGAGTTTTTTCTCTCACGCAAAACTATCATATGACCTCAAAAGACTTTGAGACAGAATTAAAAACTTTTATATATTTGTACACATACCATGTTTTTTCCATATTACTATGGTACACTGCATTCGTTATGTGTTTAAATATAGCTTTAAACACAACATATATTAATATATAACATCCTTTTCTTCAGAAAACTTTTCAAATGAACACTTTCTTTCTTATGCCACTTCAAATGAAAGCTTCTACTCACTGTGCTGAAAGGTTACCTCTCTCCCTGCAGACAGACGTCCTCAGTTGTCTCTATATGTAGTTGTACACCTGCTTCAGCTCGCCTGTCACTGAATGCACAGCTGCTTTAAGAGAGACTCACGGTTTTGATCTGAGAGAGACCACACCCCTGTACCTCCTACAAATTCCTGCCCATCTCACCCACCCGTCAACAGCCCTGGGAGCCCGGCCAGACTTTTGATCTTTCCGTGATTGAGGATTGGATTTGAGTGGTTTAGTCTGATCTCAGATCAGCCCCTGCGGGAGACCCCATGCAGACCCCAGTTCTGGTTGCCAGGGTGATGTAGAAGACTCCCAAGTCTGTGCAGGACTTAAGGTATAATAAACTAATAAATCACTGTGAAAGTAATGAAACTAGAGATGGTGGCAGAGATAGAGGCGAGAATGTTAATTAAAAGGTTTTATAGCTAAAGAAATGAATAGTACTTAAAAAAATATAGTACAATATGGCACTAGTAACACTTGAATTTCATTCCCAGGGGATATAAATACTGATAAAATATGTGCCACTATGGATATAAGTGTGTGATAAATGTTAAAAAAAAAGCTTATTTATTTTTAGTGGGGAGTCCCTCATGGAGGTCATATGACTAAATTATTCAATCCAAATGTTCATGCATCCACACCAGTAGGTGTCAGTATAAGTCCAAAACCACTATTGTATCATTTGTTTAGGAACACAGACCTTTAGGCTGATGATACATGGGGCAATTTTGGTTAATGTTGCCGTTGACGGGCAACCAGGTGAGACACAGGGCCCTAGTTAGTTAGTTGCAAAGGCATTTCTAACTAAAATGACTAAAACTGAAATTAATAAAAACCAAATAAACATTTTTTTTTTAAATTATTAAAACAATTGAAACAACAAAAATGCTAAAACTTTAACTACAAGTAAAATGGAAAATATTAAAATTAATAGTAATATTATAGAAATGATACTAAAATAATAGATAAAAGTATATATTTGACAATCATATGAATTATTAAAGCAAAAACGTCATGGCATCCACACCAGTAGGTGTCAGTATATTATATGTCCAAGACCACTATTGTATCTATGCTGTATTTATACTGTATCAAATACTGTATAAAATAAATGGCTTTAAAGTGCAATCATATTTACCAATGTTCAATGAATTTTCACAGGCTAAATCCAGCCATTTCAATAGTAATTACGCAATGTACAAGCTACATTTCCATTGATTGCTATGTGGTTATTAGGGTGCCCAGGTCAGTAAAAAGCTGCTGCGAAAATTGAAAGTTGAGAAGAAAAAAAAACTGACAAGCCACACAATTTGAATTATAATTCATGTCCATAGCACAAAAACTCCTAAACAAATGTTGGCTCATGGTTTAAACAGTGACGTCAGTGGAGTTTGTTTAGAGTGATGAATCCCTGAGTAAAAATCAATCAGCTCTGTCTTCACTAATCAGAAGACCGATAACTGACCTCCAATGTCTGAGCCGAAGCGATCATCATATTTGACGAAGCCAGTAAACACAGCTGAACTGCTCTCCATCCCTTTCTCTTGTTTCCTCTTCTCTGCTGACTCAGGAGCGGCTTTCAGGGGGTTTTGCAGAGAAAGCAAAGAACAGAGACCTGTAAGTAGAAAACAAGAGAGACTGAATCCTTAAAACCCTTGAGCTCAGCGATAACATGGAGCTTTATTGAAAAATGGATAGGAAACCCCTGAAATCAGATTATAAGCACACATGCTGTTCTGACAGAAACTGACACATAAAAAGCATTGGTCTTTTTTAGTTCCTTAAAGGAATAGTGAACAAATTATTATTATTAATATTTTAAGTAATTATATATTGTAATATTATTTTAATGTTAATTAACATTTATTATTAATATTGTAATTTATATTTATTCATTCCAAATATTTATTGTCCTATTTTAGTATGGAGAAAAGCAGCCTGAACACTCAGCTAAATAACTGCTTTTCTGCTTCAAGAAAGGAAAGGATAGGTTTCAGTCAACTAAAATAAACCCATGGCAAGTGTGTGAACATTAATGATGGATTTGTTTCTTATAAATACGCAGCTTTTTGCTTCACATGGTGGTTATTGATGGACTGGAGTGGTGTGGATTACTTGTGGATTATTGTGATGTTTTTATCAGCTGTTTGGACTCTCATTCTGACGGCACCCATTCACTGCAGAGGATCCATTGGTGAGCAAGTGATGTAATCCTACATTTCTCCAAATCTGTTCTGATTAAGAAACAAACTCATCTACACCTTGGATGGCCTAAGATTGAGTAGATCTTCGGCAAATTTGAATTTCTGGTTGAACTATTCCTTTAAAGTCACATACTTTCACTGATGTTTCCTGTGTTAGTGAAAGGGATGAGTACACATATTTTCCCCTGTTCCTCTCCCGGGGCCCATGACTCTGTTGGTCAGGACAGTCACTGTTCGGAAGGGAAGGAAGGTCACTGCCACCAGCAGGACATGGATGCCTGGCACAGCAAGAATCAGGCTGCTGTGCGTCAATGCCGGGAGAACGTTCACGGTACCCAAGGACACATCATTGAAAAGGGCTGCGTGAAGTTTTCTAAACAATCCCATTATGAAAAAAGAGGCATTTGGGGATGTTTATTTTCTATGTTACAAACTTACCATAAAGCAAAAATGTATAGGCTTAAGGAACATTTACAGCACAACTGAGAGTTTAGAACATTCCTGCTCGCATGGCTAAATATTTGAGATACATGAACGCTGTTGCCTAATGAGCCTGAGGTTTCAATTATTGAGAATCATCTGAAAACGATTAAGTAGAGGACCAGTTCACGTTGATGGATCAGCCCTGCGCACACTCTTAACAGCTGTGTTCCGAATGTAACTCTAGAGTATTGCATTCTGCAAACAATTAAAAATAATATCTGAAACCATGTACAGCAGGGTTATTATAGTTAACTAAACCATTGACAAAGCAACATTTCTTGATGTGCTATAAATAACTATAACTGAAATAAAATTAATATAAAGTACACTATATTGCCAAACGTATTGACACCCCCTTCTAATGAACAGGTTTGACTACTTTAGTAATTTCCATGAGTACAAATCTTAATGTTTAAGCATATAATGATATTCTAGGGAATTGTGTGCTTCTAATTTTACAGCAACAGTTTGGACAGGACCCTTTTCTGTTCTAACATAATTCAATTCAAGTTTATTTGTATAGCGCTTTTCACGATGCAAATCGTTGCAAAGCAGCTTTTCAGAAAATGAAAGTTTCTACATTATATTTAGTAATAGCTTATCAGTGGTGACTATCCCAAGTTGATGTCCATATGGCAGAAATGTACGGTAAAAATCAAGCAGTTATAGTTAATGTCATGTAATCAAACAGACGGCGAACACTATTAACAGCAATGATTATATGTTGCGATCAAACTTATAGCAAAATTTGGTAGTTGTTTTGGTAGTTGCCTTATACACAATGCCTCTGTGTATAAGGCAAGGTTCAAAAAGAAATGATTGATTCAGTCAGTGTGGAAGAATTTGACTGGTCTGCAGAAAGCCAAGTCCTAATCCAAGCTGAACACCTCTGGTGTGACTTTAAATGCAGACCTTGAGCCAAAACCTCATCACCAAACACCAATGACTTGCCAAAAGTAGTGGGACATTGGGTATTGTATATAGACATTAAAAAAAAAAAAATCTAAAACTTCAACAAAAATGAAAATGTAAAAATATAACTAATTCAAATGATTCAAAACTATTAATAAAACCTATAATAACATCTCAGTGATTCTAAAGTAACACTGGTGTGCGATAAGTAATGGTAAACATTTCAAACATCCAATTTTTAAAGGAATATATTATTAGCATATAAAGTATTACTGCTTAAGATTTTTCTAAATAGTATGATATATGCATTGATAAAAATAGTTCAAATAGTAGTATGCAACAACACATACTATATAATGGAGAAATAGTATGGTAGTATGCTGTTGTGAACATGGGCCAAGGTTTAATTTTTGAAATAAATATATTTTTAAGTTAATTTGAATGTTGAATCCAATTTTGTGTAAAAATGTCTTTACTTAGAGTAGTCCAATTAAACAATGATCCAGATCATCAAGGTCAGTCTTCCAGTATCCCAGTCTGATGTCTAGTGTGAGGGGATGTACCGCTGGTGTCTGCACGCACAGCTGGCATCCCCAAATCCACTCACTCCAACCCTTCTGTCCCTGAACTAATTCCCCTGTCCGAAGTGCTTCCCATGATGGGAATCGTTTTATGTTGCATTTGGGCTGCGTACACCACCGCAGAACTGCCCGAGGTGGCGGCACCCGCTGCAGAACCTCCAGAAGCAGTGGGGCTCGTCTCAGCCCCTTGTATGGTGGTGGCACCCAGCAATGTTCTCTTAGCCTGTCGAGTTGCGGTAGAGGAGACTGTTATCGTTGTAGATCTTCCAGAGGTGGCGGCGACTGCTGCAGAACCTCCGGAGGTGTCAGTGGTATCCACTTACCAACTCTTGTCTTGCTCTGCCACGGCCATGGAGGTCGTCAACGAATCCTTGTCCTGTCCGGTCACGGCTAAGGAGGCCGTCTGTGAACTCTTTGCCTGTCCTGTCGCAGCCAGAAGGGCTGTCCCTGAACTCTCATCCTGTCCTGTCACGGCAAAGGAGGCCGTCTGCAAATCCTCGTCTTGCCCTGTCACTGCTATGGAGGCCATCTGTGAATCCTCGTCCCAACCTGTCGTGGCTACAGAAGCCACTTATGAACTTTTGTCTTGTTCTGAACCGGCCGAGGAGGCCATCTCTGAACTCTCGCCCTGTGCTGAATCAGCCATGGTGGCTGATTTTGAGCTGTCCATCTGGTTAGTCTCATCAAATATATCTGGTTTTGAACTGTCTGTCCTGTCCGTTTCTGTCAAGGAATTCAAACTTGAGTTGTCTGTCTCAATGCTGTTGAGTATGAATTTGAACTATCTGTCGGTCCCGATTTAAGCATTGTGTCTGATGTTGAACCATGTGTTTGTCCCACTTCTATCTATGAATCTGTTTTTTGCCCCACTAGTCCAGTCACGACTCCAAAGACCTTACCCGAGCTCCTTGTAGGCTCTTGTAGCCTTGCCACAGCCCAAGGACCCGCCGTTGAACTCTTAACCCTGCCTGTCACAAACTCAGAAACCATTAATGCACTCCATGTCTGTCCCGTTTCGACCAAAGAATCTGATTTGGAACTGTCTGCTAGTCCAGGTTCAGTCACTGAAGTGTCTGTCAGTCCAGTTTCCTTTAATGAGTCTGTTTTTGAATTGTCTGTTTTGCCAGTTTCTGTCACTAAACTGTCTGATTCAGTCTCTGTCAATGCACCAGATTTTGAGCTATCTGTCAGTCCAATTACAGTCAAAGTTTATGGACTGTTTGCCCACTCGGTTGTCATCAGGGAAAATGTTGATGGACTTCCTGTGTTCCCTGCCTTGGCTCTTGGGGCCATAAATACTCTGTCTGTCTTGTGTGTCTCAGTGTTTCCTAGGTCCCAGTTCTTGTCGTGGCCCTCAGTTCCTTCTGTTCTGTCTGCTCCGCCCTGGTGGGCTCTGTCATGAATCCGGTTCATGGTCTTCCGTCCACTCACCATCAGAGGTTGACCTTCCTTCATATTGACTCTCGCACCACACAGACTGTTGCCCATTACACTGGACTGCATTTCCCATCATCCATTGCACTGAACACACAACTGTCATCATCACACAGCTGTCACCAATCACACACTCACCTCAGAGCTATTACACACACACCATATAAACACACTCAGATCCTGATCTAGTTTGCCGAGTATTGATCTGCATATAGCACTCCTCAAGCACTAGCTGCCTTACCGTGCCATCCGTGTTCCTGTTCAGTTCCAGTATTGTCCTGCGTTTATCACTCCCCTAGTGTTAGCTGCGATACAGAACCTGTTTCTTGTTTTCTTGTCTATGTTCCCTGTATTTACCCCTGTCTCACCGTTCGGACTCTGTTTATGCCCTGCCTGGATTATTTCTGTGTACCTGGACTATCTCTCTGCCTTGCCCTTTGGATATTGTTCGTGCCTTGCCTGGATAATTGCTTACGTTTCGGATTACCTCTTGTCTAGCCCTCTATATACCTGTTTGCCAGTTGTTCGACCCTGCTTGTATTTTGACCTTGTTTCTAAATAAAGCTTGCACTTGGACCCGCACGTCTCACGTCTCATCAGCCCCGTTACACAAATAACCTTTCAGAGTACAAAACAATCACATTGAATTGTGGGATACAGTAAGCCATTTTTATCCCCTAAAACAAAAGCAGTATGCAAAGATGGAGACTTAAAATATTAGTGTACTACACTTGTAACATGGCATTGCTTTATTACAAGTGCAATTCAGCAAGAGATGTCTAGTAATCCGAATGAAATACTAGCATACTAGTGAATTTTGGCAAATTTGTAGGAGTTCATTTGTACGTTTTCACAAGACTTGCTTACGCCCCATTGAGGGTTGAGTTAATGTGCATCTTTATGCTTGCCTTTTATTACAAACTGTATATTTTCCTATGATTCGCATTGTACAAATTTGTATGAAATTCATGAAATACTTGCGTTTCTCGTCAGAACCGGTTGGCATACTCCAGTGTAGGCTATACTGTACATAATGATGTTTTCACCTACCAGTAAAAGTGTGGTACTCTGTTTCATTTAACACATTTTTACCATGTTTCAATCCAAATCTCTCCTAAATCTGCACAGAAAAGGGCAAAAACTGAAATTCTGTTTCAATTGCAAACATATTGTATAACATACAAGTGTTGTGCACTATAATATTGGTATGAAATTAAGTGCAAATTTAATCTGTAAACCACTGGTAGATACTCTCTTCTAATGCTAAATGCAGCTGCGCAGCCGAGATGGATGGAAGCATCCGTGTAATTCTGAGTCAACTCGTACGTGGGAGTTTTGATTGCAGATTTGGGATATGAAATTGTTTCAAATGCACTGAAGTAGTTTGAGTAACTCATATGATAGAGATTATGAGGCTCCAGGCACAGCAGCTAAAAGCCATCACAGCTCATTTTTGGTGTCTCTAAGGAAATCACAGCTAATCTTCAGAAAACCAAGCGGGAATAAATGTCCCCAATTAGGACTATGGGTGGGTCTGAGACCATGGTTCCTTAAAGATGGAATCATGGACATGGAATGTAGATTCGTTTAGCAGTGATAATCATTACAACATCAATGTCATAAAAAATTTGATTAATGAGATCTTTACATTTTCGGAAGAAAAATTTGCTCGAGAAAAATGCTAAACAGGTTATTTGCTTGCTAAAATGTTCTTAAATAGTTATTAGCACAATGCTATGCGGTAACTTGTTCTGAGTGGTTGTTAGTGGCTGTTCTGGCCGGAGTCAGTAAATCCCACCCGTCTCTATGATGGGAATTATTCACTCATTTTATCCTCCAAGTCACTTACAAGCAGCCAAAATGATATGATATTGATAATGATATTGTGCAGCACAAACGGTGTAAAACACTTACACCACTAAGTTTAATACTTAAGATCTCTTTACACCAAACTAGTCTATAGACCTAAGAGTAAGCGCACAGAAGTCTTTATATTTTTGTCTTTGAACCGTTTTTGCAGTAGCTCTATAGCGTTGCTGTTGAAGAGTAATTAGCTGGTGAAGTGGGTTTACTTATTATAGAGGAAACGAATCAAGTGCATTGTAATTACAACAATGTTGTCCTCTGTTGTTATTGTAATAGTTGTACCTTTCCTCACTGTCATACATGATTATTAAAACTTAAGTTATTATCGTCCTTGGTTTGAAGTTTGTATGTGACTTTAGTGTTTGCGGTTTGTTCAAATCTCTTCAAGCAATAATGAGGCTTGATTTAGCAATAATCCTATAAATTTGGCTTCCCTCAGGTCCAAATGATTTTCCTGAGTTCCTGCCAGTGCCTTTGTTCAGTTCAGAGATTTGCATTGCTGGAAAACAGTCTTCGTAATGATAAAAGTTTCCTACAGCAGAAGATAGCAAGCTCTTTTGTTTGTGGATGGAACATTAAGGAAACCAGGCAAAGGTTGAGTTCAGTCCTGTGGAAAGAACAATAGAGTTCGAGTAGAGGACATTTGGGAAAAACAGACCGCAGAAGGGAAAGACAGTCGACTGGCGGAGAGATAAATTAGCTTTAAGTATTTGAAATTGTCCTATTTGGTTGTTGTGGATGAACTTAAACTGGTCATTGGGGAAAAAACACAAGTATTGGTTTCTAGACTTTATAACAACAGGATCTCACTTTGGACCCCATTTACTTCACTCTCTGCAGTGAATGGGTACCATCAGAATGAGAATTGAAACATCACAATAATCCACACAACTCCAGTCAATAATACGATTTGTGTAAGAAGAAATTAGAAAAATGGAATTAATAAATTAACCTACTTTTAAATCATGCTGCAAAAGGGTCCAAATAATGTCAATTCCTATGCATCACATTTTATAGAATAGTAGGAATAATTCATAAACATTTCTAGACAATGAATATAGAAATGATCAACAAATCCAAAAATGTATGTAATAGCCCTTAATTTCCACTCAAATCCACATGCATAGAATCTGGTTCACCCACATTTCCACTTCATATTCTATTTTACTATTGAATTATATTAAGACAAACACAGTTTGTTGTGCATTTATATGTGGTATTTTCTTTAATGCCATCTGATCATTTCAACTGTAATAAATAATGACTGCCACAACAGTGAGAGGGGGCAGGGCTTCTCACAGTGACTGGCAGCACTGTGTCAGTCAGTGCCTCAACTGTCCAATCAAGGAGCAGCAGCAATTCCATCATCCAATCAGCATACAAACAAATCACAGCATAGTAAACAGCCATTGATTCTCTCCTACAGGCTGAAAAGAAAGCAGGATCAGTTCTATAAGGAACTACATGCAAAACCCAGGCTGTAGTTTTACTCACTTTTGTACTAACCCTAACTGCGTTACCTCTACGAACATTGCGTCCTTATGATCTGTGAAGCTCTGCTTGTTACACAATGCCCATCAATTACAGCATTCAAATGCAACTTGATCATTCCGAGGGCTTCTTCGAAATTCTAAACGGAACATGCTAGAAGGTCCTCCAGAGTCCTTCATGATGTGCTCCTAATAAAAGTCAAACATAGCTAAATATTCGCTAATTTCTATGGTCACATACAAACAAACAAACTCATATACAAACCACACTTAGTGTCTTGGCTGTACAGCCTATAATAGTCTTCATGTGGAGGATAACGAGAAAACAAAAAGAGTCAGGACATCATTGTCAGGCCGCAGCCTCATCTCAGTCACACAGCCGGAGTATCTCGCGGCTCGTTTGCCGGGATTCCTCACACAAGCGTCAAGCCCTCCCAAACACAAGGGGGTGCTACACAGCAAGCGTGTCCGGGATCCAGCGGGCGGGAAGAAAATTAAGGGGGACGGATTCTTTGCAGGAGGTCACCAATGGCATCAAACTTCACAGATGACGACCGGAAAATCGGCATGGATACAAGGGTGATCCAACTTGATGATTCCCTATGGAAAAATTAGCAATAAAAGCGTTATAGTTATCACAGCTTGTCATTCTAATTCAATGTAATTCAAAAAAACGTTCTCAAAACACTCCCATACTGATTTACCTGAGGTATGAGATTCTTATGGATTCGTTTTAGTTTGGCTTTCTTGCGGCCATTTTTCGTTACTACTGTTTCTTCGTAAAACTCGTGGGCAAGGTCACCGTCCTCATCGAAGTACAAAGAGCTTAAAAACATGAATACAAGTAAAAAAAAAAAAAAAAAAGGGCATATGCAAAGTATAATACATTTTACAAGTCTAAAGGCCTGTTCACACCAAGAATGGTAGCTACATTAGCGTTCACACCAACCCACAATAACGTTCTCTTTATTATAATCGCATGCTGCGGTTTTGTCATCTGACACTTTAAATGGTTGAGTTTTAAATGAGAAAACTCATTCTGAAAGTGATTCCAACTATTTTGTTCCTCTGTGTCACTATTGTTATAATTACGGTTTCTCAGAGAAGTAGAATATTAAAACTTTATAGTTATCGTTATTGCTCTTGGTCTGAAAGGCCTTCAAGTCGGTATGAAACGGAAGTAGCAATTGTCTTTTAGTCTCTACTGTGACATCTATCTGAGTGAAATGGCATCTGAAATGAGAGGGCGAGACATGATTTCGTCATTCGAGAATTGGATTGGATCATTGGAAGTTGGGGCGTTGCTGGAGGCAGATCTGAATGCTAGTTTGCAGTTAGTTGTGGGGAATTTCTCTCCACTGGATTCACCGCCGACACCCTAGCATGAAGAATTTTTTATTTATTGAGGATGACGACGACAAGGACGATGGCGCGATTGCAAGAGAAAGAGAAAGAGAGACTGCCTGAATGACATCGCTCATGACCGGAAGAGAAGATGAGTCGTTTTGAGGGGGAGGGGAGGTTAACGTTTTTGATTACGAGGGCACATGAATTTGAAAAAATAATGAAGTGCACGGATAAATTATTTAAAATAAACACTACAGTATTCCATTAAAAAATAAGAATTTTCAATTTTGATTTCATGCCAACTTTAAGGGCACTTTAATTTTTTTTGCATTCCACTGCCCAGATTTTCTATCATTTTTCTATGTAAACATGCACTAGATGGATGCGTTTTGTATTGCAACATGTGACACACCAGTTATTTAATATATCTTTTTATGTAATTATTCATATTTAAACATTAAATTCTCATACAAACACTCTTATATAAATATTTAATTTTTAGATTTTTTTTTTTTTGCATATATAAGGTCACTTCATTTTTATTTTTAAAGAAAATATGTAATAAAATTAAGACTTGGAGACAAATAATCTATTTGCCCATATAAATAGTACCAACAATGGCATTGCAACATTGTGTATTCTACAGAAAAATGTATTCATAATTCAAAATTTTATATTCAAATTTTTTTTTTGATTGTTTTGCATTTCTTTGACTTTTTTTTAACATCAAAAAGCAGATTAAATAATAAAAAATTGGTTGTGCATATCAGTTGTCAGAAAAATCTGTATTTTCTTTACTCTGTATTTATTTAAAGATTTACTATTAAATAAATAAGTAAATAAATATATATATATAAATAAACAAAAGTGAGCGTTTTAACTTTTTGTAATAGTTGCGTATGAGTCCCTCAGTTGTCCTCAGTGTGAAAAGATGGATCTCAAAATCATACAGTCACTGTTGGAAAGGGTTGCAGAACATGCTGGAAAATCAAATAATTAGTGGGAGCTGAAGGATTTTTCTGAAGAACAGCAGGCAGTTTAACTGTTCAGGACAAACAAGGGACTCATGAACAACTATCACAAAGAAAAAAAAAATATTTCAACTATGTAAAATTTTGTACTGTACATACATAGAATTTTATTTTTTATCTAGTAAGTAGTCATAAAATAAGAGGAGTAATGTATAGTCAGCCGGTCATTATTGCAAAATAAAACCTGATCCCTCTGTCACGGTTTATTTTGCAATAATGTATCCTAGTTAGTGTACTTTAACACTAAAGGTTCAGCTACCTCAATGACTGTGAACAGTTCGAAAACCTTACTTTCAAACTGTGTGTGAATGTGTGTTTTTCAGATGATCTGTTTCTTGTTGCCAGTGTATCTGGAACAGCGGTCCAGTTATGCTGTCTGAAATCAAGTCACATGCCAGGAGCTGTGGTTATATTTACCTCCTCCTGGTAAACACGAAAGGCGTGGCGTTTCGGATGCTCCGCACCCGGGCCAGGCTCTGCTCTTGGCCGTCTTTAGCAGGCTCATCTCCGCCACCTGAACCTGAGAACGGCCAGTAGCCTTTACCTTTAGACCCGCTGCCGCCCATCATGGGCTGCAGAACATTCTCCTCCTGCTCGGGTCACACTCGGGACGGCTGCACAGCTCTGAAGGAAGACACAATAAACTGATGAACTCATACTGTTAAATATTGACATATTTGATGCCATGAATCTGATAATGTCTGTCATGATGAAATATGGCTATTTTTTTTATGACATGGGAAACCTGTGAGCTTTGCTTTCCCACTCAAACACTTTATTAAAGGAAATTCCTTTTTTAATTGTTTTAAATTTTTAATAACGTGACATTTTATATAATATGTATGTAACAGAAATTTTCACCTCAGCATTAGCATAGCATTGTAAAACATGACAAATTGTGTTTGACAGCCAAATAACTTCGCAAAAACCATATTTAAATTTCTTATATTTAATTAATAAAACAAAATTGCATATAAGTATTGTTACTAATCAATTATTTAATTTTCTAATAGTCTAAATTGATGTAGCTTTCATGCTAATACGGCTAGCATCATAATGTCCTACAACGTTTGAGTTTATAACATAAAATTAGTCACATATATAACGACGACACTTACTTGAATTTAGTCTCCTGGTGTTAAATGAATCAGGAGAGCGGAAATAATGCGAATTAACGCCGGTTTGAACAGATTTATTGAGTGTGTAAAGTCACTCACAAACGAACCGCTGCAGATCAGAGAGTGAAACAAGACACGCTCAGCCGCTCCTGCTGAAACCGGAAATTACATTAGCGCTTCGGGGAGAAGAATGGATAGCATAAAAGTTCAGGATTATATAGAATAAAAGTCTTTATTTTATTTGATCAAACTTTATTTATTATTGTCATGATATTTCATTTTATTGCCACTTAATTTTTATTTTTAAAAATCCATTACATAATCAAAACGAAAGATTTTGAGACTATTTATTGTTACATATAAGCACCCAACAATGGAATCACAACACTATATATCCAACACAGACATTTATTTCATATACTGTGCACATACATTATTGATTTGATTTTTTAAAAGTCAAAATAAGTCAAAACTTAATTTAAGAATGGTTGGGCATATTAGTTATCAAACAATTAAACACAAGTATTTTTTCTTAAATAAAAATGATTGCTTTCTTAATTACATGGTTCACACTGTGAAGTATTCAGCAGCTGAACTTTTTTCAAATAGAAATTGTTTTGAAAACTAAATGATTTCCTTTCACATTCATGTAATAGAAGTGAATAATGAAGTTTCATTATTGTTATTAAATGTAATTAATTAGTGCCCGAGCACCGGTGGTGTGAGAACCCTATTGGAATTGCTCAGATGCTTCTTCTTCTCTAAAATGAATTCCATTTTTGAGGGCCTAAACATGCTCGAAAACTCATGAAACTTTGCTGATATGGGTTTCAGAAGTGGCGTGGCACAATGGCTCAATAACTCCATCTATAATATTTCAACGAATGTTTCACATACATGTATGAAATTCAGTAGACAAGTAAGTTTTGTGCCGTTTTTGCCATTTTCAGGCATTGTATTTAAACGAACTCCTCCTAGAGATTTAAACAGATCAACACCAAATTTGGTCGGTGTAATCTAAAGCCCTTTGTGACGTTAAATTGCAAAGATCTTGAGTTTTCATTAAAGGGCATATCGTTAAACAAACTTTGATGTTTCGCCATGAAAAGGGAAGTTGTTATAATTCTGGCATACAATGTCTGAACTTCACATGTTTGGTAAGAGTCCTGGCCTGAAGATAGCTAAAGGACGATATTCAATTATAGTCATAGCGCCACCACCTGGTAGCCGGAAGTTTGGCACATATAAATGACTTTGACATATTCCTTCCATATTTACCACTTTAAATATATTGCCCACTGTTCGCTGTTTTCCTAAAGCCACCAGGTGGTGGTGAGCCAGGGTGCGAGGGCCCTTTCAACGTCGCTTTCAGATTTAATTACAACTTAATGGCTCCCGCACACAACAAAAACAGTCATCTTAAAGGGGAAAAATATTTTATTTTATTTAATTTAACAGTGAATATCCAATATATACATGGGTGCTTCAATATCTGACAAGTATTGTATCACTAAATGGTGCTATTTTAATACAGACATTAAAATAATCTTTTTTTCCCTATTACATGTATAAATGTTGCTAAAAATACTCTATAATCTGCATTGATGTATTTCATTCACCACAGACCAATAATCTGTGGCTCACACTGGAATGATGTCACTCCACATCTGGATCTACAGCTACGACCGCAGCATTTCTTCCAGTTTAACGTCACACTCCTCTCACGCTCACCAGTCACGCTTAAACACACGCTACTCCTCTCTCACTGCATTTCCCTTTCACTTCTGACCCGTCTCACGTCCACTGCAGGACAAAGGGTTCTTCCACACACTCTTTGGATTCAAACAGTAACAAGCTGTGTACGAGCATCCTTTCCTTCACGATTTCTTTCGTTTCTGAGGTATAAGCAGCAGCTTGTTTCAGCCCGGCGTGCTGAAGTTCTTCAGAGCTTCTTTCATCTTGTCTCTGGCCAGAGCGTAGCGCCGCACGATCTGCCGCACGTGATCCTCCTCCTCCCGCTGCAGGATGCGCAGGAAGTTCTGGAGTTCAGGAGAACTGAACGCATCCCACTGCCAGAAGAAACAATAACATCATGTTCATACCTCAAATGTGCGTATGTGCCTTTAAAAGCTATTTTGCATATTTAAATTGGACTTCCTGTCAGAAGGTTGTTTACTCACATTAACTTCCCCCGTTTCATTCTCCTTAAGGACTAAACTGAGGACTTTCTCGTTGGGTCCAGCACACAGGCGCAGGAAAAGCGGACGTTCGTCATCTGCTAACTTCCTTAAGTACACTAAAAGAGAAAGATGACATGAATTTTATTATTTGTTTATGGTGTATTCATTGTTTCCTGTAGAGAAGATGTCAGAATAACCATCAGTGGTCTCCTCACCTTGATTCTGTCGTTCGCTGCGTTCGAACAGTGAGAACTTGGCCGGATTGTCCACCACGGTGAACTTCCTCAGCAGTGCTTCGATGACCTCTCTGGCCCGCGTGCTGGAGCTGATGTGCAGGTGTTTGACCGTGTCTCTGGGCAGGTAGAATGAGGTGCGGCGCTTCAGTGCTTTGTCTTCCCGACAACCGCCATCCTGTCCCGAGGAGGAGGAGGAGGAGGAGGAGGACGTGCTCCGTGGAGGAGGGAGAGACACGGGTCGGGCCAGCTTGAACTGGACTTTTATGAAGCCAGTGTAAGATCCATCACGGTTCTGATGGGGAGGACCAGAAACATTTTTACAGTTACACTCTGAAGCTTAATACTTACAACAAATACCACAAATATATATAATATATATATAAGTGTAACTAATATAATACTATGTATATTCTTATATTATATTTATATATTACATTTATGTATTATAACAATGATTACAATTCAAACACCACAAATAAATATATACATACAATAATATAATGTATAATACATTATGTATTATTAATATAATTATAATCTAAGCATCACTTATATAGATATATAATAACATTATGTATATTTTAATATTATGTATAATTGTTTTATTATATTGCAAAAAGTAATAAATACAATTTTATAAATTTATAAACATATATATATAAATTTTGTGATTATATAAACGAATGGATTATATAATAAATTATAATTTATAAATATATAAATACACACTTTATATATTATGTATTACTATTTTTAAAATAAATTATGTATTTTATATATAAGAAAAAGTATTCTATATTATATAATATAATTATTTTATATTTAAATAAAATTAAACAAATTTTTTATTTGGTAGAATAAACTGTATATGCATACATAAAGGATATATATATGGTAATATGTCACATTACTATATATAATTATAATTATATTATAATTTTATATTATTAAATTTTTATAAACATAAATATACATATTTTTATAAATGTTGTTATTATATAAACTAATAAATTATATAATAAATTAAAGATTTTATATATAACAATTTCTAGATTACTAAAATTACTCAAAATTACTTGTCACATTTTATTTGTTAGAATATATAAATATAATTTTGATAATATTTCACATTTTAAATTAACAAACGGCAAAAAGAAACAGTATGATATATTTAGGTAACACCTTATTTTAAGTACAGATGGCATGTACTTGTTATTACAATAACAATAATTTTGCATAATTACATGCAAGTAACCCTAAAGCCCCGTTCACACCAAGAACGATAACTATAAAAATATAAAAACTATGGATTCTAACTTCCGTTTGGGTGCTCTCGTGTTCCGGTCTCCATAGAAATCCGTTAAAACGGGGTAAAAAAAAACAACATTAACTGAATTGAAACTTCTTCAATATAACTACATATAAAAATGTGCGGAGGGTTGCTGTGCTGTTGTTGGCTGCCACAGTAACGGCAGTAAGCTAAGGAATTCCTTTAAAGTACTTGTTTTGCGTATCAGAAAATCCGTCTTGTTAGGCACTGTATATATGGCTTGCAGCGCTTAAGTTAAAATACTGAGTGTGAAATAATAATATATGTTAAAATAATGTTTGCTCTTATCATTCTGTGTATGATTCGGTGTTCATCAATCCCATGAACTTCGCCCCGATCGGGAGCTGTATGTGCACTCATCTGTTTTCAATGCAGCTAACCTCGCGTCGCTTCATGTCATCTTCCCACTCATTGAACTATGACTGGTCCTTTACTGCAAAAAGTCACTGTAAAGTGATGAAACATGGCGCCACATGATTTTTTAAAATGACTTTCGGTTTCACATTATATTATCGGCTCTGAAAATATGTAGCTAAATGTGACTAGAAACCGGAAATGTAAAGCACCGTTCTAATCAGGGGAGACTTCCGCGTTCAGAAAAAAGTCTATAGTTATCGTGCTTGGTGTGAACGGGCCTTAAACCGAACCCTAATCCAAACCCTAACCATACAGTAAGTACATGTAGTTAATTAATATTAATCAGTACTTAAATGTATCATTTAGGGATGCGCGGTATACCGGGACTGGAAAAATACCGGTATATATTATTTTGCAAACGGTACGATATCATAATTGCTCAATTCGGTATTTCATACGCTGCTTACCAGAACCATGAAGAGGTTACTGTTGACCTGAGCGTTGTATTCTTTCACTTTCTGTTGTATTTCACTGAGGGACAGCTCCTGTTTCCTGCAGTCCACTGGCTCATCCTGTGGGACAAGAGGACAGTGTGAGATGCATCACATGACCACATGAGGGCGGCAAAGAAACCTCAAGACACTCAGATTGGCTGATGTATTCTTTAAGATATATAATAAACAGAGATGATGTGAAAACTCGATCATTTGTCCTAAACACTTATATTTATGGGTTTTTCTGAGACAAATCAACAAGGATCTGATTTAGAAGAACTTTGACAAAAACAGTCTGACTTTTATGCAACTCTATTGAACAACAATAGCTGGTTGTGTTTGAAGAGCAGAACAATCGCAATCTGAGGCATAAAGTGGGTTTGAAATAGTCTTTCAGATCCAGCTGGATGCCTTTACCCACGACTCACAGAGAAAACAACCCTCCCTCATCCAGAAATAGCAGACAGGAAGTGGAAACACACACACACACATTGTTCCACACTAACTCATACACACACTCACATTCATGTCGACTCTAAATGCTTTCAGATTCCAGTCAGTCCATTACCTCTAAAACTTCACATGTATGAAATCTTCCTAAATTTGTGGGGGAAAAAATTATTCCTACATTTGAGAGCCAGCAATTTTGTCTTATGTAATTTATTATATGTAATAACTACTTAAATTAACAAGTTAATATTTAAATATTTTTAAAATTCAATTTATTTGGTCCTTTTTACATTTGTATGGTTATGGTATATCTTTTTTTTTGTGTGTGTGTGTGTAAAGCTGTACTATGAAAAGTACCATATAAATTGAAATACTAATTTAATTAGTTAATAAATATGTCATTTAATAATATAATAAACACGTAATATAGGCCTATAATAAATAAAATTACTGTTTTAATCTAAACATTACAGCCTATTTTAAAAATAAATTTACAATATTTATAAATGCATAAGACAAATTATCCACAAATAATGTACAATTTGGAGCTTTGCACCAATAAAAAAATAACACATAACTTAAGTGTTTCACTGAAGTCACATAAATAAAAATAAATCTGGTCCAGTTTTATCTCTGAATAAAAAAGCTGGTTTCATGAATAGTAATGAAGGTTTAATTAAGAATCAAGCCTTTATTGTTAAATAATCACGTTAAGAGCTACTCAGCATGACATCATCTAAAGAAGAGGAAACACCCCAGCGCGCGCGCACACACACAAATAAATAAAGTTTAAAACATTATATAAGAAAACAATAAATATGTAAAAATTACATATAATTAGATTCAAACTACTGATTATACTTTTTAATAATTCTATACATTACTTAAACTTGTTCTCGAGTTCGTGAGTAACGTTAGATGTAAGCATCATTTAAAATAAACACGCACGCACGCGCGCACGCATTGGATTTCCGTTACGTTAGTTCAGTTTCACCCTTTCAAACTGGACTATTAAGTCGCGAAGCCGCCCAAAAACGCCAATATAACACACACTGACGGTTAATATTGTATTCTGTATGACCATTAACCGCTGTCTTACTTTTTCTTTGCGTCTTTTGGTCTTTCTGAGCGAGGTGCGCGCGGTGTAGAACAGCTCGAGCTCGTGCTCGGAGTCGCTCTGGCTGCAGTATCCGCTGCTCGCGCTGCTGCCCCAAGTCATGTCCAACCGCTCGCAGTCCGTCATTATTATCACACCGACACCGAGCGAACCGGGACTGTGTGAGAGCTTCCGCTGTGTCAGAGGAGGATGATGTGGCTGTCTGACCGACCTCGTGCAACCGGGACGCAACCGTTAGGCGTGATTCGAAACCCCACCCTTCCGCTGAGCCCCGCCCCTCGGGGTAAGTTTACAGCACACAAGCCCCTCCCCCAATTCAGTCTTGCCCCTCCCCCTGAAACCCCGCAGAACAATGGAAGATAGTTTGCTGTTTAAAACATGTATAAAATTTCGTTTCTAAATATTTTCTAACCAATAAAAATATAATTACACCTACATCTAATGATATAATTATTATAAAAAATACATACAGTAACATGTAATATTTGATACATATTATATAATATATTAGATATAATTTTAAATAGTTTGTTTATAATAGTACATAATAGTATAAATATATTTTAAATAATAATAATAATAATTATTATTATTATTGTTGTTATATCCAATAATAGCAATTTCAAAAATTACATATAGCCTCGTAACATGTAATGTTTCTAAAGATATAACATTTATTTTAAATAGTACATTTATAATAGTTAATAATAGAGGTACTTTAAATACATATACATTATTAAGCATATAAAATGTATATTAGTAATAATAATAACAATTATTAAAATTATTATTATCTACAATATTACCAATTCACATGCAAACATTTAGTATGACAAAAAGCCATGCAATAAACAATGTCACTACAGTGGGCAAATAAAAATATTATTACATCTACATATAATTATACATGAATTATAAAAATAATTGCATACAGTAATATTTGTTAAACAAATATATAACATTTATTTTAAATAGAACATTTAAAATAGTAAATAATAGTATTAATGTATTTGAAATAAAAATGTAAATAGGTTTATACTCTTATGTATATAAAAGGTATTTAATAATAACAACAACAACAATAAATAAATAATACTTATATATCAATAATAATAATAATTATTATTATATCCAATATTACCAATTAACAAACATTTGATGACAGAAAAGCTGTGCAACAAACAAACAAATCACTTTAACACTACTGCTGAAAATGACTAATATAATTTACATAGAATTATAAAATAATGAAATAAACATTACATGTAATTAATATTTACATTAAATAATACACTTATAATATTAAATAATAGTATGAATGTATTTTACATTATTATGCATATCAAATGTATATAACAACAAAAATAACAATAATTAATATTATTATTATTATTATTATTATTATTATTATTATTATAGGCATAATTGCTGGGTTTCAGGAGGATATACACATATATAAATATTTCATATATCCAGTGCCATCTGCAAAAATTGTGCTGCTGGAAAAATCTTGTGTGTATTTAAAAGGATTAAAAGTATAAGAAAGACCATCACGCAAATGTTGCGTGACCAAATGAGATTTTAAGATGATTTGCACATTTGTAATTAGATAAGAGCTCCATTGTGAAGCACCATTGACTTGAGCTGATTAGTTCATTCACCCAGCTGTCAGTCCTCCACCCTCCCCCGTATCACTCTCAACACACACTCACTTACACTGAAAATCAATGGCAGATCACTCCTTCACTGTGACTATAATCTTCCATTATTATGTAAATAATAGCTAATTATAAACCAAATAGCCCATGCAACTTAAAATATACAGACATGGTTAATAAATTCCACATTTTCAGAAAACGAAATAAATCTAAGAAGTCAGGAAAGTTGATGTATTTACATTTCAAATGCTAAAATGTAAGCAGCTGCTCCTCTGCGGCGCTGTCGTAAATTGCGCACGTCACGGTGTGTGTAGGACGGTAATAAACCCACACTGATGGCATATGGTGCATCGAGACGCTGATCTACGTCTAGCAACAGATGACAGGGTGGAACAATTTAATTACATTTAAATGTAACGCCTGCGCACGTCTCTGATTTAAATTTACTGGTAAACTCTCCTCTCTAGTAGTGTTAGTAGTTCGCTCACCACATTAGTGTCCGTCTCGATCGTGTCCTCGCAGTAGTTTAGCTGTTCGCTGACGGCGTCGCAGTTCAAGCTGCAGTCCAGTTGAATGAAGGGTTGACAGCGGTAGTGACAAGTGTAATTACAGTCTAAAAAAACACAAACGTTCATTCACAAACCGAAACCACAAATTTTTGAAGAATATGAGTAAAGAAACTGTTGACGGTACCCATTGACTTCTACAGTATGGAAAATAATACTGTGAAAGCCAATGGCTACCGTCAGCTGTTTGGTTGCCAACATTTTTCAAAACATCTTCTTTTGTGTTCAACAGAAGAAAGAAACTCATACTTGTTTGAAATGTGAGGGTGAGTAATGATGACAGAATTAAAATTTTTGGGTGACTGTCCCTTTAAATACAGTTCTCCATTCACAGAGCCACAGTTTAAGAGATCAAAAGTCTATTTTCTGGTGGCACAAACTGAACCTTTGTAAGAGAGGTCAAGCGTTTCCAGCCAAGAACAGTCTGGTTCATCATGAATGAATGTACAGCGCCGCCTGCTGGTCATGCTGATGTATATTCTGGGTTATATGATGAATAAGTCATTCATCTGTGGTCTAGATTTGACTGACCCATTTTTCTCAAGGCCTTAGGAAGTATAAAAACAATGCTGTTTATGATCGTTTTAATATTTGATCACCTATTATGAAGAAAGAGAAAACAGAGAAAACTATATTTTTACCTTTTCTGAAGAAAATGCGGGTAGTGCTTGCAAGTCTCACTGATTCAACACCAAAATATATTCTGGGATGTTGCCAGTCCAGAGAATTGCTAAGGTATTCTGGCTAGTTGCTAAATTGTTTTAGGTGGTTGCTAAAGCATTCATTTATGAATTAATGCAGTTATTTATGCATTTATTTATTTTCTCTTTACTATTTTTGTTCTGTGAGTTTGTTCGTGCAGTTTTTTACTTGAAATACATTTGAAGTCAGTTGCACATATTTTAACAACTAATCTGCATGCCATTAATTAATTCATAAATATTCATATATATATAAATATATTCAATATATAAACATAACATGCATGTGTGTGTATTTATATATACATAATAGACAGTACACATACATATATTATATAAACAAAAACATTTATTTTGGATGCGATTAATCACGATTAATCGTTGCCCAGCACTAATTTATTTATAGATTTACATTTATGTATAAATACATGTAATAGTATTTTTTATTTGCTCATTCTATTTGCATTATTTGCCAAAATTAAAATTAACTGCATGTATTTTAACATCTAATCTGTGTAAGGTAATTTAATTTATTAATTTAATTTAGTATTTATATGCTTATGTTGAGTGCTATTTATTTGCTATATTTTGTGACTCCATTAATAAACTGATGACATTATTGATTGATTTGCGGTCTACTCTCCTCTTCAAATTCTTAACCATGTATTTACGACACACACCCACACAATCTCTATCCAGCATAAGACACTTTCTAAACTGTCCGTTTCCCTGTCTAAACATCCTTTTCCTATTGGCTTACGCTCTCTGAGGGCCAGATTGTCTTGACAGCAGCAGAAGACAGATATGGCAGTGGAAACGGTCTCAATTAATCTCCTAAAGACTCACGTGTGCAGCGGAGGCTCTGGCGGTACAGGCCCCAGATGAACTCTCCGCAGAGGTCGCACCAGCTCAGCTGCGTCTGGCTGCAGGGCTGGAAGTCGTGTCCCCATCCCGGTTTACACGTCAGCCAGTCAGGGTCCTCCAGACGCACGCGCTCCCCCACCATCCGCACCACCTTCTCTTTGCTCCACCTTTCTAGAGTGGGTCCCGCGTGGGGCGGAAGGCCGCTAGGGGGCGCTAACTCAATGCGGTCATCTGGAGTCAAGTCCTGCAGTTCAATAAGTTCACATTTTGCCATATTGGGAACACAGGAGGCTGAAAAGCATGGCTCAGTAGGTCATGGGAGATGATTTATAACTTCAGACCACATCAGAGCAATCTTGTTTACGCCAAACCAGGCCGACAGACTTCGGGTCTGGTTCTGATGTGTTTGCATATCCAGGTTTAGAACAAACATGGATCACTCTGTCGATCCTACAGTCTTAATATAAAAGAGATGATGGTTTCTTGATGAGTTTTCAGAAAGATGTCCTCTCAAGTCAGTTTTCAGCAGCATCTGGCTCAATCTGAGGAAAAGCAACAGAGATCAGATTAGATTATACTCTATTTTGTGGTTCTGTATGTTTACAGCAAATGTGGACAGTTATAATCTCTCTGATCGTCAGTGGACTCCATTAATGTGTTTTACTATCATATATATATATATATATATATATATATATATATATATATATATATATATATATATATATATATATATATATATATATATATATATATATATATATATATATATATATATATATATATACAGTATATATTATTTTCTTTAAGTGAGGACCCTTGATATTTGTTGAGCAGAAATAAATGTTTGGTCTGTCTTCTTTAAACATCAGACAGAAAGTCTACACATGGGAATATATGTGGATTTAACATTCCAGTGGGTTTGTGCAAACGAATCTGTCCTTTACAAAACCACTCGACAACATCTATCTGGAGGCTGATCAGTATGCGTGAGGAGGGATATTGCACTCAAGGGTGTTTTGGACCATTTTTGTTGTAGGGCACCTCTTTTGGCTACTGTCCTAATCCAGAGAACAGGCCTGAACAACCAACCATGAATAGAAAGAGGCGTAAAACTGGGTCACAAAAGCATAGCAAATAAATAAGTCATAAAACAGACAAATATAGTGAAGAATAGAACAGAACAGAATAGAACAGAATAGAATACCGGATAAAGATTAGATTTGAAAGCATGTGTAATTGGCAAATTACTTGCAAAATAATGCAAATAATTAGCTAAAAGAATAAGCAAATAAATAAATGCACCAATAAATGTGTGACTATTTACATAAATGTATAAATCTATAAATACATGCTTAAAAAATAACAATTAAATTAATAAATGAATTTTGTTTTTAATTTAATTAAAAAGAATAAATGAATGAATAGAATACAGATTAGGTGTTAAAAATGTGACCTCAAATGCATTCACTGCATAAACTAGTTAACAAGTAATAAATGCATAAATAAACAAATCAAGAAAATAGTATAAAATATAAAATAAATCAACGGGATAAGAAAATAAATAAAAGCATGAATGCTTAAATACTAGAAATGATCAATTAATACAACAACCTGATAAAAACTAGTGTGAAAATGTGTAGTATTAATTGCAGACAAATAACACACAGGAAAAAAAAAAAAACAGACAAATAAACAAATATAATGAAATAATGTTTTACGGATTAACGTTAGATTAGCAATTTGACGTCATTGAAAAAAAACCTACAAATTTAAGAAAGTACGTCTATAATGTGTCAGATTTCAGTTTTCACTCCTATTTGGACCTCTTGTAGTAACTGTTTAAGAAGATAAACCTACCTTAAACCAAAGCAAGTCACTTTTAATGGTCAGACTGACAGTAAACGCGTCGGTTTCCTCAAATCCGCTCCTGGCGTCTCAAATTAAGCGTAATCTGCGCGCGACGCGCGTTTGAGAGCAGATCACGCAAACGATTGCGCAAAATTGAGGAAACGTCTTCCATTACGCTCAAGACTGAAGTGAAAATGATCCTCCACCGGCAGCGAGATGTCTCCTCAGATGTTTTCTCGTGATCCGCGGTCGCAGCCGTTAGTTAGTTTCTCCTCTGAACGCGCACCTTGTCCAGCGCGGCCGCTAGCGCGCGTTTCTGCGCATGCGCCGTAGACTCAGATTAACGCTTAATCCGGCGCGATCTGTCCTAGTTTGAGTGGACATCATTTCCTGAAACATTTGGTGGAGCCTCGGGTTTTATATTGCGAACCCCCGCCTGTGGGTCTGTTTACAATGACCTTGTTTAAAATTAAACTCTTTCTTAAAGAGACAGAGCAGCCAAAAAATTATTCACTCTCACATCACTCTTTCCTCTGAGGAACAAAAACAAGATTCTTATAACGCAGCACTTTCCCATAAAAGCCTCCATACAGCTTGTATGCTAAATCACATGGTAGTGCAAGGAATTGACTAAAGTATACGTCGTTTTTGACAATTCTTCAGAATATTGCTACAGAATCGTGCATACGTGTTGGATATAACCTTAAGAAACTAAAAAACTGCAGATGAGATGATCAGTTCCCATTTTCCATGTGAAACTTTCAGTGCAGTGATTGCATCGAAATCTGGTGCACTTAACTTGCTGCACACTAGGAGCTGGCAGATGTCCATAGGCTTGATGTAACTCTCATTCTCTCTTTCTCTGATAGCGGATGTCTTCTGTCATCAGGAAGGGAGATCTGGAGACCCACAGGAGGAGATAAGGAGGTTTCTGTCCTCCGTTCAGTCTGGATGAAGGCCAACAGGTCACAGGACACAGGAATTCATGCCAGTAATTGGTCGTGAATGTCTGATTTTGTTACGGTCATTGGATTCTCCAGTCATGGCATTTCACTGAACAAACTCTGCTGTTCTCTCTGATATATGACTGTGACTATATTAGGGGCCAATTTACAATATTTTGATTCAGAACAATGTTCAGTATGCAGTTATTAAATCTTTAATCGAGAATATAAACTGTTTCATTATTATATGCATGCGTCAATGCCAAGATGCATTTTTTGTACTCATAAAATAGATTTGTTTCACACTGAAATTGTGAATGAATGACCCAAAAATAAAAGTGGTGTAACCATCAAGTAAACTTGTAAACTAGTACTTAAGTACGCACAACATTATTATTTTTCAAATTTTCATTATCAAGCTTTCAAACATATTTTTAAAGGAAGGTTAAAAAAAAGTACATATCAATAAAATTAAAATAAAACATATAATATAAAATAAACATAATAATTTAAATAAATAAATCAAACCAAATAGAAAGTACACATAAACATACTTTTAAAGGTAAAAACATTACTGACCCCAGTATTTATAAACAGGGGATAAATAAATAAATAAATAAATAAAATATATTTAATCTAAAAATAAATACATTTACAGGAGGAAACTTCAAAGAAAGAAAAAATATTAATCAATAGGCCTAAAAAAAGAAACGTATTTTTCAAAATACAATTGTATATTGCACTGTTATATTGTATTTTATTAATAATAAGAATGGGTCTAAGTTCTGCTAAAATCTACACTGACACGAATAACAGTGAACTGTGAAGGATTTAATCATTTGTAGAATCTGGAAGAAAAAAAAATGTCCTGCAGATCAAACGACGGAAAGACATGCATGTGAACTTCAAATCCCACGTCAGCACGAAAAAAGGAATTTCTAGAATAGAAGAAATCTGGAAGAAATTATTACTATTATCGCCAAAATAAAAGCCACATGCCTACAACAGACTTCGGTGTAAACGAGACCAAATTTTGAATCATGTTAAGTGTTTAGACTTCAATTTATAGCAGTCAGAATAAGCAATTATTAAACATCATAATCATATTCTGTGATAAATCTTACATGATCACATTAGATTTTGCTTGAACGTGTGGGACTTTTATTTTGACAGGCGGGTTTGAAACCGGAAACCTTTAATGAATCGGAGTTCCTGGTTGAGATTGAGAGCAGCTCAAATGGGTTTGATTGTGTGTGTATGTTAATGAGCTGTACTGTGTAGATTTGAAATAGAGTCAGTAATAACAGAATATGAGTGTCCATCACGAGTCGGAGCCTAAACTGTACCGCTACAGCAGGACGCTGTGCGGCGTCTTCACTCACGCGCTGTGCGCGCTGTTCACCGGCTTCATCGCTGCGCTGAGCAGACCTGGATCCAGTGAGTAGCGTTATTACAGTAAACACCTGCTGAAGAGAACTTATCACACATATTCACGGAGCTGCGCTGTTACACTGTGTTTACTGCAGTGATAGTGTTAGTAGATGACCAGAGTATTTGTCATCTTTGTAATATATTTCTGACAGGAATATAGATGTTCTTGTAATATTAGACCAAAAATTATAGTAATTCAATAAAGTATTAATAAAATGTATTAGAAATATCCTATACATTTTATACATACAAATTAAAAATGTATTGTTTGTGTGCCCAAAAGACTAATGACATTATAAATCTAAGTGCAGGAAATACATAAACACTAGCATATAATAATACATTAAAAAAAAGTAAATAAATATATATTTTGCAATATAATGAAAGTACTGATACGATGAATTGTCTATATATATATATATATATATATATATATATATTATGCGTATTATTTTGTATAATAATAAAATGGTATAATATTAACGTCATATATAACACTACTGATAATAAAAGACATTTTTATTTAAGTGAAAAATGTTTAAAATAAATATTTTATGCTGTGAACTATATTGTTATATTTTAGTTACGTATATTAACTATAACTACAATGCAGTATTGATATTTTATTTATTTGTATGTTTATCACTGTAAAAAAAAATTATGGTAAAAAACTGGCAGCTGCTGTTGCCAGAATTTTACTGTAAAAAATACAGTAGCAACATTTTAGGTTTTACGAATGTAACTTAAATTTAACAACATTAGATACAACATAAGAAAAAACTAAGAACAGTTATTTCAACAACAACAACAAAAAAAAAAAAAAAAACATAAAAAGTGAAATGTAACGCAGGGAATTCTGGGAATGTCAATTTATGGTTATTCACTGTAAATTATACATTCTTTTTCCACTTCCAAAAATGGTATACAACCGTAAAATTACATGTAATGCCGATACAGTTTTCACCGTAAATAGTAGCCTAGGGGAACTTACTGTTAACCAATTAATAGTTTTTTTCCTGGAGCATTTTTCCGCCATTACTGTTAAAATCACAGTCATTTTTTATAGTGAATGTATAATTTACTGTTTATTTATTTTGTGTTAAAATATATATTTTATTATATATAAAAGAAAATTTAGTTTTTCAGTAAAAAGAAAATATAAAGATGAAAATGATTCAAAATAATAAATACTAAGTGTATAATAAATAATACTAAAATAACAGTGCTGTGTGTTTGTTTGACAGGTCTGTTCTCATGGCATCCGTTCCTCATGACTCTCGCTGTGAGTTTGACGCAAAACATGCCTTGATAGTTTTGCACGTAAATAAATGTTATCTCTTAACTTAGATTTCTTTGTGTGTGTTTCTCTTATTCCCATCCTCCAGTTCTCCTTCTTCATGACCGAAGCCGTGCTGCTGTTCAACCCCTACTCGTCTCCCGTCAAGAAGCTGAAGCACAAAGCTAAAGGCCGCCTGCACTGGGTCCTGCAGGGTCTGTGTGTTTGCTGCGCGACCGCAGGGCTGGCCGCTATCTTTTACAACAAACACCTCCACGACAAGCCGCACTTCAGCACATGGCACGGGGCGGTCGGGGTGCTTACGGTCGCTGTCGTCGGGCTGCAGTCGCTCGGAGGACTTCCGCTCCTCTACCCCAAACTAGCCAGAGGCTGGTCGCTGGCCAAACTGAAGCGCTACCACGCCACCTCCGGTTTGCTGGCGTACCTGCTGGGCAGTTTGAGCTTGTTCCTCGGACTGTGCTCGGCATGGTTCTGCGGCAGCGTGAGCGGGTCCGGCTGGTACCTGGCCGTGCTCTGTCCCGTTCTGAGCGCTCTGGTCATTATGAGTCAGGTCACGAACGCTTACATGGCCCGCAAACCAATGCAGTACTGAAACTGAACTTTATCAGCTGGACCAGAATTGCAAGTTACTGAGCTAATTTTATTGTTAATTGTTTAAATGTCCTTTTGCAGCTACTATACCTAAAAACTAAAACAAATATATATTTTTGTAACCGTTTTATATTTTTGAATGCATTTCATCAGTGTTCACTGCATATTTTTGGTGCCGATATCTTTGAAAATGACTGAAGGCAACTCACTTTTTTTTTAAATGGGAGGATCAAAGATTGCGTTTATTAAATTATTTGATATTATTTTGATGTGTATGCATTTATCAGTGCCAGGCTGCCCTTTTCTGTTCAATTAAACAATTGCAGATCATGAGAGAAAACATTTATGCATTTTTTTGACTGAACGGGTTTATATTATTATTAAAATATGGTAATATCTTAAGCAGCAAATGACAGAAATCATAGTTTTGTTTTTCTGTTGAATTAAACAATTGTAGATCATTATGAAAACTGTTTTACTCAAACTTACATGTTAATATTATACATTAAAACACAACTTGAAAATATTTTAGTAATTTTATACAAATTAAAATATTATATTAAAATATTCAATTGTAAGCAAGACGTATTTAACCTTTGTTAAAATGTGTAAAATCTTTATTTTCTGTGCTATAACATGCAGATCACGTTTAAAATGCCTATTTTATATGAATAAATTATTATATATGCAGATTTTTGTAAGCTTGTGGACTTAATTTCTTTACTTTTTACAATTTCAGACTTGTTTCATTTAATTGCATAAAAGCGTATGATGTTAATATTAATATTTACTAACTTTGTTTAAAATATATATACACTGTGTGCAGAATTATTAGGCAAGTTGATATTATGGTCATATTTTTTTGCCAAGAAAATTTTACCAATTCCAAACCACATCAATCTTAATAACTACTATTGATTTTGTATTTAATCATTTCTAAGTTATATATAATTGTCCATGAAGGCTGAAAGTCAAAAACTCCTTATTTCAGGTGTGCTGAATTATTAGCAGGTTTTCTTTTACAGATAAAATGAGCCAAAAAAGAGATTGAACTCAAAGTAAAAAAAAATTAAATTATTAAATGCCCATGAGAAGGATGCAATACTAATTCAATAATAAAATTAGCAAAGTTAAGGCATGATCATTGGGCAGCTAAATGCTCATTGGGTCAGCAGGGTCAGAAAAAACAGGTGGAGAAGAAAAGACACGTTAACTGCAAAAGAATTAAGAATTAAGGTGAAGAATTAGGTGAGAAACCATCAGGAATCATTTAGTCTCCAGCGCCATCATTTTCCAGAACTGCAACCTTCCTGGAGTCTCCAGAAGTGCAATGTGTCAGCTTCTCAGAGACCTTGCTTGGGTAAAAAATGCTAAAAAATAACCCTCACTTAATATGAATAACATGCTGAAGTGTTGTGAAATACATGAAGACTGATTTTGTATAGGATTTATGGACAGATAAGTTGAGAGTGACATCACATCCTCTTGTGCCACTGTTTGAAGAATTTATCTTCCAGAATCTGGCAGTAAGTTTTAGGAGCTCATTTTTATTCCATCTCCTATCCTGAAAAGTTTGTCTTGCAGAGATTGACTAAAATGAACTCCTAAAACTTACTGCCAGATTCTGGAAGATAAATTCTTCAAACAGTGGCACAAGAGGATGTGATGCTGGTCCTTCGAGAGTCACTGGTGGAGTCATTCTGGAAAATGATGGCGCTGGAGACTAAATGATTCCTGATGGTTTCTCACCTAATTCTTCACATTAATTCTTAATTCTTTTGCAGTTAACGTGTCTTTTCTTCTCCACCTGTTTTTTCTGACCCTGCTGACCCAATGAGCATTTCGCTGCCCAATGATCATGCCTTAACTTTGCTAATTCTATTATTGAATTAGTATTGCATCCTTCTCATGGGCATTTAATTATTTAATTTTTTTTTACTTTGAGTTCAATCTCTTTTTTGGCTCATTTTATCTGTAAAAGAAAACCTGCCTAATAATTCAGCACACCTGAAATAAGGAGTTTTTGACTTTCAGCCTTCATGGACAATTATATATAACTTAGAAATGATTAAATACAAAATCAGTAGTAGTTATTAAAATTGATGTGGTTTGGAATTGGTAAAATTTTCTTGGCAAAAAATATGACCATAATATCAACTTGCCTAATAATTCTGCACACAGTGTATGTATATATATATATATATATATATTTTTTTTTATTCTGAATACAAGAGGAGTCAGGTTTATTTATGTTAAAACAATATTTAATAAATACAATGTCATTTGAATGTACTCCTCTCCATGCTGGGAACACGAGATGACGTGTGGACACCTCCCGGGACAGCGCCTGTATGAGATCATGTGTGTTTGCGGGTCCCGACTGCTGAATCGCTCACAGATCGTGGTCTTGAACTCACCTATGGGGAAAAAAACCCTGCGTCTCTCAGATAGAGGGATTTTTTTCCTACTTAAAAAAGGTTGAAAACGTATAAAAATAAAAAAAAGAATGAAAATGAATTACTCTTCAGCATTATAAATAAATATTTCTGGTAAATTTGTACATAGTTAAAAGAGAAAACAAAACTAATACATAGGTATGCTGTAAGATGTTAAAAAACAAAGATTCAAATAACAACGAAAAAAGATATAATCACATGTCAAATGCACACCATTGTATTTATATTAACAGCGTCTGCAGACTCAGGCCAAAGTTCACGAAGTGGGTATCTGCCAATCAGAAAGCAGACTGTGGGAGGAGTCAAAATAAAGAGCTCTAATAGGCACAGAGAATGAACAGTGTTATTGGCTGAGGGATTTGTCAGTCACAGGTCAACCAGCGCGAATCAACATTAACACAAACGTTTAACATCGAAATTCTTCGAAACGGCCCAACAAACACTTTGGTCATGACTGTGGCCCCAACACGGATGAAACTGAATGAGTGCGCAGATGATCCGAAGCGCAAATTTCTCAAAACTACAGCTAGTAGGGTCGCATAACAGTCTACACATTCGTAAGATGATCCCAATGGAGAACAACGGATGATTTTGTTTGCTACGCAATTGAACAAGAACACAGATCCATTTGTCTGCTTTAAGGCTAATATCGAACTAAACACACTAAACTTACGTCCCTCCACCAAATTTTAAAGGCTAACATGAAAATACATTCGAGTTTTTAAGGTTTTCCTTGTCGTTTTTTTTTTTCTTTTCTCAAAGGAAAGCAAAAAGGTCTCGGCGGTGCTAATGCTAGGCATGGCTTCTGTCGTTCTATGATTCGATTGTTACGAATTCCCCCCGTTGCCCAGTCTGCGATTTAAAACGAATATGAATATTCATGTAGGACCATCGTTTACAAAAGTAATAGTAGTACTTACAATTATAATAAAAAAAGGTCACATATGTTTTTTCGTTTATCATTCCAGGTGATGCTACAAGGTCTAGCAAACGGCTAAGTATTTCTAAAGTCATCTCTTACGAATGCAAACAGTCTGTAAAGACAATCACATTTAAGTTCGGTTCGGTATTCTCTCCGAGGGAATTCGTCAGGTCCGTGTCCAGGCCCTCAGGAGAGAGATACGACTAGGGCTCTTCACGTTTGCCCTGTGCTCTGGTCCCTTACGGTAAAGAAAAATATATAATCGCCTTTCTTAACTCCATGCATATTCAGCATTTGGATTTATATAATTTCAGCTCCATCCAATAGGATTCTTCCATTTGGAACAACAGAATCCAAGGCAGCCAATCACTGGCCCATCACCTCTATGACATCGTCGTCCGAGCTGCTCCCGCCATTTTCCGCAAGTGAGGGGTGCGTGTCGGGGCGGTTGAACGCTGCCCCCAGCAGGCCGGAGGAAGAGAGGAAATTGGAGGCAGTGGAGGCAGGGGTTGGCGTAGAGGACATGCCTCTAGGGTGAAGGGACCCAGAGAACAGCGGCTGGGAAAATGATACTGGGAAGCCGGAGAGCATGCTTGCCATGCCGGGGTTCATGAGGAAGGGTGGGAGTGAGGAGGAAGTGGAGGACGATGACGAAGAGGGCACCGAGGATGAAGAAGGGGCTAGCATTCCAGCATGGGTGGAGGATGTGGTGTTGGTCGAGCAGGTCGAGGAAAGAGTGCTGTTGGACACGCCAAGTCCGAGTGGGTCAGTGGGGAACATGGCATGTAGGTCACCCAAAGCCTGACCGGCTTGCTGTAGGAGGTGCGACCTGCTTCCGAGAGAGGGGGGAGTCATGTGACCCAGTGCACCCAGCAAGGCAGGGTTCAGTCCCATGGATGGGAACCCAAATCCGCTGCTTAAAGGAAATCCCGGGTAACTCCCGGCTACACCAGCTGATGTTGAGGTCCGTTTGGCGCTAGATGGTTTGGATGTCCGACTTTCCAAAAGCTTCCGCTTCAAACTTTGAACGTCCACAGACGACGCAATGTCATTGCTGAGCTGCCGGTGTTGGTCGGGGATTCGAACTGGGTTCTGGATGGGTCTGTCTGCTCCCGAGGGTTCGGGTGTTCCTGAAGATGGCAAGTTCTCTCCTGCTGGAACCAGGTCCTTGTTACTCTGGAATTCTCGGAGCAGATTGGGGCTGTCTTGGGGCGAAGGACGAGGTGGAGCCTCTGGGGTTAAACGTTTTGGCTCCTGAGGAGATGCACGACCGTTACTGACAGAATGCAAGGTAGGGCCGGATTCCTCTGTGAGAAAGAAAGAGATTTTGTTAGTTTATGTTGGTGTAGACTACTAGGTAAAGATCTGAGGTGGTCACCGAAAGCTCGTTGAGTCACAACCCAGTAAAGGAATAAACAATCAACAATAAAAACTGTGGTCTTAATCAAGGTAGAGGCCTCTACACCCATGTGACTACTGCGGGATACTATGCCACAGAGTGAGGCATAGAACAAGTTTTGAATTAATGAGTGTTGGGGTGGTAGGAAAGATGAACAGTTTCAGTTTCGTGAAGTTTTCAATATTGTCAAAGTTTTTTGATTGTACACACCAGCGAGGTAAAGCATCTTCATTTTGCTTCTACCTCTATCAGTGGGCCTTTAAATGGCAGGAACGGGATAATATTCGGGACAAAATCCATGGAACTAAAACACCCATCCTACGCAGACCTCTAGATCATGTGAAACAGAGACCATTTTTAAAGCAACAGACCTTTTGTCTTTGGAAAAATGTGCAATGGTTAACTTTGCACAATAATCAATTTTTTGACATTCCTACTTGGAAAAAATGCAATAGAATGTGTATTGCATAGCATCGTTTATCCTCAAACTCAAAGACAATGGTACTATTGTTATTTGGTTTCTTATGTTTTACTATCTTCTGAAAGTCAGTTAAAGGAATGACTTAAAAGTTCAGAAGCAGGAATCTCCCCGATACATCCGATTTTGAAAAGCATTAAAAGTCTATAAAATGGGGTCAATTTTGCCTCAAGCTTATGCCAGAAGAACTGCTTATTTAGAAATGAGTAAATTAGCACACCTCTTGAAGCTGTGGCTCCTCCTTCCGGTGGTCTTGGTTTTCCAGAGCGGATGGCAAATATCCTCCCATCATTGGTCCTGATGTATGTGCCTGCAGTGCAAACGACAGAATATGAAGTGAATAAACCTTACCAACAGCCAGTGAACAGCAAATGCTCTTAACAGTTTTCTGAAACTGAGGTACCTTTGGATCCTCTGATAACGTGAATACTCTCTCCTGCACCTATCCGGGCTTGGACATCTGTGCTGCTGTTGGAACCTGGGATCACAATATCTGCAGAGCAAAGACATCAAATCATGAAGAAACAAACTGGGAACATGAAGCAAGAAGTTGTAAGCACTACAAGTGAACTGTCTGTACCAGTGGTGGTGACAACACGCTGCACATAAACGCCGGCCTTTTGCAGGTAGTTGACCGGGAATCCCGCACTTGAACTCGGGATGCCCATGGGTACCTGTCGGGGCATCATGGGAATGGGTGTGGACTGAACTGGCCTCACGCTTGCAACTGGTTTCTCTTCTAAATGAGGAGGGGGCCGCCTGAACGAAAGGTTTGGATAAGCAAACATATTTTAAACACTCTCAAAACAGAAGGGTGTTACATTGAGGGTTTCTGTGGTGGACTCACCAGTTCCTCTGGCTGAAGGCAGGGATATTAGTGAGTCTCTGGTCGCTAGCTGGGTAGTAATGTGCGTAAGAGGGCCGCTGATACGGCACGGACGCCCGCTTCTCATCTTCATAGCTTTTCTTAGCTGCTCTCTTTTCCGCTTTGGTCAGTTTCAAATCCTTGCGGTCCATCAGGAGAGACTCATGATGGAACGGTTGCTGGTGTGGAAAACAGACAGATATTAGCATAGGCGACTGAATGACCTAGGAAGGAATATTAGCACTCTAATTACTTAACCTTATCAATATTCACAAGTTAAACCAGAAATGAGCTTACATGACAACCTAATTAATATTCATAAGCCAAGTCTACAATGTAGTAGGATTCAGAATGTTTACATTTTGAAAATGGTTGCAGAAACGCTTCGCAAGACTTCAAGTTTACAAAGCAATGTCAAAAATGTTTTAAGATTCATAAGCAGAGCCTACACCATAATAGGATTCAAAATGTTGTTGGAATAGCTGAATTTGCACAAGAGTACCTGGTCTTGTTTACTGATAGGAATTAATTTCGGACTCCGTGTGCAATGGCCTTTACATATCTACGTGAACACCAGTGTTAATTTTGGCAGGCATTTTTGATTTAGTCTTAGTCTTTATCTTGAGACGAAAATGCTTAATAGTCTTAGTCACATTTTAGTCATTTCAGTCTTTTATAGTTTTAGTCTAGTTTTAGTCTACGAAAATTAATTGTATTTTTGTCAACTTTTAGTCATTACTTTTAGTCAAAGTGCCGTTAACAACATTTATTTTGGTAGCTATTTTATATGTAGTATTCAAACAAAAATAGGCATCAATTCTTCTCTCTTTAGACCAAATCAATTAAGCTTATGAGAAATTTGAATCAAGGATTGAATTTGGAAAAACTGGAATAAATTTTTATTTTTTGGTAGAGATACAAATTAAACTCATTTTTTTCAGATTTGTTTCAGATCGCTAGTTCGCGTTTTGATAGCCTATCCGTCCGCTGCGGCTGCCACACTGAGACTAGATATAAACGCCCCCCATCTGATTGTAATCCAATGACAGAGACAACATTTTGAAAGACAATACAGTTAACTTAGCCTATAGGATGTATTTTGAATGTCCGGTAGTCCTCAAATAACATTTTAATCCCATCTCGTCTCGTTAATGAAGACGGGGCATAAATTTCTATCATCAGATATTAATTTTAGCTCGTCAACGTCTCGTCTTAGTCACAGAAAAAAGGTTCTTAAAATTAACACTGGTGAACACAAACTAATTAATATTCATAAGCTAAACCTAAACCATTGTAGGATTAAAATTGACGGCATAATTTTTGGATTTGGAAAATGGTTGCAGAAATAAAGCACTAGAAATGGTCCAAAAAAAATTTAAGAATCAATTTCAACATGGCCTAATCAATATTCATGAGCTAAGATTTCAAATGGTATGATTCAGAATTTTGTGGAATGGAATTTACTATTCCAGAATTTTGTTTGGAATAGTAACATTTTAAAACTGGTGTGGAAAGAGTAATTACCTTGGTTAAGAGGTGTGGATATAACAGGCAGGCTTGGTTAATGACAATTTCCAATTCCTCATTAGGGACCAGCTCTGATTGGCTGGAATCAGGCTCCTCCTCCACAAAGTGCAACAGCGACTCCACTTCCTTCCGCGTGAAGGTGAGGACAGGGTTCAAATCATCCACGACTCGATCTGGTCAATAGGTAATCATAACGTCAGAACTGTTTTCACATGAAGACAAAAAAATCCCAGACTTTCCCGCCTTCTCTTACCAGACATGCCCTGCTTGGACACCTGCCGGTCGTAAATCTTCTTCTCCAGTGTGAAGTCACACACCAGCCTATAGATGTGGCAAGGCTTGCGCTGGCCATAGCGATACACGCGACACACGGCCTGAGCGTCGTGACACGGATTCCACGATGCGTCGAAAACCACCACGCGATTCGCGCCGATCAGATTCACCCCCAAACAACCAGCCCTGCAAATACAGCAGCCTGTTAGTCCAGACCTCATTGTTTTGTCACTATTTTTATGGCATATTTTGGCGCTCAGGTTCACCTGGTGGACAGCAGGAAGACCCAGGCTTGGTTGTTCGCCGGATCATTAAACTGGTTGATGAGTCTCTCTCTCTCTGAAGCCGATGTGCTCCCATCCAACCCTGCACAAAGACAAAAAACGGAGAATTTATAAAGAACAAATACCCTAAACCACAACAAACCTTGGGCAGAGTTGATCTATAGGCCACAGAAATTAAAATGATTAATAAATGTTTAATATGGGTCTGTAGAAAACATCAGCGACAAAAAAAATGGAAAAACAAGTCGAAACACAATAAAACATTCTTTGGACAACTATTTATGAAAACATGTTTTAAGATGTATTGCTAAAATATTTGAATAGCTAATTATTATATGATTTTTTTCAGATATATTAAAAATTTTATTCACGAATAAATAAAAAAATGCTTAAATTATGATTTAAAATTAACATTACACGAATATTACTAATTATTAGTTATTATTTTTATTATTATTAATTAAAATTATAGGACACTTATCACATGTATTATTTGTCTCACACAGTATAAGTAAGGCTTTTAAAAATATAGCCGTCTTTTTTTTTTTTATATATATATATTTGAATAAATTATGAATTAAAGGGTTACTCCACCCCAAAATTAAAATGTTGTCATTAATCACTTACCCCCATGTCGTTTCAAACCCGTAAAAGCTTTGTTCATCTTCGGAATACAAATTAAGATATTTTGGATGAAAACCGGGAGGCTTGTGACTAGGGGTGGGAGAAAAAAAAAAAAAAAAACATTCTCCGATGCATCGCGATTCTATCTTCAACGATTCTGAATCGATTCTAAACATTTCAGAATCGATTCGGAGCTTGTTTTTTTCCCACTGCATATGGCACGTGTACACACTACACGCAGCTTCATTGCATAGGATATGCGCCGTGAGACGCGTGCGTATTGCTGGACAGTGTGCGCTTTTCCGTTTGGAATGCAGTCCGTATTAGATGCACGAAACTTGCGTACTGACAGACTTTCACATGCGCTTTATGTATTGTCCTGAAGCTCACGGCTGCGGTTAAATGCACTTGTATCTACGAATACTTGATGCAAACACAAAACATTTGATATGTCAAATTAGATCTGTGCATTAGTGTGAATGCAGCCTATTAAAGCTGCCACTGTCTATGATCTCATCAGTAATAATCAAACGGCAGTAATGCTGAAGGACAAAGTAAAACCCACAAATATGATTGTCGGTAAACTTTCGGAAACTTAAAGAACACTTATTTTAAATAAGTAACTATTTAAAAAAGTAGCCTGCTTCTGTAATTTAACTTAAAAAATAAAATAAATATTGCACAAAATAAATTTGATAGAAAATTTATATGAAAATGTAGCCATGTGCAGTAATATTGAAAAATGAGGATGTGATGCATGGTGATATCGAATTGAATCGAATCGTTGACATGATAATCTTAATCAAAACGAATCGTGAAACCAGTGCCGATTCACACCCCTAATATTAAGATGGCAGTACTGTCAAGGAGATTCCAACTATAAACAAAAAGCATAGAAACTCCAATTTTGGTTAAAATGTAAAGTTGTAAAGATGTATTTGCACAGTAGAAGAATTAATTAGGAAAAAATGTAGATCAAGAATCATTTTGGAATCGGATCGTGAAGTGCCTAAAGATTCCCACCCCTACTTGTTACTGTCCCACTGACTGCCAAACAATCAACACTGTCAAGGCCCAGAAAAGTATGAAAGACATCATCAAAATACTCCATCTGCCATCAGTGCTTCAACCGTAACGTTATGAAGCGACAAGAATACTTTTTGTACGCAAAGAAAACAAAAATAACGACTTTATTCAACAATTGTCTCCGCGTCAGCGTAGCGCCATTATGGAGAGTATCCACTGGACGCAAACTGCGTACGCTCTTCTGTGTCAGCCACACCACACTGATTCACATAGCGTTCTCGTCACTTCATAACGTTACAGTTGAGCCACTGATGGCAGATGGAAAATCTTTTGTTGTTGTTTTTTATGTCTAAAATTGATTTGTATTTATTAGTTTCTTTAGTTTTTTTTAGTGCTTCAAGTTAAACTAAAATAAAAATGAGTAAACGTTTATTTTATTTCAAGTAATGAACTTTTTTTTTTTTTTCATTTTAGTTTTTAGTTAACAATAAATGGTCCGCTTGGCATCAGCAAACGTTTGAAAACTCACTGTAGTAATTGACGTTCCGGACCCAGTTGTGCATCCCAGTTTCTGTTTGGATCGGCATGGGCCTCCGACTCAGGAAATCTTCCATAATCGTAAGCGTTGATAAACTCTGACTGCAAGAATCACACACACAGATAAAAGAAGCCAGTGTAAGCGTTGAGGTAAAAATAAAATAACAGCATGATTGACAGTTCAGGATGCCTAAGGAGAGATTACAGAAAAAGGCAAACATCTGTATACTGTCACACATAAAAACTGCAAACATTTCCCACCTGAAAACAAGTATTTTATCTCCTCGTTTGACACTCTCGTCGATCAGGTGGAAAAGCAGAACCATCTTGGCAGAGTTCTCCAGAACACCCGTCTGGTAGTTAGTCATGATGTCTTTTGCCTAAAACAAATGATTCAAAAAGGATTCAAATATGTTCATAACATGCAGAAATTACATCATTACCACCAACATTTCCAATTCAAATCTATTCAAAGTTCAGCAGCCTGGAGTAGACAAAGACCAATCATAATATTTACATATGGAAGTCTTAAAGGTATAGTAGCAAAAACAGCTGGTTCTAATTCTAAGATACAAGACATAAAATGGTCATGTAAAAAAAATATGATTGCTTTTTCTAACATTACAAGTTAAAAAGAAAATGCTAAATGCAAATGAGAACGTGAACAATGTGTTCTAGGACTGCACGATTTGGGAGAACACATTTAAAATACATTAAAAAAAGCTTGATGTTTGCTGTACTTGTTTGTAGGGCTGTACAATTTCCCCAAACATTTTAATAATAATAATAAAAAAAATCTAATAATATAAAACTATAAATTAATAAAACAATTATAATATAAAAATAATACTTAGTATAATTATTTTATTATTAGTGTAAATAATATACATTTAAAAGTATAAATATCTAAAACGTAATATTTTGTAAATAAATATATAAAGAAATATTACCATTGAAATATTTCACTGAAAAACAACAAAAAATGTAATTAGTTTATTGTACAACTTGTTACATTATTTTCTTATTTTCTGCATTTTCAAAAGTTATACCAACAAGCTTCTAGTTTGGCAAAAGCCGCAGAGTTCTTAAAGCTTTTGTTGACAACAGCTGGTTTATAAGTGCCACTCATACCAAATTTGGGAAGAAAATTTACTGCGAAATGAGCCACTTTGAGTCACTGAAAACACCGGTAAACGCGTGTAAAACAACACAGTGCTGCGCTTTACTCTGAAACATGCATCACATATTTATTTCATTAAATCGTACATTTGTGATTTGATAATTGCACTAAGCCAGGGTTCCTCAAATCTTTCCCTGGAGGGCCAATCTACTGCAGAGTTTAGCTCCAACCCTGATCAAACTCACCTACCTGTGATTTTCTAATGATCTTAAAGACACTGATCAGCATGCTCGGGTGTGTTTGATTAGGGTTAGAGCTAGACTCTGCAGGAAAGTGGATCTTGTGGGCCAGATTTGAGGATCCCTGCACTAAGCCATATTTCGGTTTCATTTCAATTCAAAGTGTCAAACACATTCTAAGTTGCGCAGTTTTACCCATTCATATGTGATGACTTGGTTGGCCCTCTCCTGTAAGGGGTTCAGGGGTCCCATAGCAGCCATCTTGCTGTTGGCCGGGTCGGACGACTTGCCCTTTATTCCCGGAGCGGAGCAGCGGGTCCCGCTGGTGGAGTTGAGGTCATCCAGGTCAAGATCCTGCTCATTGGCCAGATTTTCCTTCTGCAGAGCTTCGTACAAAACGTCTGGATGATTCCAGATCTACAGGACGCACAGAGAGGAGTCGTAAGTACATCAACCACTACATATAAGGCATACAACAGGTGCGTCTTTGGGGCGCAAGTACCTTGCAGCAAACACAGAAAGCTTTAAGCGGGTTGAGTCCGAGCCACCCGGTGTTTCCCGCCTCCCTGAAGCGGTTCATGAACTCTGTATAGAGCGCCCTCTGCAGGCGAGACAGTCGTACCAGGATCACATGCTCCTCTTTCGCCGGCAGCTGATTCCGGAGAACATCATGACCTCGCCTGGCCAGGGAGAAAACAGTTTAGCTTCATTTTTTGGTCCAAAATAACAACAACCAAAACATAAACCTAAACATTGAATAAACATAATATATATTTAATAATAATAAATATAATTTTATTTAACAATAATAATAAAATGTACTATTTATTAATAAATGAATGTAAACAAAACTACATGTGTAAATTATAATAAATGTTCATTAATAATTTAATATTCCATATTGCAAATGAAATAATAATAGTAATGATAACAACAAAAAATAATAATAAATCCACAACAATAATAATTGAATAAATATTCAATAATAATAATAATAATACAATGCTTGAGATATAAAAAAGTAATGTTAAATTGTACATGGTCGTTTTTTTAAATAAATAAAATAAAATAAATAATAATAAATATTTAATAATAATAGCTCACCTCTGCACGAAGCCCTCCAGCAGGCTGTGCAGGACGTGACTCCTGTATCTCATGAGTTGGACGTCCTGTGGTGTGCTGTCTATACACTGGCCATTCAGAATGGGCCGCTCGAACATGTTACTAAACTCCTGCCGCGTACCAAGGAAATCGGGCCGGACGAAATCCACCATGCACCAGTACTCTATCAGGTTGTTTTGCAGCGGGTATCCAGTCAGAACCACCCGCCGCCGGGACCGGATGTTCTTCAGGGCCTGTGAGGTGCTGGCATGGCAGTTTTTGATACGGTGGCCCTCGTCACATATGACGACATCCGGCCCGGGCCGCGACAGTGCTCTCTCAATCCCTGAAGACCACAGAGGACACGCAAAAACTCATTATAGACCATAACCAGAGTAAACGGCCTACATTTTCCACCAGCAATCCCCAACCAACCTTTCATGAGCTCCTGCTGACGGTCCTCCTCGTCCAGGTCAATAATTACAGGTCCCGCAGGTTTCTTGGACTTCCTTTTGCGGCCGGTCACAAAGCTCTTTTTGAGAGACAGCAGGCGGTACATCTCGTACCCCATTAGCAGCACCCCGCCGTCACGAGTCCAGTCCTCCACCACCTTGGCCCGGGCCACTGTGGTTCTGGTCCAGATGGAAGAAATACATTGATGTGTCAGCAGATGCTACAAGCGACTGTACTACCAATTATAACACTCAAATCATCACCAACATAAACACTTTGACAACAACATATTGTGAGAGATTATATTTTTCATTTTGTGGGTAAATCTCACAAAAACAAATTAAAAATTACTTAAAACTGAATTGATAATTATATATTTTCATAATATATATAGCCTATTTTTGAGACTAAGTTTTATTTTGTCATTGTGACATTATTGTTAAATGGCAATAAAGCACATTTTCTCTCCAAATTCAGTACTGTAACATGTCAGGAAGTTTCATATCTAATATTTTTAAATTAATAATAATAATAATTGATAATTATGATAAATATCTTATATACAATTACATAAAAATTATTATTTACACTTTATTAGTTATTATTATTAAACATTTCTTACAATGTTTAATAATATAACATGCAAATAATTGAATTAACATTTAATAATGTTTCTTGACTGTGATTCTTGTTACTTTAATACAATGATTTTTTTCATTTAAATCACCATACAATGAAGCATAAATTATATGATTATGTAAATAAATAGACATTATTATTTGTTAATACTGTCATTTTGTAATTAATTTACTAGCATATTTACTTATTTTTAATAACTAACTATTTATTATAATAATAAAAATTATATAACTATGTAATCTTAAATAATGAATGTAAATAAAGCATGAATTGCCTTGAAATAATATATAAATGTTATATATATATATATATATATATATATATATATATATATATATATATATATATATATATATATATATATATATATATATATATATATAAATTATTATTTTTAATATATGGATAGATATTCTTTTATTACCTGTAATATATACACACACACACAGTATACCATTATTAATATATTCCTATCACATTAATGACAGCGGAATTTTGGCAATGACAACTGAGGACAGAAATGTACTTAATTATCAATAAATAATGTCACAATATAAAACCAATATAAAAACTTCTTTCTTTTGATTTTTGGGGTGTAATATGACCTAGACATGTTCTTGTCTTTCTGTGAGATTCACCCTTGCTTTGGTTCACCATATTAACATTTGGAGTGCAAATAAGAGGCAGTGCAGCGTTCATACTTGTGCTCATCATTGAGGATGTGAACCTTAAAGGTTCGAGGTAAAACCTGGGCTGGATCCGTGTCGGGGGGAAGGGACTCAGCAGCAGGCAGCCAGAGATTAAACTCAGCCAGCCAGTTCTGTAGTGTATTCACCTGGAGACGAGAGGAGATATGAGATTCAGACCTCTCTGACAGAGCGACAAACACAAACCCTGGCTATCTCTGGTTCTCGGACACTCACAGGTACAATGGCGAGGACAGTTTTGGCTCCAGTGTGCCGCAGCAGGATGTCGATAAAGGAGATGACCTGTAGGGTTTTGCCCAGGCCCATACTGTGAGCCAGAATACAGCCGAAGCCACTGCTGCTCTTATAACGCTCTAGAGACTCCACCAGGTTATCATACAGGAAACGAATACCACCAATCTGAAAGTAGAGGAAGAGACGTCGACAAATAGGTTCCATGTCCAAGTGAAACGGAAAACTGTCCATTTCATAGCAGAAATGTGTGTACCTGGTGTGGTTTAACAGCGCGGGCGAGCTGCGGGCCGAGGAACAGGTCCTCCTCCTCTCCTGGGTGGTTGATATTGACCAGCACTCTTCCCTGGGCGTCTGGTTGATTGAGGCAGTCGTTCACATGTGACCCGCTGCTCTCCTCTGTGCCGGGAGTGACAGAGAGATCATCGTTGTCTTCCTCGCTGCTTATCCGCAGGGCGTCTTCATCACCTGAACTCAACTCGATCACATCTGGAGGAACACAAATGAACATCAAGATACCTAAACCACATACATACATTATATATATATATATTTTTTTTTTAAGTATTACAAATTCTTAAATCACACACACACATACATATATGTGTGACCCTGGAGCACAAAACCAGTCATAAGTGTCAATTTTTCAAAATTGAGATTTATGCATAATCTCAAAGTTAAATAAATAAGCTGTCCATTGATGTCTGGTTTGTTAGGATCTGACAATATTTGGTCGAGATACAACTATTTGAAAATCTGAAATCTGAGGGTGCAAAAAAAAAAAAAAAATTTAAATATTGAGAAAAAAAAATAATAATAATAATAATTCGCCTTCAAAGTTGTCCAAATGAAGTTCTTAGCAATGCATATTACTAATCAAAAATTTACAAAATATCCTCATGGAACATGATCTTTACTTAATGTCCTAATGATTTTTGTCATAAAAGAAAAATCAATAATTTTGACCTATAGAATGTATTTTTGGCTATCGCTACAAATATACCCCAGCGACTTAAGACTGGTTTTGTGGTCACATACATACATACATACATACATACATACATACAGTACATACATGTATTTATTTAATATTTTTATAAGTAAATAATCAATATTTAACATCAATTAAACAGTCATGATTATTTACAGATATATTATTGCATACATACGCGTGTTGTTTTTCATATATATATATATATATATATATATATATATATATATATATATATGTGTGTGTGTGCATGTGTGTGTGTGTATACATATACATAATCTTGCTGTCCCCTCAAAATAACTCAACACACAGCCATTAATGTCTAAACGGCTGGCCACAAAAGTGAGTACACCCCTAAGTGAAAATGTCCAAATTGAGCCCAATTAGCCATTTTCTCTCCCCGGTGTCATGTGACTCGTTAGTGTTACAAGGTCTCAGGTGTGAATGGGGAGCAGGTGTGTTAAATTTGGAAAAAAGAACTGTTGCTCTACATAAAGATGGCATAGGCTATAAGAAGATTACCAAGACCCTGAAACTGAGCTGCAGCACGGTGGCCAAGACCATACAGCGATTTAACAGGACAGGTTCCACTCAGAACAGGCCGCGCCATGGTCGACCAAAGAAGTAGAGTGCACGTGCTTAGCGTCATATCCAGAGGTTGTGTTTGGAAAATAGACGTATGAGTGCTGCCAGCATTGCTGCAGAGGTTGAAGGGGTGGGGGGTCAGCCTGTCAGTGCTCAGACCATACGCCGCACACTGCATCACATTGGTCTGCATGGCTGTCGTGCCAGAAGGAAGCCTCTTCTAAAGATGATGCACAAGAAAGCCCGCAAACAGTTTGCTGAAGACAAGCAGACTAAGGACATGGATTACTGGAACCATGTCCTGTGGTCTGATGAGACCAAGATAAACTTATTTGGTTCAGACGGTGTCAAGTGTGTGTCGCCGCAACCAGGTACAAAGACAAGTGTGTCTTTCCTACAGTCAAGCATGGTGGTGGGAGTGTCATGGTCTGGGGCTGCATGAGTGCTGCAGGCACTGGGGAGCTACAGTTCATTGAGGGAACCATGAATGCCAACATGTACTGTGACATACTGAAGCAGAGCATGATCCCTTCCTTCGGAGACTGGGCCGCAGGGCAGTATTCCAACATGATAACGACCCCAAACACACCTCCAAGATGACCACTGCCTTGCTAAAGAAGCTGAGGGGAAAGGTGATGGACTGGCCAAGCATGTCTCCAGACCTAAACCCTATTGAGCATCTGTGGGGCATCCTCAAACGGAATCCATTTTCACTTAGGGATGTACTCACTTTTGTGGCCAGCGGTTTAGACATTAATGGCTGTGCGTTGAGTTATTTTGAGGGGACAGCAAATTCACACTGTTATACAAGCTGTACACTCACTACTTTACATTGTAGCAAAGTGTCATTTCTTCAGTGTTGTCACATGAAAAGATATAATAAAATATTTACAAAAATGTGAGGGGTGTACTCACTTCTGTGAGATACTGTATATATATATATATATATATATATATATATATAAAATTAATTTTAAATATGTTAATAATAAATGTTATAATTATTAAGCATTAGATTTATAAATTTCAATAATAATAGACAACAAACATGTACTACATTATATTTTACACACACAGACAAAATTTAACAATTATACAATAAAATTAAACGATAAATATTGTATTATTTACATATATTTATTGTTAATATTAAATATGTATTATAATTTTAAAAATAACTAATATTAATATGTAAATAAAATGCTTACTAAAATATGTAAATAATAACTACATTTTATTATTTACATATATTTATTATTATCAAACATTACAATCCATTTTAAATATTTACAATCAATGTTTACTAAAACACAATTGTTATTGTTACTATTAAACATTTTAAATAATTATGATATATGCACATAATAAAAGTTTACAAAAAATGATTTGTAAATTATGTTTAATAATAATTTTTGAAAAATTGTAAAAGAAAAAAAAAGACTTATTTTAAAATAAAAAATAGTTTCCAACGTATATTTATTTATTTATTCACTTTTAACGCCATGCCAGTGTCAAGGCTATTTTGTTTCTAACATATATAATTTAATAATAAAAACATGTAAATAATAAAAAATATTTAATAATAATAATGTATATAATTTAATGCAATAATGTAAATAAATAATACTGTACTAGAACTAATACTTGACTTTACCATCTCTGTGGGCAGGCAGCTGAGGGGGCGGAGCTTCTTTAGCCTCGCCCTCGTCTCCGCTGCTGTCCAGACAGATCACTTCTTGTTTGGGACCTGGCGCTGCAGTGGACAGATCTGACAACGGCGACAACGCAACAAATTAACTAATTACAATACCAACAATTCTGTAGAGGAGCAGCGGGTGGCAGAGGCGAGTCTCACCTGCGTGAAGGGGGAAGTCTTTCCGCTGCTGTTCGAGACGCCGCCGTCGCTCGAGCTCCTCCTGCTGGGCGGCTTTGGTTCCCGCTTCCAGCTGGTGCTCCTTAAGGACTTTCCTGCATGTCGGAGGGGAGAGATGCAATTAGAGATGCAATTACAAATGTTTGTAATTATAAATAGTGTGACATGATTAACAAACACGGCAAGTTTTGGACCAACAAGTGTTTAGTGTGGGTGAGTAAGGCTAAAATAAAAACGAGAGAAACAACACTTCCTGTTGCGAGATGTTTATTGTGTCTGGTTAGCATTAAAAAGACAAGATTTAGTCGGAAGTAAAAACTTCTTACTTCTCTATAGGGAAACTGATTTTTAACAATAACTTATAAATCTTTACAGACAGACCTGCTTTAAGTTATGAGGTTGTTAATTAAAGGTATGCGTTTTGTTGAAGCCATCTATTCGTATTAATTCAACTTATTTTCAAAATCATGATTAACAGCTGAATTTGTGGTGAAAAACTATATTAACCATATTTATACACCACCATTTTTATAGAGGGGATTTTGGATATCTCCTTTTATCACTCCATAAATCACAAAACACTGTCAACCACTAGAATTGTTTTTTTTTTTAACCATGTTTTTAGGAATAAAATGTTATAAAAAAAACAAAGCATGTGTTTTATGAGCAAACCCCACAGTAAAATCCTTCAGAATATAGATGGCAATAAAACTGTAAATTTTGGTTTATGTAAGTGCTACTGAAGTGGAGGAAAACTTTTTTTTTTATTTAGATAAAACAACCTTTAAATATATGCATTGTAGTGCTGCAACAATTAATCGCGATTAATCGCATCCAAAATAAAAGTTGTGTACATAATGTGTTTGCTGTGCATATTTATTATGTATATATAAATACACACATGCATGCATATATTTAAGAAAAATGTTATGTTCATATTTATATTTTTATAGTTATTTATTTCTATATAATATAAATTATATTAATATAAATACACACATGCAAATACATGTAAATATTTTCTAAATATTTATGCGTATGTGTGTGTATTTATATATACATAATAAATATACACGGTATACACACAAATATTATATAAACAAAAACTTTTATTTTGGATGCGATTAATCATTGCCCAGCACTACACAGAAACAGTTAAAAGTATAATAAGAATAACACTTCAACAGTGTATTTAGAAAATTTTCTTTCCACTAGTCTGAAACTACACGTTTTGAAAAGCCAAATAACCCAAAACTGAAAAACAATGTTTTGTCTGTAGTGTCTGGTCTGAAAATATATTGTTTCTACAGATAAAATCAACAACTTTATACAAGTAGTTTTATATGTCACCATTGATTTTAATTCAATCATGTCATTTGCGATGCTTCATGGGATTGTAGTTCTTTCCCACATTAAGTACACAGTCTTGCACCTTTATCTTTTTGTCTTTATTGCTTTATTACTTCATTGCTTCAAATCAAAGTTTGTAGTGGTGTGATTCACTTCGCAGCTGGTTGCTTTGATTCATGGCTTATAGAGTTTTGACAAAAAAAAAAAAAAAAAAAATACACTTCTAGAACCGCCGCAGAAAAATAAGCACACAGGAAGTAATGCATTATCATTAAACGAAGCTCTGTACCGGATGTTCCTCCTCAAGTGAGCAGGTTTAGAGGTTTTGGACGACGACTTCTTGGTGTTGCTGTTGGCAGACGTGTTGCTGCGGCTGTCCGGGCTGGATGGGGGTTGAGAGTCGGGCCGTGATGACGTCCGTGAGGTGGACGAGGGCTGGGAGGGTGGCCGGGAGCCGGGTTCAGGGCTGGAGTCTCTAGACATCGGTGAGGTAGATGCCGGGCTGGTCAGATCTCTTTGATCCTCGGCCTCCAGGCCCTCAAGCTGGTCTGTTGAGAGGAAATACCAAGCGATCAATAATTGATTCACAGACTGAAAGCAGAGCGCACACATTAGCGATGACACCAGACAGAAGCCTGATGCTTTCATCCTCATGTAAACATGTCTTATTTAGGGTTGGGTATCGTTTTAATTTTTATCAATTCCATTTCAGATTCCGATTCTGCTTATCGATTCCCAGTTTCAGTTCCAATGTGGGTTTAAAAAAAAAAAAAAAGTCAAACATTTAGTTATCAAACATTTATTCTCGGTCTCTTTTTGCTAAACAACTAATTGCTGCTGAATACTATGAACAAAAATAAGCCGGCTACATAAAAACTCGACTTGATTAAGAGCTGTTTGTGTGCAAAATAGACTTTTTTAAATGGAGATTGTATCCCCCTCACAATTCTGAAACACTTCCCTCACAAGTGTTTTTCAATGAATCTTTTGAATGAATGATTCAAAGACGAATACATTTTTAACAGCCCCTTTTCACCACCTAAAAACAAAAGATGCCCACACAGGAATCGATAGGTGGAATTGAAATTAAAATTTTACTACAAGTATCGGATTCCTGACCTTAAAGGGGTCATTGGATGCAAAATTCACTTTTCAAGTTGTTTGAACATAAATGTGTGTTAGAAGTGTGTGTACACATCCATCCTGTAATTATAAAAATCCACCCAGTGTTTTTTTTTTTTTTTTTTTTTAAATCCCCATTTTAACCCTTAAAGATCTAGAACATTTTTGGGGCACCTGACACGCCTGCACTTTTCTTTGTTTTTTTAAGACCTATTCCAGTAGTCAGCATCAAGTGCCATATATCATTATAAACAGGAGAACTTGAAGTTTCAGTCTAGATAATTTAAAGTCCAAATTTTCAGAGAAATATATTTTCAATCTGAGTATGAACAACAACAAACACAAACCATGCAGCTAATAGTGAAAACAATTGCACAAATGTTTCTGCAACAAAAATAATGCAAATGATTCACATACTACACACAAAATGAGTGAGAAATATACAGAGTGCAACAGAAAGAAATAGTGAAAATGATCTTTATGAGCTATATAATTATTGTTTACATAATATAAATGGATCGATCCGCTGGCTGTACTCTGCCTCGGAATCGATTTTACCGGGACATTTCCTAGCGACGCGAAGACATGAACTCCAGTGCTTTATCTGATATGTACTGCTGTTTCATCCTTGTTTTTGGTTTGTTTTATGTCAAAGTGCTCAAACACTACAGTTGTGTGTTTTTCTGGGCTTTTTCAAAGAGTTCTCTCATGCAAATGCATTATTTTGTGTTTGTTTTCATGCACGCACGACAGACTTCACTTTAACTTTGCGTTTGTTCAAATTTCCAATGAAACACCGTAAATGGTGGTACAAAAGACCAAAACCTATGTTTATTGGTTGAATATGTGACAGTTTGAACCAATCTGGGCACGGGGGTGGGACTAAGTGTCAACAATCGTTTCTGTTTGGCTCAGAGGGACGAAATGCATTGACGAATCAATGTTGTCAAAATGTGATGACGTAATCACGTACGCTACTCTGAATATCCAAACGAAACAAATGCTCCGCTTTACAACACTTTTTAAAGCATTCAGATAGGATTAGCAGTTCAAAAGTTACTTTCGTTTAATATTCGTCTATGTTCGCGCGAATCATTCGTGATCCAGCTTCATCTATAGAAGTAGTGAGTATAAGGGTTTTTTATGAACCTTTGTAAATCGCCTTTCCTAATAATGTGCTAGTTAGCCAGTTTCGCAACTAAAGTAAACAGTAGGGGCGGGGTCAGCAGAGTCATTAGCATTTAAAGCAACATGGACTAAAAAAACGGCTTGCTGAAAACAGAGCTGATTTTGACAGGGGAAAAAGGTGTTTTTTTTACACTACCATTGAGAAATTTTAACCAAAGTATGTTATAGACTTTAAGAACTCCGATTCTGGAATTGGAATTGATTTTCGATTCCCAACCCTAATCTTATTAAATGCAACTACAAACTCAAACAGGTGTTTGGTTGAGAAAGATGGTGGTGTGAATTGAAAAAGGTGCTCACCGCCTGCGTCTTCCTCATCATCCCCATCGTTCTCTCCATCCTCTTCCTCCTCCTCCATCTCCTCTTCCTCTTCGCTGTTAAGGCTGGGCTCCAGGTCGCTCCCTGAGATCGCCTCTTCTGACATGGCGTCCCCTGGGTCTCCAAGAGCATTACTTACACATCTTCATTCAAACCACCTGGAGAACAAACAAAGTGAACAGAAAGTTTGAGGTTGGCAAAATTTTTTTTTGGAGAAGATTAATATTTTCTTTAGCAAGGATACATTAATTTGATTAAAAGTAAAGACTTGACAGTAAAGACATTTGTAACTTTACAAAAGATTTCTATTTCAAATAAATGCTTTTCCATTGAACTTTAGATTAAACAAAGAATGCTGAAATAAAAATGTTTTACGTTTTTCACAAAAATATGAAGCGGCACAACTGTTTTCAACATTAACATTAATTGTAAGAAATGTTTTTTGAGCAGCAAATGAGCATATTAGAAAGATTTCTGAAGAATCAAGTGTCACTGAAGACTGAAGTAATGATGCTGAAAATTCAGCTTTGCATCACAGGAATACATTACATAAGAAAAAAATAGATATTAAATAAAAAACGAAAACAGCCATTCTGAACGTTAATAATATTAATATTTCACATTATTAATGTTTTTACTGAATTTTTGACCAAATAAATGCAGCCTCTGCAAATGTAAAAGACTTTTCAAAAAAAAATCTTAGAGTCAACATAAATCTTATTTCAACATTTTGATATACATTTCATTAACTATTCTGTTTTCTTTACAATATTATTTTGTTCACTGAAATGATCATTTATTACTATTTTCCTTAAAGAAAAAGAGAATGTGCAACAAGCTAGAAATAGAGCTATAAGGTAATTCCAAAAAATCATAAACATTTTTTATGATATGTCCAACAAAGTATATGGACATACGAGATCAATGTATGCAAATATTCCAATGGCAATAGAGAACTGGCCTCAAACTTGTGAATTTATATCAGTATCAGCCAAAAAAAAAAAAAAAAAAAAACATACTGGCTACTAAGTTTACTTTTCAGCTAAGAAAGGGGGGCAATGCAAAATTTTAACTACAAAACTAAACAACGCAAAGTTAACAGAGAATTCAAAGTTGTGTAAATCACTTAAAACTAGGCGATTCTCAGCTGTAATCAAACATCGGAGCAACAATACAACAAAAACCAAAGTTCAGCAATAGGAGAACAAAGAGCAAGCAAAGTGTAAAAAAAAAAAAAAAAAAAGTGTAAAGAAGAAACAGAAAGAACTAGAAGAAGAAAAAAACAGGGGAGGGAGGACAGGGAGCGAGAGATTCAGGCTTCTTACATAAGCGCGGGTTATATAAGAGAAGGCAGCGAGCGCTTGGCAGGCAGTGAGCGGTGTGAATGTAGGCCACGCTGCCCGTGACACACTGACACATTCACACAGTACAGCACAGCATGTTCCAAAACACACTCATCCGCTCCACCCCGCACCTTCACACTGCACCTGCCTCATCAACACACGTCCGCTTTTTTTTTTGGTACAGACAGAAACTTTAAGCGAGATCTCTGACGGTCTTCATAAACCCATATCATTTTTCAGTCTCCCGTGAAACACAAAAGAAAGGATTTATGCCGTTGTCCTGGATGATTTTGTCTGTACAATGAAAGTGAATGAGGCTGGATGCTGTCAAGCACCAAAAAATAAAAAATAAAAAATAAATATCACAGAAAAGCACCAAATCATAAAAGTGGCCTACATGACTCAAACCTTCAGTCTTCATACAGACTATTTTTATAATGCGTTTTCTGTATACGTGTTTGATTCATAACATATAGAGCACTAATATACAATAAAATAATAGAATTACACATACATAAGTCGTCAGATTCCAAGTTATTTTTTATGACGTATTTTCTGTATGTCATTTATAATACATACAGAACTTCATATAAATGTATACACACACATAATTTATTTTACATACTATTTTATTGCACTTTTGTTGATTTTGATTGCTTCTATTGTCTTCATTTGTAAGTTGCTTTGGATAAAAAAAATTTACTTTCAATCAAACCGGATGTTGAATCCAACCGGAAGCTTTTCAGATCTATTAATCAGCTTGAGGTGTGCGTTTATATATGTGTGTGTGATATACATATAATCCGAGCAGCTTCAAGAATTGGCTAAAAACACATCTCTTCCATCTTTATTTGACCTTATTCTATCTCTAGCACTCTCTTCTCGAATTCTATTCTTTAAAAAAAACTAACAATAGCTTTTCTAATCTTTTTGTATTTTATCTATTTGTTTTCTTTTTATTTATTACACAATTAACAAAAGCAAAAAAGGCCTCCAACACTAGCTTGCTCTATTCTTTTTCTAAAAAAAACAAAACAAACCCTTGCTACGTATACTGTGTTAAGCTAACTGAGCTTGTTATAGCACTTGCATATCATTGCTCTTTTGCTGATTTTGATTGCTTCCATTGTCCTCATTTGTAAGCCGCTTTGGATAAAAGCGTCTGCTAAATGACTGAATGTAAATGTAATTATTTACACACATACATAAATATACATATACATACATACATATGCACACACACACACACACATATACATACATTATATATATATATATATATATATATATATGTTGGAAATACAATTCCACACATGAAGCATTACACCATTATAAACCCACTGACCTCGACTCTAATATTGTTATTTACATAGAAAACAAGAACAGAAACATGTTAAACTTCAATAAATCTAACCTTTTCCATTATGAGAGAGATCGTGTGTAAAATGCAACTACAGCTCAGGTAGATTATTCTGCACCTGCGCTCGCCACAAACCCGCTGTCATCAAACAAAAACACAAACACCCATCATATATAACTACACTAGAAATACATTATCCTATTTTCGTATCACATATCACATAAAAGTGTTTTGAAGCGCTTTTGTGGACCGAACTGAACGAGGTGCATTTACATAACTGTACTTGGTGACCAGCGGCGCTGCTAACAGATGAACAACCAGCCGGAAAACTCACCTAAGATCCGCGATACGACCCCCAAACCACTTTAGACACACATAGGCATATGTTTTCTACGGTCTTTTATGCGTTGTGTATAAAACACCTCATTATTTGAAGCCTCCCGAGCGCGCTAGCCGTTAGCGCGTTAGCACGGGCGTGCGATGCTCTCTTTTGTTGACGTTAGCTTCCGCTCTAACTGTGCTCAAATATAACTAATAAAACACATTATCGCCGCTTAAACAAGCGTGTGTGACGGTAAATCGGCGTCTTACCTTTTTACACCCTTGTTAGGATCCCTCGGCTGCGCTGTGACTCATTAAATTACTATTATTAATTTTTGTAGTACTGCCTGATTCTTTTATTTTATCTATCAATTGAGCAGGAGCAGCGACCTCAAACGCCCCCCGAGGCGCACAGACTCGCTCTGAAGGTTCCGCTCTCCTTACGGTCCGGGGGGCTGAGTGTCACTGAGCGTTTCATAATCACTCAGGGTTGCATAAAAGTAAACACAACAAGGTGGCGTGTTGTGTAAATGCCTGGAATAATCCAGACAGTTGACTTACAAAAGAAGTTTAAGACAAGACTGTCGGTGACAGTTTATAGGCCTACATCGTTTCAATCAGGAAGCCTGTACTTTCATCTTTTTTGTTCGCTTTGTTTCGTTTTTGGATGTGCCTTTATATTATGCATGCATTTTGATTATTGCATAAATATAAAATAGTAGCCTATATGTGACATGTTTGATATGTATGACAGATTAAGCTATACATACAGTATTATGTAATTCATTACATAATAAACATACATTTCATTATAGTCTGTTTTACATGTTATAAAACAGTAAGCCCTTTATGGAAAGGTTGTTAAAATGATAAAAATGTTCAAGTTAGGTTTTACATTTTACTTAAGCCTGTATTGTTATAAATAATATAATATTATAATGTGATAATAATAATAATAATAATATATACATTCACTAAGTATTTTAATAGCCTACATATCTGTTTAATTTGTTGAATTAAAATATTAGAGAATTTAAAATATTAGTGTTTATGATATATGTGTAAAATATATTATCGCATTCAAATAAATTGATTTATTGTATGTTATATAATTTATTATATAATTAGAAGCAATTTATAGCATGTTATGAAACAGCAAAGTTCAAGAAAAGGTTGTGTAAATACCCTAAATCCATTTAGACGACTTTCACCTTTTACTTGATTGTAAATATTATTTTATATAACTACAGAGTCGAGAAGATAATAATATATGTTTTGATTAATGTATCATATTTTTCTATACAAGCCTGTAGTTATCTTTTTTAAACTGTTTTATTGCAATATTATATTACTTTGTAATTTATAATGTAATAATATGTACTTTCATTAATTATCACACTTTGTATGCAAAGCCCTTTTACTTTAACATTTTTAATTTAGCATATATCTTTATGATATTTTATATTTTGAATATTAAATATTATTAGTATTTTTTAGAAAATATAGTATCTGATAAATAGTAAATTCTAATATTTTAATGCATAGAAAATTATTTAAATATAACAATATATTAAAAATACATTTTATTCATGTTATGTAACATATTATATACTTAGGAAGCATTTTATGGGATATTATAAAACAGCAGTGCTTTTAAAAAGGTTTCTTACTGTGCGAGACCCAAGAATAATCCAACTAGAAGACTTTTAAAATGTAGTTTAAGACAAAAAAAAAAAAAAAAAAAGACAGTACCATTATCATGCTTATATAATTAATTTGTAAATTATTATCATTATTACACTAAACTATATACATACTATTACAGATGACATATTATATTAAATGTCTCAAACTGAATTTTACTTATGCACTAAAAGCTTTCAGTAACTACAAATAATCACGTAAATCACTTTTTATTACATAAAATATTATGTAAAGTGATATTTAGGCAAACATAATGTCCCACATAAACGGTTCAGATAGAGATATAGGACAATCACACACAGGTGCACCAAAAACAGCAAAAAGCGAAAAAATAAACTCTTATGAAACCCGTTTTATCGTGACACTCATCTGCCTTGAACTTCAGAGCAGCGCGCGCAGAACTTCTTCACCGTTTTGCGTCATGACGCACGGCGCAGCGGAATTACGTCAACTACAGTCGACGGCGCTGCTCTTTATTGTGTTTACTAGCCGTCCGGATCGTCCAAAGATGGATCAAATATGTATTAGGAAATGACTGATGTAGTTCTTTATAACATTTAAGGACTGGTCTGTGGTTTAGCGGAGAGATTTGGCGACTCTGATTTCTGCAAAAATGAACAAAGGTTGGCTGGAGTTAGAAAGTGACCCGGGTGAGTCTCTAAGTAAACATTTATGCATATAATATCATCATTTAATAATCAATAATTATTTTATTATTCATAAAATATGCTGTAGGTTAACATGTCATCTCCCAATATAGTGTTTTGTGCTTGTAGTGTATTAATTCGACTAAAACGCATATAAGTCAACGCACTCATATTAATTTCGGGTTTATCTCATAATATAATACTTCATCATATAAATCTTTTACTTATAATTCTGTCTGTTTTGTGATGTCTCGTTCTTTTTCAGGGTTGTTCACACTCTTGTTGGAGGACTTTGGTGAGTTGATCTGGTTGGCACAGACATGCTTTTATCAATCTATTAAATATGGAAAGCATGATATATATATATATATATATATATATATATACACTGTGTGCAGAATTATTAGGCAAGTTGATATTATGGTCATATTTTTTTTGCCAAGAAAATTTTACCAATTCCAAACCACATCAATCTTAATAACTACTATTGATTTTGTATTTAATCATTTCTAAGTTATATATAATTGTCCATGAAGGCTGAAAGTCAAAAACTCCTTATTTCAGGTGTGCTGAATTATTATCAGGTTTTCTTTTACAGATAAAATGAGCCAAAAAAGAGATTGAACTCAAAGTAAAAAAAATTAAATAATTAAATGCTCATGAGAAGGATGCAATACTAATTCAATAATAGAATTAGCAAAGTTAAGGCATGATCATTGGGCTACGAAATGCTCATTGGGTCAGCAGGGTCAGAAAAAACAGGTGGAGAAGAAAAGACACGTTAACTGCAAAAGAATTAAGAATTAGGTGAGAAATCATCAGGAATCATTTAGTCTCCAGCGCCATCATTTTCCAGAACTGCAACCTTCCTGGAGTCTCCAGAAGTGCAATGTGTCAGCTTCTCAGAAACCTTGCTTGGGTAAAAAATGCTAAAAAATAACCCTCACTTAATATGAATAACATGCTGAAGTGTTGTGAAATACATGAAGACTGATTTTGTATAGGATTTATGGACAGATAAGTTGAGAGTGACATCACATCCTCTTGTGCCACTGTTTGAAGAATTTATCTTCCAGAATCTGGCAGTAAGTTTTAGGAGCTCATTTTTATTCCATCTCCTATCCTGAAAAGTTTGTCTTGCAGAGATTGACTAAAATGAACTCCTAAAACTTACTGCCAGATTCTGGAAGATAAATTCTTCAAACAGTGGCACAAGAGGATGCCTGCCTAATAATTCTGCACACAGTGTATATATATATATATATATATATATATATATATATATATATATATATATATATGTATATAATGCTTTTGTTTGGACTCAGGTGTGAAGGGCGTTCAGGTGGAGGAAATCTATGATCTTCAGAGCAAATGTCAAAGGTGGATTAATCACACACTTTTACCTTTTCTAATTATTTAAGCCTGTGTGTTAATATTTATAAACTAATATTAATTTGTTAACGATATTAATCATTTAAATGTTTTTAAGCCTGTATAATAATTTTATTTAAGTGATATTGGTTTCCTAATGACATTAATAATTGAAATATGAATTATAATGTTATTTTGGATTTTGTTAACCTGACTTTTTTATTTATTTTTATAATTCGTCCTATCTTTATATCTATGTATAAATGTATAGTATTTTATTGGTTATTTCATCATACAATTTTATCTCTTTTACCACTTACCATTTTAAATCTTTGTATTTATATAATAATAATTAATAAAATACTAATTTTGTAAAAAATGCAAAATTGATTTTTATCTATCTATCTATCTATCTATCTATCTATCTATCTATCTATCTATCTATCTATCTATCTATCTATCTAACATTTTAGTATTTATTTGATTATTCTGAAGCTGTCCTGTCTTTTTCGTCTTCTCAGTCCTGTCTATGGCTTCATCTTCCTCTTCAAGTGGATCGAGGAGCGAAGATCTCGGCGTAAAGTCTCCACGCTGGTGGATGAAACCTCAGTTATCGATGACGAGATTGTTAACGACATGTTTTTTGCTCACCAAGTTAGTCCCGACAATATTTGCATTGCAACATAAATCTGCGGTTATTATCCTCCTTTTCTATAGTCTGTTTGTCGAATGTTGTGTGCAGTTAATACCGAACTCCTGTGCCACCCACGCTCTTCTGAGTGTGCTTCTGAACTGCAGCGGCGTGGAGCTGGGAATGACTCTGAGCCGAATGAAGGCTTTCACCAAGGGCTTCAGTCCTGAGGTCAGTTACACACATAAAGATCATTTTTGGACACTTAAAGGGATAGTTCTCCCAAAAAGGAAAATTCTGTCATTAATTACTCACACTCATGTCGTTCCAAACCCGTAAGACATTCGTTCATCTTCAGAACACAAATTAAGATATTTTTGATGAAATCCAAGAGCTCTCAGACTCTCCATAGACTGCAACACAACTGTAATGTTCTCAGGTCCAGAAACGTAGCAAGGACATCGATAAAGTAGTACATGTGACACCAGGGGTTCAAACTTAATTTTACAAAGCTATCTTAAAATATCTTAATTTGTGTTGCGAAGATGAACAAAGGTCTTACGGGGAATGACATGAGGGTGAGTATTTAATGACAGAATTTGAATTTCTCTTTAATTTGGTTACCTTTATCACTTTAAGTCATGCTTAAAAATGTCTGAATGTCAACAAAGTAGCATTAGCACACTTACATCATCTTTTTGCCTGTTATAAAACAAGTTTTTATTGTTTGACTTCTCAGAGTAAAGGTTACGCCATTGGAAACGCTCCTGAGCTGGCAAAAGCACACAACAGCCATGCCAGGTAGAGTCAAGCTTTACTATTACTCTTCCCCGTTAACATAGAAATATGTTATTTCCCCATTTTCCCCATTGTTTTTGTCTTGTTTCCATGTAGACCGGAGCCGCGGCACCTGCCAGAGAAACAGAACGGCATCAGCGCCGTGCGGACGATGGAGGCTTTTCACTTCGTTAGTTACGTGCCAATCAAAGACCGGCTGTTTGAGCTGGACGGTCTGAAGGCATATCCCATCGACCACGGTGAGAACGTAATGTCAATAAAACTGTCTTTTGTGAGTTTGAGGAGAAGAGTAGATTACATGAATCTGTTTGTCATCCTCAGGGCCGTGGAGTGAGGATGAAGAGTGGACGGATAAAGCCAGACGGGTCATAATGGAGCGAATAGGACTGGCCACTGCTGGGTAAGAGCTAAACTGATCAATATTCACATCTTTGGCCTTCAAGATTTGAGGAAAATGATACATATTGCAATATGCATATGAATTCAAATTATCTATCTATATATATATATATATATATATATATATATATATATATATATATATATATATATATATATATATACACACACACATACATATATATATATATATATATATATATATATATATATATATATATATATATATATATATATATATATATATATTATAATTTAAATAATATGAAAATGAATGTTTTGTTTCTAATGTATCTGATTTGTCTACTCGTTCCTCAGAGAGCCCTACCATGACATCCGGTTCAATCTTATGGCGGTGGTTCCAGATCGCAGGATAAAATACGAGTCCAAGCTGGAGATCCTGAAACGGAACAGGCAGATCATTCTGGAAGGGCTCCAGCAGGTTAGAGAGAAAAAAGTGAGTACAAATTTTTTGTGTGTGCGAATAAAATCCAAATTCTGGAGTATCAAACATTCTGTGGCGCTTTTCCGTGGTACGATTCACTTTTGGGGGGTTTTCCACTGTGTACAGGACCTAGTACCTGGTACTTTTTTTTTTTTAGTACCACCATACATATGTGGTAAAATCTAGGTCAGTTGTGAATGTCTCAGTACACCCAGGGCTCAAATTGAGGGGGGATGCGGGGGGATGGCATCCCCCTGGTCGAAAAAAAATTACAAAAAGCATCCCCTCTGTAAAACCACCATCCCCCCTTACCATCCCCGTTGGATGATTAATTTTGTGTATTACGTAAAACTTATCATGCACATGAAATGTCAAAATTCTCTACTTATCATTTACGAACTAAATAACGGCGATCGGCCGATCAGAACTTGGTACTGTAACAAGCTGTGCAGAAGCAATTTCCTCATTTTTCGCGCAAAATGGTTCAAACGCAACTTTTGAAGTTCTTTAAAAAGAAGACAACGGAAGCTATGATTTTTTTTTACTTTTTTTTTTATGATTGACATAATGTAAGTGTGACTGTACATTATCCAATTTAAAAAAAAAAAAAAAACACATCTTGAGTCCAAAAGCATTCACTGCGCGATGAAGCCCATTAGAATACAGTTAGAATGCCCTTATAATTCCAGCAATGAAACAAAAAATACCCATGTATGAGTTTTTACGTTTTTATATTCATTGTACAAGCAATGTACTTTTCTGTATATCAGCACGTGCGCGAGGCCGCAAGGACAAGGATTAGTTTTATACAACAGTGCATAGCAACACGGTGTTTCATTCTGTGAATGAATCCGTTTTTGAACGAATCGAGTGAGCCAGTGATTCAACGGTCCATTCAGATGCTCTGCGTCCCAATGTGGATACTATCCACCCTATCTGCCCTAAATAGTACTGAAAATGACTAATATCACATAGAATTTAGGATGATATAGTATGCACATTGGGACGCAGGCAGCATCTCATTTCTTTCGTTTCTATTGAATCAAATCCTTTGATATGAATGATGCAGTAAGTCATTTATTAAAACAGGGACTTGCTGCCACCTACTGGCGGTTTATTGTCATTTATTTATCCATGACAGACCTAAATCAGCCAAGGTGCCAGCACAAAAACACATTCAGCAAAATATTGTTTAATTATCAATATTGACCAAAATTCCTCTATTTCAGGCCCCAGAAGGGAAAAAAAACCTTATAAATAAGGCCTTTTAATAAGGCAAATTTTTCATTAAATAGAAACCTTTTTAAAAATGAGACCAATTTTGTGTAAAATTAGCCACAAGAAAACAAGCCCCCCACCTCCCTCCCCCAACTGAGTACACCTATGTGCATGCTACAGGTAATTCGGATGACCCAACAAGATTCAGGCCAGGATCGAAAGCAACAAGACTCCTCCTCCTCAGAAGACATGCCTCCTGCTGTGAAAAAGGAGGAGGGGCAAGATACGCCGATAACTTTGTGTACAGAGCAGGCCACACCCACAGGTACCCTATTTTAATTTAATTTATTTAAAATGAGAACCTTTTGATTAATACCTGTTATTGCCAAGAATGACATGTGTGGAGAAATAAGTCAATGGGAACATTCTTGCCTCAAAACATACAACAGTCTATGTGAATAGGTTTTTATAGTTATGTATAAATATAGTTTAAGCGTTATTCAGAAAGAACCTAAAACATGTCCCATGTTACACTTCAGAAACTCAGGAAGCTCTCCCAAGTACCGCTGGAAAAGTCAGACCCATGGCTAAACCTGTCACCTTGCCAACAGGGGGCGCTCCGCCACCAGCCCCTCTACCTGTTCCCAGCCCCAATCCCATCGTCCAGCGTCTGCCAGCCTTCCTGGACAACCACAACTACGCTAAGTCCCCCATGCAGGTAAAATTGGTTACGTTTTAGGATACCTGGAATAGTTTGCATTAGGGCTGAACGATAAATCGAAATGAAATCGCAATCGCAATCGCGATTGGATAGAAGCTGCGATTGTCATGCATATCTTTCAGTGAAGCACGGTTCTGTGATCAGTAGTAAATATCCACCCGAAGTCCAGAGGGCGCTCTCACGCAGAATCTCCAAATATGCCTTGCAGAAGAAACCCAGGAAATGCCTATAGCCGTTGCTGAATAAACAGAAGATTGAACTGTTTTCATTGATTCGACGTGACTAATAAACGCATGACTATGACAATCTATGGTTTATCTTATTATTATAATTTTCATTATAATAAAGTATATTTACAATGCAATGCCTTTATCACTGCTTAGAATTCTATGAAATATGTTGCGTGTCTTATTCTGTGTAAGAAGCCAAATCAGCTCACAGAAGGATTTATTTCAAACACTCGACTGACGTTATGAAGTGAGTTTGGAGTAAAAACATGTTATTAAATGTGGTTTTTCACATGCTTTCAGATAGAGCAGCATTTACTACACAGAGCTGTAGTTCACTGAGAAGCTATGCAAACAGCTGTCATTTATTGTGAACGATATCTTCGATTTCATAATCGCGCAATAATATCGTCTTTGATTTTGATTTTTTTTTTTTTTGGCGGAACCTGTCAGTGAACTATGGCTCTGTGTAGTAAATGCTGCTCTATCTGAAAGCATGTGATGGAGATTTACAGAACCAGCTTTACTGACAAAATGTGCATGGAAATCGCAGCCCTAGTTTGCATGATATGTGCTTTCATTCAGTATGCTTGATGATTGACAGGAAGAGGAGGATCTTGCTGCGGGTGTGGGTCGCTCACGCCTACCTGGCCCGCCTCAGCCCCCTTATTCTGATGATGAGGATTACTATGATGATGAAGAGGAGGAGTGCAGCACTGCAGGTGCCACAAGCAGGTACAAAACTATGAAAGTGTTCAAATTTGAACATATTTGATGTGTTCCAGGGTTTCTGCGGGGTCTTAAAAAGTCTTAAATTTAATTGTATCAAATTTAAGGCCTTAAAAAGTCTTAAATTGTACAAAAAAGTCTTAATTATTATTTCAAGAGGTCTTAAATTTGGAGATGGAAAGACAAGAATTGCGATATGACTGAATGTGATGATTAAACTTTAAAAGGCTATGATTTCATTAAATAAACATGAGCGCTGCACATTCAAAGTCCGGTGCTGTGCTGCTTTGTGTTCTGCCTTTACCGGGAAAACCATTATATTTGTGCCAAACGCGACACCTGCTGGCAGAGAATGAATCAGTTAACATTGGTTAAACTAGTGCGCGTACGAGTTGCACTGCATGATTCAGTCTATTAAAATACATTTAGAATGATCACATACTTTAAGATATGGGGGCAGAAAATGTATAGCCTATATTTATATCATTTCATATAGTTAATATTACATGAAGAGTGCCATTTTTTTTCTTCTCCAAAAATCAGCATGATTACAAATGTGATATTGATTTTATGCAACAGTTCAATAAACAATAAGTTAATATTAAGAGACATACGTTTTAGACACCATATTGGCTGTTTTTGCTCTATTTCTACAACAAAAATAATTCCAAACACAGCCACAGCGTTGTTTCGCATCTCTGAGCAACGTGACAGGGTTTCCTTCCTGAATGAATCAACCGTTTAAATGATTCGGTTCAATCGCAATGACTCCCTTATTAACGCTGACTTAATGCCACCTATTGGCCGTTTTAATTTCATGTAATTTCAAGTATCTTAATTTTTAAAAATAATTTTAAACATCAGTTTTCAACGTTTTATGTTTCAAATACCAAAACATAATTTATGCATTTGTAACTGCGCAGGTTAGCATTCTATGTCCCTCTGAGCTGCATTAAACAGTGTGTAAATACATCTAAATGCCACTTCAGATGCATTGCAAAGATACATTTTGTTGATACTGATTTCATTTGCTTGGTAACAGCCCAAATGCAAGAATTTGACTCAAAAGATGATGCACACTTTTAGAAAAAGGTAAAAAGGTAAAAATGCCCATAAAACTTGTTGGAAAAGACTAATTTCTATCACTGCTGTGAACTGACCACACAGAATATGAAGAATATCAAAACAAATTCAGGAGTCAGCTGTCCACGGTAATCTTTAAGATACCAGCACAATAACACACTCAGAAAAATATAATCTTATTATCGTTATCGATAAAATCCCAGAAAATATCAAGATATAATTTTTTTGCTAATTTTGCACACCCCTAATTCATGTTATTTAATTTATATAATAATTTATTGATAATAATTGTTGAAATCAATATTATTAATGCTTTTGACTTATCCATTTTCTTAAAAATGGTTTAAAGGCTGAAATGTAAAGTTTATCATTTTACTAAACTTTTAGATTTTTGTGAAAACGTGTATCTGAATTGTAAATTATGCTTTTTAAAGTCATTTTACTGTTTAATACGGTACTATAGACATTGCCCTACCAGGCTCATATGGTATTCATTTTATTTGTGCAGGTCTTAAAAAAAAGTCTTAAAAAGTCTTAAATTTGAGCTTAAAAATCCTGCAGAAACCCTGGTGTTCTTGCAGTGGTAACAAACCTCCAGTACTCAAGAGGGCGATAGAGTTTCTTCAGATGTCTGTATCGTTAAACTAAAGGTATTATTATTCAGCAAACTATAAATATAGTGACAACTTAACAACCTTTACTTAACTTGCTTGGCAACATTTTCACTACGACAGTAGTAAATTTCCACTGCACGCGACATTGGGACATGACTGTCGCACAGAACTTTCAAATTCGTCATGCAGCAATGTTACCTCGGCATATTCACCATGGTAAAATTAATGATTAATGTATGAATGTATCGTCACAAAACAAATGACCCCCAAAATAAAAACATAGTAGGTTTTATGGGGCTAATCAACGTAAATAATGATTTAATAATTATAAAATAATTATTTCTGCCATAATTATTCTAAAGCACCATTTTACAGAAATAGCGTTTAAAGAATAATGTTAATGTGAACAAAATATTGGTAATTCTAACCTTACGCTCAAAGTTTTTAATAGAGTAAATCACATCCGGTCAGGCGGTCGCATACGGTCTAGCCACTGAAGTTCAAATATTTTAATGCATCCGAAGCTCAAATCAGATCCGAAATTTCCAGATATGCAAATGTTTGGAACTCCACGCAGCTCCCGCACTACTCTCCATTGGAAATGAATGACTTCCGGTCTGTCGTTTGTCAGAGATGGTGGAAAGGCGGCTTAAGAAGTAGAAAAATTACCGTAAAAGAAAAAAAATTGCACAAAAGCCTGCAATAGCAGCCCTTGGAACGCTATACGTATTTGCATTCATGTAGTTACATAGAGTACGTTTTGGACCTTTATTGGTTGTCTGTCTGATCAGTAGGGTCCGAAGAAAGGTTGGTCTACGTGCACGTACCATGGGCCGCAGTGGAGTGGGTGCGGTTGCGGCAATGGAGGGTCAGCTAGCACTCAGTGTTTTAGCTGAGAAACTCAAGAAGGAAGTCCAAAGGAAGGACTCCATGGCTACAACGGGTTCCACACCTCTGAATGTACGCACCGAGGGTCGCACGGGTGGGATCAGCATCACCTCGGCCTGCCAGCCATCGCCCACACCCAGTAACGAAAGCACGGATACGGCCTCAGAAATCGGCAGCGCGTTCAACTCACCACTCCGCTCGCCTGCAAGATCACAAGCAACTACGCGCCCCTCCAGCCCTGTGGTGCCCCACTTGAGTCGTGTGCTGTTTGGAGAAGAAGAGGGGCCGCTCAGGTTAGACGCCCGACACAATCGAGCCATCCGGGACTTGGGGGCGCTAGTGAGCTCCACGATGCTGCGACTGCAAGAGGATGGAGTCATGTACGCCTTGCCAGCTACAGGTACTTGTTCACGTTCAAAACAGTGAGATTTTAACAATTTAAATTTCTTTCATAGAAGACCTTTTTGAATAACCTTCGATCTCATTTGACAGAAACATTGGAAGGGTTAAAGAAAGCGGGTGGTGTGGAGAAGAAAGAGAAAGAAGAGACGACCGGCCCAGGAGGACAGGAGGAAGTGAAGGAAGGAACATCAGTGGAGATGAAACAGGAGGATGTGAAAGAGTCAGTGGACGTCAAACCGGACAAGGAGAACCTGCCGTCTACCGCCGCTGAGACCAGCACCAAACCTCCTGGAGAAAAATACACTCCTAAAGTAAGACACCAGCAATTTGTTTTCTTTCTGCGATGTAGTGATGTTTGCTGTGAGTTAGTGATGAAGCTTTCCATGAACTTGAGGGTTTCTGTTGCACAGGAGTTGCTGGCCTTGTTGAAGTACGTGGAAGCTGACATTGCCAACTATGAAGTGTGTTTAAAAGAAGAAGTGGAGAAAAGGAAAAAGTATAAGGTATGTGTTTGACTTAAGGTGAACAAGAACGTAATCTCACATGACTTTTCGGGATGATTTCCAGAGAACCTTTAGTGATGCTTTTTGTCCTTTTTCAGATCGATGACCAAAGGAGGACTCATAACTATGATGAATTCATCTGCACCTTCATATCAATGCTAGCACAAGAAGGTAAAAAATTTAGTTTCTTCTGTGGAATGCAAAATAAGATGTTTTTGAGAATCTTCACATGCCACAAAAATGGCAGCGTGAACGTTCTGCTAAACGTCTCCTTTTGTGTTCCACGAAAGAAAGAAAGTCTTATGGGCTGCAGCAACATGAAAGTAAACTGTTTTCCAGGGAGCTATTCCTTTAATCCAGTGGATAGGAACCATGGTTAGGAACCACTGCTTTAATCAAATGTACTTTTGATGTTTTGTAGGTATGTTAGCGAGTCTGGTGGAGCAGAACATCTCTGTGCGTCGCAGACAGGGCGTAAGCATTGGCCGGCTCCACAAACAACGCAAACCTGACCGGCGGAAGCGTTCACGACCATACAAAGCCAAACGCCAATAAATGCTAAAAAAGAACCTAATGGCAGAAACTCGACAACTCAATCTTTCTGAAACATTGTCCAGAGACATTTCTGAAGATGAACAACGATACCAAACACCTCATTGACAGTGTTAGATATTGATTAAAATATTGTTTTTTTTTAGTCAAGCTTTGTTTCACATAATAAACTGCCCATGTAAAAGTACATCACCAATTCCAAAGCAAATTGGTGATGCTCAGAAGATGTTTAGAGATACTGAACCATTTTTCATGTTGCCATTACTTCATGTACTGTATCAAGCTAATCATAAAACCAACAATCATTGGAGCACCATATTGGGAAAATGACTGAGTATCTTGACTGAGTATTGGGCTGGACTGATTCAGGCTCTAAATTACAAAGATTCCAAGGACTCTCCAGAAATCCCAAATATCTAGTCAAGGTGCTACCAAAGATAATGGTGCTCCAAATTCACTCAAACAGTGCAGGGTTTGTCTGTTGTTAACAAATGGACCAATTGCCAATCTGGATGGGACTCTAGAGATGTGCTTTTCAAAGTCTACAGCCGTTTTGGTCATAAGAGTAATAGACAAAAAGAATCCAAGATGTTTTAAGACTGTAAACTTGAGTTGGTTTGTGAATGTGTATTGGTTAATTTCATACAAATCATCTCTGCAAGAGTTAAATAATGCGGAGTTCACACTGCACGATTTTAGCCCGATTTTTCACTAGCAAACAGGTTTTGATAAATCGCCGACAAATGCCCGAAATCGGAGGCAAATCGGTGCTCGTTCACGCGAGTGACAGTCGCATAGTGTGAATGATCAAAGACGCGATCTGAGAGAATCGCCGATGCGTCGCCGACGCTCGCGAAATATCTGTAGCTGTCAGCGATTCACAATCCTGCTGTGTGAATGAGTTCTGACTGAAAAATACATCGGCGATGACCTACAGCCAATGAGAGAGCAAGATACAGGGCAGAGGGAAGTTCGGGGAGGACTTTATTTATTTATGTTTTTTTACAAAGCAATTAGCCTTTTACAAACAATGTGCCTACATTTTTGCATTAGAATATACAAAACAGGTAGGCTACATGAAGATGAAGAAGGGGCTAGGGTTTTTCCTGTAAATAATATTCTTCTATAAAGGACAAAAGATTTATTGCATTTTTCTTTTTCATCACTTTGAGGGCTTTTATATCCTATAAGAAATAAACTCATTATTAAAATGCACAAAACGTTGGTTTCACTTTCAAGTAGATTTGTGTATATAAAAATTTCCCAGCAGAAGTATGTTTGTTTAAGTCATCTTTGTTAATTATTGTGTGTTTGTGGAGGACTTGTAGACCATAATATCAGCGTGATCTTGCGTTATTACCTCGCGTGCGTTTGGCTGTAGTTTGCAGACCAGACAGAGACAGAGTTGTCAAGTTATAAAGTCATGCAGCGTGTAACACCTGTCGCCAATCCATCGTGCAATGTGAACACAGCAGCGACTGCTACCCCAGATAGTCGTGCGGTGTGAAAACAACGGTGACTTTGAAAGTCATGCAGTGTGAATTCGGCATTACTTGTTCTTCACAATTTTCTTGATGATTGTTTTTATTGGTATGGAATAGGCCAGTGGGTTTTGTCTCAGACATGTTCTGTTTGTTTGCACATTTGTGTATTATTTGATGTCTACACAGGACTGTCCGATCCAGACATTAAAGCAAATGTTTCGAGTCGGTGGTCTTGGTTTTGTTTTGTATTGGCTTGGAAAGGACTGGTCGTCGCGTCTATTATAAGCAGCGGGAAGAAACACCGTCGCCCCACGCCCCCTCCTCATTGAAGGTGAGGAGCATCGCTATGGCTTCCAACTTCCCGGTGTTTCTTCTCCTGTCCGCGGCATTATTCACGACTGTAGTCGGTAAGTGTCGGAAACGTTTCTAAACTTTTTCAACTTGCTTTTCGAGTAAATCGATGTTTTTGAACTACGAATACAGGACGGATGTCATGTTTGTTTGGAAGTAGGCTATGTGGGAGTCTCGTTTTTTATATATTTTGCAAGTTATTCCGATATTCCCTTCTGTTTGTATTAACGTTATGGGTTTCCAAATTTTAAATAATTTGTCATATTTTTCTAAACACTGTTTTTGCGCGTTTGGCACGCCAGCGAAAGCACGTGGAGGTAATTATGTGTGCAAGTACACTTGTTCAAATTATGTTATAAAGAAGTTAAAATGATTAAATTGTTTATGGTGATTAAACTGTAATATGATCAGTAATACTCCAAACAAGTAAAGATGTTAGATAAGGAAGTGTTCATTCTAATTTTTATTTTTTTAAATGAATCAATTGAACCGATTCTCAAGGTTTAATTCTGACCGATTCCTCCATCACCGTCTCATTTGGACACGACAGTCATACTCATGAATGAATGTTGCATTTTAGTGTTGTTTAATGCAAATGGAAATGATATTCTTTGAAAGAACCGCTTGATGAAAATGAGTCAGATTTTTTGTTTACATGCAGTCGTTTTTTGTTGTTTTTTTCACAATGTGTTTGCCATTAAAATGCTAATATTATATGTGCCAGACTTCTGTTGTTTTTCTCGTTGATAAAATGTTGAAAATAAAATATTTGAATGGCTGCTGAGTTGCAACCAATCACTGACTAAACAGAAAAGTTTTAATTGCTCAACACTATTATTGTGATTAAAGGGTGTTTCTGGAGATTCTCTTAAATATTAAACATGAACACTGATGCTTTACTCCAAACTTCCAAACACGTGATTCACAATACAGGTTAAAGAAATTAATTAATTGCTTTTAAAACGGCTCACATTCCTCTGTTTTATTTGTTTAGGCTTTGAGAGTTGCCACTCTGTAGTCTGTGATTTTTGGAGTTACGAGTTCTGCTGTGGGACCTGTGATGAGAACTACTGCTGCTCTGATCCACAAAAAATATTGACTATTGAAGACTGTCTTTTGTAAGGAATGATTTATTTTCTTTCTTAATATAAATCAGAGCTAAGTGTTTAATATTTCTCCCTCACCAGCTGTTACCACTGGGTATTTATTCTGATAATTTTGCGATAATTTAGATTATTTTCTAACCAGATTGTTAGAATCATGCACCTCACCTTAGTCGTTAATGTAGTTTGTTCATACTAAATACTAAAACGGAATCCATTTTTAAAAATATATGAGAATTTCCATTGCAAAACCTGTTAGTTGTATGAAAATGTTTGTAAAAAAGGTTAATTTTTGGCATAAGCAAGTAGATTTAAACATAATAGAGCGCCATCGAAACCAAGTTTTGGACAGAGCTGCCATTTATTCTGTGAGATTAAGAGAACAGGAACCCTAAAGGAAATACCTTCCTGCCATCATTTCCCTCTTCAGTCCCAAGACGACAAAGGATTTGTCTAGTGAACGTGTCAAATACCATCACAACTGAATCTTAGGCTCTGTTCACACACAAGTGGATGGCTGAAACAGAGGCTATTATCTCCATTTGTAACCTATTATTGCATTTCTTCTCCATTATCTGTTCAAAAGCAAAGGCCTCAAGTTTTCACCTAAATTTTCTCCTCAAAACGACGCTGTTCCTATTGTCATCGGTGTCTCCACACTAGGGGCTATCATCATCATAGTTTTGTTCCTCATCTGCTGGATTTGTCCATGCTGCTATCTCTATAAGAAGTTCAGAAATCCTGGACGTAAGTCAATGTTTGTACGTCAAAATGGCCGAATGTTTTTAGAACGTAATTTCAGCGTTGTTCCACTATTGATTCTTCACACAGCTGTGACTACAACAACTACGGTTGTGACGAGACAATACCTTCCGCAGCCTTCAGCCGTCATTCAGGGCGGTCAGTACCTTTCGTACCAGGCTTTGCCAAATACCCTACCTTGTGGAGGCCAACCAATGCCAACTGGACCACCGCCCTCATATCAGGAGGCTGGTAAGATCTGCAAACAAGATGACCAAGACTATTTGAGCCACGATGGTGAACCATCAAAATGATTGCTGTCTTTGGTTTTCCAGTAGGTCCAGGGAATCCTGTTCCCATCCAGGTTGTGTATGATGGTGGTCAGGCCACGTATCCTCTACAGTCATCGCTGCCCACAGACTGCACCTCACCTCAACCAGCGAACAGCCCTGCTTACACCGGTTGCACCAGTTCAGTTGTCAATACCAGTGACTAAACCAAAACCGCTGCATTGTGGAGGGTACACATTTCTGCTCTGCTCTTGTGAATTGTGAAGCTACTATCGTACAAAGGCATTTGAGAATACTAGTACTGTTGTTGTCCATTAATATTGCCGTATTTATGCTCTCTTGTTCACCGTTATGTTTACACTTGCATTAAACACTTGAATTTGTTTCTTTCTCTCGATTCTAAGCAAAGATCTATCCATTGTAGTTATTTTGGATTGGTACAGATATTTTGTGATTGTAAATTTAAGTTGTGAATGTGTCTGTCGACTCATTTTATGCCAATCAAACTAAGCAAGAGTCAAGTTGACTATCAGAGTTTAGAGTTGAAGAAGAAATTTTGCATCTAGTTTACAGAAGTGTGTCTGTGTGTATTTAAAATAAATATGCTTCACACGTTACACTGGTAGTTTTTGGTTTTGTTGAGAGTTTCTTGCATGGGAGGGGCACTATAGCCACTTATCAATAAATGCTTATCAGGAAATACGACATAAGCACAATCAACGAGCTACTGAAGGGGACTTCTGCTCTTTCCTAAAGTTTTATTTGCGGTAAGTGTCTAATTTTTTTTGTTTAATCAAACTGGTAAAGCGCAGTGAAGATAGTTTTCAGTATGATATTAAGATTTTGGCTATAAATAGAGAAGGTGCTGTCATAGCTACACAAATAATAGGCTACCAAATGTCATTCTCCAAAACTTTTGAATTGACGCTGTTCTCCGGGATGAAATCAGGTTTTTCTTGTATGATAGTGTCATAATGGTTCTGTTCCAGTGACTAACAGTTTCCAAGCCATTAGCTAAATTATCTTATACACGGCTCTAATAGACTATTGTGATGTGAAATCTTTCACAATAAAGTAGGCTACGGGTTGTTGTACCCTTCCTCGAGTCCTTAACTTTAATATTCTGATTTGCAAAAGGTTTTACAGTATAGTTTTTGTCAGTTAACCCTTTCCGGAGCCCTTAACTTGACAATTACGATTTAAGAAAAATTTCACAGTGCAATTTTGGTCAGTTAACCCTTCCCTGGGGCAGTAAAACCACTATTCTGATTTGTAAAAACTTTGAGTTCAGTTTGGGTCAGCTTACACTTCCCTGAGTCATGTACAACACTATTATTTGTGAAAATTTTCACAGTTCAGTTTGGGTCAGTTAACCCTTTCCTGAGTCAGTAACATCACTATTCTGATTTATCGGATTTATAATTTACACATGTAAATACTTACAAATGATAAAGGCTTTAACATCTACTCCAAACAGTTATGTTTGATTGCTAAATGAATCTTTTCTTTGAGCCAGATCTTTTCAGTGAATCAGTCGAACTGGTTAACAAATTTGATCTGAATGATTTCCCACATAAATCCGACTGAAGAACCATTTCATAAACGTAAAGATCAAGACTTTTAGTACTGTTCAATGTAGGCTAAATATAAATGATAACAAATCTCACTAGCTGTAACTCTAGTTGTAATTCTGACCATTTTTATTTAATTAACAGAATAATAAATTAACAATGCAATAAATTCTGAAATTTTCGTCTGATGAACCAACAATTTCAGAAGTACAAATCGGTCCAATGCTTGGCTTGTTATTTAAAGACTGAGTCATTTCAAAGAAAGCAATGTCTAATGTTTCTTATGTTTGTTTTCCCTAATCTGTCCAGAAACAAAAGCTTAAATTATTCAAGTCATTCTCCCCATCATGGAAGGCCCATCCATTGTGCCCTTGATAGTGTTTTTCGCAGTGGCCGTTTCTGTGTTCCTCATCTGGTTCTGCCTGATGAAAAGATTCATGAGACATGCGCAGCGTAAGTGTCAATATGTGTGTACAAAGAGCTGCATGTGGGTTTTGTACATACTTAATGCTTTCAAATCATCTTTTGTAGATGTGCAGTCAAGAACTACAGTCACGACTACACATCACCCACAATAATCACATCACCATCCTGTGGCTAATAACCTACAGCCATCTTATGGAGGGCATCCCATTCTGACTGGACCATGTCAGCATGCTTATGTACCGGGACCACCACCCACATATCAGGAGCCTGGTAAGATCTGCAAACATCTACCTGAAAGTTTTGTTTATTTTACTTTATTTTTGTGCTAAACAATAGGTAGTGCAATTGAAAATAATGCAGCAGCTATTAATTTATCTGCTTATATATCTGCCTATTTTAACGATCTAGCGCATTTTACAAGACCAAAGGTTGTTGAACTTTTATTGTTTTAAGTCTTTAACAAAAAGTTCAGGTTGCAACAAATTTGCCACTTGTAATTATTAAGACCCGCCTACAAGTGTGTGAGCGCCGGCTCCAACAAGCAAGACAGCAACTAGGAGCCATTTAAAATGTGAGTGGAAGCAGAGAGCCAAAGCTCAAAAACACCTAAACTACTTATTTTTCTGTTTTGTGTGAAAACAGGCACAGAACTGTTTGTTCACATGCCAAGAATAAACTCTTGCGTAACTATAGTGTGAGTTTTTGAGAACAGGATTGTGGCGACAGTGGGCAAGGAGAATGATTTCGCAATGGCGCAATTGCCGCAGACACTGAAAACAAGAAAATTTACATTTGAAAAATTAAGGGAAGAAAGATCGATCCTATCTTTAATTACCAAACAACCAAATTTTTATTTGCTTTTATTTGGTTTTCGTTTTCCAGCAGGTTCATTTCCTGCTCCCTTCAGCCAGGCAGCATATGATGGTGGTCAGATCATGTACCCTCTACGACCACCGGCTCAGCCAGTGTTTCTCACAGACTACACCTCACCTCAAGCCCCATACAACCCTGCTGATGTGGAAGCACCACAGACCAGTTAACCACACCCCCAAAATGGCCAGCTATCAATGCTGGATCATGTAGAATTGTTCATTTCCACGCTACTTTGCCTTTGTGAATTGTGCAACTACAGACTCTGATGAGACTGTGTTGAGAGTCAAAGTATTACTGCCATTTATGTACATTTGCCATTTCTAAGTTAATACTTGCTTTGTGAACTTTTATTTACTCCAGTCACGACCCCATTTGTTTGTTTCTCTTCATTTTAGCCTAATTTCATTTTAACCTAATATGTCGTTTTGTTTAATAAATGAAATCTTAATTTTTTTTTTTAATGGTCAAAAGTTGATGTATGATCTCTACGTGAGAAAACACTCCTTTGTACAATTTTATTGTAGTTTTTGAACATCATTCTATCAAACAAATCAACCGACTTCAGACTTTCCAGATTTGGGAAGATGAGTATCATGACTGAGTATCGGACTGGACTGATTTAGGCTTTAAATTACAAAGATTCCTTAATCTCCAGAAATCCCAAATATCTAGTCAAGGTGCTACCAAAGATAAAGGCGCTCCAGATTTACTCAAACCGTGCAGGGTATGTCTGTTGTTAACAAATGGACCAATCGCCAATCTGAATGGTATTCTAGAGATATGCTTTTCGAAGTCCACAGCCGTTTTATTCATAAGTGTAATAGACAAAAGGATCCAAGACTTGTACTGTCACATGTTTTAAGACTGTAAACTTGAGTTGGTTTGTGAATGTGTATTGGTTCATTTCATACAACTCATCGCTGCAAGAGTTAAATAAGAAATGTTTTTGGTTAAAGTTTACTTGTTCTTAACAATTTTCTTTAAGATTGTTTTTGTTGGTAAGGAATAGGCCAGTGGGTTTTCTGTTTGTTTGTACATATGTTTTTGTGTATTATCTGATGTCCACACAGGACTGTCAGATCTAGACATTGAAATAAATGTTTCAAATTACACTAGTGGTCGTGGTTTCCTTTTGAGAAGTGTCTTGCTTGGAAAGGACTAGTCTTCGCAGGTCTTGTGAGCAGCGGGAAGAAACACCGTCGCCCCACGCCCCCTCCTCATTGACGGTGAGGGGCAGCTCTATGTCTTCCAACTTCTCCTGTCCGTAGCATTATTCACAACTACAGTCTGTAAGTGTCTAAGCAAACGTTTCTAAATGTAAATTTGAACTATCACTGTAAAAAAAATTCCGTAAAATTTACGGTAAAAAACCAGCAGCTGTGGTTGCCGGAATTCTACCGTAAAAAATACGGTCACAACATTTTAGGTTTTAACTTAAATTTACAGATTAAACTCATAAGTTCATTAACTGATATACCAACCTATTAAAGTACTGAAATCTGTTTTGTACCTTTGAAATACACTGATAACCACCGAATGCAGGAGGTGATGAGAAAGTCACATGATGAACCAAAGCCCATTACAGGCAGCTTTTAAATAATAACATATATAGAAGGTGCACAGTGTCATTCACACAGACACTAAACACCATCATGGTGAGACTCATTCAACTTAAATATGCAAAAAACATTAATTTAACAACATTAGATGTAACATACAACCCTAACAAACATAACTGATAAGAAAAAACTGAGAAGCAGCATAGTTATTTTAAAGAAAAAAGTCAAATTCAAACAAAATTTGAAATGCAACACAGGGAATTCTGGGAACGTCAATTTACGGTTTTTCCCTGTACATTTCACAGGAACTTACCGTTAACCATTTAACAGGTTTTTAGTGTAGCATTTTCACAGGTTTTTACCATTAAAATCACAGTCATTTTTTACAGTGATACGAATACTATTGCATTTTAGTGTTGTTTAATGTAAAGGAGTCAGATTTTTCCTTCGTGTTTACCCAGTATTTGTTTTCACACGTTTGATGTTTTTCTTATTAAAATGCTTATATTGTGTGCAAGACTTTTGTTGTTTTTCTCGACAAAAAAAATTAATGGTTGCTGCAATAACTGACTTAGGCTCTGTTTACACACAAGTGGATGACTGAAACAGATATTATCTTTATTTGTAACCTATTATTGCGTTTTCTTTCTCCATTTTCTGTCCAAAAGCAAAGAGCACAAGATTTCACCTGGATATTCTCCTCAAAGCGACGCTTTTTCTATTGCAGTCGGTGCCTTCACACTAGGACTTTGAGCCATCATCGTTTTGTTCATCATCTGCTGGGTCCACAACCCACCTTGTGGAGACCAACCAATGTCAACTGGACCACCGCCCTCATATCAGGAGGCTGGTAAGATCTGCAAACGAGATGACCAAGACTATTTGAGCCAAGATGGTGAACCATCAAAATGATTGCTGTCTTTGGTTTTCCAGTAGGTCCAGGGAATCCTGTTCCCATCCATGATGGTGGTCAGGCCACGTATCCTCTACAGCAGGGTTTGAGAAACATTTGTTGCATCGTTTTAATCGTTTTAATTCCTAAAACCCTTAAGTATTGCCTATAAATACAAATTATAAAGACATGAAGTGTGAATTTTAACATCTACTCCTCAACTATATTCTGTTCTTGAATGAATCTTTCCAGTCAGATCTTTTCAATGAATCAGTCGAACTAGCTGACAAAATTGATCTGAATGATTTGTTCATAAATCTGACTCAAGAACTGTCTCAAATGTCAGAATAAAGACTTGTAGTACTGTTAAATGAAGACTAAATGAAAATGATGTATATTCTTTGTAAGAACTGATTGACAATAGCACACGTAGGCCTACATCTACAAGATGTCTGTTAAAGATCACTTCATCTGGAAAGCATCTGCTATGTACAAACATCTGATAAACGTCATAAGATGTCAGTTTTACATACATTCTAAATCATAAACATCTTGAAGACATTTTCTAAATGTCTAAAGTATTTGACATCTGATTGGAAATGTCCTATTGATGTATTGCAAATGAGCAAACACTCTAATAAATACGTCTTGCAGATAATGATAGATAATAAAGAAATAGATTCTGGTAAACCAACACTTCCAGGAGTGCAAATTGGTCCAATGCTTAGCTTATTATTCAAAGACTGAATCAGTTATTCAAAAGCTGAAACACGCAATTTCTAATGTTTCTAATGTTTATTTTGCCTAATCTGTCCAGAAACAAAACCTTAAAATATTTAAGTTGTTCATCCAATGGAAGACATTGTGCCCTTGATAGTGTTTTTCGCAGTGGCCATTTCTGTGTCCCTCATCTGGTTCTGCCTGATGAAAAGATTCATGAGACATGCGCAGCGTAAGTGTCAATATGTGTGTACAAAGAGCTGCATGTTGGTTTTGTACATACTAAATCATTGGTCTCAAACTCAATTCCTGGAGGGCCACAGCTCTGTACAGTTTAGCTCCAACCTTAATCAAACACACCTGATTCAGCTCATCAAGGTCTACAGGATCATTAGAAACTTCCAAGCAGGTGTGAGTTGGAGCTAAACTCTGCAAAGCTGTGGCCCTCCAGAAACTGAGTTTGAGACCACTGTACTAAATGCTTTCAAATCATCTTTTGTAGATGTGCAGTCAAGAACTACAGTCACGACTACACATCACCCAAAATAATCACATCACCATCCTGTGGCTAATAACCTACAGCCATCTTATGGAGGGCATCCCATTCTGACTGGACCATGTCAGCAAGCTTATGTACCGGGACCACCACCCACATATCAGGAGGCTGGTAAGATCTGCAAACATCTATCTGTAAGCGGTAAAACATTAATATTTTGAAGGGGTCATCGGATGCGACATGTTGTTTGAACTGAAATGTGTGTTGGCAGTGTGTGTACACAACCACCTTATAATGATAAAGATCCTCCCAGTGTTTTTTTTAAAATGTCAAATCATTTCCCCTTTCTCAAATCAAGCCTATCTCAGATTCTTGTCTGTGTGACGTCACACAGACCCAGGCCCCTCCCATGATTGTTGATTGACACTAGCTTTTTACCTTAGACCCGCCCTGAGTGAGCTGTAATCAGTCCTCCATTGTTTCACCGCTGGAGCAGATGTATACAAGAATGGCTCCTAAGCGACTGAAGTGTTTTGTTGTTGAACGTAATACTGAACATAGGAGTTGTCATTAACTCCCGACATCTGAGCCGCTGAAGACGCAGTGAATTACATTTATTTGTGAAGGGAATGTGCCCCCGATCTACCTAAATGCGTCTATCTTCGCGCGAATCATTTGTGCAGCTTCACCTCCAGAAGACGTGAGTATGAGGTTTTTTTAATGAATCTTTGCAAATCGCTTCTCCTAATAATGTCCTATTTAGCCAGTTTCATGATGACTGAAAGTTTACCGTCTCTCAGAGAGCAACTCGGAAGAGAGGGGTGGGGTCAGTAGAGCTTATTTGCATTTAAAGCAACATTCAAGGAAACGGCTTGCTATGAACAGAGCTGTTTTTGACAGGATAAAAACGGTGTTTTACACTACCATTGAAAAATTTTAACCAAACCATGTTACAGACTTTACATTAAGACCCTAAAGAATCATATCAACTTGTGGAAAATGGGCATCCGATGACCCGGTTAACCCTTTACCGTTTTTGGGAAGAATAAAGTCTACAACCAAATGTTGTTGAACTTTTATTGTTTTAAGTCTGTAACAAAAAGTTCAACAAATTTGCCACTTGTAATTATTAAGACCCGCCTTCAAGTGTGTGAGCTCCGGCTCCGACAAGCAAGACAGCAACTAGGAGCCATTTAAAACGTGAGTGGAAGCAGAGAGCCAAAGCTCAAAAATGCCTAAAGCACTTACTTTTCGGTTTTGTGCAAAAACAGCGTTGTTCACATGCCAAGAATAAACTCTTGCGCAACTATAGTGTGAGTTTTTGAGAACAGGATTGTGGCGACAGTGGGCAAGGAGGATGATTTTGCAATGGCGCAATTGATGCAGAAAACCGAAAACAAGAAACTTTAAAGATCAAACCTGTCTTTAATTACTAAACAACCAAATTTTTATTTGGTTTTCGTTTTCCAGCGGGTCAATTTTTTTTGCTCCCTTCAGCCAGGCAGCATATGATGGTGGTCAGATCATGTACCGTCTATGACCACCGGTTCAACCAGTGTTTCTCACAGACTACACCTCACCTCAAGCCCCATACAACCCTGCTGATGTGGAATCACCAAAGACCAGTTAACCACACCCCCAAAATGGCCAGCTATCAATGCTGGATCTTGGAGGTTGTCACATTTCCATGCTTCTTTGCCTTTGAATTGTGCAACTACAGACCCTGATAAGATTGTGTTGAGAATAAAAGTATTGTTGTTCATGTGCATTTGCCATTAGTTTAAGTTTCAAGTTTATACGCTTTGTGAATTTTTTTTATTTACACTTGTCATGACCCACTGTTATTTGTTTCTCTACCAAATTTGCTTTTATTCTATGGTATTTTATATAATGGTCAATAAAAGGCATTTTGAAAAAAATTTTAATGGTCAAAAGTTCATGTATCATCTCCATATGTAAAAAAAAACAACCCTTTGCATGATTTTATTGTAGTTTTTGAACATTATTCTATCAAACAAATCAAATTCACATTTCTGGTGAATAAATATAGCAGAAATCTTAAACTGAACTGTTTTCAATGTGTGAAAACAATCTCACACCATCTTAGAGGAAAGAGACCAGTTTTATTGTACATTTTGGACATACAGTGCCCTCCAAAAGTATTGGAACAGTAAAGACAAAATTGCTCTGTTGGCTGTGGAGTCAAGACATTTACAAATATGATTAAAAGATGAATATGACCCAAAACTACAGAATGTCACATTTTATTATTGGGTGATTCAACACATAGATGTTTTACCAGCTAAGAAGTTCAGCACTTTTAGAGTTTCATCCCTCTATCTGATGTGAGCATAAGTATTGGAACAGTTGCCTCACAGGTCTTTCTAAGTGATCAGCTGTGTCCTGTTGCATTAATTCTTCAGATATTAAACTTATTACCCAATCCATTGGGTTAAAATAACCCAACATTAGGTAGGTGCTATAGTAACCCACCATTGGGTTATCTGTTGGGTAATTTTTAACCCAACTATTTTTAGTGAGTACTCTTTTTGAAAGACATCCTGGGATTTTTAATGACCACAGAGAGTCAGGACCTCGGTTTAACGTCTCATCCGAAAGACAGTGCTTTTTTTACAGTATAGTGTCCCCATCACTATACTGGGGCGCTACCCACACAGACCACTGGGTGAGCACCCCCTGCTGGTCTCACTAGCATCTCTTCCAGCAGCAACCTAGTTTTTCCCAGGAGGTCTCCCATCCAGGTACTGACCAGGCTCAACCCTGCTTAGCTTCTGCTGGATCATAACTAAGCAACCCTGCTTAGTTATGATCCAAGATGGCGGCGCGATCAGACGCGGCGGCTGCTCCAGGTCCCAAAGACGGTGCTTTTTTGTCTTTTAATGTCGTCTGTTCGTCTCCAAATAGTGTAAATTTACCGCTAGTTCATAAGGAAATCACTCCTAAACTCAAATATGTTCGCCAAAGACTTTTGGATATCGGCAACGCATACAAAGACCAACTCTCTTGTTGTGTGTTTGTTTTCACTGAAACATGGCTGAACGACAACATCCCGGACTCCGCCATTCAGCTGCATCGGACTAACTTGCTACCGCGGACAGAGATTCATCACTGTCTGGTAAGACTCGCGGCGGTGGCTTGTGTGTGTACGTCAACAAAGAATGGTGTAACAATGCTGGGGTAGTGACAAAACACTGTTCATCGCTGGTGGAGTTTATGTTTGTGAAGTGTCGACCGCTCTATCTGCCGCGGGAGTTCACGGCCATTGTTATTGTCGCGGTATACATCCCACCGCGGCGCAAACGCAAAGGACGCGCTCATGAGCTGTACAGCGCCATCAGCGAACAACAAACAAATAACCCCGACGGCTTTTTCATCATAGCCGGTGACTTCAACCACGCAAACCTAAAGACAGTTTTGCCAAAGTTCTACCAACATGTGAACTTTGCAACAAGGAAATAACACACTGGACTTTGTTTACACAACAGTTAAGAGCGCATACAAAGCTGAACCCAGACCACATCTCTGTTATGCTAATCCCAGCATACAGACCACTTCTGAAACTGGCCAAACCGGTTCACAAACAGATCAAGGTATGGCCAGACAATGCCACCTCAGCACTGCAGGACTGCTTCCAGGACACAGACTGGAACATGTTTAAAGAGGCGGCCACCTACAACAACCACACAGACCTGCAGGAGTACACTGAAACTGTGACTGCTTACATCCAAAAGTGCACTGATGATGTGACAGTCACCAAGACCATCACCACACGCGCCAACCAGAAGCCATGGATGACAGCAGAGGTTCGTGGGCTGCTAAAGACCAGAGATGAAGCATTCAGATCAGGAGATAAAGCAGCCCTCAAAACAGCAAGAGCTAATCTGTCCCGCAGCATCAAAAATGCAAAACGGTCATACGCTCAAAAATCAACAATCACTTCACAGACAGCAGTGACACACGGAGCCTGTGGCAAGCTATTCAGACCATCACAGACTACAAGCCCCGCCACAGGCCTGTGATGACGACACATCCCTCCCAGATACACTCAACCACTTTTACTCACGGTTTGAAATGCAGAATGACACACCTGCACAAAACTGCCCACACCTCCCAACGACCAGGCGCTGTCTGTCTCCAGCCGACGTAAGGAAGTCCCTATCTAGGATCAACCCACGCAAGGCTGCGGGTCCCGACAACATACCTGGCCGTGTACTGAAAGACTGCGCTGCACAGCTGACAGATGTCCTAACAGATATCTTCAACACCTCGCTGAGCCAGGCAGTCGTCCCCACATGTCTCAAATCCACAACAATCATACCGGTACCAAAGAAATCACCTGTGTCCTGTCTAAATGACTACCGTCCCATAGCACTGACTCAATCATAATGAAGTGCTTTGAGAGGTTAGTCATGCACAACATCAAAACCAGCCTCCCCAACACATTCGATCCGCTCCAGTTTGCATACCGTCCGAACCGCTCTACGGACGATGCAATTTCCTCCACTCTCCACCTGGCTCTTGCCCACCTAGAAAATAAAGACTCCTACGTTAGAATGCTGTTCATTGACTTCAGCTCAGCATTCAACACAATAATCCCACAACAGCTCATAAATAAACTCAACCTGCTGGGCCTTAACAATTCCCTCTGCAATTGGATCCTGGACTTTCTAACCGGAAGACCTCAGTCAGTCCGTGTCGGCCACAACACCTCGAGCACTACCACACTGAACACAGGTGCCCCACAAGGCTGTGTGCTCAGCCCGCTGCTCTTCACGCTGCTGACCCACGACTGCACTGCCAAGTCCAGCTCCAACCACATCATCAAGTTCGCTGATGACACAACAGTGGTAGGTCTCATCAGCAACAACGATGAAACGCACTACAGAGAGGAAGTGGCACAGCTGGCTGAATGGTGTGGCACTAACAACCTGTCCCTCAATGTGAGTAAGACAAAGGAGGTTGTGATGGACTTCAGGAGAAACTCCGCTGATCACCCCCCACTGACCATCGACAGCTCGACTGTGGAGAGAGTCAGCAGCACTAAATTCCTGGGGGTGCACATCACAGAGGATCTCACCTGGTCCACCAACACCATGTCACTCTCCAAGAAGGCACAACAGCGCCTACACTTCCTCCGCCGGCTGAAAAGAGCAAGTCTCCTCCACCCATCCTCACCACTTTCTACAGGAGCACCATTGAGAGTGTGCTGACCAGCTGCATCACTGTCTGGTACGGAACTGTACTGCAGCAGACCGCAAGACCCTACAACGGACAGTGAACACCGCTGCAAGGATCATCGGTGCCCCTCTCCTCCATCCTGGATATTTTCCTCACACGATGCTCCAGCAAAGCCAATAGTATCGTGAAGGACTCCACACACCCTCCCACAGTCTCTTCCAGCTCCTACCATCAGGAAGACGGTGCGGAGCATCAGAGCCCGCTCTGCCAGACTGCTCAACAGCTTTTTCCCCAGGCTGTGAGAGCCCTGAACTCAAATCACCCCGCCTCTCTGAACCCCCATACAATCCCCCTACCTCCTGTAACATGTAACGTGCAATTCAAGTGTGCTACACGCAGGTGAGTGGGCCTGTACAAACCACCTGTAGTAGCACACTCTCCTCCTCTATGCGCACTAGTCACTTTTCACACACACTGCTGTGTGTACACAAATCCCACAAAAGAACTCCGTAATATATGTATGTTTACATGCTCATGCACTACAAATCATCCTGCACTGTTCCCCAGCCAGCTGCTTGAACTCAATGTTTCTCCTTGCACATGTACAGTACTTATCTGAAGCATTCGTATAGTTTGTATAGTTTGTATTTTTTAGTTTGTATAGGTACTTTTTTATAGATAGTATATTTATATTTATAGTCAAAATCTATCAGTAGGATAGTTGTGTATAGGTTTATATTGTCTTACTCCATTGCTGTATGCCTGTATTTATGTAGCACCGTGGTCCTGTGAGGCACGACATTTCGTTCCACTGTATGCCCCCGCATGTAGCGGAATGACAATAAAGCTCAACTTGACTTGACTTGACTTGACTTCAGTGGGTAACCAGTCTTGGGCTACAGGGTGACATGGCTGCCGACAAAATCACCAACAACCTCCAGAAAGCTGGGGTGATGCTCTGACAATCTACTGTCCTCAGGAGACTTTGACACAGAATTACAGATGCTACACAGCAAGATACAAACCTCTGACCAGCTCCAAAAATAGAAAGGCAAGATTAGAGTTTGCAAAAAAGCACAAAGGTGAGCCAGAAGAGTTTTGGAACTGTGTTTATGGACCGATGAGACAAAGATGAACCTTTATCTAAGTGATGGGAAAGCAAATATGTGGAGAAAAAAAGGGAACTGCAATGATCCCAAGCACACAGCCTCATCTGTAAAGCATGGTGGAGGTGGTGTCGTGGCATGGGCATGCATGGCTGCCTCTGGAACAGGCCCTCTCAACTTTACTGATGACTTAATGTATGGTGACAGTAGCAGAATGAATTTGGAAGGGTACAAAACCATCTTGCCTACCAATATTCAAGAAAATGCCACCAGATTCATTGGGAAGTGCTTCATATTGCATCAGGACAATGACCCAAAACACCCTGTCAGTTCAGTCAAGGAATTTATCAGGGCAAAGAAATGGAAAGTCTTAGATTGCCCAAGTCAATCTCCAGATTTAAATCCGATTGAACATGAATTTCACCAGCTGAAGAGGAGAGTAAAGGCAGAAACTCCCCAAAACAAGCAACAATTAGAATTGGCTGCATTAAAGGCTGGGAAAAGTATTTCAAAGGATGAGACCAAGAGTCTGGTCATGTCTATGGGTCACAGACTCACTGCTGTGATAGTGCGCAAGGGATCTGCAACTAAATAATAGCTTTTAATCTTTTATATCTGCCTTATGTTCAAGTGTCCTAATACTTATGCTCACATCAATGAGTGGGATGAACTCTAAAAATACTGTTCTTTTTATTTGGTAAAACATGTATGTGTTGAAACGGCTAATAATAAAATGTGACATTCTGTAGTTTTGTCTCATATTTTGGAGGGCACTGTATACACTCTTACAAATAAAGGTTCTTCATTGGCATTAATGGTTCCACAAAGAACCTTTGACATACATAGAACCTTTTCATTGCACAAAAAGTTCTTTATAGCAGAGGAAAGTTCTTTAGATTATTAAATGTCCTCTAAATATTCACTACATATATGTGTATGTATATATATATATATTAGTGCTGTCAAATGATTAATTGCAATTAATCACATCCAAAATAAAAGTTTTTGTTTACATAATATATGTGTGTGTACTGTGTATATTTATTATGTATATATAAATGCACACACTGTCAGGATTGTGGACTGTTTTGTGTTAAATGAGAAAGTATCAAGTAGACATTACAAACCGTAGCTTTAGAAATATTTTATTTGATTCAACAAAAAAATTCATTACACATAAACATTTAGGCCTAAATACCTTCTTTTAAGTTCCACAAAATAAAAGTTTGAAACGACGAGGGACGTGAGAGAGTAAATGATGACAGAATTTACATTTTTGGGGTGAACTATCCCTTTAATGTGTTTATTATTATGCAAATATATTGTGGATAGCAACAACTGTGTACCAAAAATGAAATCCTTTTGAATTTTATTTTTACATTAGGTAAAGTAAGATTTATTGTCATTCTGCTATATATGTTGAGACATAGCCTACATTAGAGAGAAATGTGCACAATATTGTCGCTATCCGTAATACATTTTGTATTTTAGTATTACAATATATTGTGACAAGATATATTGTTATACTCCTGCATTGTTCTGAATGTTGAACAATTGTATCAACATATGTAGCCTATATATTCTATATCCCGTGATCCAACAGAGGATAAGAGGTACGGAGAATGGATCGGTTTTTATAGGGAAAGACTGCCTAGTTAAATGTTTAGCCATGTTACTACTGATTTTTGAACTAATCAATCATGTTAAGAGCTTTACAGCACTTACTGTGAACTTCACTGATATTGTAGTAGGATCGCTTTGTGAAAACATCTAAATGGTTAATTATAGATATAGTAACACAGAAACTCGCCTTTTCCCCACTCATGTTGGTCTGCTGTATTCCCTGAAAAGGTAAACAGGCGTCTCGAGAGACTAGTGTAAATTGACCGACAGCGCCATCTGCTGTTTTTGGAAAAGGAAGTATTTGTGAGAAAATCAGCCAGCACGCATTTGTGCATACCTCTGCATTTTCTCTCAAATAGAGTTTTCTATTTGCAAATCATTTTGCGTTTGTTTGAAAGTCGAGTTTTTCTTTGCAAAGCAGATTATTTGCAAAACGCTGGATTTGTTTGATGAATATTGTCACAAAATTCACTCCATATAAACACAACTTGCACAGTTTCTCGAAGACGCACAATTCTGCTATAGCTTTAAAGGTATTATGTTCTCTGCAAAATTGAGCAAAAACTATAATATAACAATATCAACTTCTTATTTACGGAACTGTTGTATAAAATCACATTTAATAATAGCCTACTGCTCTCCCTGCTCGTGTGATATCCTATGATATAAATATGAGACAAAAACACATACAGGGGCATTTTTGCACCAATATCTTGAATTTTAGGGCAGAACTGCATTTATGGAGTTGTTGCCCTGCTGCATCATTTTTGTCAACAGTCAACTATATGAAATGTAAGATGACATACAGGTCTGGGGGCGGGGCCAGTGCATTAACTGCATTATTATTATTTTTTTTTATAACTAATTAAGTTAGCGCGTTAAACTGACAGCCCTAATTGAACCACATGGAATAAGCAGGACACACATGCAAGGGGTTTGACGAACAATACCGGAACTCAGAATAAGGGACAGACAGGACTTAAATACTAATCAAACTAAACAAGATAAATAAACACAGCTGACACAAACTAATTAACTAATAAGAACAGGAACTACCAAATAAGGGCAAAACCGGAACACACATGTGACAGATCGCCCTGGGGGTGGGCGCCCTGGAGGCTGGTGCAGGACGGGAACACAGAGGAGGCCTCCAGGGCAGATCAGGAGACTCGGGCGGCCTTGGCGGTGCAGGGAGAACCGGAGGCCATGGCTGGACGGCCTCCGTGGCCTTGGCCTCGCCCCTCGGCCCGTCCAAGACAGCTACTACCCCCCCCAAAAAAAATTATTTGGGGAAACTTACGGGGTCAGGAGCCCTCCCTGGGCTAAAAACAGAAACAGGAGCCCTCTCAGGGTTATCCACAGGAACTTGAGCCCTCACTGGGCTGGGCACGGAATCCGAGGCCTCCCCTAGGCCAGACACGAGACCCACAGCCCTCCTTGGGCTGAACGGGGTGACAGGGACCTCTTCAGGGGTGCTCTCAGGAACTGCTTCTATCGAGACAACCGGAGAAGCAGGCAGCTTGAGAATGGCCTCCGTGGCCATGACAAGAGAAGCAGTCTACTTCTCAGGAACCCCGACAGACATGACAATACTGACGAGAATGGTTTCTGTGGACAATATTTCTGGTAACATGACTTGACTTGTCACTAGAGGGCGCTCTGGAGCTGGAGCCCATGACATCCCCTCATACTCCACCAGCATTCCTAGGGGCATATGTGAGGTGGACGGCAGGCTTGAGTGAACCGCAGACGGCGGCGTGCTTGAGTGAGCCGCGAACAGCGGCGGGCATGACTTTCCTGCAAATGGTGGGCTTGAATGAGCCGCGAATGACGGCAGGCATGACTTCCCTGCGAACCGCGGGCTTGAGTGAGCCGCGAACAGCGGCGGGCATGACTTTCCTGCAAATGGTGGGCTTGAATGAGCCGCGAATGACGGCAGGCATGACTTCCCTGCGAACCGCGGGCTTGAGTGAGCGGCGGCTGACAGACTTGACTTCATAGCAGCTGGTTGACTTGACTAACGAGCGGCCAGCGGGCTTGGGTTAGCCACAGCCGGCGGACTAGAACAGCCAGCGAACTTGACTGAAGAGCGGCCGGCGGGCTTGGAATAGCCACAGCGAGCGGCCTGGACAGATGAACGGTCGGCAAACTTGACTGATGAGCAGCCGGCAGGCTGGACAGACTTGACTGCCGAACTGTAGTATATTTATATCATAGGATATCACACGAGCAGGGAGAGCAGTAGGCTATTATTAAACTGACGGCGGGCTGGTTCTGGCTCCGGCCCGGACACTCTTCAGACACCGGAAAACTCCTTCCCTCCAACTTAGTCTGGTGGTGTCTGGGAGGTCTACGGGGCGATGGTGGTTGGCTCCGAGCCAGAACAGAGTGTTGATAGTAGCGTCGTCCAGCGCCAAACATGCTGCGAGTCCGCAGAATTCCTCGGCGAACTCGTAGAAAGGGAGATCTCTGCGGGCTAGGGCGAACTGCCATTCAAAAGTTTGGGATCAGTAAGATATTTAATGTTTTTTAAAGAAGTTTCTTATGGTCATCAAGGCTGCATTTATTTGATCAAAAATACAGAAAAAAACTGTAATTTTGTGAAATATTATTGCAATTTTAAATTACAGTTTTCTATTTTAATATACTTTAAAAGTTTTCAGCATCATTTCTCCAGAAATCATTCTAATATGTTGATTTATAATCCATTTAGGAAACAGTTGTGCTGCCTAATATTTTTTGGGACCTGTAATACTTTTTTCAGGATTCTTTGATAAATAAAAAGTTAAAAAGAACAATGTTTATTAAAAATAGAAATTTTGTGTTACAATATACACTACTATTCAAAAGTTAGGGGTGAGTGCATTTTTTCTTTCTTTTTTTTTTTTTTTTAAAGAAATTAACACTTTTATTCAGCAAGGATGTGTTAAATGGATAAAAAGTGATTTGTATTGTTAGAACTGATTTCTAATTTGAATAAAATAAATAAATAAAGCCGCACAACTGTTTCAGCACTGATAATAAATTAGCGTATTAGAATGATTTCTGAAAGATCATGTGACACGAAATTCAGCCGCTGCGTCACATAAATAAATTCTATATTAAAGTATATTATATTGCAATAATATTTCACAATACTGCTGTTTTTTTGTTTGTTTGTTTTTCTGTATTTTTGATCGAATAAATACAGCCTTGATCAGAGGCGTCATGCCCATTCAAAGTGATTTTTGAGCCAAGTGGATTTTGATTGCAGCTTCCAAAAGACAAAAAATAGCCAAATAATATTTTCTATATAAGATAAAATCACACCAGCGTGATTTAATCGTTCAGCGCGTCATATCATCAGCTCCTAAATTCAAATCTGTGTTCGCTGGCTGGCGCTGACCAGAGACACGCGTTTTTACAGCGCTGCATTATAACCAATCACACACGATGCTGTTGAGCTTATGAATGCAATGACCAATCAGAGGTGTTCAGATGAGTCATCGCTAAAATGCATGTTTTCTTCACTCGCTGGTGAATTCTCTCGTCAGAAACAACAAAGTGCAGATATGTGTATGAATTTGTAAGTAAGATATTAATTTTGCAGTGTAAACAGCTTCAGTGGTTTTAATGGGAGTTTCTGAGAGTGCTTGAACTACACTGTCAGTGAAAATGTTCTTTGCTCTCTTACTGTACAATGAAAGTGTTATGATAAGTAGCCTAACTTACAATGTTTTTTAAGTTACCCCCCCACCACCTTATTTATTTATTAATTATTATTTTTCATTATCAAAAATAATGAGTGCATGACGCCCCTGGCCTTGATGAGCGTAAGAGACTCAATTAAAAAACAAGACAAAAAAACATTGAAAATCTTACTGATCACAAACTTTTGAACGGCAGTGTATGTAATATAAAACTTTTGTTCTTGAAAAGATTTGTGATTATATTTAGACTATTGGAACAAATCACGAACACATTTTGATTGTATTGGTTAATGTTTGACTTCAACAGTTGTGTGTGTGTTTTCTTCCTTTCGCTTTCGTTTCACCCCAGTGTTTGCGAGCGGTTGATGTAACGAAAACAGGAAAAAGGTGTCATGGTTCTTTGGACGCCCACGAGCCGATTTGGTAATATTGAAGAGAAGGTGAAGTATAAAGAGGAAGAGCCGCACGCTGGCATCTACTTTAGCGGTTCTTCAGCTCCTGTCTGCAGGTTTATTCACGGTAAAAGCCGGTAAGTTAGGCAACCTGTTACAAAAAGCTAAAGTAACACTTTAAACCGCCAAGTACAAAAATCATTTATTCAGCGCTTGATTTAACGGAAGGCCTAGGCTACTTTACGATGTTCATGTTATAAAGTCCTTTCTCTTGACTGTCTTACAATTTATAATGTCATCGTATGGTTTTTTATAAAATGTGTCGCATTTCTGCTGCTCTTTTGTTTGATTTTAGGTGATAACTGTAAGAGCTACTTCACCAGCAATAACGAGTACAAGTCTGGGAGTAACTGTGGTTTTTGGGAGCACTGCTGTGGAACCTGCGATTTCAGATACTGCTGCTTCCGTGAATATTGGAAGTTATCCGATCAGGATCAAAACGTCTGCACTATGTAAGGTCTTTTAAGTCATTCCATTCTTAATACAAATGTCCGTTAGACCCAAAAGTTCCTTTTTACACACCCTCATGTCGTAGGCTATGATTATTTTAAACTTTCTGAACACAAAGGACAATTTTCGAAGAACAGCGTTAAAAAATGACCAATTTCATAATTGGGTCAGTTAATGGTTTAATTTCCCTCATCATCCATAACTGATTTACTGATAATTCTGTAAACTGAGGTACTGTACAATCCAGTGATTTCTACCTACATGTGTCCTGTGTAATACTGTTAATATCTGTTTTTGATCCTAACCTAATCATGAACCTAATCAAACTTAAAGCTCTATCTTGAAATGTACTTTTCTAAGGTTTCCGCATTGTGTTAGTTGAGGTTCAGTGCCCCTCCCACCATTTGCTACAGAGGTAGTGGTCTTTTTGTGATGCAGTTTGCAAAATGCATCCCACAGTTTGGTGTGTGTTATGCTTTTAACTGTCACTTTGTTATTTAAAGAACAAACACTTTAAGTTGTTGCTTTAAAAAGCTGTCAATTTGAAGAGAAAGCAGGAGAGACGTAGTATGATGCAACTTCTACATTTTTGAGGAGGTTAACATGGTGGCCTAGGCAAGACAGGGCATGACCAAAGGAGGAAAAAAAATGTTGTAACAAATATTTTATACAAACAAATATTTTCCTTTTTTTTTTTTGTGGCAATGTTTGCAATTAGAGCCCTGGTTTGAATCCTGATTTGATATTGTATATTTTTAATAATCCAAGCACAAATAAAACTAACCACAGCAGTAACCAGTGTGTTTTCATTAAACCAGTGTGGTTTAATTAAATTAATAAATAATACAATTTAAACAAATGAAATGTTAATAACACTTTAATATATAAATAAGATTTTATAGATTATACTAGAAGATGCTAAAGAGCTTTTCTAACGCTTGTTGCTTCATGTTTTTATCTGTCCAGGGGTGACAGTGTTATTGCCATTTGCTCAATAACAGTGGGGTTTGTGTTCCTCATCGTTCTGTTCATCGTCTGCTGCTGTTGCCCCTGCTGCTGTATCTATAAAATGTGTAGAAACCCCAGACGTAAGTGTTTTAGTGTTAAAGGAATAGTTCACCAAAAACTGAAAATGTACTCACAATTTGTTCACCCTCGGGCTGTCCAAGATGTAGATGAGTTTGTTTCTTCATGGGAACAGATTTGTAGAAAGGTAGCATTACATCACTTGCTCACCAATGGATCCTCTGCAGTGAATGGGTGCCGTCAGAATGAGAGTCCAAACAGCTGATAAAGTAATTCACACCACTCCAGTTCATCAATTAACGTCTTGTTAAGCAAAAAACTGTTTGTAAGAACAAATTCCTCATTAAGGCATTTTTAACTTCAAACCGTCACTTTTGCTCAAAATATCCATAATAATGCTTCTCCAGTAAAAAATGGTCTTGTCTGAATCAGGAGAGAAATATGCACAGATCAAGCACCGCTTACAAGCGAAAACAGTTCAAAACTGTTCTAAACAAATATGTTATTTTAAATATGGATTTTGATGTGAGCGGCAACAGGAGATGGACTTTTACACTAGAGGAAGTGTTATTATGGATTTACGTTATAAACGTTTTAATGATGGATTTGTTTCCTTCAAACATGTAGCTTTTTGCTTCACTAGATTTTAATTGATGGACTGGAGTGGTGTGGATTACTTGTAAATTATTGTGATGTTTTTATGAGCTGTTTAAACTCTGATTCTGACGGCACCCATTCACTGCAGAGGATGCATTGATGAGCAAGTAATGCTAAATATCTACAAATCTGTTCTGATGAAGAAACAAATTCATCTACATCTTGGACAGCCCGAGGGTGAACAAATGTTCAGCACATTTTCATTTTTTGGGTGAACTATTCCATTATGGGGATTGTAAATTATTTAGGGGGCTGGTAAAATTGAATTATAAATTGATTTCTGTCTTGTTTTTTTTCCTCAGCTGCGGCAGGAGTGAATGTAATTACAGTCACAAATACACAGCTCGTTCAGCAGCAGCAGCCTGTAATGCAGTACCCACAATACCAACCAGTGCCGACTCAACCGGGTTACAGTCAGCCAATGCAGACGGGACCATATCAGGGACAGCTATATGCACCAGGACCCCCACCCTCATATCACGTGGCCAGTAAGAACACCTAGTACTCGACAGACTGAAACCATGTAGTACTCTTTTCTGTGAAAGTAACAATTTTTTCCATTTCCAGTGAGTCCTGGACATCCCACTTGTCAGAGTGCATATGACGGAGGCAACGCCATGTACCCCATGCAGCCGCCCGCCCAGCCGGGTGTCGCTTATATGCCTTCAGAGATATCGACTCAGCCGGCCTACAACCCTGCCTACATGCAGCCACCAAACACCGGTTACTAAACCGCAGCCGTCTGTCAAATCAGTCAAATCCCGATTGCTGGATTGTGTGCCCAATTTAAAGTGGATTATACAAGAATAGTGGATGTGTTAGTCAGGGTTATAACAGTTTTTTTTTTTTAATTTGAGTTATTTTTTTGTTATTGCTATTAATTTATTTCAGTTTAGTTTTCACTGGAAAAATGATTTTAGGAATTGTAAATAAAGCAAAGATTACTGGTAAGTTTTACAAGAAAATACCATTTCAATCTTTCTGCTTTCTACAACCAATGAGTGAATTGTTTTAATGCAGTTTTAGTTTTTATTTTAATTTTTTCTACTTTCAGTATTAATTATTCTAGTATTATTTTAGTATTGAACTGTACTGTTACACAATATAAAATTTTATATACTAAACAGACTACAATCTGAAATAAAACTCATCATTTTAATTTTTGTTATTTAATGTTCTTTCGTTTCAGTTTATGTAATTCTGTTATTGAGTTTTCATATTTTCATTAACAGTGTAACAGTCACAGACATACAAACGTTTTGGTCTTTACATTTCAAATGGCAGTGACGGTGATTCTATTTAAAGAAAGTTTCAACAGTGTTTCCTTTGAGGGTCTAAACAATGACTCACAAAATTTCCACAATTATGTCATGAGTCCCACTGACTTTCTGTTGCAACAATTTTAAATGCACATGCAATATTTTAAGCACAGAATGGCTGTCAAGGTAGGAAAATGGGTTACATTTTTGATAATGCAACCTTTGTTACAGCATTACAGAAACCACTGTCATTTGCAGTTCCTTTTCAGATTGTATTATATTGTTTCAGATGACATTGTTTTTGAGATGCAGCCTATTTGTTTAACGGCTATACAATTTGAAAATATTTAACTGTTGTTTTATGTTTTTATGTTTGAAAGATGTGAAAAATATATTAAAAAAGTTGTCCAAACCTTCTGAAGAGTTTGGACAGTCTTTTATGCAATGTTTGGTGCACTTGCAGCACTTTGAATGTATATTGTTTTGAATATGATGTTAAGTATGCTTTAAATATGTTCCCAGAAATCACATTTTACTCTTATAGTAATTTGATAAACCTTAGTACAAAATGAATACCATATTCATTTACAATAGTATTGATACTCCAACCCTTACGAAAATTAACCATGGTTTTATAGTAAAAGTGTAGTAACTATGTTTTGTTTTTTTTGGCATATTGACTGCCATTTGTATAACCACAGTTATGTTACAAATACCATGGTTAAAATATGGTGTAACAAAACTATGGTTAATTTGTGGTTACAGTGGTTTAACTACTGTACCCATGGCTTTTTTGTTTTTATTTGTAGTAAAACCATGGTAAATTTTCATAACACTAGACATAAACGTTGTGGAGATATTTATGTAGATCTAAAGTGTTTTTATGATTTTCGATTCACACTGAAACATTACTAAATATAAGTTACTTAACTATAAAGTAACATACTTTTGAACATTTTAAGTGTTTGTTAATTTGATACCTTTTCAACAGTGCTTTAAATATTTTGTCATGAAATAAGGTGTTTTAAATTCGCACACATCTGTCAGATGCACCAAGCAAACCCGTTGTGCTACTCTAATTGGCTCAGCCATACTTGATACAGAATTGTACCTGAGGAGGTACTTTTAAGAAATTACTTTGCAACCGTTAAAAGTATACTATAGCCTAATAAAATAAATAAAAATATAAATGTAATACAGACATACTACATTCATCATGTTGTCACTGTTATGTGGCCTTATTGACCTACAAGGGTTAATTGCTTCGCCTCTCTTAAAGGGGTCATCGGATGCCCACTTTCCACAAGCTGATATGATTCTTTAGGGTCTTAATGAAAAGTCTATAACATACTTTGGTTAAAATTTCTCAATGGTAGTGTAAAAAACATTTTTTTCCCCTGTCAAAATCAGCTCTGTTTTCAGCAAGCCGTTTTTTAGTCCATGTTGCTTTAAATGCTAATGACTCTGCTGACCCCGCCCCTCTCTTCCGTGGAGTTAGGAGCAGTACTGTTTACTTTAGCTGCGAAACTGGCTAACTAGCACATTATTAGGAAATGCTATTTGCAAAGATTCATAAAAAACCCTTATACTCACTTCTTCTATAGATGAAGCTGGATCACGAATGATTCACATACTGAAATAAATGTATAATTATTTACAGGAGAATCGATTGTAACAAATGCAACACATTTTACTGGTAAGTTACTTTCATCTGGATGACTCTACTCAATTAACCACCGTAAACAAGCTGTTCGCTTTCGAACACATAGGAAATGTGTACTCGCATGTTTTTACATTTATTATAACACATTTTCACCTTTTTTATGAGAACATACCTGAAATATCAGGAGAAACAAAAGCAGACGCAAACTTCAGTGTCTTTCCGCAGGCGCAGCTTGGTAACATCTGAGGTAAACACAACCCGCATCACCATGGTAACCCACAGCGCGTGATTTCTCTGTATTGGTTCAAACCACTGATCTATAATAGAGAACTTTATTTTATTATTTTCATTCTTTAGTGGTGATAATTGATAGATGACTGTGTACACAATAAACTCTTCTTCACATAAATAAATAAATACATTAATAAAAAAATAAATATTAATAACAAAACAAACTTTCCAATTGTGAATACACAATGGTATATCACATTCATTATTACATGCAACAACAAAACACAAAACTCAATCTCTTAATCTGAGACATCTTGTCTTCCCCTGCACCGGAGTCGACTCAATGGCGGACAGCTCTCAGCTCACTCAGGGGGCGTCTGAGGTAAAACGGTCTTGTCAATCAACTATCGTGGGCGGGGCCTGTGCAGAACTACCTCATTCTGACAGGAACCTTAGAAAAGCCTGATTTGAGAAAGAGGATTTTAAATTGGGATTTAAAAAAAAAACACTGGGTGTATTTTTATCATTATAGGATGGATGTGTACACACACTTCTAACACACATTTATGTTTAAACAACTTGTAAAGTGAATTTTGCATCGGATGACCCCTTTAAAACCCATACTTGCAGTCTTTCCACTTGAGCGCTTGTGTTACATGATATATTTCCTGTATTTGGCTCTAGTGTTCGATGAAGCGTCAAAACTGCAAGTGAGTGTTGAATTTCTAATTTCCTGATGGGACACAGTTACAGTGTTGTTGAAGTACTAGTTCATACAAAGCTTAATTTACACATTTTGATTTTCAATAATTTGCATTCCCTCTGTTCATCAGTCCCTAAGTAACAAATGACAATTGGGATAATTGTGGCAATTAAGTGAGCAGTTGCAAATGTTTTACAAAATTCACTAATGTCTGCAGCAATAAAATGTGTAGCACTTTACAATTTACAACCAAATTATATGAAATATCTAATTCATTTAACTAACACTGGAAACACTCTATAGGTTCGCTACAGGTGGGCGTATTTGCGACGCCTCTGGGCAGTTATTTTAGGCATCCAAAACCAACTCATATCTACCAGAATGGGGAAATCCTGACATTTTAAAAACTGCTTAGCTCATTCACCTTTGTATTATATATTTCAACTCTGCAATAATGCTATTCCTTATCCACAAACAGAATTAAAGTCAGCATACACTGAAAATGTACCCAATCTTATTGTGAACAATTCATCCATAAATACAGCATGTTTCATTTAATGAAAATGGGACCTTCCAGTGAATATGACATCTCTCTGGTGACGTATGCCAGACTTCTCCAAACATCAGTCAGAAAAATTTAATAATCGGGTGGCTTGTTCCTCATATTTATTTTCATATAAAATCAATAGAATTTAAATAACTTCTGATTTTTTAGTAATAAGTAATGAGTGTGAATGATGCAATGTCTCGTAGGTGGCTGATTCACTATGAAAAGTGAGAATTGTCTGTCTTGACTGAACGTTTCACTCCTCCCCTCAATGTAGCTGCCTACTCTTGTCTACTTTCACATCGCAGATGAGCATATGTGAACACATTCATTGAAAAGAATTAGATCGAAAGAACCATTCATTCGTGAACCTTTGGAAAAATAGGAAAAAAAGATTTAACAGGCATTGAAAAGTCAAAAATTAGGAAATGCCCACAAGAAGGATGCAACACTAAAGAAATGTCAAAATTACGGCATGATCGTACAATGAAATGCTCCTTGGGTCATTAGGGTTACTTGCAAAAAAATTGTTGAGAAGAAAAGATGCATATTAACTGCAAATGAATTAAGCCAAAGAATTAAAGTTGGTTGTTGATTGGATGGAGGCAGATCTGAATGTGATTGGCTGCATCCAAAATTGCATACTTTCCTACTATATAGTAGGCCAAAAACAGTATGTGAAAAGAGTAGTGTGTCCAAATTCACAGTATCTACAAAGTACCTGACCTACTTCTGGTAAGATTCTGAAGTATGCATCTGATACTATCCCATGAAGCCACAGGAGAGGATTTGTGAATGTCGTTGAAGCGACACAACTGATGCTGGTATGTCACGACAATGACCACATGACAATGCACATTCATACTACACATTCATACTATATAGAATTTAGATTTTAATTCAAAATTGCAAAGTAAAAAAGCGAAAAAGTAAATATAAATCAATGAATCATTCACAATAACATACAATTGAGAATTAATAGTGTGAATTTTCATTTCATGCAGACTTTAAGTGTACTGGAGACTTAAAGGAACAATATGTAAGTTTTTCGTAATAAAACATCCAAAAACTACTTGTACAGTGTTATATATTTTATGCAGTTGTGTATTTTAAAGTTCCAATTTTAAATAATGACTCGTCCCTGGTCATTGTCGACGATCAATGACATAATATCTATATCCCCAGTTTCAGCTCGTAGAAACTATGGCAACACACACAAATCTGTATAGTTAAACTAAATCCATTACAACTGTCGCGAATAAAATGCAAATGAAATGAAAAGTTTTGACTGCAGCTTTAAATTTAGATCTGCTCAATGTTGCGCCATGATTTTTTTTTGCGTTTTTACAACATTGCGCATTATAACCAATCACACGCGAATCTGTTGAGCTTATGAATGCAATCAGAGCCAATCAGAGGCGTTCAGATGAGTTTTTGTTCAGTGCATGCACTCGCTGACTGAATACAGCTCTCATCATAAACAAAGCGCAGTAGTAAGAGATTCATTCGGAAAAAATGAGTTTTTTGAGAGAGCTTAAACTCGAGCTTAAACTCGCGCTATACTTAAGTCAGTCATAATGTTCTTTAACAGTGTAATGATTGCATTCTCTGTATAATTTATTCGCTGTTTGAATATCTGTGGAAGGTACAGGTAATAAAACAATTAATTAATTACCTCATAGCGTCATCAAACTTCACCTTTGTTCTTGCACCGCTATTGTTTAGCCTGTATATGCTCCCACTAAGTCAAATAATGAGAAAGAACCAAATTACCTATCACAGCTATGCTGATGACACCCAGATTTACCTAGCCTTATCTCCAAATGACTACAGCCCCATTGACTCTCTGCCAATGCATTGATGAAATAAACAGTTGGATGTGCCAGAACTTTCTTCAGTTAAACAAGGAGAAAACTGAAGTCATTGCATTTGGAAACAAAGATGAAGTTCTCAAGATGAATGCATACCTTGACTCTAGGGGTCAAACAACTAAAAATCAAGTCAAAAATTTTGGGGTGATTCTGGAGACAGACCTTAGTTTTAGTAGTCATGTCAAAGCAGTAACTAAATCAGCATACTATCATCTCAAAAACATTGCAAGAATTAGATATTTTGTTTCCAGTCAAGACTTGGAGAAACTTGTCCATGCCTTTATCACCAGCAGGGTGGATTATTGTAATGGTCTCCTTCCAAAGAAGACCATTAGACAGCTGCAGGTCATCCAGAACGCTGCTGCCAGGATTCTGACTAGAACCAGAAAATCTGAGCATATCACACCAGTCCTCGGGTCCTTACACTGGCTTCCAGTTACATTTAGGATTGATTTTAAAGTACTTTTACTCATTTATAAATCTCTAAATGGCCTAGGACCTAAATACATTGGAGATATGCTCACTGAATATAAACCTAACAGACCACTCAGATCATTAGGATCGAGTCAGTTAGAAACACCAAGGGTTCACACAAAACAAGGGGAGTCTGCTTTTAGCTATTATGCCGCCCACAGTTGGAACCAGCTTCCAGAAGAGATCAGATGTGCTAAAACATTAGCCACTTTTAAATCCAGACTCAAAACTCATCTGTTTAGCTGTGCATTTGTTGAATGAGCACTGTGCTACGTCTGAACTGACTGCACTGTATTTTATGTATAATCATTTTCTATTCTTAACTGTTTTAAATTTATTTTAAATAAATTTGTATATAATTTCCTTGTTTTTATTTTTAATTCCTTGTTTTTATTGCTGTGATTATTTTTATTTATTATTTTTTTAATGACTATTTCACTTCCTTTTATGTAAAGCACTTTGAATTACCACTGTGTATGACATGTGCTATATAAATAAACTTGCCTTGTTGTTGTTTTGAAAATAAGTCATCTAGTGGCGAAAACTTATATTGTACCTTTAAGTATTCCTGGTGGTTTCACATGGAATTCATCACAGAAATTATTAAAGTCTTAAAGTTTGGCATACAAACAGTGTGTACTTTTAGTTCTGAAATTTTCAGTAAAGAATTTTTTTTATAAATAAATAAAAAATAGGAGACTGAGGCCCCAAGTATGTTTTGGAGTAGCTGGTTTCTAGCCGGTTAACCAGCTACCGTGTCCCATTTATGGATTGTGAGATCCACATTATGACAGAATTCCAGTCTGTTATTTAGCCACTGACTAAAGAATAAATTTGAATTTCGCAAGTCATCGGTCAAAATAATTACTAGCCTAATTTAAAAGTGATTAAAGGGCGTTTCTAGGATTTGAGACATTTATCCTGAACAGTGACTCATTAAACTTCCAAACAAGTGATTCACAGCACAAGAAGAATAACTGAATTATTTTGTCTTATTAAAACTGGTCACATTTCTACTTTTCTTTAGGATAAGACTTGTAGAATCTGTGATCTGTAGGTCGTGGAGATCTGAGTTCTGCTGTCGGAGCTGTGATGATAACTACTGCTGCTCCCAAAAAAAAGATTAACATGGGAAGCATAAAGTGATTGTTTTTTGAAAGGAATGACTTTTTTTTCTTTCTTATATATATATATATATATACCGGTTACACCAGTTCAGTCTTCAAGACCACTGACTAAACTAAACTCTTTTCTGAAGTTTTATTCGTGGTGACAGTAGTCCTAAAACCCTTAAGTATTGCATGTAAATACAAATTATAAAGACATGAAGTTTGAATTTTTGTGTTCTGTTCTTGAATGAATCTTTCCAGTCAGATCTTTTCAATGAATCAGTCGAACTAGCTGACAAAATTGATCTGAATGATTTGTTCATAAATCTGACTCAAGAACTGTCTCAAATGTTAGAATAAAGACTTGTAGTACTGTTAAATGAAGGCTAAATGAAAATGATGTGTATTCTTTGTAAGAACTGATTGACGATAGCACACGTAGGCCTACATCTACAAGATGTCTGTTAAAGATCACTTCATCTGGAAAGCATCTGCTATGTACAAACATTGAAACGGCTTGCTATGAACAGAGCTGTTTTTGACAGGATAAAAACGGTGTTTTACACTACCATTGAGAAATTTTAACCAAACCATGTCACAGACTTTACATTAAGACCCTAAAGAATCATATCAACTTGTGGAAAATGGGCATCCGATGACCCGGTTAACCCTTTAACTGTTTTGGGAAGAATAAAGTCTACAACCAAATGTTGTTGAACTTTTATTGTTTTAAGTCTGTAACCAAAAGTTCAACAAATTTGCTACTTGTAATTATTAAGACCCGCCTTCAAGTGTTTGAGCTCCGGCTCCGACAAGCAAGACAGCAACTAGGAGCCATTTAAAATGTGAGTGGAAGCAGAGAGCCAAAGCTCAAAAATGCCTAAAGCACTTACTTTTCGGTTTTGTGCAAAAACAGCTGCAGAACTATGTTCACACGCCAAGAATAAACTCTTGCGCAACTATAGTGTGAGTTTTTGAGAACAGGATTGTGGCGACAGTGGGCAAGGAGGATGATTTTGCAATGGCGTAATTGATGCAGAAAACTGAAAACAAGAAACTTTAAAGATCAAACCTATCTTTAATTACTAAACAACCAAATTTTTATTTGCTTTTATTTGGTTTTCATTTTCCAGCGGGTCAGTTTCTTGCTCCCTTCAGCCAGGCAGCATATGATGGTGGTCAGATCATGACCCCCAAACGCATTTCCACGCTTCTTTGCCATTGAATTGTGCAACTACAGACCCTGATAAGATAGTGCTGAGAATAGAAGTATTGTTGTTCATGTGCATTTGCCATTACTAAAAGTTTATACGCCTTGTGAACTTATTTACACCTGTCATGACCCACTGTCATTTGTTTCTCAACTTTAACCAAATTTGCTTTTATTCTATGGAATTTAGTTTGATGGTCAAGAAATGTCAATAAATTTTAACTGATTTTTTTAATTTTCAAAAGTTCATTTATCATCTCTCTATGTGTAAAAAACAATCCTTTGCATGATTTTATTGTAGTTTCTTAATATTAGTCTATCAAACAAAATGACATAAAATTATGATGACTAAATATAGCAGAAATCTTAAACTTAACTGTCTTCAATGTGAAAACAATCTCGCACCATCTTAGAGGAAAGAGACCGTTTTTATTGTACTTTTGGACATATATACTCCTACAAATAAAGGTTCTTCATTGGCGTTAATGGTTCCACAAAGAACTTTGCATTGCACAAAAGGTTCAGAGGCAAGTTCTTAGTTCTCTAAACATTCACTAAAAGGTTCTTTGGGGAACCCAAAATGGTTGTTCTGTGGCATTGCTATTGAAATTGATTTTAAAATCAATCATTTAATAAAATATATAAATTATTCATAGGTTTTCATTTGTTTCAAAAAAGATTTGTGATGTATTTTAGGAACAAATCACGAACAAACTGATTGCCTATTGGTTAATGTTTAGATTTACATATATAACAAATTTGACTTGAAATTTGTATTTTTTTTCCCCCTTTTGCTTTCGTTTCTCCTCAGTATTTGCGAGCGGTTGATGTAACGAAAACAGGAGAGAAAAAAAAGGTGTAGTTAGTTCTTTAGACGCCCACGAGCCTATTTGGTATTACTGTAGAGCATGAAGAGAAGGTGAAGTATAAAGAGGAAGAGCTGCACGATGGCATCTACCTTAGCGGTCCTTCTGCTCCTGTCTGCAGGTTTATTCACGGTAAAAGCCGGTAAGTTTACAAAAAACTAAAGTAACACTTTAAACTTGGTTTTGGGCGGTTTACCAATGGCTAAAAATCATTTATCCAGCACTTACGAAAAAATAAATAAATCACGATGTTGATGTTATAAAGTCCATTCTCTGAATCATCGGATGGTCTTTTATGTGTCGCATTTCTACTGTTCTTTCAGGTTTCGTCGAGAACTGTGAGAGCTACTACACCGTCAACGGATATTACAGGCCTGGGTTTCCATGCGTTTTACAGTACTGTTGTGGAAACTGCGATATCAGATACTGCTGCTCCAATGAAAATTTGAAGTTAACCCAGTCTTTTAAAAGCTTCTGCGCTGTGTAAGGACTTTTATGTAATTTCTTTGTTATTCAAAGTGTCCGTTAGATCCTTTTATACACGTCGTATGATTATTCCTGAACACAAAAGGACAATTTTCGTGACTGTTTGAAGCTTCCAAAATGACATAATTTTCATAATTGGGTTAATGCTTTAATTTCGCTTAACATCCATAACTGTGATCTACTGATAGTTCTGTAAACGGAGGCACTACACAATCCAGTGATTTCTATTTAAATCTTTTTTGATCTTAATTCAATTGTTGATGTAAATCTCAAACTTGAAACCCACAGGTTTTCTAATATTTCCATGCTGTGTTGTTGAGGTTCTGTTTTTTTTTTTTTTTTTTTTTTTGCACCACCAACCATTTCCTACAGAGGTTGTGGTAATTTTCTCTGAAAGGCAATTTGCAAAATGCATCCCCTTGATTGGTGCGTTTTACTCTTTTATCTGTCACTTTGTTATTTGAACAGGGCTTGACACGTACCTTTTTCCCTAAGTTGAAAAGTTAGGAGCGCAATGCAAATTTTTCAAATTACGTGTTTTAGCTTAATAAGGGGGTATAAGGAGACATTTACAAGCACAATTTTTTAATTTATCAGAATACAGAAAGTATTCAAGGTTCAAGTCACAGCTAAAAGTTTGTTATAGGCTACTTTGTAAGTTAGTCTGTTTAAGAAATTGTATTCACACTCAAGCTCCTAAATACATTTTCCAGTTCATACACATCTATTTAGTCGCAAATTCAAGTGAAATGCTCACACTGTCGATGTCACGAATCTGGTCTGTACTTCCATTCACTCACCACCAGAGGTCACTCACTCACCATCATCCATCACAAAGAGCACACAGCTGTCACATATTACAATTGCACTGATTGCACACACAGCTCTCACTAATCACACACTCTATTTCTACCCTGGACTTTCCTTCCGTTACTGCCGAGTATTGTATGCATTATCGCTGCCCTACAGAGCCCCGTTAGTTTCCCTAGTCTTGCCTTGCCTTGCCTTGCCTTTGTTGGATTGTGTTTTCCCCTGCCTGGACTATCGCTGACGTTTTGGACTGCCTCTCCTGTCTCGCCCCTTTGGATACTGTTCGCCGATCATCGCTTGTCTTAGTTTACTCTGTCTAGTTTACTCTGTCTCACGCTTGTCTTAGTTTACCTTGCCTGTTATGACCACGTCTCTGCCTAATAAAAGTCTGCATATGGATCCGCACGTCTCTCGTCTCGTCAGCCCCGTAACAGTCGAGCCCTGTTAAAGAACAAACACTTTAAGTTGTTGCTTTAAAAAGCTGTCTATTTGAAGAGAAGGAAATAGAAATATAGTATGATGCAACTTCTACATTTTTTGAGGGGGTTATGGTAGCCTAGGCAAGACAGGGCATGACCAAAGGGGGAAAAACGTAACATATATTTACAAACAAATGTTTTCCCTTTTTTAGGAGCATCGTTTGCAATTAGGGCCCTGGTTTGAATCGTGGTTTGATGATTTTTAATAATCCAAGCACAAAGCAAACTAACCAGTGCAGTAACCAGTATGTTTTCATTAAATAAATAAAAAGATTTGAATAAAAGAATTGGTAATTAATAACATTTTAATATATAAATAAGATTTTATAGATTATACTAGAAGATGCTAAAGAGTGTTTCTAATGCTTGTTGCTTCATGTTTTTATCTGTCTAACAGCAGAAACAGTGAAGCACTTACCATTGTCTTAGTAATACTGGGGGTTCTGTTCAACATTGTTGTGTTCATGGTTTGCTGCTGTTGCCCCTGCTGCTGCATCTATAAAATGTGCAGAAAACCCAGACGTAAGTGTTTTAGGTTACAAAAAACTGGAAATACTCACTCTCAGGCCATCCAAGATGTAGATGAGTTTGTTTCTTCATGGGAACAGATTTGTAGAAAGGTAGCATTACATCACTTGCTCACCAACAGATCCTCTGCAGTGAATGGGTGCCGTCAGAATGAGAGTCCAAACAGCTGATAAAAATCATTACAATAACCCACAAGCAATCCACACCACTACAATTTATCAATTAACGTCTTGTGAAAAAAAGCTGTAAAAAAAAAAAAAAAGGAAGCAAAAAACTGTTTGTAAGAAAGAAATCCATCATTAAGGCATTTTTAACTTCAAACCGTCACTTTTGGTCAAAATATCTATAATATTGCTTTCTCCAGATCTTGTACATACTATGTACTTATTATAGTAATTACAACAACTTGGTAATAACCAGGTACTAACCCTGAACCTACCCCTAAACCTAACCCTACCCCATGTAGTTACCTTATATTACCAGTACTTTCTTAGTTGGGCACACCGTAAGTACATGTAAGTACACGTACTGTAAAATAAAGTGCAACCAAAAAATGTGTACAGATCAAGCACCGGTTACAAGCGAAAAGAGTTCTAACTGTTCTAAAGAAATATGTTGGTGGATTTTGAAGTGAGAAACAACAGGAGATGGACTTTTACACTAGAGGAAGTGTTATTATGGATTTACATTAAAAACATCTTAATGATGGATTTGTTTCCTACAAACATGTAGCTTTTTGCTTCACTAGATTTTAATTGATGGAGTGGAGTGGTGTGGATTACTTGTAAATTATTCAAATGTTTTTATGAGCTGTTAAAACACTCATCCTGACGGCACCCATTCACTGCAGAGGATCCATTGGTGATCCATTGGTCTCGGACAGCCCGAGTGTGAACAAATTTTCAGCACATTTTCATTTTTTGGGTGAACTGTTCCATTATGGGGATTGTAAATTATTTAGGGGGCTGGTAAAATTGAATTATAAATTGATTTCTGTCTTGTTTTTTTTCCTCAGCTGCTGCAGGAGTGAATGTAACTGCAGTCACAAATACACAGCTCGTTCAGCAGCAGCAGCCTGTAATGCAGTACCCACAATACCAACCAGTGCCGACTCAACCGGGTTACAGTCAGCCAATGCAGACAGGACCATATCAGGGACAGCTATATGCACCAGGACCCCCACCCTCATATCACGTGGCCAGTAAGAACACCTAGTACTCGACAGACTGAAACCATGTAGTACTCTTTTCTGTGAAAGTAACTATTTTTTCCGTTTCCAGAGAGTCCTGGATATCCCACTTGTCAGAGTGCATATGACGGAGGCGAGGAAACGTACCCCATGCAGCCGCCCGCCCAGCCGGGTGTCGCTTATATGCCTTCAGATACATCGACTCAGCCGGCCTACAACCCTGCCTACATGCAGCCACCAAACACTGATTACTAAACCGCAGCCGTCTGTCAAATCAGTCATATCCTGATTGCTGGATTGTGGAAGTTGACGCACTTTTACGAGGCAGTAAGAATGTGCCCAATTTAAAGTGGATTATACAAGAATAGTGGATGTGTTAGAGTCAGGTTATTACTGGTTTTAATTCGAGTTATTTTGTTTTATTACTTTCAATTTCTTTCAGTTTAGTTTTCGCTCTTTGACACACTGGAACGGTTTTATTAACTAAGTTTTTATACTATACTATACTATAGTAAGTTTTACAAGAAAATATAATTTCAGTCTTTCTACTTTCTACAAGCAATGAGTGAAAATCTTTTTTTTTTTTCTTAAGTTTTAGTTTTTGTTAGTGTTTTCTACAATCAGTATATTATTCTAGTATTATTTTAGTACTGAACTGTGCTGATATGCAATATAAATACACCAAAAAAACAAAAAAAAAACATCTAAAAATAAAAATAAAAATCTAAAAATAAAACTTTCTGTAGCAAGTTTAAATGCATATGTTCGCTTTTAACTGCAGAATGGCTGTCAAGGTAGGACAAATTGGTTAACTTTTTGATAAAGCAACCTTTCCACTGTCATTTGCAGTTCCTTTTCAGATTGCATTATGTATTTTCAGGTACATTGTTTATTGAGATGCAGCCTATTTAACGGCTATTCATTTTGTAAATGTTTAACTGGTGTTTTATATGTTTTTATGTTTAACTTGCTAAAGAGTTTGGACCGTCTTTTATGCAATGTTTGGTGCACTTGCTGCACTTGAATGCATATGGTGTCCCCTACTGGTGAAATAAAGAAACAGTCTCTAGTGTTTGTTTGCATTGTTACTAATCATCTAATTGTAGAGTACTTTATATAGGCTATTTTAGTCTTTTTATTTATGTATTTAAATATTTAGATTTTTTTACAGATTCTTTTTATTGTTTTGAATATGATGCTAAGTAGGTTATGTTTTAAATATGATCTCAGTAATCATATTTTACTCTTACAGTTATTTGATAAACGGAATGAATACCATATTCATTTACCATAGTATTGATACACCAACCCTTACAAAAGTTAACTTTTAAATCGGCCGTTGTAGTACTAAGCCCTTTACAGAAACCAGATCGTTTAATAGACAATATATTATGACGGTTTAAATACCGTGTCAACTGTTCACTAACTAAATTTTCCAAAAGTTTCAAGAGAATACAGAGCTTTTAACACTTTCTAACACTATGGCATACATATAAGACCAAGCATATAGAGTGGTAAAAAAAATATTAATCAAATAATACATACCAATAATATTAATAATAGTACTATAAATATTAATAAATACAATTAATAATAATAAATATACTAATATTAATGACAATAAACTATTATTAAAAAGGTCATTCTTCATTTGCGGTGGCAAGTGGTGTCCCTCTACTTTACAGCAGTTGAAATACACTTTAAATACCAATAAATCATAAAATGTTTGCATGTTTGTATTCTGTAGGTTAAACACAATTTGTACACTGTTACATTTTTGTTTTAAAATACATATTTAATTGAGTTTGAGAGATTGCATTTTTAACAAAATATGCATGTTCCCACCATACCCCAGAGTGGTATCATGGAATGTAATTGCAACAATATAACATTTTTAACACAAATAAAGTGGTTACATTGTGAATATAGATTTGTATTTAACGTACAAATTTATTAAATTGTTTTAAAAAATACATATTTTGTTATATTTAAGAAAAAAGTTGTGTCCCCCAAATTCATACACTGTAAAAAGTGATGAGTTGACTTAACTTAAAAAATTGAGGAAACCCGTTGCCTTAAAATTATTAAGTAAATAATATATATTTTTAAAAAGTTAAGTGAACTTGACAATTCACATAAGATATTTTTGTTTTAATTATCATTTACTTAAAAATTTTAAGGCCACGGGTTTCCTCAATTTTTTTAAGTTAAGTCAACTTATCACTTTTTACAGTGTGTCTGTGGTGTTACCACAATGGATGCCCCTTTAAGAAAAAGGGAGAATTCTATTTGGACTACTTCCTGTGTGTAAAGGTCACTGCAGGTGCTGGTTGATCTGAGGGGTACATGGGGAGTACATTCTTTCTTATTAATTTTCTTAAATTTAGCTAAACTTCTGACAATTTCATGTGTTGCACTTCATTAATGTCTGTGGTTTTATGTTGATAACTTGCAGATCTGACACATTTTAATCAAAATGTTGATAAATACATAGGCTACTTATTAATATTTCCAAAATGTCCCCTGATCTTGAAATCATCATGATGGCAGCCTCCATTTTAGAAAAGTCTGGATTTAGGCCGATTTGTCTGTGGTGTTACTGTCTTTCCTGGTATACCACAGACTCTATAGTAACTTGCAATATGAAGTCTATGATGTTATATTATGTCTCCTTCAGAGCCATTTAATCTTATAATTGAATGTTTTTAGACTGTAAGGTGATTTAATCTTTTAGAATAAAGACTATAAAGGTACCACAGACCATTTTTCCAGTCTTTTTTTTTTAATGTACAGGTGCATCTCAATAAATTAGAATGTCGTGGAAAAGTTGCACACAGACTTAAGTAGTTTAAGTCAGTGGTTCTCACTTCCAGTCCTGGGGGCCCCCTGCTCTGCACATTTAGCATGTCTCCCTTACTTAACACACCTGATTGAGATCATCAGCTTGTTAGTTCAGTTTATGGATCTCTCTCCTAACAAGCTGATGATCTCAATCAGGTGTGTTAAGTAAGGGAGACATGCAAAATGTGCAGAGCAGGGGGCCCCCAGGACTGGAATTGAGAACCACTGGTTTAAGTCTTTGGTTCTTTTAATTGTGATGATTTTGACTCACATTTAACAAAAACCCACCAATTCACTATCTCAACAAATTAGAATATGGTGACATGCCAATCAGCTAATCAACTCAAAACACCTGCAAAGGTTTCGTGAGCCTTCAAAATGGTCTCTCAGTTTGGTTCACTAGGCTACATAATCATGGGAAAGACTGCTGATCTGACAGTTGTCCAGAAGGCAATCACTGACACCTTTCACAAGGGTAAGCCACAAACATTCATTGCCAAAGAAGCTGGCTGTTCACAGAGTGCTGTATCCAAGCATGTTAACAGAAAGTTGAGTGGAAGGAAAAAGTGTGGAAGAAAAAGATGCACAACCAACCGAGAGAACTGCAGCCTTATGAGGATGAGCCTATGTCAAGCAAAATCAATTCAAGAATTTGGGTGAACTTCACAAGGAATGGACTGAGGCTGGGGTCAAGGCATCAAGAGCCACCACACACAGACGTGTCGAGGAATTTGGCTACAGTTGTCGTATTCCTCTTGTTAAGCCACTCCTGAACCACAGACAACGTCAGAGGCGTCTTACCTGGGCTAAGGAGAAGAAGAACTGGACTGTTTGCCAGTGGTCCAAAGTCCTCTTTTCAGATGAGAGCAAGTTTTGTATTTCATTTGGAAACCAAGGTCCTAGAGTCTGGAGGAAGGGTGGAGAAGGTCATAGCCCAAGTTGCTTGAAGTCCACTGCTGGTGTTGGTCTATTGTGTTTTTTGAAAACCAAAGTCACTGCACCCGTTCACCAAGAAATTTTGGAGCACTTCATGCTTCCTTCTGCTGACCAGCTTTTTAAATATGCTGATTTCATTTTCCAGCAGGATTTGGCACCTGCCCACACTGCCAAAAGCACCAAAAGTTGGTTAAATGACCATGGTGTTGGTGTGCTTGACTGGCCAGCAAACTCACCAGACTCTCTATGGGGTATTGTCAAGAAGAGAATGAAAAACAAAAGACCAAAAAATGCAGATGAGCTGAAGGCCACTGTCAAAGCAACCTGGGCTTCCATACCACCTCAGCAGTGCCACAAACTAATCACCTCCATGCCACGCCGAACTGAGGCAGTAATTAAAGCAAAAGGAGCCCCTACCAAGTATTGAGTACAAATACAGTAAATGAACATACTTTCCAGAAGACCAACAATTCACTAAAAATGTTTTTTTTTATTGGTCTTATGAAGTATTCTAATTTGTTGAGAGTGAATTGGTGGGTTTTTGTTAAATGTGAGCCAAAATCATCACAATTAAAAGAGCCAAAGATTTAAACTACTTCAGTCTGTGTGCACTGAATTTATTTAATACACGAGTTTCACAATTTGAGTTGAATTACTGAAATAAATGAACTTTTCCACGACATTCTAATTTATTGAGATGCACCTGTATATCCAAATTTTAATAAAATAAACTATCGTCCTTTGGCAGAAATAGGGGCCAAGATGAACAAATAAATATTTGAAACTGAAATTTAAATGATCGATTAAACTGAATCTTTAAAGTAATTTATTTATGTATTTATTATTACCTAAAGTTGCACACCCCTGCTCATTTTAGAACAAACCAAAATTTTATTTCAAATGATAACACCATAGACATAACTGGTTGAGTCACCAGTGTTTGATTGAAATTATTTAAAAATCAAAATGTTCTTAAGCTTCTATTTTAATGGATATAGCATATTAAACAAATTTTAAATGCATAGCAATACATTTTTTGACAAAACAAGATTTTTGACCAATTCTGCCTCTCATTTGCCACCCCAATTGAAGAATGACCCCATTATACAACGGGGAAGCTCTGTAATGGTTTTGTTACCAGTTAGAAACATATTCCACCACAGCTTCCTAGAAAATAAACAGTGATGAAAAGAAAATAATTGAAGATTGAGGCATCAAGTGGCCCATGTTTTGGAATAACTGGTTTCTAGCTCATTAACCAGCTACCATGTTCCCAAAACCAGTTTATGACCAGACCTAGTTTTAAAATGGATTAGTAGACTTTCGTTTTCGTTTCATCCACAAAGGCTCCAGCATGGGAGGGGCATTTAATGGATCGTGAGATCCATATTGTGACAGAAGTCCTGTGCGTTATTCAGCCACTGATTCCCGTTGTTGTGAATGCAACGTCGGCTATTGTGTGTCTTTTGTTTAATAATTTTACACTCGAAAACGTTCATCTTTTATCCCATGTTTATGCTCTAGACGTCACAGGTTTAGTAGGCTCGTGGTTAACGGTTAAACCTGTAAATTAAGCGGGACTGGGTTTTTCCTTCCGTCCCCTAAAGCAGGGCTCGTCAGAGCAGTAGGCGTCTTGAACGAGCTGTTGAAGAGGAGCTGAGCTGAGCTGAGCTATGGCGTCCACCGTCCCGGTTCTTCTGCTCCTGTCTGCGGGTTTATTCATGGCGACATTCGGTAAGTGTCTAAAATACCTACAGAAACGGCTTCTTAGCGTTCAAACTTGTTCTTGTTGACGGTTTGTCCGGGTAAACCGATGTCTGCTAAGTATACAGCTGGATCTTCCCTGACAAACAAACGACGTGAAATGCGGTGGCAAGTCAAAACGTGCGTGTTTGAGGCACGTATTGTGTGTGTTTTTTGCTATGTGATAAAGCGTGACTTTTCTGTGTGTCATTTGATGTTTTTTTTTTTTTTTCATGTGTAGTTTTCTCTTTTTGTCTAAAAATGATTTTTCGAAGTAAACAAAAGATCCAAGTACGTTTTACTAAAAATGTTTCAGCCTTTCTACTTACACATTTCTCAATTAATATATGCTCGTTTGTAATTTTTTGTAAAATATACTAGCAATTTTTGATTCACTTTTTTTCTACACAATTTTTCAGTGTAGCGAATATATCGATATTGTTTGTAATCGGTTTAATTTTGCATGAGTTTTGTGTAGGCTATATGAAATATTTGATATCTTTATGAAGTCTTAGGAAGTTTCTGTATATTTAAAAACACCTGAAATGTGATCCATTTCCCCATACCACAAGGGGCTAAAATCAGCTCACAAGTGATGCAATACAGTTTACAGGAATTACTTAAGAAATGTAGGATAATGTTGTTCCAGTGCTTATTTTCTTGCATGAAACACAAAAGAAGACGTTTGGAAGAAAGTCTGTGCTGCTTGTTTACATACAAGGAAAATAGATGGTTGTTTACACTGTCAAACTCTTAAAAAACCAAAAAAGTACCATTAAAATAATCTAAATGAGAATATTTCAAGTCATATTCCAACTACTTGGGTTTGGGTGACCTGACATTGAATAAAAGATACCTAGATTTTATTTTGTGGTTGAACTACCCCAATAATATATTTTTGGCCAACATGTCATTTATTTCTTGTCTTTTTGCTTTGTTTAGCCGACGATGACTGCAAAGCCTACATTAGCAGCACTGGTATGCTGAAACCCTCCATTGACTGTAGATTTTTACAATTCTGTTGTGGGACGTGTGATAACAGATACTGCTGCTCCAATCCAATGATGAGGTTATCCGAGGATGAGCAAGACGACTGTTTTTTGTGAGCAGTTTCACTTCTCTCATGATAGAAAAAATGTATTTCATAGTTTCATACTGACAAGAGTGCACCAACTGCAGCTTACTCTTTCTGTGTTGCTAGCGTCACCAAACTAGGTTTTGGAAAACAATGACTTCTTAAACACAATCCCCATTTTTGTTTGAATGGACAAATAGATTGTGATGCCATTGGTTGAGTCAATGTCCCAGTGCTGCGATAGCTGGAATGTTTTGATGGTGCCAAAGAGTATTATGTACATTTTTCAGGGAAATGCATGTGCAAATTTGAATATGATTGTGATTAGGTCATATATGAAGCAATAAAGTGTTTTTCTAATGTGTCTTTTTTTCATAATCTGTCCTGAAGCAGTGATAATAAGTCTATCATTGTCGGCGTGACCATATCGGGGATAGTGATCTTCATCATTATGTTCATCGTCTGCTGCGTCTGCCCCTGCTGCTGCCTCTACAAAATGTGCCGAACACCCAGACGTAAGTGTCTACAATTGCAGATTGTATCCATTCTTGTTCATGTTTTCAATTTGAGACATGATATAATTGGACGGGGGTCACATTCCATGTTTACATGTGAAGCCAATTAAAAATATTTGCCAGTTTCTCAAACTGAATCCATCACTAACATGTTAATTTCGACATTATTTCCATGTAAAATACAGTAAAAATCTCTAATATTGTCTGTTTATTAGTCTTGCGTACTATAAAAACAAAACAAAAGTCAAAAGGACGCATTTTGATAATGAGAATGTACTTATGCAAAATGTAGTAATTTCTTTATTTTATTTCTTTTAATTTTGGTGTAAAATGTGACATAGGTGTGTTTTTCATGTATAGAACAGTTTTTCCACAAGTTTACACTTTCTCTGACCTTGAAGCCTATGATAATATACTAAGTATTATTTTTAAAAATCAAGTTTCTTTAAATAATGTTATAGTATATAAATTTTTAATTAATTATAATATTTATATAATAATTGAGAGTAGGAATTCTAAAACAAAAGTCAGGGTCAAAGGTCTGGATGTGTTACAATGAGTGTTTTTATGCAAAATATATTAAATATTGGGTCAAAATATGACCTGGGCATGTTTTGTCTGATTGACCTGTGTGTAAGACAGGGTACAACGTTTTTCCACAAGTTTAGACTTTCTCTGACCTTGTAGCTTATGCTACAAATGCTGGAATGTGTCTTTTGAGAGTGGAAAAACGGAATGCTAGAGCATTCTGGGATTCCCCACCCAGTCTGACTCACTGTGTCCACAGCAACCACAAACGGGAGGAAGTGCCTGTGTGCGAATACAGTGCCAATAGCCTCTGTAAATGATTGTGTGTCACAAGATGCTCACATGACAGCTGGCGTCTCACTTTCAGAATGTCTGTTTTAAACATTTAGTTACGTAGTGGGGAAGAAGTGTTTTGGCTTCCCACTCTGGGAACTAGCAATGTAGTACCCTTCTTAAAGCGACGGTGCACCTAAAACACAGAATATTTATTTTTGAGTGCACTACCGCTTTAAGAAGTTCTTAAAAGTGTGTTCATCTTGTAAAAGACTCACTGACCTGCTAAAATTGTCAACCTCTGTTTATCTGTTTTCTGCTTTAAGCAGTGTTATTTTATGATCATTGAGATACTATTATAGTTTTTATTCATTGTTTTTATTTAATTCATTTATTCAAGTGTTTGTCATTTTTATTAGTTTTTTAATGTTTTAATTCATTTTTATTTCAGTTTTAGTTATTTTAGTACATCAAGTGAAACTAAATAAAAATGAGATTTAAAAAATATATTTTTGAAAATAAAAACAAAGTTTTTATTTTATATTCATAATTTGTAAGTATTTTAGTTTTTTTTAGTTAACTATAGTAACCCTGGCTGGAAATATGTTGTTGGTTGTATGTGAGGTTGCAGAACAGCATTTCTTCACAGGGTGGATTGTTTTTATTTTCAAAATGCGTTTTTGTCGTAGGACAACTTTGATAAACTTTTTTGATCCACTGGCTATATATATATATATATATATATAGCCAGTTCTAACAATTAAAGCACAACTAGATGTTGAAGTCTAGTGCATTTCAAATTTCGCCATTTAATCACGACAAAGAGGAACTACAGCTGTGATTGTAGACATTGTCTGGCTTCCCTTCTTTATTCGGTTTAAAAACAATTAAAATTGTATACACACACACACACACACACACACACACTAGTGATCAAAATGTTGGAATAATTGAGGTTCTATAATGTTTAGGATTTCTGAAGGATCATGTGATACTGGAGTAATGATGCTGGAAATTCAGCTTTGTATGACAGGAATAAATTACATTTTAAAATATTTAAATCAAACAGTTATTTTAAATTGATAATATTTCACAATATTACTGTTTTTACTGTCATTTTTGTCAAATACATGCAGTCCTAGTGAGCATAAGAGACTTTTTTCAGAAACATAAAAAAAAATCAGCAGAGTCTTTTATATAATATGTATGTATGTTATGCATTGACTGTGAATCCCTCAACTCATTATTCATGTTCGTTTGCCTTTGATTGTTTCTACAGCTGTTATCGGATCAACAACCACTACAGTCGTAAGCACACAGTACCCTCAGCAGCCTGTTGTTCAGGGAGGTCAGTATCCACCGTACCAGCCCATGCCGTCTCAGGCCGGGTACGGTGGCACACCGGCTTATGGAGGACAACCCATGCCAACAGGACCATATCAGGGCCAGCCATATGCAGCGGGACCACCACCCCCATATCAGGAGGCCGGTAAGATAATACAACCTTGCACAACAGGAAGTTCAGTCAGCTGGGAAATATATACAAAAATTCATGATGATTTTGCTGTAAATGCTGTGAATGTTGGAACTTTTTATTTGGCAATTATGTGTCATTATGTAGTTTAGCAATCCTTCATTGTCTCATGACTTGGGAGTCATGAGTATGACAGTGTTAAGACAGATTCTTTGAATTCAGAAAGTTTCAGCGAATCAATTCACAGTGATTCATTTGCGTTGTCACTGAAAAATGACTTATTATAAACTTTTGACTTATTAAAGGGCTGGTTGATTGTGATTACACTTTTTTTTTTTTTTACGTTAGTGTGTAATGTTGCTGTTTAAGCATAAACAATATCTGCAAAGTTACGACGCTGAAAGTTCAATGCAAACGGAGCTATTGTCTTTTAAAATTAAGGTAGTTTATCGCCTACAAAAACGGCTCGTAGGGACTATAACAAGCTACTTCCCAGGTTTGTGACATCACAAACCCAGACATTTACATAAACCCGCCCCCAGGAACACGCAACAAAGGGGGTGAGGCCATGTTGCGCTGCTTTAGAGATTCGCTAACCTCCGTATATGAATCGCGCTTCTAACAATTCTAAGGGATTCACAAGTTTCAAAATCGATGTTCAAAAGCAGCGGTTCTTAATCCTGTTCCTCGCGTTCCCCTGCTCTGCACAATTCCTATTTTAAGTGGAAGCAGAAACACGCTGTTTTAATGCACGTCTCTTTAAATGTAAATGAGCTGCTGCTCCCCGCCCCCTTTTCCAGCTAGTATCTCAGATCTCTGCCAAAAAAACATCTGTTTGGTTTTGATTATGTAAATCATGCTGAAATCATGCATTTTAGCCACATTAGTTTAAACTTCTGATATACGGTTTTCCGAGCGCACACATCCGAAACGCGTATACAGAAAGTGGCTTTCACTTGCAGTGAAAAGTACTAAACTAAGTTCTGTTTCACAGAAGTTTGTTAAAAACACGCATAAGTTACAAAAACATAGTCGGTTATGTCTGTGAACGTAAACAGCTGGGAAAGAAATCACATTTTCATGTGAGATCTATGTATTAAGTGACAGCAGCGTAATATGCAGTACCTATAGTTCTGTCTACGCTGTTAATATGACCCAAACAATAAAATAAAAGCAGAAAATCACTCACTGTTCTGGACTGAACAAATTCTCTTGCTATAATGAGATGACATTTCTTACATGAATGCTGCTTTTAAATGCTCTAGCTGAAGATAAACATGGCGGATTGTGTGCGGCTCACTCAGGGCGGGGTCTCTGCCAATACGGCAGTGTCTGTCAACAATCGATGATTGATTTAGGGTTCACTTTGCTTGCTAAAAAAACAATTGCATGGTTTTCACCTGAAAGTTTCGCTCTACATTGAAATCGAAAAAAAGGGCAAGTGTTGGATAGAGGGTTCATTGACTTGAAGTGAAGCTGTAATTTTGCATGTGTTTCCAGGAGGCCCAGGATATCCTGTTCCCTACAGCCAGGCTGCGTATGATGGCGGGCAGGCCGGGTACCCCATACAACCACCAGTTCAGCCCGGTTTCGCTCACCCACCCCCACCAACAGACTACAGCTCGACTCAACCGGCTTACAACCCCACCTACGTGGAGCCACCAAAGACCGGCTACTAAACCACAACCTGGATTGTTGATGGTTACGTAGTTTTATCCTACAATTGCGCAATGTACATCTACTGTGGACAGCATTCTCTTATCTGGTTGGGAATTAAATGATCGGTGTTCGCTATTATTGTGCGCTCGTGTGTCAGCATCATTTTCTTTACACTTCATTTTTATATAAATATATTTTTATTTACTCCAGCCATTGTGCATGACTCCAAGCCATATAATGTTTTTGTTTTGTTTGTTTTTGTCCACTAAGCAAAAGGGAAAATGTTTTACCAGCCCCAGAACTAACACCACGTTTCGTCTTGAAATGCCATTAAACGCCTTAAATATCTCCAGCTTTATTTTATCCTGGGAATTTGCACAAAACGTCGACACTTTATCAGTTGGTACATTTGAACAACGCCAGCATGCTGTTTAGATGTTTTCACGATTCACGTAGCATTCAGATTTATGAAATTGTGAATGTTTGTAGCAGTGTTCTCATGCTCAGAGATCCAGAATATGCCTTATTTAATGCAGCTTATGCAGCAAATTACATGTGGATACCTTAAACGCAACGTTCTCACTGTGCGTTTGGATAATTTTATGGAATTTGGGTTTTGGATGTTGTAGAAACTCCATGTTTATGAAGGAGGCATCAACACATTTTGTGTTTCCCTTGTGAATACTATATTTGAGGGTCTGAAAAGCATTTGAATATTGCTGTGTGAGGAAGAATGGCCATAATTAGGTCCTGACTGGAAGACAAATGACTTTAATGTGAAACACCCATTTTTAAAACTCCCGCTCAAGGTCAGAAAGGGGGTGAAATTGTAAGATGTTTGGCTGCTTTGTTTGGTTCTCTGGAAAATGCTGTGACATGCTCTTCCATGTTATGAAGTTTGGTCAATTCCTCTCGGTACAATCTTCCACGGATTCCTGTTGAGTGTGTCAGGTCACATTTTTGAGATGTTGTTGGTTTATTAACTGTAAGTATGTTAAAACTGATCAGTGTTTTACTTTAAAATGTTTATGCATTCAAGCATCTCCATGTTTGCAACCGCAAATAAAAAGAAATTGTGCTGGAATCACTGTTGAACATTGTTAGACATTCTCATTTCACACATTTTAGGCAAAACATTTGTTCACCACACAGAGGAAGTTAAAGGGTGTAGAGGAAGTTAAAGGGTGTACAGGAAGTGAGCATAATCATGCGTTGTTGACCAATTCTAATTAAAAACTGTACACTTACGCTAAGACACTTTGGTCATCTTGGGGAAGTACATACCACTCCATGTAGCATCTTGAAACCACAGACGACTTAAATTCGTAATTCATTACCTTATTTAACTACGCAGCGCACGTGATGATTTTGACTGGTCAGCTATTTCCTTTGCAACGCCGTTAATCAGAACCCAGAACTGAAACCGGTGCTACTTTCAGGTCTGTAGTATCACTTCGCGGGCTCGCAGTCGTTTGAATACAAACACATTTTGGCGCCATTTTGCCTCTTAGTTATCGACTGTAGTGTAACTTACCTCAGATGACTTTGCAATTAATATTACTGTAATATTGTAGTATTCGTCTTGTTGCTATGCCGATTGTCTTGTACATAAAAATCCGTTTTTGTTTGTTTTGTTTTAAGATAATATACAGGTGAAATTATAAGATACTTTTACCTAAAATAAAAATACACCTCCGTAGCCTAACTATTTTTGTCAGTCATTCATGAGTATCCCTTTCAGCACAGCATTAAGCCACACAATTATTATTAATTAACTTCGGGCCTGTTCTATAAAACAAGTTAACCAAATAAGCTTATTTTAGTTAGTCTGACTTATTTTGAAAACCTAACTGCAATAAACCTGGCTTATATTTTTAACTTGTTTTATGAAACAGGCCCCAGGTCGAATATTACCCTTTTTACAACGTTTGTCACGTACTGTTGATTACCACAGAAAATTATTTCTACTTTCGGTTTATAAAATCTAAAAAAAAAAGAGACACTTTTCTACAATAATGGATTTACAATGGAAGTCTATATTCTGTAATACAAAAAGAATGAAAATGCCACAGGTGATATAATTCTAATATAATTCTTTAATTCGGATCACTGGTGCTCAGTTTTTAAAAGAATGACAAAAAACTGAGGAGACAAGACAAACACAATGTTTTTAAGGGCAAAATTGCAAGATACACCCTTGTTTATTACAAAACATGACTTTGTGTTTGATAATTATGACCCCGTTTCCATATCCATGTCTTCAACGTACTCCGTTTCAGATCTGCAGATCTCCTCCAGAGCCAGTTCTGTGATGATATAATGCAGTTTAATGCACAGCAATCGACTAATTTCAAGATAAATTTGTTATATAAAGGATGTTAAATGCACTATACCAAATGTTCAAGCTAATCAAAATAACATTGGCATCAATGACTAATCGAATGTAGAGACACGAACACACCTTCGCTCTCAGACAGATCTGGAACCAGACGGAACGTATCTCTGATGGCGGGAATGGCTTGATCGTACATATGCAGGACTTCCAGACAGTGTTCGGAAAAAGACGAGTCCTTCAACAGCAGCCAGTGCAGTAACATCAGAGCTTCTCGCAGTACCTGCAATCCAGGACTCGTCCAGCTCCGATTACCCACTATCTGACTTCCTCTGCCTTTTGTTTTTAGCCATTGTCTGTGCAAAACCACAACAACGGTCCGAACCACCTGAGGAGCAAAAAAATTTATTGTGTGGTCAGTTCCAGAGATTTCAGTATCAAAGTTCTCTTTCATTTGTTTTGAACGCCCTATAAACAATAATAATTTCCCATTGTGTTTCTTTAGTCATTTTGTCTTATTATTTGCTAAAAATAAAAGACAAAAAAAGCCAAACAAACAATTTTGAAATAAGTGTTTATGTATGAATCAGACCTCATTAATACACTGGCAGGATGATTCACACAAAGCCGCCCATGTTCCTGTCTTCTGTGTGAACAGTTTGGTTAATAACCGGATGACCTGTTGACAAAGGAATCAGATTTTTTAAACCACTTCTAAGTAATACATTGCAAATTAAATACTACAAGATAATTACCTCAAGTTCCAAACGGCTCCACACATCCTCAGAAGCGGACTTATCCGGTCTAGAGGTGATGTAGTGGAATATTTTGAGAAAAGGACATGGATCTAAGGGAAGAGGGAGGGTTTGTGTTAAATCATGCCAACACAAGACACTTAATAGAGCACTAAAAGACACTTACATTCATGTGAGCAGAGTTTAGTGGCCATCTCTTCGTTATAGATGATAAACGACAGAAATCTAACAGACAGATGGACTATTCTGTAGGAAGTCTCCAGAGTCAGACATTTAGACAACACTTGACTTGACATCACCACCTGGAGTCTACATTTGAGAAATTAGACAGCAGTTTAATTAGTTTTATCATTATTTACTAAAATAATATAAAAAAAATAAAAATAAATTACTATAATAATAATAATAATAATAATAATAATAATAATAAAAAAAGAAAAATAAATAAATAAAACTGGCTTTGTTTGAAATTGAATCGTCCCTCCAGGAGTCTGCTGGTCTCATACAGCGTTGAGGATGTACTTTCTGAAGTAATCATCATAAAATTAACTGTTATTCTATGTGAGACGTAAATTACTGTGATTTCCTTCTTACTTTGGAATATAATAGTCACTTTTCTGAAATAAGGCAGCCTCAATGACGTATGCAGCTGACAAATGCAAATTCCAAAGAAGACAGTCTTCTGAAGAATTCAAAATTCTTCAGAAGACTGTGACTGTAACTTGTTACTTAAAGTATAAATTGAAATAATATAAAATCTAAAAAAAATAAATAAATAAATGTAATTTCACCTAGTTACCAACATTTCTAATTTTTGTTTTAATTTTAAACAGTCCAAAAACTAAAATTAAAACTAATAAATAGTGAATAAAATAATAATTAAAAAAAAAGAACAACAAAAAAAAAAAACATACAGACAAAAAAACAAAAACAAAATGACAAAACCTTTAAAATTCTATTTAAAACAGAAAACATTAAAATGAATGATACTAAACCTCAAGAGCTGGTTGTCCTGCGCACTCTCAGCCAGCATGCTAAGCGTCTTCAAACTAGCGCTCACTAGCGCCTCCCTTTGGCCAGCGGCGGTAATGAAGGCCGGATCTGCCAGCTGTAGGATCCTCCTGAGAAGAGGCAGCTGTATCGGTGTGTCTCCGTTCAGATGTTCAGAGGCGCTGAGGAGATTTTTTGAACCCTGCGGTCTGTTTACGTCCTCTTGACGGCACAAAACCTCCTCCAGAGCCTCGCTGCTGTAGCACACTACATGATAGAGCGCTTTCACGGCAGCCAGGGCGAACTCCTCCTGTCCGCTGAGAGACTCCTCCAGACTCGAGGCCAGGCTGGAGTCAGTCGATCCCGATAGTGAGCTGCCGTGGAGCGAGGCCTTCGCTGAGCTCTCCACCGACTCCAGCGACTGACAGTATGTGCTGATGTGGAAGCTGAGCAGGGGGAGGAAGTGCACCGCGGCTGGACATGAGCGCTGGGCGGCTTGGAGAGCAGTGTCTGGGTTATGTGGGAAACTATCGGGGTGATGGAGAGCTAATGCGGTCAGAGCGGACGTAGCCAGACTCTGCAGCTGATGGAATCGAGCTTGAGGACGGTGAAACGATCTGAATTCTGTGGAGGACGAGCTGGAAGTTGACAAAGATCCCCTGAAGAAAGAGGGAAGAAAGAAATAAATTCACAACAGTCCAACCTTTTCAAGCACATATTTAAAGATACTATAAAAATGTAATTGCCCCCCTTCAGAAATTAATAATTTATTATTAATAGTAGTACATTTTTTAAAATAATAAAATAAATATTTAATATTTCAAACGTCATGATGTAAAAATTAATACTGCTACTCTACTAGCAATAATAATAATATTTGTTATTAATACAATATACTATATTTAACTTAATAAAACACAATTTTAATAACAAAATGTTTTAATAAATGCACAAAAGCAAATGTCATGATGTAAACATTATCATTAATAATAAATAATATATATTATAATTACAATATTAACACAATATTCTATTTAATTTGATAATAAAATACAAATCATATTTTAACGTTTTAAAATGAAAAAAGCAAATATGACCCAAAATATTATCATTAAGAATTATTGTTAACAATATTCTATATTTAGTTTAATAATAAATAAAATGCAACAATATGCATTTTTAAACATTAAAATATTATAAGCAAATATCATGACGTAAAAACGATTGCTACGACTACTACTGGCAATAATAATAACAATAATAATAATGTTATTGTTATCAGTACAGTATTCTGTACTATTTCATTTAAATAGTACATACTACAAATACAATTTTAATAATAAATCAAATACAATTGTAATAATAACAACAATGTTAATAGTACTGTAATATAAAATCAGCAAATGTCATGACATTTTCTGAAATGAATGTGAAGCTGTAGAGTGACTTGTTCTGTATGACGTTATTAATGAACCGTATACATCTCTGCTCATGTGACTTAAAAGTATATTTGATCAGCGTTTAAGAAGTTGACATTGTTCAGATGTTCCACTGGAAAATACCAAACAAAACCAAACAAATGACACAATGGAAATTTCCATCCTTACAGCATTGTATGATGAATGCTCTACAAGTGGGCCGATGATTTCCCAAAACAAACAGTTGCATGTAATGGAAGCCGATGTTTACAGTAGGTTTCTCATGTTTCAGGACATTCAGGACACGCACAAATACAACCAGTAAGTGTGAAGTGTTTAATTAGTGTGAAGTGGCTTGTTGAGGCTTACGGGCTGACGTATCCGTGCGGGGACAGAATGTTCGGCAGAGCATCAGGACTGATGGACAGCAGGTGACACAGACCCAAAGCGCTCGGATCCAGCGGCTGCTGCAGCAGCAGGTTCAGTAACACACAGCCTGCAGCAGAACAAACCACAGCATCACTGCAACACACCAAGATAACAGAAGCAAGGAGATCTGTGCGAGACATCTGATCAGCGCTTACCTTCCTGTTGGTGATCGGCGCTGAGGGTTCGGTCCAGTCGTGGTTCTTCTGTGAGGGAACGTTTGGACTGAGCTGGTTTACCATCTGATAGAGTTGGAAAATATGATATTTAGGGATGGAATGAGAATGGAAACACGTCAGCAGACAGGAAATGTGCATAAGCTCAGAAGTAAAAAATTCATACCCTCTAATAATTGGGCTTTTTTGACAGGAGATGTTTTCTTGGAGAATTCGGCTGAGAAGTTTTGTTTAGTCATGAACGCTCGACTCGCAGGAGAGTGAACACTGTGTTAACACAACAAAACACAGCACACAAATCAACTCGAGATCAGATTTTAGGTAAAATTCTACTCTGCCAATTAATAAAAAAAAATATTAATAATAATAATAATAATAATAATTAAATATAATAATATTATTATAAAATAATATATTTAAAAACAGTAATACCTACACTTTTAAGAAGCCTAGTAATTAATGTTATTAATCTAAAAGCAATAGTAATCCTTTAATATTACATTGTTTAACAATAACAAAAACAATAAACTTTTATTATATTGAAGTATTGTGTTTACTTATTTAATAATACTACTAATAATAAATACATACAATAAGAATTATTATTATTACCACTGCTATTATTAATATTATTACAAATTTTAATTAATAGTAAAGGATAATTTAACAATAATAATTAAATAATAATAATAATAAAATTAATTATTTTTAAACAATAAAGTACTACTATCACTTATTTTATAATAATAATAAAATGTTACATAACAATAATAACATTACGAATAACAATAATGATTACTTTTATAATTAAATAATATAATTGTTATTATTATTATTATTACTATTAACATTGTTATTATCATTAAATAAAACCATTATTATAGTTTAAAAATAATAATAATAATAAAAAAATAATAATAATAAAGTGGTTCCACTACTTACTACAATTTTTATATCAAAAATAATAATTAATATTTTTAGAATCATTTTAGATTATTAATATTTCTATTGCTATTAAAAATAATGAAGAATTACTATTAATTATTCTTTATAATAATAATTATTACTATTATTATCATTATTGACATACTTAGTACAATTTAATGTAATAAAGCCTGAGTTTACTTCTAGTTTTTCATATTAAAAATAATAATTATAATAATTAAACATTTTAGAATCAGTAGTACTATCATTATTAATATTTCTGTAGCTATTAAAAATAATTAAGTATTACTATTAATTATTCTTTATAATAATAACAATAATAATAACAACAATTATTATTTTTGATATTATTATTGAAATATTTAGTACAATTTAATTTAATAAAACCTAACAAAAAAAAACCAATGTAACATGATGCACTGTGGAGTGGAGTGTGTGCAAAGAGATGTACTTATATGAACAAAAAGACACGCATAAATGAACACAATGTTGTAACAGTCAGTGCAGACCACAGAACAACTCTCTCACTACTGATTTCTCTGGAAGACAAACAAAAAAGGAAGCTGCATTTACATGTTTCGTGCAGGTGTGCCGGGCTGCTTTCCTCCACGCTCAACGCTCTGAAGTTTCCCTCTCATTTCATTCATCTCGGCTTCTTTAAAGTGCAACTCTGACTGCAGCGACTGCACCTGCAGTGAAACAAGCATTTAGCTGAATGTAATGAATGCTTCAGTGGCTCTGTGAGGCTGTGCCGTACCTTCCTGGACAGCTCCTTCTCGTGTTCGCTCTGAGCGTGAGCTTTCTCTTTCTCCAGGGCGAGCTGGGTCTGCCGCTGCTGCTCCTTCTCCTGATTGGCCTGTTTCAGGGAGTCACGCAGGACTCGGATCTCTCCATTCTTCATCAGGATCTCCTCCTCTACCTCCTTCAGCTGAGTGTGAACCGAAATGCAGATGGAGTCATGAGAAACTAAATTGACAGCAGTTTTGTTGACCAAACCTTGACCAAAATGTGGAATTTAGGAATAAACTGCATAATGAGGCATCTATGAGCACAATCAAAGCAATTTTCTGCAGACTACAAAGAACTGCACGTGTTGAAGAACGCACCTTTTTCTTCAGGTCTGCTTGCTGTTGCTCTAACTGCTTGTAGTACAGATCTTCTCCATCTTTACTGGAATGTCCATCCGCTGTGAGAGACGCAAAATGACAAATTATAAAACTTGTTAAATTTCTAGTTCAACCCATTCAGAGTCCATACAATGCAAAAGTGAACTATGCAAAGAAATGTGGGAATCAATAATAATAATAATAATAATAATAATATTAAAAATAATAAAATTATTATTATATGACACTTCAATAATGACACTTCAATAATAAAAATCTAAATATTACTGTTAAATTAATTAATTTATTTTTTAATTTAATTAAGATATTATTAAATTAAATCTTATTACTTCTTAAATGTGATCCTGGACCACAAAACCAGGGTGAATTTTTTGAAATTGAGATTTATACATAATTTCCATTGATGTATGGTTTGTTAGAATAGGACAATATTTGGCTGAGATACAACTATTTGAAAATCTGGAATCTGAGGGTGCAAAAAAAATCAAAATACTGAGAAAATTGCCTTTAAAGTTGTCCAAATGAAGTTCTTAGCAATACATATTACTAATCAAAAATTAACTTTTGATATATTTACGGTAGGAAATTTACAAAATATCTTCATGGAACATGATCTTTACTTAATATCCTAATGATTTTTGGCATAAAAGAAAAATGGATAATTTTGACCCATACGATGTATTTTTGGCTATTTTTGCTACAAATATACCCCAGCGACTTAAGACTAGTTTTGTGGTCCAGGGTCACAAATATTAATATTATATCTAATCTAATTATTATTAATATTATAAATCCGCTGTGAGAGAAGCAATATTACATACTTGTTAAATTTCCAGTTTAAGCCACCCAAAATCCAAAGTAAAAATTAAACATGCAAAAACCTTTAACTTTGACTTTAAAAAACTTCAATAACAATAATTAATAATAAAAATAATAGTTAATTTAATAATAAATAACAAAAGACTGAATATTATATTTTATTTAGTTTATTATTAAATGAAATGTTATTAAATTAAATCATATTAAATCTGATTCTTGTTTTTGTTTTTATTAATACTATAAATCCGCTGTGTGAGACACAAAATAACACACAACTTGTTAAATTTGTAATTTAACCCATCCAGAATCCATACAGTACAAAAATGACATACATAATTAATCAATTATATTTATTGTTGCTGTTATTACTATAAATCTGCTGTGTGAGACATAACACACACAAACTTCTAATTTAAATTTCTAATTTAACCTATCCATATAATGCAAAAATGAGCTATGCAAAGAACAGTGGGAATATTACAAAAAAATTGGTCCAAAATCAGACAGGGTAGCAATTGAGAAAGGACTTGTGGAATGTGCATCCAAAATACTAACCGAACACATCTTTTCTTTGAGCTGCTTTATTGTTAAACGTGCTGCTGCTGCTGCAGCCATCTCCGATGGCAAATGTTTTGCGGCTGGATTTCACAGGTGCTTTGCTCTGCTCATCAGTGCAAGCGAACACAGAACCAAACGCTCTCTTTGACCCACTGTTCTGGCCGTCTCCTGTGATGGCCTGAGACGCGATAATGTCAATCTGCTCCAGGTCATCCTGGGTGAAATCGATGTCATCGTCAAACGGGTCGGGTTCAGCTGGGACCTGCTGGCCTTTCAGTTTCTTTCTTGGCGGGAAGTTCATGTCAACAAGGTGCTTTTGGGAAATAAAGAAAACATTATCTATTAATGTTCAGTGGATATTTAATATGAAAATAGTCATAATAAAGAATGAGTATGTGTGTTCACATTTTTGAATACATACATACATACATAAATACACACACATATACATATATATATATATATATATATACACATACACACACACACACACACAGACATGGCCAAAATAATTATAACACTAGTATTTTCACTAACTAAAGAACAGTTTTAAATCAGTTATTTCTATCTTTTGCTGTAGTGTGTCAGTAGGAAATATCAGTTTACATTTCCAAACATTCATTTTGCCATTAACGTTAATTGTATAATAATCCAGTAAGATTTTTGCGCAGCCAGTGCTCCACACAGAGATCTGATCTGATCATCATCCAGTCTGTCTGGAACGACATGAAGAAACCGAGACAGACTAAATCCAGAAGAACTGTGGCAACGTCTCCAAGACGCTTCAAGAAACCTACCTGCAAAGCTTCCACTCTGCTCAAGTCAAGTGTACCTAGTGCAAAAGCTACAAAATAAACGCAAAGGATGGTCACACCAAATGCTGATCTAATTTAGTTAATAGAAGTTAATTGACTAAAAAAAATCTATTTATGACATTATTTTTGACAACATCCTCATTTTACAGCATTTTTACACAAGAGCCTAAAACTTTTAACAGTAATGTAGCTTTGCAGGTAGGTTTCTTGAAGCGTCTTGGAGACGGAGACACACACACACATACATACATATATATATATATATATATATATATATATACACACATACACACACACACACACACACACACATTATTGAATGTTGGGGAAACTAGCCTTTTAATATATAAAATACAGTAAGTGCCATTTGAAAAAGAAACTAATGTCAGTAGTACAAACCAAAAACCCAACCGACAATATCATAATGATACTAGTCAAATTAAATAATTAAATAATTTTCCTACCAAAGGTGAAAAATAATACCTAACCTACAGTCAACGGTCGTTTAAAGTCACATACTGCGTTTACCATGGTAAAACTGTAGTAAAGTCCTGAGGTTTATCAGTTACCTGCTGCTTCAGTGTCTCTCTCAGACTCCTGCATTAACCTGACGCGGCCCGTCAAACACCCGACATGCAGCACCAAACCGTGAACACTCCAAATAAAGTGCTACTCTGAGCTATTAACATAAACATAAAATACTAAACAAATAAATAACAGAAAACTTGTGAAGTTGGAAACATTTCTGAGCTTTGCCTCTCATTCAGTGTGGACTGGAGGAGTGTCCATGCGATGCGGCCAGCCGAAAACGCATACGGTAGTAAAACCTCACCTGATTGGCTGAAGAGCGACCCCAGTGTGTTACAGCGCGCTCTGATTGGTCTATTGACCAGCGCACGTACTACGGAAAAGCTCGTGAGACAAGTGTCGTACACAAACGCGTTTCGAACGATTTCATTTAGAAAACACACTCAAAGTAGTGATTTAAAAGGTATTATTTTATCATGGCTGGCCCAAGTTTAGACCTTTTCATTATCTTTTTCATACACAGTTAACTATGGAAGCTTGTTTCCGCCACGGGATGGATGGATGGATAGATAGATAGATAGATAGATAGATAGATAGATAGATAGATAGATAGATAGATAGATAGATAGATAGATATAGAGTCCGAATTGTAAGATAAAAAGTACCAATTACTTTTTTAATTATCCCGTGGCGAAAAACTGGTTTCTGGTTTAAGAAACATGAACTATAAGAAAAGTCAATCAAATTTTCGTGAGCTTATAGTTACTGTGCATAAAAACGTAGCTTAATATTTATACTAATACTTAACATCTAACCTTATTAGGCCACTATACACTCTCTTTTTATATGAAATGCACAAGTGGTATATGCCTTACGAAATTTACCATGGTTTTATTGTAGTAAAAGTGTAGTAACCATGTTTTTTTGTTGTTGTTGTTGTTTTTTTTGGCATATTGATTATCATTTGTGTAACCACAGTTTTACTACAAATACCATGGTTTAAACTATGGTAAGTGTAGCAAAACCATGGTTAATTTGTGGTTACCATGGTTTAACTATAGTAATTTTCGTTGATGCGCAGCAAAACACCGTTATAGACTATAAAAAGTATATAAACATTAAGTACACACAATGAAATAGTTTTTGTTGCTGTGCAGTTTGAAGGCCCTGCTGAAAAAAACAATAGAACCCTGCCTAAAAAAATTTAATGGTTTTAATGGGAATTGTATTGGTTTTAAAGGAAACTATAATGGTGTCTACTGGTATGTGATGGATTCTATTGGTGGGATGTTATTGGAAAAACGCCCAAAACACACTACAAAAAGGAATTTGTAATGGTTTTACTGGAAAAAAGCTAATGGTTTATAATGGTATTTTAATGGAAACCATTATAATTTCTCTGATGGTTTTTATTGGGCTTCTACTATTTTTTTTTTTAGCAGGGAGGGCCACTTAAATTTAGCCGCAATTCAAGACACACACAACCTCTTTTCTCTCAAAACCTTCACAATCAGTACAATCAAGTCAAGCTGTGTCCGTGAACTTGTCCAACGCGAAACAATTCACTGAGACACAAGATATGGAAATGCATATACATATATAAATTGCACATATAATATGCTATATGCAACATACTTTACTTTATAAACAAGTATATAAAAGTAACAACTACATTTTGCTTGTTTGATATGTGATACGCCGTCTGTGTTTATGGCAGGAGCTGGCGTGGGACGTCACGGCGAAGTCGCGCTCTGATTGGCTGAGACGCGTGGCTCTGGAGTGTTTACCATCAGAGTCAGAACTGAAGCTGCACGTACTAGCGCGAGCCATCGCCGAAGGAGGAAGTTCGTAGTCGAAAATACTGATTTATTTGTCCGTTTTCACTACTGAGTCAATAAAAGCACTCGCAGCAGCCGTATAAGCTCTTTGTGTCCCCACTCTGAATCACTGGATCAGGTCGGTGGCGTTTAAGTGGCGATTTTTCGTGTTGTTTTGAACAAAGGAACGTGCCAAAGACAGTGGCCAGGCCTGTTGAGTTCAGCTGTACTTGAGCTAATTGATATCAAAAACTCGGTTGTTCTCACATTAGGTTGTGTTTCACGGTTTTCTTGCGTTTCCCCTTTCAGCGCATGCGAAAACTTCACGATGAAAACCGAAGTCTCTACTGCTGCTAACTTTGTCACACGTCTGTTGAGAGGAACAGGGCTGCTTTCAGAGGAACAGCTGCAACAATTCAGATTCTCTTTGGAAGAATCTTTGGGGGGTAAGAAGGAATTGGACGTGAACTTTCCATTGTTTAGAAGTAAATTCGTCCACATTTTGTGGTTTAAGATGAAATTGAACATTGTTTTGAACAAAGCAGATGAAGGTTTATTGCGGCACCAAAGTCCATTCACTGAAACTTAGACTAATTTGTGGCTTATCAAAGAACCAGAATCTTTGGCAAAGAATTGCGAACACCAAGGTCATGACTGATTGCACCAAAGCCTGACTTTCTTTTTTTCATTGCAGATCATTATCAGCACCATTGGTTCCCAAATGCACCCTACCGAGGTTCGGGTTACAGGTGCATCCGGATCAACCACAAGATGGACCCATTGATAGGCAAAGCAGCCTGTACGATCGGACTCACAAAAGAGCAACTCTTTTCACTGCTTCCAAGTGAACTCACCATGTGGGTCGATCCTTATGAAGTGTCCTACCGGATTGGAGAGGACGGGTCCATATGCGTCCTCTACGAGTCCGTGCCTCCGTCAGACACAAACCAGGCGGACAGCTGCAAAGATGAACTGAGAATCGGACGGTCGAGTCCGTCCAAATCCTTCGGCATGATGACCTGCTCCAGCTGAAGATTGATTTTGTGTAATTAGATGCTCATGAGCGCAGTAAATCAGGCATTGCTCATGTTCGATTTCTTTTTAAACCTTGTTTTTTTAAGACAGATTTTTTTTAATCAACGGTGAAATCGTCATCTTCTTGACCTCATAGTGAAAACAGATGTATTTTGATTAAATGTGTTTTAAGCTCCCTGTACAGTCATGTTGAATATGTTTTTTTAAAATTTCTATTAAAATTTTCTATGAATTTCTTAAAAAATAAACTGTCTTTTGTGGTTATTCCATGTAACTATATTTGATACACCGATTTAATCAAAACATAAGCTGTACAAAGGACTCTTCATTTTTAATACTTTACAAGCAAGCACTTTACTATAGTTAGACAAGCTATACATTTTGCATCTTTATTAAAAACTAATTTACTTTTCTTAAAGTTTTATATATATATATGGGATTTACCTTAAAAAAATAAATGAATATTAATTACAATGACATAGTCAAAAATTTAATGTGTAAATCAGATTTTCTTAACCGAATGAAAAAAAGTCCAGAACAAAGAACTTACTCTTCGCCTAGTAATACTTTTTATGGATGATTTTAAAGAGCATTTCTTTAATTTTGTTTGTATTTATAAGGCATTTTCATTGCATTTTCTTAGCCTCCTTACATTCACATAAGCATTTGAAATCATGCATAGTCATAAATGTCTAAATTACTTTAGTAGTCAGTTAATTTAAAATGTTTTAATTGTCTTACTAGACCAAATGCAACAAACTTCGGGCTCTAAAAATGTCTCTCACATGTTATTGCTTTAATTTTGGAATTTTCCCAATTTAGATGTTTTCTAATTATTTGCCAGTACAGAAAACCCCCTACAATCCCAACCTATTAACATATATTTTTGAACATATATTTCTGAACTCTTTAAATTCAAATTATATGCAATAATTACACTAATATTCACAAGGTACACAATTTAAAATGTATTCAGGTAAAAATAAATATTTATTTATTTGCATTAATTAATTATTTGACTTAATATGAAATAACTTATGAATCCAAAAATAAATAAAAAATTCTGAGCAAATCATGTGCAAGCAAACAGAAAAGGGAAGAGAAACAGCAATTCATGGCAAAATTTTATAGATATAGTCTATAATTTTTCATATAAGATGTATATTTTGAAAAGTATTCAGGTAAAAATAAATGTAACTTATTTTCAATAAATCCAAAAATTGCATATACATTTACATATATAATTTTATTTTTAGATTAATATAATTATAACGAGTCTTGAGTTTTTCTGTTGTTTTCTCCGAGCAAATCATGTGCAAGCGAACAGAAAAGGGAAGGAAAACAGCAATCATGCGTTCATTACATCATTTTATAAATGCAGACTATAAACTGCCTTCAGTAGAGGACGACCATTTGATTGTCACTTTCAGCATCCAATCAGCGGACGAGTTTAACTATGACAAACACTTCTGACCAATGGGAAACCGCAATCCCTATGCCTGGCCAATGAGAGCGCGGAGGGGGCGTGTCCTCGCGAAAGCGGTAGTGGCTCTACACCCGTCGGTGTGTCAGACGCGGATCCTCCAGAAGTTTTGCGCCTGACCCCGATCATCTCGTCCGGAGTATCAAATCTGCGCCAAAACCCCCATAAGTTTACGGTTCTTCTGGGGTATGGAACTGGATAAAATGGACGAAAACGACTGGAAATATCACGGGGAGGGCAACAAGAGCCTGGTCGTGTCTCATTTGCAGGTTAGTGTTCAATAGTTACTAGCTCTTAGCTTAGCCAAGATTCATATAAACTCAATCAAATCGGATTCAGTCAACAGGAAATCAATTCAAACTACTTGGAAAGGACCTAAACACAAAGTTTGGTCGCTTTATGCCATCAGTAGACAGAAATAAACCTCTTCCTTGTCTTAAAAGGGCATTGTCATGGCTTTAAAGCTAATAGCCACCTAGCAGGCTAAACCAGGATTCATTGATAAAAGTCAATGTACTACATGTGTGACATGTGTGCTACCCGTGCCACACCCACTCTATGAGCTCGAAACTTTATTAAACTATTTCAGTGGCATATATAGGATATGTAATGCTGAGAGCCATTTGAATGAATGGTCAGTGGAGATGTTTTAGTTTCTGGACGGTTCTGAGCATCTAAAATTGGGTCTCTATTGGAGATAAGATTATATACACTTAACATCTTCCCCATCCAGGCTTCAAAGTCCAGATTGGAAACCTTTAACAGTTGCCCCTTCATTGGGTGAAAGATAATGTGGGTCTAGACCGCTTTTAGACCACCATGATGAGTGGGAATATAGCTAGATGTTGATCACTTTCAATGGTTCTTCTTTGGGAAAAAAAAGTACAATTAGTGACTAAAAAGGGCATATGAATTTTTAACAATGTAATATTGTCATAAGGTATTGCTTTCTGTGCTAGAACTTGGTTTAAGCACTAAACTCTTGTCTGAAACTCTCCGATATTTGGACAAAGGAGAGAAATTCTAAATAAAATCCATTGCATATAAGATCTGAGTCATAATTTATGTCTTAGGTATTTTAAGTAATGGAAACTACATGTAAATAATTCATTTATCAGTTAGTTTTATCATGTAGTTGACTCATTTTGTCACTAGGATGGCAATATCAAGGTCCTGTTTAGTTAAGATCAAGGATACGCAAACGGATTAACCTTTGTCTGATTTTCCAGCTCATTTGTGATCATCCGTACCATCATATGATACATAAACAAGCCAGAAAAACATTTGGAGTCATAAACGCGCTGGATTTATATTACAGATTACAACATGGAGTTGTGCGTCCAATCACAGGAAGCTGCCTGAGACAATGTTGGCCAATATGTTGATGTAATTGTGTCAAAACTGGGTGTGGGGAAAATGGGTGAAGCTTTGATCCAAATTTTAGAGACCTTCAAGGGCTTGTCCGTTTCTATTCGCTGTTTATTGACATTCTTTCACACTCCCACACTCTTGTGTGGATTTTTGTCTTGTTGCGTGGTCTGGTTTTACATTCTTGGAGTACAAGCTGGACCACATCATCTTGATCAAATCAGTCTGAATGAGTTGGGTATTATAAAACTATTTGTTAAGGCATTTCGGATGCACACTGACATATGAATGGGTTTAACGTCCAGGCCATACTACAAGAAATTCTTGTAATTTTTTTGGTGACAATTAAACACTTTCTCCTAGAAGTTCTTGTTGGAGTAATAAAATTCCTTACTGTAACGTGAAAAAAAAAAAAGTACGTTTTATATAAATAACATTTTCTAAAGTCTAATTGTATTTAACAATTTTTAATTGGTAAGTTTTATTATTACAAAAATAATTGTGTCTGGACAAGATGGTTTTCATTGTTGTATTATAATTGGGTTATTATAGGTAATAAATTTAGCTAACATTTCTAATTTTCTTTGAATTCAAATGTAAGTACTAAAATAACTAAAACTGGAGTAAAAATGAATATAAACTATATAGACGTTTTACAAGAACTACTAAAAACAATGAAAACACAACAAAGTTACTAAAACTAAGTAAAACTAAAATGAAAGATATTAAAAACTGATTCAAAATAAAACAATCTCGTCAGCGCCACTAGCCTCGTGGTTAGTGCGTCGACATAGAGCGCAACTGCACTCACGGCGACCCGAGTTTGATTCCCCTCTCCCGTCCCATCTCCGTCTGCCGACCCAGTGCTTTCCTGTCGTCTCTGTCTACTGTCCTATCCATAAAAAAGCCCATAAAAATAAATAAAACAATCTTGAATGAAAATTGTGTTTTTTTTTTTTGGGTTTTTTTTTTTTTTGATTTAAAGAAATTGTACTTGATTGTTATAAAAATGTGTAAAATAATTAATTTTTCTTTATATATTTGATGTGAATTATGAGTCATTTACTTATGAGCTTCATCCTTTTATGTTTAACACTTTTTGAGGCAGAAGTAGGTTTTGTAAGCGTTAAGCAAGTGTGTTTAGAAACTGCATTTGCGTTTAAGCGGCCATCGGGTTGCATCAGTTCATAAAACAATCCGCCAGACGCTGCAATGATGTCACCTTTACCTTTGTGGACCTTTTTATGTCTAAGAGCATTCTAGGAAAAACGTAATGTGTATTCAGTTTACAGCTGAGTGGATGGAGTATTTGTTGTAATGTACACACAGGCAAACCCATTTCAAAGAATTCCCTTTTGAACTAAAATAAGACAAGGATACATACAGCTTTCAAAGTCGTGTGAAATGACTCGTGTAATATCTGTTTTTAAATGTTACTTCCTATTACAGCACTGTCAAGTTCTTCGTCTGCTGAAGTTTCCCTCTGAAGACTCTGCACATACACGACAGGTAAAACTTCCCCAAATCGACACTACTGAACGTTATTACTTCCCAAATTTCTCCAGCATACGATACTATTAGAAGCCAGCTAGAGAGCTATAACACGAAAATGGTTACAGACCAAACCTCCGACAAAGATTTATTGGATGCATATTGCTACCAATATTCAAAAGATGGCAAGAAAGACTTTCATTAAGTCTACAGATGATAAATATTGGCAATACTTGGAAAAATGGATTGTGTTTATGACTTACCATTGTATAATTTGACACGTTTCCATCAATGTAACTTAAGTATTGATGCACAAACGATTGTTCTGTTGACGTAAATAGTCACTTTCAATTTTAGTGTAGTTTTGTCAACAATTTCCAATGTTTAAGGTTAAACATAATATTTCTGTGTGTTTTCTTGTACTGTATTCAAGTTATTTGCGTCTCTTGGTACGAAGAGTATCTGCAACAGTGTAAATGCAAATATGCTTCAAATGTTTGGTCTTGGTCTGTTTGCATTGACATACGGTATAGAGTTGGCTCATTTTCCTACCTCTTTCCTGCCAGACCGCAGAACAAGCTTTTCGACACATCCTCAACATCGTGGATTATAGTAAATATGTCATGAAGCCTTTACTGGGGGAGAAATACATTCACAGTGGAGTAAGTTACAGTTTTTACATTGCTTTAACACAAGCCGTGACCCAACAAATGAGACGAAAATAATGGCTTGAATGTTCACAGGAGGTTGTTAAACTACCGCTGGACTTTGTGAGACAGCTGTCGCTAAAGGTCCAACAAGAACGACCTGGTACGAATGATTTTTTTTCTTTTTTTGGCTATAATTAAGAGTTTTGTTTGCAGTGACGTTGTAATGTCCCCCCAAAAACCAACAGTGTTATGTATTTTTTTGATTGCAAAATCCTTGTGTTACAGTAATCTCAGCATTGAGATGAATGGAAATTACTAAAAACCTCAAAAGTAAAACATACTGGTCCATTATGGTAATGACAATTTGTAGGAAAAATGTCCTAGATGGGCTTAATTTTCATTATGCAAAAATCCCCCAAAAAAATTTTCTACGACTTTGGGGTAAAATCTGAAATGGATATGTTTTCCTGAGTTTCATCTCCTAAAAAATTGAGCCTGTTGTTAATCTAAACATGTTTGTGTGAGATGCAGTCACTTTTGTAGACCGGATTTGATGTTGCGTGATGGTGTTGTGATCTTTTCTTCACGCAGAACTGCGCTGTGACAAGGTCATGGACACATTCAGTGGGTGTGGTTTATGCCTTCCCAACCTGACCCAACTTCCCCTCCACCACCTCAGAGACCACAGACCTCCAATCTGCGTTGAGATTAAGGTGAACTCCATGTTCAGTTTGACATGGTCTCAACACGTCACTACTGTTATGATCATGTTGGTGGGGGAATTTGCACATGCAGTTGCGATGTTTACTATTTAATCATTGGTTTTGAGTGCAAGGTTGCGCAAACTACCACAATCTTGGCATAATTTACCATTTACATGCAATAATTCAGCTCAACCAGATGTTTAGATGTATGTCTGGTTTAAAGGAATAGTTCACCAAAAACTGAAAATATGCTGAAAATGTATTCACCCTCAGGCAATTCAAGATGTAGAAGAGTTTGTTTCTTTATCAGAAAAGACTTGGAGAAATTTAGCATTACAACACTTGCTCACCAATGGAGTGAATGGGTGCCGTCAGAATGAGAGTCCAAACAGCTGATAAAAACATCACAATAATCCACAAGTAATCAATCTCCAGTCCATCAGTTAACATATCGTGAAGTGAAAAGCTGTATGTTTGTAGACGTTTTAACTTTAAACCATCACTTCTGGCCTAAATACCAGCCCATAATCCAAAACGCTTCCTCCAATGAAAAAGCATTGTCAAAATATTTGTTTTAAACTGTTTTTGAAGGGCACTTTCGCACTGAATAGTTCTAGAAACTAGCCAGCAGGGTCATTCCTAGAGAACCAATTTCTCCCTTGGGGCGTTTTCCTGGTTGCATTCGCACTGGCAGCAGGAACGTCTGGTGAATGGAGGACGTCATGTTTGGAGCTGTTTCTGTTGTGTGTCGTGGGTTTTGTGATATTGAAGGAGGATTGAAAGGAGATCTGACTACATCTCCTATGACAACTTGTAGTGTTATCAGAGGCTGAGAAAAGAACACAAGGCTGTAGACAACAGGTAAATGCCATTATCGCCGTTTTTCATGTTCGTGGAGTGAATATTTTTACTCTAAATACCTAAAATGCCAGGTAGTTGGTGTTTCATATGCGTTTGACCAATCAGCACACACTTACATCACTGGTAGTTCCTATAGAACCCTACTGTGAAGTAGGAGCTAAATTAGTTCCCCCAAATGGAGTTCCTAGAACTAAAACCATTCCTAGTTCCTGCGGTGTGAACACGCCAAAAAGCGGGAACTTCCACCAATAGTTCTAGGAACTATGAAAAGGTTCCTCCAGTGCGAAAGCACCTATTCTGACGGCACCCATTCACTACAGAGGACCCATTGGTAAGCAAGTAATGTAATGCTACGTTTCTCAGAATCTGTATAGATAAAGAAAAAAAATCATTTATATCTTGGATAGCCTGTGAATGAGTAAATTTTCAGCAAATTTTTGGCCAAACTATTCCTTCAACCTTCTTCTCCATCATTTGATCATCATTAAAGTGCCCCTATTATGGGGTTTTTGAAAGTTACCTTTCATGTAGTGTGTAACACAGCTCTAAGTGAATGAAAACATGTTGACGTCAACATGAAACATTGGCATATTGCCTGCCCACTTGTTGCCACTAGGTGCTGCTTTTGAAGTGTTAAAAATAGCTGTTTCCCCGGTAACGGCTGTACACAAAGCAGCACTGCTCTCTGCTTTAAATGAAATCGACCAATCACCGCGGATTAGCGTCACGCAAAGGAGGGGTTTGGAAAAATGAATCACTGAGCGAATCGTTTGGGAGTCGTTGAGTAAATAAGGTAAAAATAAATGTATAGTATAAGAAATCGCAAGTATTTTTTGACCTTGCATGCATGTCAACCTGTTGTTGCAAAACCAAAATATGAACCTTTCATAACCCATGATAGGGGCACTTTTTAAATGAATAACTGCTTCACATGGTCACAAGAAAAATGTACATTAAAACTCATTGTAAATGAAGAATAAACTATAATAATCTTAATTTATAGTTTTTCTCAAAATTATGACAGTGACCGAATTGTTTACCCACGTTTCCTAAACATTGACTTTCGAAGCTGTATGCAAGTGTGCCAAGAACCTCGCCTTGAATGCGTTGACTTTGGTGTCACATGTCTAAGCATGTCTGGTCATTGAACTTACTCACAGTTGTTAATACGTTTTTCTCTATCTTCATGCCGTAAACGCTCTAGAGTTGGATTAGTGACAGTTGTTAAACTGCAAGATCTGAGTCTCATAACAAAGAACTGTTTTTAGTTAGTATGTACGTCTGTTCTTGGGGAAGTAGACCACAGTAGCTGAATGACTCGTTGAATCTGTTTGTGTGGAATTTAATCACATGGTCAGTTCAAACAAACAGAGGGAGGTGGTGTGAATCTGATCTGAAAGGCTTGTTTGTGTTCATAAAAACAACTAAACTTCTTTACGTAAAGCTTATTCACAACACGTCATTGTGTAACTCAAGATGCAGAGATACAATTACATTGTTCTCCTTTTCCCCTTAGCCAAAATGTGGATTTCTACCCTTTTCAAGGCACATAACCAAGGAATGCAAGCGCAAAGTTTGCAGATTCTGCATGCATCAGCATTACAAGGCAAGTACCAATTGAAAATCTAGCCGTTGCCAAACCTTTATAGAAGTGAAGCCAGATTTATTAAAGCAAACTTCTGCTTTAACAAAAAAAAAGAAAAAGAGGATGGTGCAGTGTAGTGTCAACATCCTGCCATCTGTTTGTACTCTACGTTATCATATAATCAATTCTTTGTGAGGTTTGGCTACAGAAGATGAGCTTATGTTGCTGAAAATACAAGAATCAGTTTCAATCCCAGAGTTTCATCACTATTTGTAAAGTTTACAGTAACACGTTTTGTTCTTTACAGTTAGCCAATGGGAAGTGGAAGCGATTGAGCAGATATTGCCCTCTGGATCTCTTCTCAGGGTGAGTTACTGCTTCAGCCACTCAGTGCAGGAAATCAGAGCTGGATTTGTATCTTTCGCTGATGGTACGACCTTTAGCCAGCATTGTTAACAAACCTAACTGACTGTGGCAAAGACATTCACCAAGCTGGTTGCGTCACTGGCCTGTGTTAAAGCCGAGATCAACATTTTTGCAAAAGTTGTGACTCACCTTTCCACTGTGAGACCAGCCCTACAATCTATAATGCATGAAGGTTATATACTGCTGCTTGAGTCACAGAAATGCTAAAAAAATAAGATTCAGATGTGCTGATCCAGATAATCTCAAATTGTGTTGTCATGTCGAAATCAAAATGAGATGCAAAGAATTTAGTGCCAATAGTGAAGAGATTTTACACACACACAAATCTTATTCAATATCTTGTATTCCAGGAGCAAACAGCGAATGTATGTTGCATTGAAGAATCTGTTAGAAGAACCACAAAACAACTTGAAAATCTTTCAGGTAAATATGAATTTCTGTAATTAATTCAGTCCCGAATGGTGTAATGTCTCTAAACAAATTTCTATTTTTGGAACTTTACACTTCAGATTCAAGTTTTAAAATCTTCCCTCGGCTTCCGTTGATAGAATGTTCAGCATTCGAAATGTAACTGACAGGGATGATGCCACGCATACTGATTCGCAGTTGGCCTTTCTTCTGTTTTAATTCATTCACACCAAGAACGATAACTATATTAGCGTCCATTGGTGTGTCCTTTCTGCAGTTTTGACGTCTTATCATTCAATCGTTGGAATAAATCGTTCTGAAAGTGATTCCAACAATATTGTTATTGTTGTGGTGTGAACTTCCCTATTCAAGAATTAGAATGATTATTAAAACATTTATCGTTATACTTAAGGTCCTTGCACACTGAGTCCGAAATTTTCTTATGCGCTTTTTCGATTTTTTTTTTCTATTTGTCATCCTTTCCTATCAAAATACTTGCTACGGATTCAAAAACGCAGAAAATCGAACCCGGTTCGATTTATTTATTTTTTTTAATGACGGACGAAAGTTTCAGAGGCAGCGTGTAAACGTGATTGACACAACGTGAGGTCGTATTTATTTTTCAACGTGCGAAAATTTCGGACTCCGTGTGCAATGGCTTTTATCCTTGGTGCGAATGGGTCTTAAATTTTTATTTATCCTAGAACATTTCTTTAACTTGGAAGTACCACTATCATAGTACTAATAAAAAAAAAAGTGCAAACTGGTCTTAACTAATCTCCTAGCCCAGTCAGACTGCTTTTAGAGGCATTTTGGTTAGTTTTTAGCTTGAAACTAGCTTTGCTGATCACCAACTTAACCTGGATTTGTGACTAGCTTAACCAGCTGGGGAAAAAGAAAATCCAATATTCAAACTTTAGCTACTACACACACACATACATATATGTATATATATGTTTAATCTATTAGAAATGGTTGATAAATCTAAAAGTAGCATTAATTAATTGATTCTCGCATTTTTTTTTTTCAGGGTGGAGAGTTGATATTTAGCTGTAAAGACGATGCCAAGCAGCAACCCGAATTGAATGATCTCATTCAGCACCTTCGGCCTTATTTCCCTCATAATAATGGCCTCTATAACGGCCACCAGCCTGGCAAAGCTGTCCTGAATGAGTTCATTCAGGTGATTTGCTCCGCCCTGCTCAGCGGCGGGGACTCGAATCGCTCGGGAGAGCCCAGGAAGGTGCACCTGTCCGAGAGCAGGCCGCACTGTGAAGCGAGTCCCTTCCCAAGAGACCTACTCCGCAACGGTGAGGACTTTACCAGTGACTTTGGATGGCCGTCAGTGGCGAAACATGGTTTTATGTCCTTCAAAATATTGCTGAACAAGTGCAATGGAAATCTCTTCACTGATGAGTCACGATATATGCGTAGGAGTGAACTGGAGCAAAAGTGCTTGACACAGTTTAAGAAAATCAGCTGCATTACAAATGACACGTTAAGGGGTGTATAAAAGGTCAGATTATTGCGGCATAGAAATGACAGTAGTCATAAATCTGTTATGCAAGACCTGTAGAAGACGTTGAACTCATTTTCATGTGTTCACAGGTAACCACGGCCTCCCTAAAGACAGTGTCCTCGCAAAAATCCTCCAAGTCCAGATGCTGGATAACCTGGATATTGAAGGAATCTACCCTCTGTACAAACGCGTGGAGCAGTATCTAGAAGAGTTCCCGAAAGAAAGGTGAATTTTTAATCAGGGATATTGAGTACTACGTTACTGATTTATCAGATCAATACTCCAATGCAAGAACGTTTTGTTCCTGCTGAGTAAAGTTTATATTGGGCAAATACTTCATATCTCTGCAGTGTTCACATGTACTGAAAGCATTTTATAAAAATTCAGAACAGTTGATGAATCCTAAGCAGTTATCATATACTTCATTCTATAATTGTAAGACTTGTTACTTTCCCTGAAAGACTGAACAGACGCTAGGTGGAGCAAAAGACACATTTGTGAATACAAGTAGTTCAAGTCAAGTCATGAGGCACTGCGGCCACGTGGTGGTACTGTGCAGCTTGGTCGTACGTGATGTCCATGCAAAGCCACATCATCTTTATGAATAAACTTGCCTAAAGGCACTTTAACATCCAATCAACCCTTATTTGTATCTCCAGAAACCGATTGCAGATAGATGGGCCTTATAATGAGAGTTTCATGGACACGGTGAAAAACTGTCTTTCTGAAGATGACGGCTCTGTAGAATATGCAGTTGGGAAGGTAAGACTGTGAACATGTGATGCTGAGAAGTTTAAGTCTGAATGTATTTTGGTGGCAATTAAGAATCTTTTTCCAAAAAAAAAAAAAAAAATAACGATTAAGATGTTACTTTCCAGGTTCATCAGTATAGAGTCGCAATGACTGCCAAAGACTGCTCAATCATGATCACGTTTGCACCTTGTGAGGAAGATGAGGAGTAAGTTAGTTTTCGCCCCTTTAAAATCACTGGTTGACTTATCTTCGTTGACATTTGCCATCATTTTACTTTTCGTTTGCTTTGGATCCAGACACCAGTTGAATTTGGAGAAGCCTCGTTTCACGTATTCAGTCTCCATCCTGGATCTGGACCCCAAACCGTATGAAGGCATCCCTCACCAGTACAAGCTGGACACCAAAATCGTCAACTACTACCTGCGGAGCACGCAAGCTCCGCCCCCCTCCAGCCTATATAAGGAAAGGCAGGAATGCACGCTGCTCTTCCATGCTGTATGAGACACCTCTACAAGTGCTGCTTGGGAAATGCCTAGAAGTGAAGCTGAAATAGTGATATAATTTTGTTTGCTTGTCTGTCTAGTTGTTTGCCCTCCCACTGCGTTCTGCGACATGAAGTTGGCGTTCGCAGTTGTTGCCAGAGCGACCTAATGTTTTTCTTTTTGAGGGTGATGTTCTCACTGGGGCTGGTCTCCTGAAGCACAGAATACCTGAATGAGTCAGTCATTGGCTGTAAAAAGGAAAGACATGGAAGGACGTGTGTGTGTGTGTGTGTGTTTTTGTGCAGTGCTGTTGGGTGTTTCTCGCACACAGCGGCGCTACTGTGGTTTCCAAGTGCCAAAAGTGGCTTACAGCGATTTTCCCTAATGAACGTTTTACCGTGCATCAGCTTGGCCGTCTCTGCAGTCGCTGTACAGGCAGTTTGGAATTCAAAAACAGACAAGTACTTGAGTTTTTAGCGCGACTACATCCCTAGAGCTCCTCAAACCACTGACCCTCGGCGAGCTACCGTAGCGGGAGTTATACTGACAAGCACAGACCTGTTGCATGCTAGCGAATGAGGTCGCGATAACACCGTCACTACCCGTAAAATAGATTTTATTAAATTAGAAGATAAGCCTAATGATATTACTCGCTATTGAAAGTGTATTTTTGTAACGTATGCTCGGTTGGCATAACTGCTATATACAAATCGAAGTGTCTTATTAAAGAATGGCTCACAATAAAAAAAAAAAAAATTGTCCATTGTTTACTAATCCTCATGTCATCGCAAACCTGTTTGATTGAATCGTTATGCAGCTCGTTCGTTCATTCTGACCAGGTATGGTGAAAGAATGCAACATTTTTGAACAGTCATAAGTGAATGACGACTGAAATTTCGATGACTTTAGAAGACATGAAATACAGTGCCCAAGTCCTATGGTGCTTTATTTGGAGCTTTACAGCTTTTGTGTGGCAAAAGTTACGTAATGATTCTTCAAAAGTTTGGAAAACATCAGTACAGACATGATGGTGTGTAAATTTTTGGTTGAACTACTTTAAAGCTAGTTCATCATCTCAAACATCAAACGCCACTTTTTTTTTTACCAGGAAAAACTGCTGTAAAATGAAAAATCACCTGTGTGTCTGTCAACGATGGCTTTGTCTTGGAGTTTGATACTGATATGCTTGGTTGTCATCTGTTTTGAAATCTCAGAGCAGAAAACAACCAAGAGGAATCCATCCCCTGCAGCTTGAACGCTACTACAGTTACGTTTGGCTTTAGTTTTAGTGGCCGTAATTGGTTGCAGAGCCAGACATATTTCATAAGTCGACCAAAGATGGACAGTACGCCAGTTTTTGTTAGCACAAGAAAAAGGATGATCCAGCAGTTTTTCCAACAGTGATGAACAGCGTTTTTATTAAATTTTTTCAGAGAAGCAGTATAGGCCACCGAAATGGTAGTGTTGATTTAACATTACACGAGTTGCGAGTTTGGCGTCTTTGATCGTACAAACAACCACAGTAAGACGGTTTGCGCAGATTTAAGGTGTACCTAACACTAAAGATCGCACCTCATGGTCGCCTTTCTCTATTATGGGGAATATTACTGTTACAATGTACTGTGGCGTGAGTGACGCTCACGCTTCTGTTTACCTCTTATAGCGTGATGCAAACTGCGTCGGCTTGCTTAACTCAAAGTCGTCAATGCAGTTCCCATCAGGCGTACAGTGTTTGCATTTTACATGGATGAACATTTAACATTGCCAAACTGTGTTCACACTCCCCTTTGTCTTAATGTGAAATGGTGTAAAGAGAAGTATTAATACGCCTTACCTGTGAGCGAAAACGCTTTCGTCGTCCAACTGATGGCGTTTGTTTGACTGTCGTGTGTTGATGTGTTATGATGTAACTGATTGAAAAGTGCAGTTTCTCCACAGCAGACATTGCAGTATTTGCCTTTGTTTTAACAACATCTTTCCCCTTCTGAACCAGAGATATTATGAGTCTGAGGTGGTGACATTGTCTTATTCTAATGAAATAAAGATCTATAATCACTATGTAGGTAGGAATGGACATTAATTCTGTTATTAAGCAAGAAAAGAAAGGAAGATCACAGTTTCTGTGATGGAATCTAATGTTAAAATTTAACGATTTGAAAATACAAAGTGGATTTTGCTGTCAAACATTTTGTATTTAAAATTATTTATTTTTCTAGCTCTTGTCTAATGATGTATATTTCCATACAGTGTGGGCATATCATGCGTAAAAAATGATTGGCACGTACAGGTGGCATCAATATGTAATTCCTAACGGGTGATTGTACAGGTGTTTATATTGAATAAAAAGATTAGATATGAAGCTCCCCTGGCGTGAGCGTTGGCTTATTTCTTGACTTCTCACAAACACACAGTTCTTATCAAGCCCTCGATAGATGCTTCCGCCCCGAGAACCCGCAGAAGGCTCTGAAAGTAATCCGAGCCGTTTTCCATCACTTTTTTGGTGTCAAACTCCCGAGCTGAAAACAAAATACATTTTTTTTAGATCACTGTACCACATTCTCAGTCACTATTATGAATTATGCAAGTGTAAAATAATAAAATACTTGATTCTGATTGGTCAATCGTGCCAATTTTGTATTACAACCACAAAATGTTTTGTTTTCTTGTGATCTTGACATAATGAAAGTTGTTTTCTCACCACAACTTAATTTTCTTGTGATCTCGACAAAACGAAAGTTTTTTTGTGATCACAAACTATTTTTTTTTTTTAAATTCTCATCATCTCAAATTAACAAAAGTAAATTTTTCTCGTGATTTCATCGATTATATCGTGACAAATCCGTCTACTGTCCCGAGCGTCCTTCATGCTGGCCCCAGGCCATCGGGTAGTCCTTATTGTCGAGTCCTGAAAGACTTTTAATCTATTTAATAAGCAGGATAAACTTGTTTAACCCTGATGCAACATTATCCCTTACATAATCTATTTTTCACTCATCACCCAGTTCATCTTACCCTGGTCTGGCATTTTCAGCAGGAGCTCGAGCGATGGCTTTACCACTCCTTCCATGGACACATCGATCTTCCAGAATATGGTCATGGAGATCCTGAGAAACATACAGCCATTGACTCTTTCTATATTTCAAGCATGTAAACTGGAGATATCAGTCATGGTCATCATAGAAAGATACAGGAACTTGTAGTCACTTGACATATTATGTTTCATGTGCCATCAACAGATGGAAAACAGCAGAAGTTACGTACCGCAGTTTCCATTTCACTGTCTTAGCTGATGCAACCTACCCTGGAAGTTGAGGACTTCTTATAATCATGAGCTCGGATCGGCATCCCTCTGGAAGGCTGACCACGTCTGGGTACTTCTCCTGCCAAACAAACCGCTTGTTTGTTAAAGGGATCAAAATCCCGACAGATTCCATCTGACCCACAGCAACCTGGTTCCAAAACACCGGCCGATAACAAAACACATACGAACAAAATATGTGGAGAACTTTACATATTAGAGATTTGCGTAATTGTAACTGGAATTTGCTCCATAACAAGGCAAGAATACACTGAAGTCACAGTCTGAGACTGTCTGCACAGAGCTTTGATGTCTTACAGGAATAAATGACTCAAAAGCGTTATGATTTATTCCCCCCATGTCAAGGGCTTTGACTTTCTTTCTTGAGACACAAAATGAGAATTTTTCAAAAACGTCCTGGCAACTACATAATAAAATATTCAAATACAGTTAAAGTGAACAAGGACAAGGGCTTTTAGCCTCCAAAATCACCAAAAAGCAACATAAAGGTCTCAAAATCTCTTTTGTAAGTGGCCTTGGATAAAAGCATCTGCTAAATGCATACATGTAAATTCAAAAGTCTTCTGAAGTAACATGACACTTTTATGTAAGAAACAGACCTCCAAAATTCATTATTCACTGATAATTTTTCACTGCAGTGAGCTGTTAACTGTTGTGACTGAATCATTGAGGCAGTAACTTGAACTTGAAAACTGGATCAACCTAATTCATTAATGAATCATTCAGATCAGTTTCGTAAATTAGATAACTGATGCATTGAATAGATCTAACTTGATTATACTGAAAAAGAATCCAGAATATTCCACAGAAATACACAGCATTTTTAGGTGCACTATTCCTTTAATACACCAAGTGTTTTTTAATAATTAGTTGAGTTGAAGACCTTTAATAGTCATGCCTTCAGGACTTCGAACCACAGAAGAGAAGATCGAATAAACAGAAGCGTTTAATACTGACAGTAAATAATAAAATAAAAGAAAAACGTTTCCATCTCTCTGTCTTTTGCAGAAACCACTAAATACAGTTAGAAATTATACCCTCACTTACCCCGTCCCTTAATTACATATTAAAACATCCACAGATACTCAGTATGTTTTAATAAGCAATTACAACGTCTAATTAAATTGCTCTTAAATTTAACTCCTCATTTGCCTGCATTTTAACTAGGTAATTAGAAACATATGATAATTCACACCATGTTCGCACAATCAACCAACAAAGACGTCACAAATCCTAAACCCATCAGACTTTCCCATTGGACATCAGAACTTTCCAGAATTTTTTCCCAATTCCCACATTACACAGTTGGGAAATGCTGTCAGTTACACCATTAACTTGATGTTTCCTCTGGTAAACACTGAGACGTTCTCTAAAGAGTATCTCGAAATCTGTCTGAATTTGTGATTGTGATGTTCCTTACGGCCTTGTGAAGACTAAACACTGTTACGTTCTTAGAGCGAGACATTTACATTTTTGCAAATGTTTATTTTTACACGTACACACCGATTCAGGTCAGTCAATGAGTTATATAATTAGTATTTACTCACAATGACTGTATTCTTTCCAGTTTATTTCTTACACACTTTTGGCACAGATTAAATTCATTTTGTTCAAATATGTAGCTATAAATGGGCTCTTATGCAAAACTTTTTTTGCTGTTGCATGCTTTTACAAATCTTCCTCTGTACATACAAATATTTCTGCTTTGCTTTGGGAAAACTAGCATATAATTAAAGCATTTGCCAAGACTTTCAACCCCCACTCCCATAAATACTGTAAATAACTTCACGAAGCATTTTCTGTCAATGTGTTAACCTAAAACATTTAACAGTTATTTAAAAGACACCACTATTTTCGGTAAACGTGACAGAGGTCTGAACAAAGGCTTCAAGGCTTCCTTGAACTAAGCCATTAATTTAGCATCCGTTACACAACCCAACCATTATTTGAACTCTGTACCTCTATTGTCTGATCCTGGAGCGACATGTTATACTCCCCACGGATCTCTGTCAACAGTTATTAAAACACCAGACAGGACAACCAGAGTCTCTGGGCTTGTTCAGAGGCCAATACTGTCTGGATGTGTTGGATCGTTTAAAAACTTGACCAGAGAAATCAGAAAAGCTGCAATTCTCGGACTCCAAGTAAATTTTCGGAAACGCTGAAGTTGAATATTCAATCCACGGGTTGCACAGATTAAATCACTATTTAATTTACACCAAGGTTTGTTAACAGCGGATGAAACTGAATTGTTAATCTAAATGCCTCGGGGGCGATTTTGAGGTACCCAGCTAAAAGGAAAGAAACTCAAAACCGCTGACTACACACATGCCACTGCTGAGTGCTTAAGCTCTCTGGCACAACATTAAATCTTCCATTATGTTAAAAGTTCCATAAGGAAATATACTGAACCAGATGCTGAAGCAAACCGACATTACCGCAGTGGAAAGAGATGTCTGAACGCAACGAAAAAACACAGTCCAGCCTTTTGACAGACATTATCATGGTGCAAGGCATGTGTGTGAAATAGTCTTCTGGGTCTCAAAGTACATCTCAAATGGTCCGTGATATTATACAGACCATTCTAACCAATGGAATTCATCTGTGGAAAGAGAGATTTTTTGTTTTAAAGACATCCTAAATTCAACATCCTCTGGTGAGTTTCTTTAAGAAAAGAACGTCATGTTGGTTGGGTCTACAACCAAACAGAACTGGAAGAACGTCCAATCCTCGTAACTTAACAAGATGCATGATGGAATCAATTTTAGAACCATTTTATTTCCATGAAAAGAGTGTGTAGGGAGGGACTTAATGTCGAAACGTGGTTTCTGTAGGACAGGTAGTTAGAAAGGATGGGACTGACTTGCTAGCGTCATCTGAAAAGGAAAGCCATTTCAGAGGCGGAGCAAGTACGTTTATTTTGAAGAAAAATACTGAAGATGGTATTTTTCCTTTGGCTTTAAGTACACCAATGAATCATGCAAAATTAAGACAAGCGACATGTATAAAGAAAGTTCAAGCACAGTCGTTCAAACAGTGAACAGTCGCAGCTGTTCATTCCAGCTGGCTGAGTCACTGAACTCCGGTCATTACCTGATGGCAAGTCAAAACATCCTACGGTGCTGAAACATCTTACACCATTAATTTCACACTACAGTAAAACTCTCTTTTGATCTATGTCTCATAAAACTCATCTGTTTACAGTTCTGTCGCTAAGGACTGACGAGGACTTGGCTGTAAATCCATTTGTAAATTGTTCAAAATGATCCCACAGACACATTATAACTCGTAGGTTACTTACAGTGGCATGCAAAAGTTTGTGAACCCCTTGCAGAATCTGTGAAAATGTGAATAATTTTGACAAAATAAGAGAGATCATACAAAATGCATGTTATTTTTTTATTTAGTGCTGTCCTGAGTAAGATATTTTACATAAAAGATGTTTACAGATAGTCCACACGACAAAAAAATAGCTGAAATTATTAAAATAACCCTTGGTTCTTAATACTGTGTGTGGTTACCTGGATGATCCACGACTGATTTGTGTTTTGTGATGGTTGTTCGTGAGTCCCTTGTTTGTTCTGAACAGTTAAACTGCCTGCTGTTCTTCAGAAAAATCCTCAGTGTCCTGCAGATTCTTCAGTTTTCCAGCATCGTTTGCATATTTGAACCCTTTCCAACCGTGACTGTATGATTTTGAGATCCACACTGAGGGCAATTGAGGAACTCAAACACAACTATTAAAAAAGGTTCAAACATTCACTGATGCTTCAGAAGGAAACACGATGCATTAAGAGCCGGGGGGTGAAAACTTCTGAACAGGATGAAGATGTCCAAATTTTTCTTACTTTGTAGAAATATCATTTTTTTCCATTTAGTACCGCCCTTCGGAAGCAACAGAAGATACCTGCATGTTTCCAGGAAGACAAATTAAGTAAAATTTACCTTGATCTTCAAATTCAAAAAGTTTTCACCCCTGGCTCTTAATGCATCCTGTTTCCTTCTGGAGCATCAGTGAATGTTTGAACCTTTTTTTTAATAGTTGTGTTTGAGTCCCTCAATTGCCCTCAGTGTGAAAAGATGGATCTCAAAATCATACAGTCACTTCTGAAAGGGTTTAAATATGCAAAAGATGCTGGAAAACTGAAGAATCTGCAGGACATGGAGGATTTTTCTGAAGAACAGTGCTCAGTTTAACTGTTCAGAACAAACAAGAGACTCATGAACAACCATCTCAAAACAAAAAAACAGTTGTGGATCATCCAGGTAACCACGTTGCAAGGAACAACACCACATTCGGTCGTGTAAGAGTGGTATCAGCTTTAATCTAAGGCTGGATGTGTTTGCAATTTAGCATCTCAAAAAATCTGGAGGTTGTTTAATTCTGAAAGCTCTGGAAAATTTCAAAAACTCATCTGCTAGTTTGTCCGCACTTAACCCAAGAAAAAAAAAGTATGGAGTAATTTCTGCTCATTAAAGACAGGAGTTTCTTCAAGGTTATTTACAAATGTCAAACTTTAAAGTACAAAAAGAGTATTTGCACTACTTTTTTATGATTTAAACTTTGAATACTTTAATTCATAAAAATCAAGTTAAATTTAATTTGCTGTCGGTAACACTTTACAATAAGGTGTCATTTGTTAACATTAGTTAATGTATAAAATGAACAAACACTACATTTATTGCACTCTTTATTAATCTTTGTTAATGTTAGTTAATAAAAGTACAGTCATTCATTGTTTGTTCGTGTTAGTTCACAGTGCGTTAACTAATGTTAACAAACAAAATTTGTGATTTTAATAATGCATTAGTAAATGCTGAAATTAACATGAACTAACATTAATAAATACTGTAAAAGTATTGTTCATTCTTAGTTCATGTTACCTAATGAACCTTATTGTAAAGCGTTACCGACAAATCTTCATAACGAATGGCTATTAAACTGCACAACTTGTATTTAACATATTTATTTGTCTACAGACAATGAATCAAACCTTCTAGTCACAACAAACGAACAGTTCGTTTAATGTCAAATGACCTAAAATATAAAACATTATTGTGATAAATGAATAAAATAACAATGGCATATCTGTTGTGAGAGTTTAATATTTCTAACAGTAAAAATACACTAACTAGTCCGGAACACAGTCTTCACCGTGCCAAATAAATCTTATTACACAACAGTTAGGTCACGTAAAGCATGATTAGCTTCCCTTGGAAATATTTTCATTGGCAGAGGAAAGATATACAAACTAATTGGCCAGATTTTGTCTAAAACCTAAGTTGGTTTGTTATCAGCTTCTGTTTTTGAATATACATCTTTATCATATATTATACAGATACTAATTGCCTTAATATATCCTTCAAGAGTTTGGTTTCTTTCGAAGCATTATGAGAAATAATGGACAACAGAAGAAAACTTTTGAGCATACCAATCTAATTATAGCACTCGACTGCTTGACTACGACCCCTCCATGTACAAAACTGGCTTCTCGGCTCAACGTGCCCACCCTCTGAAATGGGAGATGGGGCCGTCTTATTGGGCAGTAGGGGGTTGACTTGAAGACCCATCCAGAAAAGCTCGAAAACCACTCCAGACGTCCTCTGATCAGCTTATTCAAGCAACACTGTGTGCATTTACAGCCCATTTTCTGCACTTACACAATGTTTTTACAGAGACGTTAATGACAAGCCAGATGTCACCTCTTTGTTTGAGTACAGTACCCTTCCTAGCCCAGTAATTAGGTCGCGCAAAATCACCAAGTTCTTTCGCCTGAGAGAGGCAGTATCTTGTCACGACCCTCATTTGACTAAAACTTTCAGAGACAGAACTGGAGAAGTTCTGCCCGAGCGAGTCCCGACTAAACGCTAGAGCAGCCCCTGTCTGTTTTTGACATTTATCAGCGTTCTTGCTGCGGAGCAGACGCACACACACTTCTTGCGTTGCTGGCAAATCCCACAGCTTTTGGGGAAAGAGCGGAAATATTTGGCCTCACAAAACCGCCCGAAACCAGTGGTAACGTACAAACGACTCTCTCCTCTCTTTCAGCTCTCACCCTCAGTAATGTCGTAAAACACTTTTTGTACAACAATAATTGTTTTCTTTTTCCATCTGCGGGGTGCATGTCACATTTTTACGGGTTTATAGCTTAAAACTTCTCATTGCATGCAGTTTGGAACTTCTTTGCTAAACACTGAGACATTTGCAGATGGAGTGACGACAAATGTCTTTGGAAATACGTCTGTCTCATCGCTGAAGCACTAGCGTACAGCTGCAGGACTGTAAAAGTGCTTATTGCTTTACTGTACCTGGTTTTCATTACAGCGTTGAGAGAGGGGGACCCCATATCATGCACGCCCCGCTAGGATGTTTTTACTCACGGCAGTATATTTCATCCCTCTCGTTCTCTGTCTAAGCTGTAGGTTTTATAGATTCTTTCCATCTGAGCCTGGTCATCCTAAAGAGCTTAATTAAAAAGTTTTCCCCCTCGTCTACATTTCTGGGGTGTTTTTTTTTCTTCATCTCACCGCAGTTCTGATTTAATGCTAACCGTATGACTTTGCCTCAGGGTCGGACTGACGCTCGTAGACGCCCCCTGCACTCATATCAGCATTGCTCAGCTGTTGATTTTATTCTTGTTTCCCATTACTGTAAGTCAGAGTAACCGGTGTCGTCATCTTTTCCTTGTCTGGCTTGGCTTTTTTTCTGCAAGATATTTCAACTTTGTGATGCAAGTAACAGATCTGTACAAAAATATAGATTCTTCAGCATGTAAACTAAAAATCTTTAAAACAGAAGCATGATGCCCTGATATATATTTCAAATAAAATACAGCAGAATGGTAACAAACTCTTTATGCTGTGCTTAAAACTTCAAACCTGAATTACGAACAAATTATTAGTTTTAATTTTGTGAACTGACAAAAAAAACAATTCACTGAAATAATCAGATTTGAATTAATAATTTGTTACAATGTGAAAACAATGTAAAGACTTTCCATTAAATTTATACTTAAATAATAACCAATAATTTAAAGGGATAGTTCATCCAAAAATGAAAATTCTCTCATTAATTACTCACCCTTGTGTCGTTCCAAACCTGTAAGACCTTTGTTCATCTTTGGAATACAAATTAAGATATTTTTGAAGAAATAGAAGAAAAGAGAAGAAATTGTTGAATAAAATTATTTTTGTTTTCTTTGTGCACAAAAAGTATTCTCGTTGCTTCATAAAATTAAGGTTGAACCACTGATGTCACACGGACTATTTTAACAATGTCCTTACTACCTTTCTGAGCCTTGAATGTGTCAGTTGTGTTGCTGTATATGCAGGGTCAGAAAGCTCTCAGATTTCATCAAAATTATCTTAAAGAGGTCATATGATGTTGCTAAAAAGAACATTATTTGGTGTATTTGGTGTAATGCAATGTGTGTGGTTATAATGACTTATACGGTCTTTTTATGCGCCGCGTTGCATCGCGCCTCATAAACATTACCATGCATTTGTGATTGGAGAAACGAAAAACATCAAGCACTACTCTACACAGCTCAAAACTCGCGTTTGAATAGTCAGTGGCAAATTCTTTAAATATGAAAACATACTTACAGGCTGTGAGTCAGAAGCGCCAGACTGTCCTTGCAACGTTGGAACTGCCCCACTTTATAGAAACAGTACAGCTGGCAATGTAGGCTAATCTCCCATGTTCAGGAAATAGTCCTCCGTAAAATGCGCTGCACACACTCTAATATTTGGGTTGAACTGTTCTGGAACAGTGTTGTAAATACAACTTTAACCACTGATTTCTATTTGTGTCCTCTTTTGGAAGCCCAAACAAAGTAGTTTCGCTTTCACCACGAAACACAGCATCTCCAGGACATGGTGCCAGCTAGGGGTGGGAATCGCAGGGTACCTCATGATACGATACAAATCGCGATACATGGCTCACGATATGATAATATCACGAATACACCGATAATCGATATATTGCTAGACAATCCTATAACGATACATCACAATATCTGTCTAACTATGAAAACAAAATGCCTGTGAAAAGGTTAAGTGCAAGTTCTCTCTCTTTATTCAAGTCCAAACTGATAGAAAACAGCACAAAACGTTCTGTAAATCAAATTTACCATGTTAAGTAAATTAATCATTTTATTCTTGGACTTACTAAAACCTTACAGATTTCTTTGTGTAAACCAACAAATTTTGCTTATCAAAATTTACCTGGAGTGCTTTCTCAGCCTTTCCTCTCCTCTCATCGTAAAAACGGAGCCCCGCACATGACAGCCGTTCGCATCGCGTCTTTTGCATGCTCAAGTTCGTTATTTCAAATGTAGATGCGCAGTAAGTGCACACACTGCACACTTCTGTGCCACATTACGGCTCTGACAAGGTTTTGTTTCGTCGTTGTTTCGCAGATTATATGTTTCTGCCGGTCAGTGCCCATACTGCAAAACGCGCACTTGTAATATCTAAAGATGCCATTACACTCGTATTTCTTCTTCACTGTGAATTACAATTTCTGTTCATCTGACCATTCGCAATCTGGGAAGCGCCACCACAAGAAGTCTGGAGGTAACGTTACTGCCGCTCCGGTGAGCCAAAGTGGTAAACAGCCACAGTGTAATGTGACGAGTCGGTTGCCCTCCCCCTTATTGTCATCATCACCCCGTCCCTTATTCGCCACCCTTCACCAGGCTCCTGACGGGAGTAGGTGTGCGAGAGAGGAGGGGCGTGGAAACAGCGTGGGCTGGCGGCGTGTGATGAGGCACAGCTGAACTGAATGAAGTCTCATCACCGCTGCTGTTTAATTGCCGAGCGCGCCTCTCCTCGAGAGACCTTTGAATGAGCCGTTTTAGGGTCTTAACTTTTATAAAGAATATCTCTTTGGGTTTGAGACTTCAGTCTTTGCAACTTTAGGGATCTTATCTATGCACGAACAGCTTGTAACACTCAAAAGAGAAAGGAAAACTTGAAATCGAATCATATGACCCCTTTAATTTGTGTTCCGAAGATGAACGAAGGTCTTACAGGTTTGAGTAATAAATTACAGAATTTTCATTTTTGGGTGAACCATCCCTTTACATGTAATAATTTGTTTGCAATTCATAAGTTTAAATAAAAAAAAATATATAATATAAACTAATAACAATTCCATTACCATTCCACTAATAATTTAAATTTAACAATTTGTCTGCAATTCAGAAACTGCTACCAGCTTTAATGTTTTGAAAACAGTGTAAAGATTTCCTATTACTATTCCACTTATTATTGAAATTTTAATAAAATAATAACCATTCCACTAATAATTTAAATTCAAACTAATAATTCATCAATTTAGAAACTGCTACCAGGTTTAAAGTTTTAAGCTCAGCATGAAGAGTTTGTTACTATTCTGCTAATAATTACATTTTAAACTTAAATAATCACTCGAATAGTCATTTAAATTTATACTTATACTTTGTTCACAACTCAGAAATTGCTACCAGGTTTAACGTTTTAAAAAACAGTGTAAGGAGATTTCATTACCATTCTGCATATTGAAATGTAATAATCCAGGTAAATAACTCAATGATTCACTGAACCAAGAACCATCTCTTTCAGACATTGGACTGAAATAACTGATGCATATAGGATTTTAATGATTATTTGAATGTTGCTACATAATCCAAAATCTTTTTCGGCCAAGTCTTGCAAATTATATTTAAGTTCTAAATTACTGTTTTTATGAGCTGAATTGTGGCTGGAACAAACTGAACTGACTGAATTGACCATAAACACTATTAATAAAACTTGAAACAACCTAATGAATAGCAATATGTGTGCACATATGGCTTTATTGGAGCATTTTAGATCATTTAATATGGCACATTGGAATATCTGGAGTCAATGATGTTGATCCAAACATATATACAAACTTTTTCTAAAAAAACAACTTTGCACAAATGAGCTGTAGTTCCAATCACTACAACCTGAGAGTTTGAATGTCATCAAGACCAAGTCTGTTCTTACTAAAAGTTGTGCTATGATTGTTGCATTTGCACATAATACTTAAAACCTCCTGCAGTCCTCTAAACACCACCCATCACACACCCAAATAACAGTTTTACTCTTTACTCTTACAGTAAAGGTGTTAAAGGCTAGTATTCCATCAAAGCTGTCTGGCTCTCCAGGGTCAAGCTGTTAAAGGCTGGATCACCTGTGATGCCGTAACTTATCATTATGGAAATGTGTACGCTGACAGTATACATTAACAGAGTTATATGAGGAACACGTAGGGCTGAAATGCCTCTGTTTTATCCCACAGGTTTCAGCCATGAGACTAAACCTGATTCTGGCACTGTTACTCCTCGCCTGTCTGACCTTCAGCCTCGCAAAAGATCAGAGACGTCCCTTGGCACGAGGTAGAAGACGAGGTGTTGGACCAAAACGAGCAAGAAAACAGACATCTAATACCGCCTTGCAGCAGGGAAGAACAGCAGAAAGCAATGGACAAGATGGATCTATTTTCACTGAGAATACAAAGGAGCCAAAGCCAAACTACGAAGTGACTGCAGGTCAGTGTAAAGAAAGTTACAGTAGTTTGTCAATTTAGAAACTATTCATAATTTAAATTGGATCGTTCTACAAAAAGTTGAATAATAATAGCTAATGGTATCTTTTATTGTTACTTTTTTAAACATAAAAATCAACATAAAAAAAATATACATATATATGTATATATATTGAAATTGGTCTTATTATATATATTGTGCAACTGAACAACAAAAATCACCAAAACCACCACCTATCATTCAACCAGCAGTAAATTAGATGATGAAAATTGTCCATGAAGTCTATTATAAGTGAAGGGTACGCAAATAGTTTTTTGTACACAAAATCTTTTTTTTTTTTTTAAATACAGTAGATGTTGTAAATGCATGTACATTCCTTCTACAGGTTGAAAAAAAGTACTAAAAATTAAAGTATACATTGAGAGTCTTCAAATTGCCTTATAGCTTAGGATCACATTGGTTAGTTTATATGATATAGTACATGACCATTGTGCCCAAAGTGGTAACAGTCAGTTCTGAACACTGACCACATGATTATACACTGGCAACATGTGACAGTGTGAACCTGCAATTCCATAAAACACAAACATCCGCTTGCACCACAGCGAAAACACAGATGGTGCCACCAACTTTCATTGGTAAAAAAAACAACACACTGTAAATGTCTTTAGCATTAGAGTCAATAACAGATCTGTAATTCTTACAAATGAGTAGCCAAAGGAGTGTGAGTGAAAAACAGCACATATGTGGTCAGTAAGACCCCATAAAAACAACAGAAAGAAACACTACTTCCCAGCAGGCTCATTTTACTACTGTATTGCTAGCATGTGTACACCATTGACTACTAAGATCTCCCTACATGACAATGTAGAAAAGCTACATATATGCCAAGTGGAAAACAGTGTTGCGATAAGCCGATCTACATAGCCATTTTAACAGCCAGACTATCCGTACTGGATGACAACATTGCCAGATGGTCATTAACAGGCGTTAGTTTCCAAAATCATCTAACAGCCCCGTAAACGCAAAATCAGTTTTTTCGAAATCTGTCTTCTGTTTTTTTTAAGTTTTAATCATTATTTTAAAAACAATTAATCAAATCAACATAGAAAGTGGCAGCCTTGAGACATTTCAAGGTATTGTAATGAAACCAAAATTAAATCAGACCAATTCATTGATCTGAACTGATTCTTTGTAATGATTTAGTTGCCACATTTTCCAAACTTCACTCAATTTAAACTCAGTTTCACTCAAAAATTTTAATTCTGTCATCATTTGCTCACCCTCAGGTTGCTCCAAACCTATATGAGTTTTTTCTTCGTTTGAACACAAAAGAAGATATTTTGAAGAATTTTGGTAACCAAACAGTTAACGGTAGCCATTGACTTCAATAGTATTTTTTAGTCTGAGAGCTTTTTGATCCTGCATACACAGCAACACAACTGACATGTTCAAGGCCCAGAAATGTAGTAAGGACATCGTTAAAATAGTCCATGTGACATCAGTGGAAGCTACGAGAATACTTTTTGTGCACATAATGTCTTTAATTCAATTTCTTCTCTTCCGTGTCAGAAATCGACACATGTTCACGAGAGTATGACGACATATGCATGTGAATTCCTCTCTTTGCAAACAAGGCAAAGAGCACCACACGTATGCGTTACATGTGAGTACACTCGTGAATGTGCACAAAAAGTATTCTCGTAGCTTCATAAAATTACGGTTGAACCACTGATGTCACATGGACTATTTTAACAATGTCCTTACTACCTTTCTGGCCCTTAAATGTGGTAGTTGTGTCACTGTCTAAGCAGGGTCAGAAAGCCCTCAGATTTCATGAAAAATATCTTAATTTGTGTTCTGAAGATGAATGAAGTAGGGTTGAGCTGATGAACGATGGCTGATAGACATCATGATGTTGAGCCGGCATCGTGATTCCACGCCCCCCTCTCATACCCCCCCGCAATCCACCGCATCCCAGTACCGTGTTTGGAAAGAAAATGACGTGTACTACGGGACCCCAAAAGGGAATAAATACGAGATGGGAGGAAAATATATATTTCAGTAGCCTACTTTCTCGCGCAGTTATATCATTGGGTAATTATAATGTATATAGCCTAAACTGAGCATCACGGAGCCGCTATTATGCCTGGCACTGAAACTGTTATATAGTTTTTAGTTTTACTTTTTACTTTCGTGATTCGCGATCGCACATACTCCGTTTGTACTATGGAGCAGCAGTACTTACAACACATTTTACAAGATTAGATGTTTGTCAGTTGTGCTCGGGATCTGCAAATCATTCGCCATCGTCTCAAGCTGGTCGTACACTGGACGGGAATCTCAGTGCCACGTCGCGCCACGTCTTTACATTGTTTTGAATCATTGCTAAACGCCACCGACAGACGTTGGCACCGCCAATGTGCGTACGCTCATAGAAAATGTTTGAATTTTAAAGACGTGGTGCGGCGCTACTCTTCTCATCCAGTGTGCGACCAGCTTCAGTCATGTACTGTAATGTAACAGGCAACCGTTGGCAAACGTTATTTGTTTTCCTTGCTGTTCTGAATACAAATTTACGCTTCGGGCACAACCCCTAACTACACCCCCTACCCCCGCACCCAGTGTCATCATCTATCGCGATGTTTCACTGCAGACATTGTCCGGTGCCAATTTTGTAGACATCGCCCAACCCTAGAATGAAGGTTTTATGGGTTTCAAACGACATGGGGGCGAGTAATTAATGACAGAATTTACATTTTTGGGTGAACTATCCCTTCGAGCAAAGCTAATTTTATGTTCCTGAGAAGTTGTATACTGATCACATTCTACATTTCATTTCTTTTTTGTATAATTATTCCAGCAAAATCAGAGCACTGTGTATTTCGAGGCATCACCATGTATGATAAAACGGTGTGGTCGCCAAAGCCATGCGTGAATTGCCTGTGTTCCAGCGGTGAGGTGGTCTGCGACCGAATACTGTGTCCCGCCTTGCAGTGCCAACTCAAATTTCAACCAATCGGAGAGTGCTGCCCAATTTGCATTGACCCAGGTTTGGAAAAACAACTTAAGTTACTCCAAAGCAAGGCATTAGAACTGCCAGTATATTTTACATATAAATTATGGCGTTTGATTTCTCCTTGTCTTATAAACTCAAAATTGTCACATTCTCAGTTGTCGACGCCCCTGAGTTTTCCGGTGACCCTCCTTCTCCCAACGATCTCGGCGATCCCTATATTGAAATATCACAAAGCCAAAGAGATACGAAAGAAAGACTAAAAAAGGACGAAGAGGAACGGATTCGCGAAAAAGACGCTGAACGCAAGCTGAGGAAGAAGCAGAAGAAAGAAGAAGCTGAGAGACAGAGGAAGTTAAACGAGGCGAAAGAAGCCAGAGAAAAAGAGGAGGAGCTAAGGAGGCTACGAGAGGAGGAAGAGGAGAGAGCAGCAGCGGAAGAGAGGAAAAGAAGGATGGAAGAACAGCGAAGGGTTGAGGAGGACCGGGCTCGTAGGTTGGAGATGGAGCAAAGAGAGATGATGAGAGCTCTGGAAGAAGCAGCCGAACGTGCCCGAGAAGGACTCCGCGGAGACGAGGCCACTGAAGACGAGGACATGGTTTGGTTGAGGGGGGACGTTTTCCAGATGCCACCAGTGCCACCAACGAGAACAGCAGATCCTCCTCCTCTCTTAGCTCTTCAAGAGCCAACCGAACCAGGCGAGGAGGACCATGAACCGGGCGAGGAGAGCCCTGAACCAGAGGACACAGATGTAGTCGAGGAGGAATTTGAGATGGTTACCACATTGCTGCCTCCAGGTTGTTCAATCTCTGACGTCACTGTCACCTGTGAAAACGCTAAACTGACGGGTATACCTCCACTGTCTATCCCTGAGCTCAAATCACTCAGCCTACAGGGTGAGGAAGGCCGCATCCCTGCATAACCCCTTCACAGGTCGTAAAGAGATACAGGCGCTGCAATGGAACTTAGATCACTTAACTAAGACACATGCAAGAAATTAAGTCTAAATCAGTGCATACGCCAGTGTTTACACAGTCCACGTCCATGTATACAGATCCTAGTGAGGCTAATTTTGATAACTTGTCATGCATTATGAACTTACAGGCAATGAAATCAAAACCATCCCTTTTGGAGCATTCAATGGCATTCCCAACTTAGAGTGGATAGACTTGGGGAAAAACAAGATTGTGTCATCTGGCATAGACCCACAAGCATTTAAAGTAAGTTAAAAATACTAGTTTACTACATACTGCAAATAATGAACACATTATCATCCTTTTGGCAAGAGAAACATGGTGACCACCCAAATGATCCAACTGCAATTTTCTTGCTTTTTTCATGTCAAATTTGCAATTGCTCAGATAGCAATTTTTTTTTTTTTTTTAATGCCACACGTGGTGCAATACTGAATGGCTGTGATGCAAAAAATGGTGCAGATACTATATGTGTTCATGCCAGTTAATTCCATCTGACTTTCTTTGAAAGGATCTTAAAGGCCCCAAAAACATGTGAATAATGTCTTGATGTGATCTGCAAGGATGCCGAACAAGGCTGTAACAAAATCTTGTTGCACAGTTGTTGGAATTCTTAAAAGTCTGCTTAATGTAAACAGATAATAAGAAGTGTAAATAATCTGACTGTCGACATGAAATGGACCCATTCTGAGTGTAAATTTGCTCAATTAGACTGACATGTACATGGATTTTTTTAAGGATCATGCAGCAATCTGGCAATTGAGATAACATACTTTCCCCTGCTGCCATTTGTTCAGAAATTCATATGAATTACTTCATGTCTTCCAGCTGAACTTTAGGTGTATTAGAGAAGCAAATGGTTCTTCCATAATGGTTTAAAGCCAAGCAAAAACAGTACCATCTGCAAACCTAACAGTGATGAGCTCCAACATTTTGCTCTGTTTGTAGCCATACAGCTTTTACAGAAGTCAAAAATCCTACTCTAATACACTATACCAACTTGTACCTGACACTTGTAGTCATGCTTTTTTTTGCATAGACTTTCAAATAAAAACAAAATTCCATGGCATGTGTTCAAGAAAAACAACAGAGGGTATGCTATGCTAGTCTTTCCTATTTTCGCTTGGCTCTAACCAGTAGAAATATGCCCATCATCTGAACAAATGGCGAAGTATTGAAAAATATATAATATTTATACAGTACCCCGACTATGTGTCAATTCATCAGAAAGCTTGGAGTTACGATCAGATATACAATACAGACATGGATGTGTCACTAACAAAAGATAAGTCTCCAAAGCATTGCCAGAAAGTGGAAAACTTTCACTGAAGGATTCGAAAGCATATTGTATGTGACCTTTATTTTCGCACCTAAAGATTAATGACGTGATTTTTATGTAACTTTCTTTTAAGGGTCTTAAATTCCTGTCTCGCCTGTACATGGATGGAAACCTTCTGGAACAAATTCCCTCTGAGCTCCCATCAACACTCCAGGAGCTCAAGATAAATGAGAACAATCTAAAAGAAATTGAGGAAAACAGCTTTGAAGGTAAAACAGTTACACAAAATTGCTATGTATAAAAGGTTAGCATAATTTAAACATCTATAAAAATGCTGACATTTAATCAACTAATACCAGCATGAAATGTTCCTTACCTAATGTTGTACTATGAAAGCACAATATTTTCACAAACTGCTTCATAATTCCTGGAAGGTCTCAGCAGTCTGGTTACTTTGGAAATGGAGGGGAACTTGCTCAGTGAAGGTAACGTGAATCCACAGGCCTTTAAGCCCCTCAAAGAGCTGAATTACCTTCGCCTAGGCAGAAACCATTTCCGTACCGTTCCTCAGGGCCTACCTGCATCTCTACTGGTGAGTTTCGAAATGGAGAACTACTTCTGGAGTCAAGGAACATCAAGAAATCAAGATTGCTGTCAAACAATCTTGTTCATTTAATTGCATACAAGTTTGTGGGCTATAAACCAGCACTGGTTTTACAGTACCTGTGGGAAACCAGTGGCACTTTAACAGCAATTATGGCAAACCAACCCCACGACTTTACCACAGAGTAATTTGAAGCTGCTTAAGTCAAATTTAATTGCATTGTCAAGTAACATCGGTTTCTGTTTATTTTATTCAATGAAGCAAACTGTACAATTTACTTCATACTCTCTTTGACATTCAGGAGTTGTACCTCGAAAACAATCTGATTGAAGAAATCTCTGAAACGGCATTCAACCACACCACAAACATCAATGTCGTTGTGCTAAGACATAATAAATTAGATGAGTCAAGCATTGCACCTTTAGCCTGGATTAATCACAGGTGTGTGTCCTCAAAAAGGTTAACAATGAAACCATTAAGCAAATATTGCTCACTTTTGTTTCATAAAAATTTAAATTGAAATAGCAGACATTTGCTTCCAATGAATTGTTGGTGGTTAGTAAATATATTTTTGCAAATGAGTAGTTTAGCACAATAGTCCTTTGGAAGAAATGAAAAGTGGTAAATATTCTAGAAGTGAAAACCCCTTTCTGGATTTTTCCCCCTTTTTAAACTCCTGAACACTAAGCCTTTTCTCACTGTGTCTAAAAGGAACATGGAATCTGTAGATCTCTCGCACAACAACTTCTACCTGGTTCCATCCTTCCTTCCAAAGTCGCTGGTTCACCTGGTGCTGGCTGGAAATCAGATCGAACGCATTCCAGGATACGTGTTCGCACACATGGAACCTGGCCTGGAGTACCTCTACCTCTCTTACAACAAGCTGGACAGAGACGCTATCGAGCCAGAGTCCTTCTTTGGCACCTTCAACACTATGACTGAACTCTGTCTAGACCATAACCATCTTACGTCTATTCCGATGGGAATTAATGAGATGACAGCGTTGCATTTCCTACGACTTAACAACAACAAAATAAGGTACGCTGCTTGCCTCCTGCAAAGACTAATGAGTTTGTCAGAATTTCCTGTGACGCAATGGTCTGTGACTTTGAATACTCTTAGATTTATATAGCACTTGACACAAATTACATAGCTTTAAAGCAACTTTAGATAATTTATCTTGAAAAAGAAGTTTATTTGGTAACACTTTAGAATAGGGAACACTCATTCACTATTAACTACGACTTTTCCCTCAATAAATTCCTAATTTGCTGCTTATTAATAGTTAGTAAGGTAGTTTTTAAGTTTAGGTATTGGGTAGGATTAGCGATGTAGAATAAGGTCTAATATTAATTATATAACGGCTAATATTATAGTGATATGAATGCTAATAAGCAACTAGTTAAGAACTTTTTAGGTAACCCTAAAAAGTGTTACCGTTTATTTTCCTTTCCAATTGCTAAATTATTGTTTTAAATTCAAAGGGATAGTTCACCCAAAAATGAAGATTACCCCATGAATTACTCACCTTTAAGCCATCCTAGGTGTGTATGACTTTTTTCCAATCAGAGTTCCATTTTAAAATGTCCTGGCTCTTTATAATGGCAGTGAATGGGTAATGTGCCTCACATGGCTCGGGGGGTGAATAAAGAGCTCCTGAAGCGAATCGATGCATATGTGTAAGAAAAATATCTATACTTAAAATGTAATAAACCATAATCTCTAGCTTCCGCCAACTATCAAACTCGTGTTCAGCGAGTCCAGTGAATGATGTTGGTAGGGGTGTCCCCGAATAGTCGACGATTCAATGCTTCAATTCGAGGAGCCTGATTCGACTCCCAATCTCACAGTCGAATATTCGCGGGGTGTAATGAAGAAAGAAGCTTTAAATAAATATTTTAACGTGCGTGAATAAATCCAACTTCCCCTATAGATTAAAGTTTCACTTTCTAATCCGTCACCAACAGAGGAGCATCTTGGCGGCAGGGATTTAAATCTTTAACAAGACTCAAATTTTTTTTTTTTTTCGATCAGGTAGGGTACAACAAGTGATTTCAAAACGTTTCAGTCGGTTTATTTATATCGTGTATATATTATTTATCTCGTATAAGATGCATTTGGTTGAGTTACGCTGCAGTAAAGCACTTCATTGTAGTAGGCTACTATACAAACAGTGAATATCTCTTCAGCGTGCGGTGCGAGCAGAACAACAATGCAGAATATGAATAACTATGACTGGCACTGTCATATACATAGCATTATAATGAGAACACTATTATAATAAAACGCTGTGATTTTTTAGTGTTTAGTTGTGTTTCTGCATGTTATTGCGTGAAGAACGCGTCCACAAAAGGAGTTCATTCAGACGCGTTCATGTGCATTCAGGGCATTTTGTGCAGATAGCTTATAAGTTGTAATATTAACGTTATGTTATATAAATAACGAAGCGTATTCTATGTGAGATAAATGAGTTAAATCCCATTGATTAAAAACCTGCTATCATATGCTTCATTCAACTGGTCATCTTCAGCGCGTGCAGCTCAAAACAGAAATGCAGAATTTTATAACTACGATCATATACATAACGTTATAATGAGAGCACTATTGTAAAAAAAATTTTTTTGTGAATTCTTAAGGGTTTCGCTGACATTTAATGTTAAATATCTTTTAATCAAAACATAAAACATTATTTACCCGTTTGTATCTGCGAGGCGTCCGTTACACATTTTCCTTGTGTATTTATGACTGTCGAACGTCTGACTTGACTCTTGGTAATGTATTTTGCCCCGCCCCCAAATATATGATTCGACTATCAGTCGACTATCAGCATGATTCAAAAATTCTGATTCGACTATGCAAATCCTTAGTCGGGGACACCCCTAGATGTTGGTATACCAAAAGCTCCGGTGAGAATATGCTAGTTTCGTGAGAACCAAATTTTGTTTCCAGCAAAGGAAAAACAGTCTCCTCTTGGATTATATTGAAATCTTCCAATATTTTCATTTACAAATCCTCGTTTTGTACTTCTAATTCATGACTTTTTGTTTTGTTTTGCTCTCAGCTCTGCACTTCCACATTCGTAACTTCTCACCAGAGCTTGCACTTCACCTTCATCCTATTTTTTCTTACACAAATGCATCGTTTCGCTTCAGAAGGCCTTTATTCACCCTCCGGAGCCATGTGGAGCACTTTTTATAAAGGATGGATGCACTTTGGACTTCTATTGGACTATTGAATATTAGCAGCCATTCACTGCCATTATAAAGCTCATACGAGCCAGGACTACGGCTGCACAATATTGGAAAAAACTCACATTGCGATATTTTTATTTTCTGCGATATATATTGCGATATGGAAAAAAAAAAGAAAAAGAAAAAAATTCACCAGATGACTTGAACAACTCTATTTGGAAAAAAATAATCAATGATTGGATTGATTACAAACATAGATAAATATAGAAATGATACAACTAAAATAAACAGTGCTTTAAGTTCTTCAGGTAAGTCTAACAGTATTCAGGTAGGCCTATAGAAATTGAATAATCAAATGTAAAATAACACTGCATAGTCTTCACTGTATAAATTAAATCTGTGTTAAAGCTACAAAAGTGATTTTTCTGTGTTTTGTTGTTTGATTAACATTCATGACACAGAAAGCCTTAGGAACATTAGACTGATTTGAACCAATATACTATCCATTTACTTTCTCAATTGTTTACCTTCATCTAAGCCAGTGGTTCCCAAACTTTTTCTGCCAGGCCCCCCTTTTGCAGAATAAAAAAAAATATGAAGGCCCCCACCCCTACACATAAACACACCTCCAGGAGGATTTGTTTGAAACATTGTAATTCATTAATGGTAATTAACACAAATTCGTGTGACAACTTACTGAAAAAAAAAAAAAAAAAACTAAATAAGGAACTAGTCACTTTTAGAGTAGAAGCATTAAAAGTAAAGCATGCAGCTTCAACATTCATCTATTATTATTATTTTTAACTATGTAACAGTATTCATTGTTTTCAACAGATTTTCTCAAACTCGCCTCTGCACAAAAATCTAATTATATAGATATGCCTCATCATATTTTCTTCTCTTTGTTGTAGTTGTGGGGCCTCATTTATAAAATGTTGCGCAGAAACCATTCTAAATTTGATCTTACGATCATTTCTCAAATATGCGTACGTTTGATTCATAAAATGAACATACCAACAGAAAACGCGCGTACGCGTCTCTTTCAGATGTGAAATCTATGTATCGCAAATGATCTTCAACTTGCGCACAATTGAATGGTTTCAGCTCTCTGCCTTGTAAACGACTCCTAATTAATGTCATTAACATATAAAATATTACCAATCATCATAATTTAGAAGAGAGAGCTGAAAGAACAGCTTACATTTAAAAAAACCTGCAATACTCCGACAATAAAAAGTGCGTACGTCTGCTCTGACCTTGACGTGACGCTAAGCACTTTTCCACGTCAAAGACCGTCTTTATAAATATGAGCGCTGGCGTGGATTTAAGCGTACGCACACTCTACGATCAAATCTGAGCGTACGCATGCTTTATAAATGAGGCCCGTGATGTTTGACGTAGATTCATCATCTACTTTACGTTTACCTGGCACTTGTTGTCTTTTCAAAAACTTGTCCATGGTTAGAGCAGAATGCGTCATTCATTCATAATTTTATTCGGCTAATGGCAATTCTCATTTATGTTTAATCAATTGCACCATCTAGTGGTATGTTATTTAACGACAACAACCGCTAGAACTGATAACAGACCGCTGCAGCGGGTACTGCGAGTCGTCTTGAGGTAATAAAATATGATGAAATTCATATTTTCTGCTCATTTATTTACATATGTGGCAAGAAGCCATAATTACCAAGATAATTTCACAGTGGGGTCTTGTATCACCCTGAAAACATTTATTTTTACATAAAAATCTAGGGATGCACCGAAAAGAACATTATTGGCCGAAACCGAAACTTATTTGTAATAATTATTTATTATTTTATTAAATAATATTAAGTCATTTTTGTAAGACTTTTTAATTTAACTCAATTTTAATGATACTGAATTTAAAAATCACAAGCCAATAAAATAACCACGTTTATTGAAAGTAACAATAAAATTGGACAGAAAATATAGCCTATTAATATTAAATATCAATCAATATATTATTTTTATTCAGTTCTATGAAACAGAATCGGATATAACTTTTTTTTATAGTCCTACAAAGCTATTATTATCAGAGCACGTGAGCAGAGCATAGCGTCACGAGATGGTGGCGTCATTTTACCACCGTTGTGCAGTACAGCTGTACTACAGCATGTTACATCACAATAGCGCTATTGCAAAAAGGAACAAGTATACATAGAAATTTTCTGTTGGCGTGTTATTTGAGCGGACTTTGCTTTGTGCACATTCATAGAGCGGAATATTCAGCGGAGTGTCACGACGGCAGTGATTAGAGAGAGAGAGAATGTGCGCTGAATACTGCCGGGGCGGCGCGGCAGATATTTTCGGCTCATTGGACCGTTTTTCTCTTTTGAAATTTCGTTGCATCCCTATAAATATCGGCCGACTGTATGTACACTAGCCTTGCCGCACCCCCCTTATCATAACTCTGCGCCCCCCAGTTTGGGAACCACTGACCTAAGCCATAAGCAACTGTGTTTACAAGGATACATTTTGACAGTTTCGCACGTATGTGTCATTTAACACAAATAGACGCGGCGATGAACAGAATTCAGTGGTCACGTGCATCTGCGTGGCTCTCACCGTGTCTACACCGGACACTGCCACAAAGTTCAAATGATTTGCAATGGTCGCTTTGTCGCGTCCAGTGTAGACAACCTCTAGCTGTTGTGGTGCGTGTCGGCTCAACACGACAGCTGGCGCGAAATTGATCAGTATAAATATAACGATCAGTATATTAAACATCGCACATCCTGCAATGTGACTATCGCGGATGTGCATATCGCGATATCGATGCTGAAACGATGTATTGTGCAGCCCTAGCCAGGACATTTTTTTAATATAACTCCTACTGTATTTGTCTGAAAGAATAAAGGCATATATACCTAGGATGGCTTGAGGGTAGTAAATCATGGGGTAATTTTTATTTTTGGGTGAACTATCCATTTAAGGTTTATGGTTAATACAAATAAAAATAAAAATACTTCCCAATGTGGTAAGAACAAGAAACTTAATTCAAAATCAGGGGTGTAATCCAATAATCAGTACTGGCCAATAAATACAATTATCGGACATTGGCCAGTTATTGAAAAAACTGCCACTATTATAAGGCCGATTATATCCTATCAAAAAAGCTTTGTGTGAAGAAAAGGTTTCGTGTGGAATTACTTTCAAAATTACAAAATTAATTATCATTAATTTGAAACAAGGTATAAAAAGCAGAAGCACCAAACTATCAGTATCAGCAGAGGTTATTCTAAACAATCGGTATAAGCACAGAAATTGTATTGATGCACCCCAATTCTAACATTTTCTGAAAATATAGAAAAAACAGAGATTTTTTGTAATGTATGGAAATCTTTGAGATACTGAGTGTTTTTGTCCAACAGGCACATATCAGAAGATGCTGTCTGTGACCCCTTGAATGAGGATGATTCTCATCTAGTCGCCCTTCGCCTTGAGAATAATTTCCTTGACCCCCGGAAAATCCCACCCACGGCTTTCTCCTGCGTCCGCTCCTACTCTAGTGTTGTTTTAAAGCCTCAGAGGATTAAGTAACTGCAATCTTGTGTTCTGTTATTATAAACCACTAAAGACCGTGAATATAAAACTAAAGTTGATTCCCGTGAAACGTGTGGTTATCATGAATATATAATTTTTTTTTTGTCCCAAAAAAAGAGAAATTGTCCCAAAATTGCATTGAATCTCTAATTGGCATGTTTAGTTTCAGTATTTTTGAATTAGCTTTTATAAACTTCCAGATAAGACTGAACATGATCACCTCCTTGAGGCTCATAGCAGAACGCTGTCGTTGTTTGTGCCTGTCTAGACGTGTCTTTGTAAGATGCATGAATCAACTGTATAATAGCTCAAGAGGAAAAAAGTAGCAGACTATAACTTTGTATTCTATGTTGAGATGTATCTTATTCTTGTCATAACAGTATTAAGTTCGTCTGTCGTAGTGAAGAAAAACAGAATGCATGGCTTTTCTTAAATGTTTATAAAAGAAAGCAGCCAAAATCAACCTGCTTACATAATGGATTTTTTTTATTTTTTATTAAGACAGGACCAATAAAGGACATTTACTACTGAGAGAACTGTGATGCATAATTGAAAGATATCTACATGGTTCAAGTTTTGTATTTGCCTAGTTTAGAATTGAGTGGGAAAACCAATACAGCTTCAATGAAACATTTTCCTTTTCACGTAATCACTTATTTTACCCAAATGTGAGTGTTAAGTTAAACTATCACATAAACAGATTTCCTAAAATGCCTATCGTATTTCTTTCTCAAAATATCCCATCTGTGCTCAACAAAAGTCCTGAGCTAATGAAATCGCTGCAGACCGAAACACATTAATGACCCCTGCAAATGATCTGACTATGACATCATAGTCTTCCGCTCCTTCCGAGATTCTTCTAAGATTCCGAATTCTCACTCCATCATCGCCAGTGAAATGTGGACGATTACTGAAAAATGCCACTGAGGTTGAATTGGGGTTTCACTGATTTTAGGCTAGGACTAAAAAGAGGGGAAAGAATAAATAACAAAAAAAAGCCTGGAAGGGGAATCATCTCAGAAGCTTTCCATGAAGCTATCCATGACTCAAACACTAGTCACATGGCTCTTATTCAATCTTATTTTGAGGGGTAAATAATCAACAGCTGAACCACCCCCTCCTAGTGTCTGGGTACAGTTAGATCTTGCTCTATATTTAGAGGACAAGCAAATCTGTGGAAGACCGCCAACATATCTCAAGTATTTGCAAGGTTGAGACATTACCAACGAGATGACAAAAGAATCAGAGAAAGATTGAGGGAAATTATTGGTATTTCATCCTTCTTCCTGAAACTTTTAAAACCAATTCACTTTCACATCTAGAGAAAATAAGCCATGGACACAAAGCTACACTGTCAAAAAAAAAGCAGAAACAAATAAAAAACATATTTCCAGTGGCGTAACAAAAAGAAACATTATGCAGTAAAGCTGTGAAAACCGCCAACATGTCTCAAGGCTGCACAAGTGTTTGCAAGGTTGAGATATTTCCAACATGGTTCTGCACGTCATAACATTTCAACAAATAAGGGCGTGAAAGACAAATAATTAGAGAAAGATTGAGCGAAATTATTAGCATTTCATCACTCTTTCTGAAACATGTATGCGCACATTACTGCCTTTCCTGAACCGGTTCACCCTCACATGTAGCATATGTAATAGTGTCTACATCCTTTTAATTTACGGCACCAACTCGACATACCACAAACATTTATTGGTTTGAGGTTGGTTATCATTTCGGAAGGAATGCCGGCCAGTGAGACTCAGGAGAATGAACGGAGAAACCATGAGACAGAGGAACTTCCATCATCTCAAAACCCCCAGCCAAAACCAAGCATATGTGGCGCCACCAGTACTGCCCCGTGAATAGAGAGGGGTCGCGTTTTGTGCTGCTGTAAGCAAACAGCACTGTAAAGTCTGGAAAAGTTATTATCCAACATTTAGGTTGAGATTAAAGGTCCCCCCATGACTTGGGAATTACAAGATTTTGGACCACTTACACTGATTCAAGAATGATTTAGTCACAATGAAAGTGAATGTCTTATGAATTATTGCTCTTTCTGGCAGTTCTTGAATCAATCAATCAATCAATCAATCATTCTAAATAATCAGATGGGATACAACTCAAGTAAAGCAGAATGATGTTTAATGCCTAACAATTTCAGTGATATTTCCCACTAAACTAACGATAAAAATTTATTTTTATCTGGCATTTTATATCACAATCCAGCCATTACATTACAAGATTTAGTGTTTTATCTAAAAATAGAAACCCAGAAATAGCCCCACAATATTATGCACTCTAAAATATTTCGATATACGTCAAAAGTCGGATAAAATAGAGACCACCCATTGGCAATGTAAAGAGTGAGAATATCCCAGACTGGCCATTGAAAATTTAGGCGTACAAAATTGGCCAGGTTTCAAGTGCTGATGTGAAACATACGGCCGGTAACAATGAGTGTTCAGTGCTAGTTAAGCATCCAGCAGAGCTGCGTAGAGTTCCTACCCCTTATTCCGAATCTGCTCCTTGATCCAGCAGCATCTTTTCCATCCCCATTCATTCAAGGATCTCATGCTTTGACGAGCGTGATCTCCACCTTTCGGGCTTTCGTGCACGCTGCATTTAAGGACCTGTGCCTCAACAAATCCTGACAGCAATACTGATCTCACCCCTGGAGGCTTACTTGAAGCAGGATTACACAGATTCATCAGGTATGTTGGATTTATCTGATTCTAGATTATGGAAGAGTGATTTCACCTCACTAAGTTATACATAGGCATTCAAAGAAATGTTTGTATAAACCAGACAACATATTATTATACTATTCGGGGATGTACAAATTAATTTAAAAGTGCTGCGGTGAAACATATACAGATCATTTCTTCATCATTATCATGATATGAGATCACGTTTAGAGAAAGTTGCATGTCATTGGATTGCTCAGCATCATAAATGATTTTTTTTTTTCTTTACTAAATGGGAATTCTTACGTTTATTTTCTATTTTAAATAATAAAATGTTTTTTAAGTGCAAAATTCATACCAAATACAACCATATCAAATAATGAGTTAGATTTGCCATTAAATGTCATGTGCATGGCGTCAGAAATGTCTATAAACTGTGAGCCACCTTCTCATTCGTTGATGACTAAGGTGTCCATAAACAAGATTGCTCTATAAACAATTGTTCAAGTGCAGCTGGTTCATTTTAACTTCTTTTGCAAACAATTACAGCAGTCATTAACATTTTGCCCTCTTAATTATTAATGCTACTGAACTGAATCTGATTCAACACTGTGCACCTAGAGAAAAAAAAAACTGAATAACAACCAAATAATGGCCAAAATATTACACAACTAGTGATAGTTATTGTAAAGTGCCATGTAAAGTCATTCAGTAAGAATATAACTACTCTCTTTAACCTGTGATCAATTCCTATTGGCCCTTTTCATTGTGATGCTAAATAATCCAATCAGGAGCCTTAGGACCCGATTCACCTTTTTTTTCATCTTGTGAAACATACAAAACAATGTAACATTTGCATGCCAAAATGTGAACGATTTGACAAAGCGCTTGTGTTCATGTTCGCAGGGCGAAACCATTTATGACTAAAGCTGCACCATGAAGGTACTTTTACTACTCACCCTGCTGACGTTATGTCACGCCAAACCATACACGCCTATCAACGTAATGGATTTCATCAAGCATCATGACATCATGCAACAAGACGTGGGTGATTTTGATGATGATGATGATGACGATGACGACGATGACGACCACCATTACGACGATTACGATGACAACTTTGTTTCGGACTGTCCCGAAGGGTGTCGGTGCTCAAAGAAAGTTCTGCAGTGTTCAGATCAAGGTAAGAACTTCATGATACTACTTTAAACAACAAAAGACGGTATGAATCTGACTCGTCATTTTCGGAGGCCGACTTGTATCAAATAGCTACGATTTAGAATTTAGCTTTTCTGTTTTATTTAATTGACTAACAGCATACTGTATTTTAGCTGTTAGACAGATTGCGGAAATAACGTTTTAAGATGCGTTAAGAAAGTACGGAAGCTTGTTTTGCCCGTGAATAAAAAAAATTTAAAAGGTAATCTCGCAATTTTGAGAAGAAGATATATAAACTCACAGTTGCAAGAAAAAGTCAGAACTGTGAGATAAAGTCACAATTGCCAGAATTCAAAGATGTAAACTCAGAATTAAGAGAGAAAAAAGTTATAATTTAGAATTAAGATTAAAATTTGCAATTACCTTATTTATTTATTTATTTTTTTACCTGTGGCAAAAACGGCACAAGTATTACAAAAATAATTTTTCAAAAAGCATCTCAAGACGTCCACGTTCCGTGTCAGGTCCCATTGAGCTCCGTCTGGCTGAATGCAAGAACATGTATAAGAAACGCATCTGATCTGGATTATAATTACATAGCGTTTTCTTAAGACTAATTTGTCAGCCAGTCTCTCAGGCAACCCACAAAAATGTGCAGCTTTGCACATCACTATAATAAAGAATACTTTCTAGTGTATAAAATCTCACATGAATCATTCAAGATGAACAGCCTGATTGAGGTAATTGAACATTTTATATTAGTCTCAATGAGAGAGATCTTTCATTTTTTCTTTATAGGTCTTCATTTTCTTTCGTTCTGTCTTTACAGGTCTGACCAAGGTGCCAAAGGACATTCCTGCAAACACGTTGCTCGTCGATCTCCAAAACAATGACATCACGGAAATCAAGGAAGATGATTTCAAAGGCTTGGATAATCTCTATGTGAGCAGCAAACACCCTCATCGAATGCTTTCAGGGCATTTTAAGAGTTGTGTGTTTTTATACTGGGTTTACACAAGGACATCTGGAGACGTGCAGTGGTAGCGGGATTATGTGGAATTCTGGACACATATTTGAGTGTTATTGATATTTGCATTTACTGGGGACTGTTTCATACTTGTGGTAAATATTTGCTTATGATTAGTGGTAAAATGGTTAAATGTTCTTGCTAAGCAAGAAAGCTAGAAAGGGAATAAAATACCAAGAATATAAAAAACAGAAAGAGCCCACATCTTGCAAACAACAAGACAAAAATCTTTTCAGATTTTCCAATAATAAAATAAAATAATGTTTTTCTTTTTTTAATGGTCAGGCCAAGAGCTCAGATTTTTACTTCAGATTTTCAATGGCACAACCGCAAAAACTTTTTTATTGACATATTTGAATTTTTTTTAACTTTATTTGTATTGTTATGATTATGTCATCTACAAAAAATACTTACAAATAATGTTTAATGTGCAATAATAGCTGGACCTTTCTCAAAAACCACCTTGGACATTTATTTTAATATGCAACAGCATCACACAAAACCACTGTTTAAGTTCAAAGTCATAAAAATGTACACTTCTGATTGGCTGATTGCGGAATTCTGTTTTAAAAATGGAAAATATAACGTTTGTGGTTATACACCTCTATTATTCCCTTTCTGTATTTGCAGGCCCTGTTTCTGCTCAATAACCAGATATCAAAAATTCACCCAAAGGCCTTTCGCAACATGAACAAACTCAAGATTCTCCACCTGTCTTACAACCTGCTGTCACAAATGCCTGAGAACCTTCCCACGGGCATTCAGTCACTGCGACTGCACGACAACAAGATCAGCCGACTTCCAAAAGGAGCATTTAGAGGAATGCAAAACCTAAATGTTTTAGGTAGGTCTCCTAAGTGACAACCTTAAATAAACAGGGTCTGAGTCATGCTAAGCAGTTAGCGCACATGCTTCAACACATTGCGATGTACGACTTGCTTCATTTCCCAATCTATTCCCTCCATCACGACCTTGTTAAAACTGGTTATATAATGAGATAAACGATCTTACACACTATTTATGTGTGACAAGAACAAGCTCACTTCAATCAACTGATCTCAGGTGACTTACGGTTAAAGAACACTCTGCCCTCTGGTGTCTACATTATGATCTGCATTTACAGATTATATTTGAATAGATTAAGGGTTATAGTTAAAAACACGACTGCCAACCAAAAGGGTTCTGGTTCAAACCCAACACGGAATGATCCATGACTTTATAAGTCATGTTTTTCTATGTAAATGACAAGTGGTTCCCTTTCCTTGCATCTCTAGAACTGAGTGCAAATCCAATTGCAAACAGTGGGATTGACCCAGGGGCTTTTGACGACATGGCGACTCTCTACTTGAGAATAGCTGAAGCGAGGCTTACAGCTATCCCTAAAGGTACGTATTTACATGTTTTATGAAAATAAAATGAAAATAAATGAAAAAGTGCTTACAAATTTGTTGATGTAACCCACTTTCTTCTTCAAAATTAAATGCGTTACTTGCCATTTCCGAGTAAAAACTATTTCTACACACAAGTCTCATAATAGAGATGTTTATTCATCTAAATCCCACAGATTTGCCATCTTCCCTCACTGAACTTCACTTGGACTATAACAAGATTGCCAAAGTAGAGTCAGAGGATTTTTTGAGATTAAAAAGTCTACAAAGGTAAGGTAAACAAACTCCACCTTGTGGACAAAAAGAGAACACAACTTAAAGGCCGGTGTCTTCTACAGGCTGTGGCTTGACTTCAATCAAATCAAGTACGTGGAGAACGGAAGCCTCACTGCCATTTCCAAAGTCAGAGAAATTCATTTGGATAACAATAAACTGAAGAAAGTTCCTCCAGGCTTGAACAACCTGAAATATCTGCAGGTAAAACACAAATATGCACGCAATTGGAACATGGAGTACACATGACGCGCATGGAGATTTAATCGACTTCGCTTCCTCTTTTAGGTGGTGTACTTACATGCCAACAGCATCAGTTATGTTGGAGTAAATGACTTTTGCCCTTCGAGAACCCGGGTTAAGAAATCCCTCTACACTAGGATCAGTTTATATGCGAACCCAGTAAAATACTGGGAGATTCAGCCACCCACTTTTCGGTGCGTTTCCAGCCACAATTCGGTGCAACTGGGTAACCACAGAAAGTGAGTGAAACAGTACAGATGTGCACCATCTTGCCACTGGAGGGCAGCATTATAACTAGACATGAACTTCATCCTAATAAATTATCATTTCATGTCCTAATGGTGATGTACAGTACGTAATTTATCCAAAATCCAAGAGTATGCGCAGTGGCTACAGACTCGTTACTTGAATTTGGTGAGGATTTCGATGACTTTGAATTCCAGTAAAGACAGAATCAACTACACTGTGTGCAATAGTTACATAGGCTTTCATTATTAATGTTTACATTGAAATCTTTTCGACTTTATAATGACCGTAGAACCGTTTTAATTGCATATTTTCAGATCAGGTGCTAAATAAATTTGTCCCCATGTATTGAAGGTCTCTATTTTTTCTTAAAAAGGAACGACTGTCTAGAATCTAAGAAAAATAAATAAAATGTACAAGGCCAGTTTGTTTATTGTTCTACTTCTTGTATTTTAGAAAACGGGCATTATTCATTGGTGCTTCTAGTGATAACAACAAATCTAATATTGCATGCTAAATTTTCATTATATAACTTTTTATTCATTGCCAGTGTTTTCTCTGAAATATTGGACATAGACATTCTTGTCAGATCTCAGAAATTCTGATAAACTGATCTGTATGGACCACCGGGTTGGTTACAGTTTACACAACAGCGTCCCTGACATCTGCAAAACTGTACTTGTAGCAAGTGTTTTCTTAGCCAGCGGTGCTGTGTTATTTGTTTCCAATTCAGATCTTCTTGTTTCTTTAGAAAAATAAAGAAAAAATAAAACAGTACATCTGTTTGGCCTCAGAATGTGTACATCTGTCCAGCAATAAGACAAAATACCAGCAGATGGAGACTTGTGTAAGGATTGGGGGGGAAAAAACACTGCAGCAACTGGATAATTCAATAAAACCAGCAAAATAATGACTCCATGGAAGGATATTGGGTTTAATATAGGCAGGCACTAGTGATGTCTTGTTAAAATCAAGTTAAATCATTATGTTATATAACTATACAGGTATACAAACTGAATGAAGCATGGCAACCTGTAAACTCTATAGTGCTACAGAAATCAAACCAGTCCTGGACAATGTAATTGTAGCTCAACTTTGTCCATCATGTATACATGTTAATCAGACTACAAATTGGACTTCGCATTGTGCACTCGCTCTAAAAAACAAAGAGCGTGCACAGCGAATGCAACACTAGCAAAGTATACAATCACTCCGTATTAATTATTTCATTTTGCATTGAGACTATAGCTCAACTATATCTGGATTCCATTTTTTCCATTTTCATTTTTTAGTTTTAATGGTTCAATTAAAGTTAATTAATCAAAAAGCATGTCTACTTAATTGAAATCATAAAACACTTTTACATTTGATTTTTTTCTCAAATTCAGTTTTCCATTAATTGTCTACATTCCATTATAATGGTTTCATTAAATTTTAATAATCAAATGCATCTCTAAATAATTGATTTTATAAAAAAGAATTTATGATTATTTGATTTCTTTCTTTTTTTAAAGAAAATACTGTATTGTGTATTTCTATTTTTCTAGTAAATATTCCGCACAAAACATTTTTTAATAATAATTTTATTAGTAGTAGTAGTACTATCATTACATTAAGTAATATATTTCTGTCACAGTTTCTTCAAGTTCAACGGAACTTTTATTTTGACGGGTTGCTGTGAAAACCTAGGTTTTTGTATGTATATGATACGACGATAGTTTTTCACGAAAAGTGCTCAAGAAGAGACTCTCAGAGCAGTTCTAGAGATTATGTTCATATGTTCATGTACTCGCATATAAAGGCAGCAGAGGCTGAAAACAGCGAGCATCACGCGTGCTTCAATATGCGTGTAGTAAACGAATACACGCATCTGCAGCATTCATTCACACAGAGACATGCAGGATTTATATTTAAGTAGTATATTTGCAGCTTAATATTTAGACACTAGTCCATATTGAGTTTTGATTTAAATGTAATGATCTACTTTTTATGTATCCATCCACAATTTGGCATATTCAGTGACATTCTGCGTTATACAGTAAATTCCATTTTTATGACTGGATTCCGTGATTTCGTCTGCATTTTCCACATTGCGGAAATCATAGGGCCCTACAACTGTAACTGTACATGTAATACTTAATGATTCACTTATAAAGACAGTTACTTGCTGCCACCTACTGGTATAACAACACAAAAAGGTACAAACGCACAAACACAGACAAGTGGAGTAATAAATAGTAGTGTAAATAGTGGAGTAATATTACATAATTTATATTATTTAATAATTTTTTGTTGTTTTGTGTCCCTGGAACTTAATTTGGGTCTGAACGGGTTAAGAAGTGGGGAAAAAAACAACATAGAGGGGTGGAGGCTAGAGAGAGAGAGGCTCTGCTCAGGAAACATATGGAACAAATCTTCAGGTTGGCCTGATCTGCTGCTGCCACGTCTTGCATACCGGCGTCTCCAAAAAAACTCAACAACAGGTTTGGATCATTTAGGATCTCTGAGCCCCAGAAAACACCTGAGGGATTCGGACACACAGATTTGAAACGCTTTAAAGCTACACCAATACATCACCATTAGCGTAAACCCTCAGATGTGAACAATTCTGCACAGTTTCCACTTCTGTGATGAATCAATCATTATTACATATCTGATGTTATCAGATATTATTATAGTTTGATCCCTCAGATTAAATCAAACTTATTCTTCAATGTTACTTTTTTTTTTTTTTTTTTTTATAATGAGCTAGTCATTGGTCTTGGGGTCTCAAACAGTACATGAGGATGAACTCTTGCAAACGTGAAGTCAACTTGTGTAAAGTTTGAGCACATAGCTATGAAGAACTGAATCTTGGTCTAGTTTAGATCTTTCTTAAACACACCTCATGTTTTTTCCCCCATTTAATTTCCCTTCAGAGTAAATACCTTTGAACTAAGACAGAAAACAACCACCCAGCTTGTTTTTATCAGCCCATTTCAACAGGGCCACCAGATGACTTCCCTCCTCCGGAACATTTTCCATAAAAACTTTAAAACACTGTTTTGTTCAGACACACATTTGTGGATTCAGGGTATTTCAAAGTTTCAAATGGCCCATAAAATATAACTCATGGTACTTGCATGCAGGTACAACTATGACAAATGGTGTTTACAAGATTGAGACACTTATTTAACTGGAAAAATATCCCATATTCACCACACCGAACTTTCTTCAACTCTTCAACTTGTATAAGCTAACTTTAAATACAACTAATTAGAATAAACTATAGAATTAACAAACACCCATCGTTGAGATCAACAGGTATTGAAGCACTGCAGTAAAACTCAAATGTGATTGCAAACATGTATTTGCAATTCCTAGTCATGAAAGCATAATTGTAACAATTAAAATGCAATGCATGTGTGCATTTGCATATTTCCCAGAAGCAATAGTCGTTCTAATATTTGCACACTGCTAAAGAGCGTTGCCCATGCTTGTGTAGATTGCACACAATTGCTCATCTTTCCCAAACCTAGATGTTATTTTAAAGTCACATATTTACAACCAATAAGCCAGGCTGAAGTTTATCAAAGACTGAAAAATATGGCTTGCCAACACAATAAAGCTTTTATTTCACTCAGTTTTCACCCCCTTCCTCGAAAAAATGGCCCAAAAGAACCTCTTGGGATCGCAATCCTGACAGTTCTTTTTTTTGTCAGCCCACAGTAGCGTTCATGCTGCAGAGACTTCTCACCGTCTGCCATGTGGGCAGCAGCAAAAACAAATCTTCCAGCTGACAGAATGAGTGCTGAGGGGTCTGTCTAGCCAATTCTGAAAAACAAAAAAAACGCCACTCTGTAGACGGGTCATGAGAGACCGTCTGTGGTTTAACTCCGATACAGTACAAGCACTGGAAAAAGTAGTCATGTTGCAGAAGGCCTCCATAAAGTGAGCTAGAAATGTCTAAACCAATTAAATTGAACCCACTTAATTATCGCCAATGTGTTTCAGGCCAGTTTTGCCGACTGTCGTCTTCCTTCTCACTTAATAAATAATTTTTAAGGAACTCTGGCTAGTTCTGGTTTTCATTTACTATATACATTCCATATATAGTATAATATTTCTTATATAGAGATTAGAGACGGAGATCAGCTCCAATAGTGCGACACCTGTTATGAGTCTGGCCTTAATTTTGCGGGTTAAATTTTTACTGTCCACATGCAATAACGTGGACTGGATACTAGGCTATTCCTTCCAGAAGTATGTCTGGAAACTTCAACCTCACCTCAACGCAACAAAAGGGGAAAAGAATAATCAGATGAGACCACGAGGCTTTACTGAGGTCACCGAACACATGCAACCAAACGCTTCCAGAATCATTTCCACGGTAAAAGAGGCAGATCTCAATCTCTCCCCAAACGCCTGATGCTGCTGCGGGGGAAACCACAGAGTAATCGTTCACGCTCGTCCCAGGAGAAAAATATTTCCCCGCTTTAGGCAACAACGTTCAAGCCGAAGGGGTCCCCTGCTGCTGGGTTTCATCTCGGGCGCTCGGTGTTCACAATTTCACTCGGCCTCCCGCTGAGAGAATAACGACCCCACAGGTATGACATCATGATTTTAAAGATCGTACACTTACGAAATCAGGGGAGTTACTTTTATACTGATTTGTGAGATTTTATATAATTCAAATTCATGTCTGCAAAATGAACTGCTTTAAGCATGACTACAAATAAAGATATATTCATATTTCTCTTAAATGTTTAGCAACCTATATGCTAAATTCAATTAATTTATATCTAAAACTTAGTATAAGAAGAAACAGTTCATTTCAGAATTTAAAAAAAATGTGTTTAACTAAACAAATCTCTTATTTCTCACATTCAAAAGGCCAATTAAAAGGTAAACACTCCTCCAGATGTCGATTACTTTGATAGTGATTACTTTGATTAATGAAAACGAACTTCACATTATTTAGTGGAGAAACGTTAAAATCATAGCCAGCACGTCAAAGTTCTGCAGAAGACAAGAAAATTACTACAGAGAGGAACTCTGTCATACACACTGCAGTTACAGTAGTTAAATTAGATTTAAAAATTTTAACTCGCTGTATTTTTTGGATCCCTTTTCTAGCTGCTTTGCCAGCTCATATTATAACTGTGACCAAACTACATTTTTTAAGCGTAGGAGAACATTACATCAAAGAAAAATATTAATCCAAGAAGACAGAGTTCTTGTGTCCGTCTCTCCAAAATGGTTGTTTTTGTTTAGAAGTAAGAAAAAAAAAACATAAATACCTATTAATACTAGCTTAGTCAACCGCTGAGGTTTCACCTTCAGTAAAAACCCTGCTGAGATGATTGATCCCAGACATTACAACAGAAGAGAACGCTAAACAAATATCAACATTTACAGAAAAATGTCATATTTCCCAAAGTATGTGCAATTAAAGGTGTTTAGTCTTCTGTGAGAATACCAAACCGCTTAAGCAGAGCAAAAAAAAGTGGATAGAAACTTCTTGTTGAAGTCTTGAAATCTCATTTCGGATTATTTCAGCTGCAATCACTTTCTATTCACATTTCTATTTCTGTTTTTTTGGTGAAACCCAGTCCACATGAAAGAGTATTGTAATATAAGTTTGATATTACAATTATATCGATTATTTCAGTCAATTAAATCAATGTTATCTCAATGGCCAATAGCCAGATAGCCAAATGGCCAAGGCCGATATATCGGCTGATATTTGGCATTTTTCAAATATCAGTATCGGCCAATGAGTTTTTCTGTTTGGCCGATGCATTCGAGAAATTTATTTTGACGGTGCTAATAACGGCAGCGCCTGAGCACACAGTGCTCACCATAGACATAATAAATATTATTATTAAATTATGTCTATGGTGCTCACATTCTCCCTCTTGTTCGCCGTTGTCGTGAACAGTTGTCTAATACGGATAGAAGTCTGTCTAATAATCAGATAGAACTGTTAAACATAGGGATTAAAATGTATACAAAAAAGTATTATAATGATTGCTTTTATATTATTAGTAATAGAAAGGCAAACATTATAATACTTTCTCGTTTGCAGTCAGCATTCAGCATTTAAATCATTTAAACAAATCTTTGAATGGCTAATGAACATTTAATTTCACAAACCTTGCAAACTTAGCCAAATCCAGTTGTGAGATCTTGTGAAGTGTGCATGTGTCTTGTGAAGTCTGCGTGACTTTTGATGCGAATTGAATGCTTTAAACATTAAATTTGTGATTTCAAATTATGCTGCGCTTTATGCATTTGCCCACTATCATATTCATGTCATTTTCATTGCGTGCTGTAAAAAATATGGTTCCCAATGCACACAAACTTCCCAGAATACTGAGTGCTCTGCTGGTTACAGTGTTTACTTCCTTTTTAATTATATTTTAATTAAATATTTATTTATATGTTAAAATACTGTCATCTAAAGTATAAGTATGTTTATTTTACAAATTTATTTTTTAATCCATTTTCAAATGATTTCAAATGTCTTAAATATTAATTAAAATAAATACAATAATATCGGCTTTATACCGTCCACCCTGCTTTCCAAGATATCGGCATCGGCTGTCAAAAAACCAATATCGGTCGACCACTAAAATGCATAACATAAAATACACTAGGAGGGGAATAAACAAAGTTTAGCATTAGCATTCCTAATAATCTTGTTCTAATTATCAAAATACAATTAATTTTTTGTGTCTGTTGCAAACAGGTTAAAGGGAAATACCAACCAAACCATGACGCCATCACACATCTTGACAATACCGTCTCTGCTTTTGCTTTCTGGAGTTCTGGTACTTTCTCAAGACTATGAAGTTGACTATTCGGATTATGACACAGATGACTTTTCGCCTGAAGTTCCTCAACTTTCTGTACCTCAACAACCTGATTACGATACCCTACTAATGTATTCGTACGAATGTGCCAGCGAGTGTTTCTGCCCCTCGTCCTATCCTATTGCCATGTATTGCAACCAACGAAATCTCAAGGCGATTCCCAATGTCCCTAGACACATCCGCCACTTGTACATCCAGCATAACGACATAGAAGAGATAACTTCAAAGCCTTTCATTAATGCCACGTCCCTGAGGGAAATCAACCTCAGCTACAACAAGATCCAATCATCTAAGGTGGATAAAGATGTCTTTAGTGTACTCAAGGAACTCATTCACTTACACCTTGAGCATAATAATCTGGAAGACATTCCTTCTCCTCTGCCAAAAACTCTTAAGAGACTTCATCTGGGCTTTAATAAAATTTCAAAGATACCAGCTGACGCCACACGCGAGCTTACGAAACTTACAGTGCTGGATTTGTGCAGCAACAAACTAACAGATGCAGGTATTAAAGGAAAGATCCTATCTGGCATGAAGAGCCTCATGCAAATCAACATGTGCAACAATAAGCTCAAGTCCATGCCAGCAGACCTTCCAGAATCGATCCAGCAGATATCACTGGAAAACAACTCAATCGTCTCCATACCGGAGGGATACTTTAAGAAGACTCCTAATCTTTTGTCCCTTCGCATGCCGCACAATAAACTCAAATCAGTTGCATACAGTGCCTTTAACCTGTCCAAACTGATGGAGCTCCATTTGGGCCATAACCAGCTCTCCAAACCTTTTTTTGTTCCCAGGACCTTGGAACATCTTTATCTAAACCACAATGACTTTAAAGGTAGGATTAAACTTAAAGGCACAAATGCTGTAGAATAAAACATGAAGATCTCTTCAAGAAATGTTAACCACATCCTTAATTTACTTAAATAATGAGATATGTCTCTTTGCAGATCTGAATATCTCTCTGATGTGTCCATCACTGGATCTTGGCAACCCTAACATGCTGACCTATATACGTCTCGACAACAATAAGCTGAGAGGACCAGTGGACTACTACGCTTACAGATGTTTCCCAAGGCTGATAATGATATTTTACGGAAACCAAAGGAAGGACGATGAAGAGGACTCTGAAACCAAAAAATATGAAAAACCCGAACGACCAAAGGCAACAAGGCTATCGACTTGATCAAATAGATAGATTTTTGAGATGCGTCCTAGTTCAACACACCAAACTATTCATTATTCAAAGGATAAAGGAGGATTTATAATATTGAAATATTATTGAAAATACATATATTAGTAAACATTCAGTTCATTTCTGCTTGAACATTCTATTTGATTTTCTGCTTGCATGGTTATGCATCTATGCATCTCAATCAGCATAAAATTTGGGCAAAACTGAATTATGTATGGAAAGTTCTGATTTAAAGTTTGCTTTGTTTTGCGCAGCGTCACTTTTCTCTCCATAAATACAATATAAAGCATATATCTACACTAATACACTGCATTGCAATGCATGTGAATTCCTGCAAATGTAATAAATAACAAAGCTACTCTTTTTTTCTTGTGAAATTACTGTAAAACTCTACTGAAGCTGGAAAAGTATAAGTATCCAACATAAAGCAAAAAGAAAAATAAACAATATAGCAATGCTACTGCATGCAAATATAATGACAGCCCATTAGTTTAATGAAATAAACATCCTGTAATGTCATTTTTGGGCACTATAATTTAAAGACTCACCAGATGGTGGCATTTATTGGTAGACTTAATTTGGTTCACTCAAAAATGAAAATTTTATCATTCACCATCATGTCATTCCAAACCTGCAACTCTGTGTCCTAACTATACGCGACGCAACAAGACTCCAGCGACAAACAATTTGGCTGTCCACACCAGACATAATACGACCTTTTTAAACCTTTTTAACATCATTAAATGTACATACTGAAAGACTGATACCATCTTTGTTCTGGAATTCAGTTGTGGGTTCGCATTGAGTTCGCAGTTTTAACATACGTGTTTGCTTGAATTGATTTTCAAGATCTGAGGCAAACTATGTTGTTACTTTCATTATGGCTATAAATGTGATGCAACATTATATTCAAACTCACATTAGACACTTTTAACATTGAATAAAGCACATAATCAGTACCTGAGATTATCATTGTCATAGTTTGTATGCAGTGTTGGGGAGTAACTAGTTACATGTAACAGAATTACGTAATTTAATTACAAAATAAAAGTAAATGTAATTAGTTACAGCTACTAAGAAAAAATGTGTAATTAAATTACAGTTACTTATGAAAATGTTAAGGATTACAAAAGGGGTTACGTTTAATTTTAATTTTTTCACACACACTCCCACGTACAGATTTAATCGATTTCTTTCATAAATTGCAGTGACTGCTCTAAAATATGAATCAGCAATGTTTCAGAAATTTATAACATGCTTATCTGATAACTCTTATACGTATTTTCTATATGGGTTTGTATATGCTTAATTGTTTAAGATTAACTGTTTTTCCAAGGCATTGTTAGATTCCCGTGTATCCTGTCATAGCTATGCAAAGATTTGATAAAAAAAAAAAAAAAACAGTATCATAGCTATTAAACTATTTCTTGTTATGATTTTAAATCTGTATTTAAACTCAGAATGATTTTAAAGTAAGTCTGATTGTGTGGTGGCTGTGCTTCAAACGGGACATCAAATGCCCAAGTTGGTATGATTCCACAAGTTGGTATGATTCTTTAGGGTATTCTTGAAATGGTCTCAGTGGTCATGAACAACAACACCCTTTTTACCTTGTCAAAAACAGCTCTGTTTACAGCGACTCATTTCGGTGCATAACTCTTTACATGCTAATGAGCTCTGCTCACCCCCTTACTACCTTTCTGGGCCTTGAACGTGTCAGTTGCACTGCTGTCTATGCAGGGTCAGAAAGCTCTCTGATTTTATCAAAACGGATTTGGAACAACATGAGGGTGAGTAATAAGTAAAAAGAAAATAAGTATTTTTGCACCTTTTACACACCAGTTTTTTAGTGTAGAAGACTTATGTTTAAATATTTGGAATCCTCCAAATCAAGTCATGTGGTTAAGAAACCACCCTGACAGAGAAATTAACCACAGAGGATCAGCAGTGTAAAAACATTTCTAAGTATCTGGCCCTTTTCCTAGTATAGTAACTTTTTACAGGTTGGCAGTAATTGTTAACACACCTATAATATTATTCATACTCAATTTCCATCTCTTACAAGTTTATTTCCAAAGGGCCCGAGGTGCCTTTCGTCTTGTCTTAAGGTGCAAAAAGGAGAGTAAATCATTCACATGTTTCCTATTAAACATGTTTTTCTTCACTGTAATCTTTAAGTGTCTGTTTTATAGAGGAGCTCTGTTGTACTTTTGTAATGCATTGTATTTGGTTTTAATGAAATGTATATAGTCAAACTTGTAAATTACACATACAAACTGAAAACGTTTAATCACAGTTGGGATACGTAAAGATGGACAATTAGAATTAAAGAATTTGTTAAATTCCGACCTGATCTATCCTAATGTCCCATTATCTACCCCAATTACCACTGTCCACCCATTATCTTGTTGCAGATTCCTGCAGAACTAATCCAGCTACTTTTTTTTTTTTTCTAGTGAATGTACTGTAAAATGCTCTCAAAGCTGGATCCAACATGAAGCCAAAATTAAAATGAACAATATAGCAAGGCTATTGAAAGATAGACAACTATAATCAAAGAATCTGGACCCGAACTATCCTAATGTCCGGTCACATTTCTGTGTTACCATTGTCCTCCCACTGTCTCGTTGCTTTTCTTGCTTCTCTGAGAAGTTTAAAGATTTATTAGCAAAGCACAGAATGAAAGAAGAGCCAAACATGCCTCAATATTCCAAGAGATCAGCACACATAAAATTCTGAGCTACAAAGCAAAACTAACAATCCTTTTCATTGCCTTCTGCTCTGTTTTACGAACTTTTTTTCCCCAGTGGACCACAAACATGGCCAAACCCTGCAGGCAACACAGTGGTCTGATCAGCTCAGATGGGAATGCGAAGGGTTAAGGTCTGTTCCATAAACTCCCACTTAAGGATCTCCTCTGGCAGCCTGTGGTGGGGCTTAAAATCCTGATTTGACAAATCACATTTTACTCACAGGCACCAAGAAAATAGCCAACCACTGCCTGCATTGCGCTTCTGCTCTTTAACGTGGCAGAACACATCCCAGAGTCTTTAGATACAATGGGGACGAGGCTGCTAATGCTCATATCAGCAGTCATATTTGCATCATGGGTGCTCTCAGCATCTGGTGCACACTATCACACTCACAGGCATCACAGACTGGAGGATGTAGCACTTACGGAGGAAATCGATGTAAGGGCACAGAGGAATAAGGTAAATTTTGTATTTTTATTCCATCATTGATTGTTATTTTACACAAGGGCTGACAGAACAGATTATTTAGAAATGGGTTTGTTTTTGTCTACTGCTTGTCCAATTTATATAGGCTTTTTTTAAATTTTGGGTTAATTTGATTTCATTTGTATTTAGCTTAATTGAACTTGTTCCAATTTCAACATTTAACTAAGCCATATCTGACATTAAATCTAATGCAATATTTAAAATTTATATAAAAAAAAAATACATCCATTATAATTAAAAATCGCCTACAATAAAATATAAAATGCAATAAATAAATATTATATATATATATATATATATATATATATGTGTGTGTATGTATACACACACACACGTATACGTAAACATGAACATAAGCAAGTAAAAATAAACATAAAATGTGTTTGTATGTGTGTACTGTGTATATATATATATATATATATATATATATATATATATATGCATATAATATAAAAACATGTAATATATAATATAAAACTAACCAATCAACAAAAACATGTCACTAAATATTTAGTACTAAGATTATTACTTACAGCATTGCAACCGATTTAAAATATATATATATTTTATTTTAATTAATACTGTACATTGTAACTCATGATTCAAAACTACGTTTATTCACATTTTCTGTAAGCTAAGTTACTTTTAAAATGTTTTTGCTTTAGCTTAACTAAATTATACCCCACATTTACAGGTCTACATATGTTACATTTCCACCATTAAACCAGATTACTTCGGTTTTGAAACCGTACAGTTTTGTTCAAATAAACAAAACTCAACAGCTGCCCGGCACTGTGTGGAAGCTCTCTGATTAGTCAGCAATCCGTTCTGGAGTTCCCTCAGGCTCAAATTCTCCCACCCACAGCTTTACGCTAACTCATGGGGTCAGACACTGTCAGGGTGATTTAACAGACGCCTGAAGACACACAGGGCCAAACAGATGCTCGTCCCAACAAGCCAAAAGAGATAACAGTTATTCATGAACAGGATGTAAAAGTAGTAGTTTACTCAAAAAATAAGTTGTCATCATTTTCTCACCCTCATGTTATGACTTTTTCTTTTGTCCATGAAACATAAAAGATGTTTTCCATGCATCAATAACAAACAGTGATTAAAGCTTCCAATCTTTAAAAAGAATGCAAATATGCCTAAAAAGCGTCATGAATATTTCCCTTACAACTCATGTGCTTTATTTCACGTCTTCTGATGCAATACAAGAGCTTTCCGTGATGAAAAGATACAAGTCATTATTCAGAAAAGAACATTGTCTGTCTTCGGCACTTGAAAAAACAGCCATGTTTTTGAATGTTACTCAATGATCCAGATGCAACGGTAAACAGAATATTGTCGGTGAATAAGATAAATGTCTTTTTTCATGTAAAGCTCTCAAAATGGCTTCAATAGACTTTCAAAAGTTCACTCTTTTTATTCTTTTATGGTTTTATGAAACTTGACGACTTCAGTTATCCTTTATTGTATCTGAATACACAGAATTCCTCCGTTTGTGGTCTACTGAAGAAAGTCATTCAGGTATGGAAGCTTGTTTCCGCTACTGAATAAAAATGTAAAAAATGACTTTTTATCTCACAATTTAGACTTTCCGTGACTTTTTTCTAGTTCTAAAGTCAGAATTGCATGATATAAACTCTAAATTTAGAACACAATTCAAATTTTTTCTCACAATTTTGAGTTTTTATATCTTGCTATGCTTGTGAGATATAAAATCGCAATAGTAAGAAAATAATGGGTTTTAAACTTGTGAGGAAAAAGTCAGAATCGCAAGATATAACCATGCCATTGTGACAAAATGTCAGAATTACCTCTTTTATTTTGTGGCGGAAACAGGCTTCCATATACAGGTTTGCATACTGAATAAAAAATAAAAAAATTAATTAAAAAAAAGGAAATTGCAACTTTTTATCTCACAATTCTGACTTTTTTCTTGCAATACAGACTTTTTCTCAGAATTGTGAGATATAAGATGTGTGAGATAGTGCAAGTTATAAAGTCCAATCCTGAGAGGGAAAAAGACTGATATTTTCTCATAATTGCGAGTTTATATCTCACAATTCTGAGTTTTTTTGCGGAATTGCAAGTTTATGTCTCGCAATTCCGAGAAAAAGATTCAGAATTGCGAGGTATAAATTTGCAATTGCGAGAAAAAAAGGCAGAACTGTGAGATAAAAAGCCACAATTACATTTTTTTTTATTCAGTGGCGGAAACAGGCTTCCATAGGTTTGAAGAAACATTACAACAGAAAATGTATCTTTGAGCGAACTTTTTGTTTGACATTAATGCAAAGGCTGGGAAGCTTTTAATAAAAATACAAGCTGTTCAACCTGAATGTGGCATTCTTGTCAAAAAACCAAATGTACCAACTAATGAAGCCATTTTACAGAGAGAGACAGATGACAGCTACGCGCTTCTGCCTGCCGACACCCCCGATGACTCTGGCTCAATGCCACCTGGAGGAGACCCTTCAGGTAATGAACAACTGACGCCTGGTCAGCTGTCTATAAGGAATGAGTGATGGGCTCTTTTTAAAAACCACATGTTGCTCACAAGAGCCTTTATTTGTTCATGAGCTATGTCTATGGGAGTGGCAAGTGGTAAAGAAAAGAAGCAATGTGTGTTTGCCTATCCACCTAGTTTCATTAACTTGCCTGTTTTGAATAAAATCTTGTTCATGTTCCAGACCTTCCAACTTGTCTGCTGTGTGTGTGTCTAACTGGATCGGTCTACTGCGAGGAGGTCGACCCAGATATGACAGCAGTGCCTGCTCTGCCAAAGGAGACAAACTACCTCTACGCTCGGTACAACAAGATAAAAAAGATAACAGCCAAAGATTTTGGAGATATCGGTGAGTTCTACCTGACTTGACTTGCTCTGACATTCTCGTTGACCGCACTTTTCTGTTGAAGGAACAAATACAATTCTTGTGGACAGGATAAGGGATTACCCCAAAGGAGAGCAGGAGGCAAACAGCTGCTTCTTTTCAGAAACAACCCAGAATCCATTTCACTCAAAAGATTTCCAAATGTTAAGGGACATGATATACAAACCACAATGTGATCGCATGAGATTGCGAGTTCTTCCGTTGCGTAAAGACATTGATCACATTTCTGAATCACAACATCCTTCAAAACACGCGTGTTGACAAAAACTTGCACATGTGGTAAACTACTCTGTTTGCAGCAGTGCGTCATGGGTACAACAAAGTTAGCTAGAGGGAGAAGTAAGCGCTTTCAGGGGTCTCATGCATCAAAGGCTTTCAAAACCCTGTAATATTGTCTTATAAACCAAAATGAACAGAAAACCACCATAACTAACAAACAGACGTGCAGTCCTCTACTGCCAAAATTTATTTGATCATTTGTTGAATATATACAGGATATGCACAGTTGATGCTAATAAAATACACACATACACATACACAAATTGTGTAATTTCTAAGCTAAATTGTCCAGGTGTTTAATATACGTTGCTTAAACTTCACATTATCAATTTAATGCTCTTCTGTCCATTTCCATTTATCTACTGTAGCGACTCTGAAGAGAATCGACTTCACTGGAAACATCATTTCTGAGATTGAAGACGGTGCGTTTGCTAAGCTTACCATGCTAGAGGAGCTCTCTAGCCGAAAACCAGCTGGTCAAGTTACCAATACTACCGGCGAAATTAGTCTCCTTCAATGCTAATCACAACAAACTGAGGACCAAAGGAATCAAGTCAAATGCTTTCAAGGTAATGAGCCACAAATTACACTACCTGTTTGAAAACACTACTAGCCAACCCACAACTAGGGCTGCACGATTAATCGAACATGATTAATCGCGATTGTCATGCACAGTTTGTCAGTAAAGCTGGTTCTGTGATTAGTAGTAAATGTCCATCACCTGCTTTCAGGTGGAGCAGCATTTACTACACAAAGCCGTAGTAAATTAGTCGTTATTAGTCACGCTGAATCAATGAAAGCATTTAAATTTTCTGTTTATTCAGCAACGGCTATAGGCATTTCCTGGATTTCTTCTTTGAGGCATATTTGGACTTTCCGCGCAAGAGTGCCCTCCGCCCTTCAGATGGAGATTTACTACTGATCACAAAACCGTGCTTCACTGAAAGATACGCACGACAATCGCAGCTTCTGTCTAATCACGATTTCATGTCGATTTATCGTGCAGCCCTACCCACAGCCTTTTGTTTTTGGGCTTGCTACTTGTTTTTTTAGACGTTCTGAAGTGACTTTTTAAAGGCCTTAATTTCTAGAAAGAATACCTTACCGAATTGAATTAAGCAAGACAAAAACAGCCTTATTTGTCTATACCCTTTTGCTCTCAAAATTCCGACTTAGAATTCTGATCTTCTTCGCTTCCAGAAATTAAGCAAATTGGCACATCTGTATCTTGCTCACAATGAACTGGAGGCTGTTCCTCTCATTCCAGAGACTGTCCGCACACTTCACCTTCAGGTTAGGAAGTTGTTTTGCTTGCCAACACTGCACAAAAATCATACAAAAATTATTACAAAACCAACAACGTATTGAAAGAACTCTAAACCTCTCTACTGCTGTGTTTTCAGAACAATAACATTTCAAGCGTGACCGTGGACACCTTCTGCAAAAGTAACGACACATACTACATCCGCCCCAACATGAACGAGATCCGTATGGATGGAAATCCCGTCGTCCTCGGCCAGTACCCCACCAGTTTCATATGCCTGCAGGCTCTGCCAATTGGGCGATACTAATGAAAACCGAATCAAAGGTACTCCGCAGTGAGAAGTCCTTGGATAGCCAATGATGATGGCTAAAACCAAGAAGCAAAAATCATTCAATCTCCTGGTGCCTGAGCACAGACGATTGTACAAAAAGTTAATACCATGAGAATATGTATTATGTATCTAATTATGTAACAGCTGCCCAAACACTTAGATTTCCTTTTGATAATGACTTTGTAGATGAACCTAAACCACAAGTCTTTGAAAGAATAACTTTATATCCATTGTAAATAACCACTGGAGGCTACTGCTTAGTAAAATGTGAGATCATGAAAAGCTGCAGTCAAGCTTCTAGTATTCCTCAGAACTCTGTGAATTTCTGACACTTTCTAGTACTGTTAAAATGTCTTACTTTGGCTGAAATTAAGATGCCTGCTAAGTTAAATAGACGGCAAGGAACTCATTCCAAGTTCCAAGTCACTGATCTTTCCCAGCTGACTTTTACTTTAATATTTTGAATATTATTTATATGCTAAATTTGTAATTACTACCTATGTGTGAATTAAACATGAATAGACTGTACAGTAAAACATTGTATGAAATCAACATGTAATGTTCACTTTAGTTGTTCAAATACACTTTTTTTCTAAAAACTTGTGACTGGTCTGCTTTTATCTTTTATAACAACTATGTCAGACAGCAGTTACAGCAAAGAAAAAAACGCAGTTCCAAAAAGAGACCAAAACAACTGTCTGCAAATTGCAAACCAATCAAACCCAAAGATTGTGCATGCAGAAAGTTCTGGAAAAAGTGGGGTGATATTGTTCCATTCAGCTGGCCAAATTGGCAGCCATTACAGCACAATGGTCCAAGCAAATAATGGAATGTTTTTCATACTGACTCAAAGGCTTCATTCCCAAACTTTCACTGCCATCAAGTCATGGAATTTGTTCCCAATCTGGCATTCAGCAATCTTTCTCATACTTATGAAAGTCTTATGATGTGTGCATATTAGGGGGAACTACGAATAAAAACCTTACAAGATGATGAATAAAAATGGAGAACTTTGCAATTCCAGGTAGAATCTTTGAAATGTATATTTTTCTCAAAGAAATTCAATAAATCTATGAAATCAGGTGTCTTTGTTTTGGCTAGACATTGGTCTAAATAATCATATTCCTTCTATAACTTATTACAGTATTAAAGTCCCCCTGTAGTCAAAAATTTTCAATCATCTTTGATCATCAAAATCATATATTTAAATGTTTTTTTCTTGTGAAAATAATTTTCTCATACCTTAAAATAGCTTGAAAGTTACTCTACACCCTTGCTTCATTTACTTTACGCGGATCTATGAATACGCAAATTAGCCCCGCCTCCACTCAGTTACACCAGCCAGGGACTTCTGATCCACGGATAATGACTGATAAAACTGTTTTTAGTGTGGACAACTACAGTGGATACTGTACAATTTGTTAAAGGGATACTCCACCCCAAAATGAAAATTTTGTCATTAATCACTTACCCCCATGTCGTTCCAAACCCGTAAAAGCTTCGTTCGTCTTCGGAACACAATTTAAGATCCAGCGGACACTCTCTAAAATGGCGCTATGCTGACGCAGAGGAGACGAATTGTTTTTTTTTTTGTTCGTTTTTTTTTTCTTTGCGTACAAAAAGTATTCTTGTAGCTTCATAGCATTACGGTTGAACCACTGATGGCAGATGGAGTATTCTGACGATGTTTTTTACACTTTTCTGGGCCTTGACAGTGTTAATTGTTTGGCAGTCAATGGGACAGTCACACGCCTCCCGGTTTTCATCTAAAATATCTTAAATTGTGTTCCGAAGACGAACAAAGCTTTTACGGGTTTGGAACGACATGGGGGGTAAGTGATTAATGACAAAACTTTCATTTTGGGGTGGAGTAACCCTATAAAGTTACTTAATTGACAATGTTGTGTCCTCAAAATGCCTTGAAGACGGGAGAGGTGGGTCTGACTCCGGGCTACTTTTACGTTGCTGTGGGTTATTATTCAAGTTAGCGGTTCTAAATAGACTTTAAACTATGACTTAATGGGTTTTTTGCTCTATTTTATTTTTGGTTTTGTGCTGCTAATATTAGTATTTTTTGCATGCGATCTCTATGCTAATTTTTACCTTGAGACACTGGGGGATGCACGCCACGTTTGTACAAATGGAGAGAGGGAGGCATAATACATCACTGCTACATTATCACGATAACACTGGCTAAATTATTGTGCAAATATCAAATTAGACACACTGTACTGACAAAACACAAGAAAAATAAACTTACTGGTTGATCTGCATTTTGGTTCTGCAAGGAATCTACCCCTTGACATGATTTTTTATTGAATTTTGTGACAGCAAAAAAAAAAGGGCTGTTTCAAACCGCGTTTCTGGGACAACCTTTGGGAAACTACAATTTTAAGGAGAAAATACTCAGCAATGGTGTTGATTAATGGATTGGCACAAGGTTTGTCTAAAAGCATATTAAAAACACCACACATACAAATAAACAACTTAAAAAGCTTGATTTTCACTACAGGGGGACTTTAACTTATTATATTACATGGCTCTTTGAAAGTTATAGGAACAAAAAAGCCAAAATGGCATTACTCAAAATGCTTAAATTGAATACATACTTTACAAACAACAACAAAAGTACAATAAAGTGATTTGAAAAGTCTGAATACTATGCCGCAACCAACTGAATAATGGTGCCACAACCAATAAAATAACTTTTATCCCCAAAATGTAGTCCCCATTTTGGCAAGTTTGTGTGTAGCAGCCACTGGAGTTTGATAAAAGTCACAATTACTTTCATGATCAATCATTGCTGTCATTTCTAAGTACTCAAGAATTGTGCCCATACATAGTTGGTTGAGGACCTTATTCCCTGCTTCTATTGCTGGTTACCTGAAAGTGCTGAAACGTTTGACGCCTCTCCTCAGATCTCTCAGAGAACGTCCTCAAGGTCCTGAAGAACAAGAGAAGATCTTTTGTGTCCTCCACTCTGCAAACAAAACAGTAGTTACATTAATACCCCAGAAAACCCATCACTGTATTGCTCACTTTGGTAAAAGATACATTCTAATTGGAGACTGTCTTATTTGATGAAAAACATGACATGGGAATGTCATCCTTAATGTAAAATTCAGCATACAATATAGAAGGATAAACTGTGTATTTGCGTTTAATCCCCTTCACAGTCTGACGTTACGAGACATTGTGAGATTTTCCATAGATTTACTAGGGGCCCAGAAACTGTGGCACAGAACACAACTTTCCATGACTCTTGAGTCTTGTCTGTGAAAGGCCGGTGTTGTAATGAGTGATGGAAAAATGGTAAGTCTCTCAAAACTAAATGGATCCACTCCAAGAGTAAAAGACAGCAGCTTAATGGCAAGAGCCGGAGAAAAGGCTCCCTGAGAATATCTAAACACCAGACAATTAACGTACTTTTTGGATCTGGGTGAGCTAAAAGTTTACAAACATTAATCAACCATCTGGTTTGACTGACGTCTTGCGCTGTTTAACAGAAACCACAGACAAATCACCCTCGCCGACGGATCTCATTTTGTAATGTGGGCAATTTCCATCATATGCATTTCAGATTTGTTGATTGGGGACCTTGAATCTGAAAAAGTCATTTTAAACCATGCTTTCCTAGAATGCTAACCTTTTAAGTTTGACAGACTAAACATTGAATGCCAGGATCGCTCTAAAGACCGATTAATGGCAAATCAATGTTTGGCTCCTTTGTATAATTTCACTAAATTTTTCCTTCAGTTTTTCTCATTTGCCTGGTTAGGCTGCCAAGAACCTGTGGTATGTACTAATATTAGACATATAGGTTCCAAAAAACACATTTATTATGTCTACCTGTGTGGTTGTGCTTCGTTTCAAACTTCACAATCATCAAAAATCAACGCATCAACAACAGAACAAAAGTTGTAAACTTGACTATAGAGTATACAGTAATGATAGCATAAAAACTCAAAGTTTTAGCACTTTAAAACTTTCTCCCCAGACATGCCTGAATCCACTTATGTACCGGACCACAAGAGTGCTCAAAAAATTCTTCTTAAGTTTACATGAACCATAATGGTTATAAAATGCGTCTTCCTGAGACGCAGAGACAACTCAGACTTATGCGAGAATCATTATCTCCAGTATTTTTCCGACTCTCTCGTGCCAGGACAGACTCTCAGACCAGACAATATGATCCAGATGTACATTCAGCGACCAGGAGGCTGGCTGCACTTTAGAAACAGACCCAAACAAATTGCCGCCAAAACAGCAGCATTACTTCAAACTGTAATTTGTCATCCCAGCCAAAAAATCCTGTGACTAAGTGGAACAACTGTAGGAGATCTTATATTATGTCTTCTGAAAACAAAACTCTGAAATTTAAACAAATTCATTAGTAATTCAAACATATAAATCTAATGCATTCACATTTAAAGTAATTTTTAATAGATTGAGAGATCTACACTGGTAACCAGAGGGTTGTTGGTTTGAATATCTGGAAAAAAGGTGTATTAATGGGATATTTTACCGAAAAATGATAATTAGCCCATGATTTACTCACCCTCAAGCCATCCTAGGTGTATATGACTTTCTTCTTTCGGACAAATACAATCAGAGTTATATTAAAAAATGTCCTGGCTCTTCCAAGCTTTATAATGGCAGTGAATGGCTGTTGATATTCAATAATCCAATAGAAGTCCAGCAAAGTGCATCCATCCATTATTTAAAAAAACAGTGCTCCAAATGGCTCTGGTGGGGGATTAATAAAGGCCTTCTGAAGCGAATCAATGTGTTTGTGTAAGAAAAATACCCATATTTAAAACTTTATAAACCATCATCTCTTACTTCCGCTAACTGTCGTACATGTGTTCACGAGAGCGTGGCGTTCCAGCAGATGACGTAGGACACAGGCGTAGCATAAGCTCCGTGAGAATATGCTAGTTTTTCGAGAACTAGGTTTTGTTTACAGGAGCAAAGGAAAGCAAGTCTCCTCTTGGCTTATATCAAAATCCTCTGACATTTTTCTTTACAAATCTTCATTTTGTACTACTAATTCATGACCAGTGTTTTGTTTTGCTCTCCTCTGTGCTTCCGTGTTCAGCACTTCTCATTGGAGCCTACGCTACGCTACGTCACTCTCTTGTGTTTTTGCATACGACAGTTAGCAAAAGCTAGAGATTGCGGTTTATAAAGTTTTAAATATGGATATATTTCTCGCACAAACACATCGATTTGCTTCAGGAGGCCATTATTAACCCCTTGGAGCCATGTGGAACACTTTTTATGATGGATGGATGCACTTTATTGGACTTCTATTGGACTATTGAATATCAGCAGCCCTTCAGTGCTATTATAAAGCTTGAAAGAGCCAGGACATTTTTTAACATAACTCCGATTGTATTCGTCTGAAAGAAGTCATATCGAGGGGTGAGAACCAGAACGGCGTAAGTGACATTTTTGGTGAAATGGAGATATAAATATCAAATGAAAGCTCTTAATGAGCTCTTTCTACTGGCAAAAGTACTGTCATTTATGAGTGTACAAATTTTTATTATAAACAATTAGGGGTGTAAATCGGATGGTTCGTCACGATACGATACGATACGATATCGATTATCATACACAGCGATGCGATATTTGCCGATACCTCAAAAGATTCTACGATACGATTTCAATTCCATTCGATACAGGAGTATATCGGTCGATATATCGATATTATGATATTATATACCTATTTTAAACAGCCATCTACACTTTTATTAACTCACAAATGCAACGAAAATATACTGTATAACATGAACATGTATCTGAAATTTTCACATCCTGTACATCAATTGGGACATTTACAACAAAAAAATAGGTCTATACACTTTTTTTTTTTAATAATAAAGAAAATAAACAATTGGAAAAACAATTATGGCTGCTACTATGGGCTCAGTGCTAAAAATCTTTTCTACAGATAACCAAATTACAAGCAATAGCAGAAAATAAATACAATAGAACAAAGACACAGTTCAATAAACAGTGCTTTTCAGGTTTTTCAGCTCAGTCTAAAATACATTTTCAGGTACACTACAGAAATGTAATAATCAAATGTAAAATAACTTCATAGTCTTCACTGTATAAATTAAATATAAATTAATCATTTTCAATGTTACAAAGGTTATTTAATCAGGAGCAGTGAGCACTTGAATTTTTCTTTGACAGCATTAGATTTATTATTAGTTTGCTTTCACTTTAAGAACGAAAGCACAGATTTAATATACTGATACACATGTGTTTTCTTTCACAACTGTTTACGTTAAGATATATGCCTAACCGACTCTGTTTACTAGGATATTCGCCAAAACGCGTATTTCGATGTAATTTTGTCTGTATTTATTCATCCATGCACAAAAAAGCAGAAGAGAGCTCAAATTAGTATTCGCACGGTGTAGACGGGGCTGTCTGTGTGCATGCGCTTCAGATGTGTGCGCAGAAAACTTCTCACACAGCACTCGACTGTTCCGCCAACAATCCATATCGATGAATCGTTACACCCCTATAAACAATTGAAATCAGTACACAAAGTCAGATCAAACTATGGTAAAATTTTTGTTTTGGCTCTCCTGTAAAGTCACTTACGCCTTTCTGGTTCTCACCCCTCGATATGGCTTGAGGGTGAGTAAAAAAATGGGGCAATTTTCATTTTTGGGTGAACTATCCCTTTAACAGTTACCAAGTACCATAAAGCTACAGATATTGTATGACATGAAAGGATAAACCTAGCACCTGGATAACAAATTGACCATAAGATCAATAGAAGTCACAGGTTCAGACCTCAGCTCTCTTTTTCTTCAAGTGTATTGCAAGGATGCTGTACAAGTACAACACATAATCTAAATAGCCTTAACTTTCTAATTATCTTGGCTGTTCTCTCTGCAGATTGCTGGATACTTCAACATCAAAAGATGTTACTTTAATGGGAAGTGGTGTGCTGTACTTGTTCAAGTAATAATAGAAGACAGAACTGTGCTTTAAACCACAGGAATGTTTACATTATAAATCAACAGATAAACCAAATAAATCTACCTAGGACAACAATGGCTTTCATCCCTGAGGTGTCTGCTGGAGTTGTACAGACTGTCCTGCCTTACACAATCCAGAGTAACCTACAGGTGGTCCACGTGTTCACTTTTTACAGTGCACACACTGTGGGGTGCTGTTAGCTGTCAATGACTTGCTGGTGCCATTTGTTGACAGTTTAATGAGCGGGACATGTTACGGACCGCCACCACAGCACTTTTAAACATTAAATCCACACATCATTATGTTGGGTGCAGCGTTCTTCTGGACTCAAATGACTGAACCTCATTACAGCACAAGCAGAGCAACCATCTATAGCTTGCCTTGAAGCTGCTCTGTAGGAGCTTTACCACAAAAATAAAACAAAATATAATGGAACAGAACAAAAATAGGGTAAACGTACCTTTTAAGCTCACGTACCCATTAAGCACACTTCCATTTTTGAGATCAGATTATAAAGAGAAAAAATTATTTATTATCCTACTTGATGTCTTAACCAATTGATATGTTTGTTACTATATACCTCCTGTAATTTCAAGTCAATCAGATCATTGCACACTGAGATATGGGTCTCCATGTGTTCACACTGTCTGGCGGCCATTTTGAAAGCAGTCTAAAAACTTTCACCAAAAGAGGAGCCCCTTAAATGTGCATTTTTTTTAGATGTTTAAGCCTTTATTTTGGGTAAGTTTCACTACTTATTGTAAAATTAAGAGATTAATGTTCAGACTTTTGCATATTATAACCTGGAACTTGGATGTAGGAAATAATTACATTAGATTCAAAAGATAGTTGTAGCAACATAGCGCAGATGCTACAGAACACAGTTAGCTGACTAGCTGTATAAGATTGTGTGCTACGCTAACAAATTACTTCACAGGCATTACTGGCGTGTACTTTTACATCCATAATATTATAAATTGACAGTTTATTGCTGGCCTGTGGTTTTACAGTGCTGTAATTTTTAAAGATTTCATATTATTTTAAGGTGAGCTTAAGTGCTTCAGTGTGACATCAATAAGAAAAAGTATAATTTCATAGATATTTTTAATAATAGTTGTTCATATTCAAATATGTATGAACTTAATACATGACCTAGACTATTTATTTAGCACAAATCCTGTCATTTTAATAAATATTACATGAAATGTATTAAAAATGGTTGCTGCTTCAATTAAGCTCAGTGTGCTCTCTTTCAGCTCTTCCACATTGAACGTCTATGGAAATACTTCATAAACAGACTGTAAATATTAACTGATGGTTGTCACGTTAAGTTAATCAATTTTTATGGATTCTGTCGACTCAAATCTGCAGACTGGCTCTGATCTTTGGCAACTAGCATCAAATTCTTCAGACTGTAAATCTGTAGAAAATCAGGGCAAAAATCGTGTAGTGTATTCCAGCCTTAAGAGACTATAGATAAGTTGACATCCATTTAAAAAGAGGTTTCATAATGAGGCTAGTTTCTGTGTTCATCCCTATGAATTAAATGTTTTATTGGTTTGTTTTATTTGATTTTTGAATGTATTAATTAGCTGAACGTGGACTAGTATAGATGTTGCAATGTGTTTAAATGACGCTTCATTATGAATATACAACTGATCGACTTGAATGCCTTCTTGCTTGATTTTAGTGTTCTGCCTTTTTTTTTTTGATTGACTTTGTACCTTCAAAAAATATATTTTTACAATTATTCTTTAAAAATTTCTTAAAATAAAACATGATGTGAGCTTAATGGGAACAGGGGTGTGCTTAAAGGCTACAAAAATGTACCCATTAAGCACAGCCAGACTTTTTGAATTTAATGATGTATATCTTAATTGAAAGGCTTTTGTCATTTAAAATTAAATTAAATATTTTTGTGTGAGAGATTAATATTTTATTTTAACATAACTTTTTGTACTGAAACCAATATCTTATGGACTAAAAATGTCTCGATGTAGATTTTGGTGAGCTTAATAGGTACGTTTACCCTATAATAAAACAGAACAGAATACAGCAACAGAAGACAACAGAATAGAACAAAGCAGTACAGACACAAAAGAACCGAGAACAAATCATAAAAGAACAGAAACAAAACAGAACAGAATACAATAGAACAAAACAGAACAAAAAAACTGAGCAACACAGAACAGAATAAAGAGCAGAATAGAATAGAATAGAATACTGAAATTTGTAAAAACAGAACAGAAAGGGTCACAACAGAATTAAACATAACTGGACAGAACAGAATAAGGCAGAATAAATCACAACAGATCAAAAAAGAACAGAAAAGAATGCAATGGAACAACTAGAAACACAAGAAAACAGAGTACTATAAAAAAACAAAACAGGACAAACAAAAATTGAATAGAATGCAATTAAATATAGCAGAAAACAGAATACAACAGAACAGAACAGAGAACAACAAAATAGAACACAACAGAACAGAACTTCATACAATAGAACAAAACATGATAGAATTCAATCTCTTTCACAAATGATCTACCTTCAAAGATGAAGCTACCACAGATATGGACCACATGCCTAATGATCAGACATTTATTTGTTAATGTGGCCTGGACCACGAATAAACAAATCCTTCAGCTGCAAGTATAACAGAAACTCCTCAAACACATAAACAAAGCCCTTATTTGTCTAGCGATGGAATATTTTTGAGGTTATATTGCATTCTCAAGAGTACATTGCCGTCAGTCAATCAGCCAGCAGTGGGATCTAACCTGATCTCGCAACACTTGTCAATCAGTCCTCAATGAGAAAATCAGACCTCTGCGGGAACTCTCCCACATTGCGTTGACAACATCTGGTCAGGGTTCACTCAGCATCTTGCTAATGAGCCACACAGATACATTTATTTCCCTTGTATGGAGTTTTGTTTGGATTTGTATCTTTTTACAAGACTAACATAAAGCAGAATGCTCTTCTTTGTTCTATGGTGTCTGGGAATTCAATTGCCTGATGTTTACTTACACTGTAGGTTTTATGTTGTGTAACCTATTGCGCAACCTGGATTTTCTCCTAATGGGATTTCTGTTGATTCAACTATGCAAAAAAGCAAGATACATCATTTTGTGAAGAGTACAAATTATCCATGGAATCTGCTTACCTTAAAAAATAAAATGTTAAAAATAATTGCATTAAAGGAATAGCTTGTCCAAAAATTTAAATTTACTCACCCTCAGGCCATGCAAGATGCAGAAGAGTTTGTTTTCTCTTTAGAACAGATTTGGAGAATTTTAGCAGTTTTACCAATGGATCATCTGTAGTGAATGGGTGCCTTCAGAATGAGAGTCCAAACAGCTAATCAAAACATAAGAATAACCCACAAGTAATTAACAGGACTCCAGGTAATTAGCTAACATCCTGTGAAGCAGAAAACTGTGTCAGTGTTTCCCATATGCCACAATATCAACACTGACCGCCACAAATAGATTTTCCAAAAGGCTTTGACTTCACTGAGTAAACATGAGCTCTGCACGTTTCAAAGTTAAAAACATGGCGTGGGTGTTTTTATATGAATGTATCTTTGAAGGGAACAGACTGTCTTCAGAAAAGTTTAGATGTCATTTTCATTTCATCTTTCTATTATGCTTGATTAAGTAGCTTTCGCAGTGCTGCTCTGTGTACAGCCTTTTAATATCTTTAGTAATTTAATTTAATGGTCTATTGTTAATTGTAACCTTATAGTAGCCTAATGTAAAAGGGCTCCCTATAGGCTATAGTTTAAAGCAGAAGCTGAGGTAGATTTTTATCCCTAAGAAAATTTTCTTTATAAATGAATTTATTTAAAGAAAGAGCAATTTGTTCAGTAAACCATTGTTTAAAGCTGCAGTCCATAAGTTTTGCCTTTGTCGCCATCTCTGTTTAAAAACCTGGAATTGCAGCTGCTTGCGGAATTATCGTCCTTGCGTGGGATTGTGCTCCGGCACTGCTCCAGTGCGGATGCATCTAATGTTTTGAGGAGTGTGTGTGACTGTCAGTCACAGCACCGGTGTGGATATTTACTGAAATTCGCAATAACAGATTCTAGCCTACGTCTTGGAATATATGACCCAAATAAGAATTTTCACCGGATATTGCCACCTGAACAAGTAAGTAACAAGTCTGCCACGTTTGTTCTGACCAACTGAGGAAAAAAGCATTACCATAAATCACACTACCAAGATTTAATCTGAAGATCGGTTAGCTCATATCACATCAAACCGTGCAAATTATTATTATTGTTATATTCTCAAATTATTAATGTTAACAACATCAGCATTGCGTGACTATGAGTATAGGCTCGATTGCATCATCGAGTCATGATTTAGCCCCGCCCAAAAAAATCCTGATCACGAAAATGGTGAAAAACTGTTTAATGGTCTAACTCCACAATTAAGTGCTACATAGTTCACAGTCTTTGTAACATGTTTCAGCAATGCATTTTTAACATGGATAATGTGTTTACAAACAATTCTCAGAATTAACTTTACACAGACTTTAATCATTTAAAGACTGATTATGAGAGACAATATGAGAAAAAAAAATCCAGAAAATCACATTGTAGGATTTTTAAAGAATTAATTGGTAAATTCCTCGGTAAAATAAGTATTTGGTCACCTACAAACAAGCAAGATTTCTGGCTCTCACAGACCTGTAACAACTTCTTTAAGAGGCTCCTCTGTCCTCTACTCGTTACCTGTATTAATGGCATCTGTTTCAACTCGTTATCAGTATAAAAGACACCTGTCCACAACCTCAAACAGTCCAACTCCAAACTCCACCATGGCCAAGACCAAAGAGCTGTCAAAGGACACCAGAAACAAAATTGTAGACCTGCACCAGGCTGGGAAGACTGAATCTGCAATAGGTAAGAAGCTTGGTGTGAAGAAATCAACTGTGGGAGCAATTATTAGAAAATGGAAGACATACAAGACCACTGATAATCTCCCTCGATCTGGGGCTCCACGCAAGATCTCACCCCGTGGGGTCAAAATGATCACAAGAACCACACGGGGGGACCTAGTGAATGACCTGCAGAGAGCTGGGACCAAAGTAACAAAGGCTACCATCAGTAACACACTGCGCCGCCAGGGACTCAAATCCTGCAGTGCCAGACGTGTCCCCCTGCTTAAGCCAGTACATGTCCGGGCCCGTCTGAAGTTTGCTAGAGAGCATTTGGATGATCCAGAAGAAGATTGGGAGAATGTCATATGGACAGATGAAACCAAAATAGAACTTTTTGGTAAAAACTCAACTTGTCGTGTTTGGAGGAGAAAGAATGCTGAGTTGCATCCAAAGAACACCATACCTACTGTGAAGCATGGGGGTGGAAACATCATGCTTTGGGGCTGTTTTTCTGCAAAGGGACCAGGACGACTGATCCGTGTAAACGAAAGAATGAATGGGGCCATGTATCGTGAGATTTTGAGTGAAAACCTCCTTCCATCAGCAAGGGCATTGAAGATGAAACGTGGCTGGGTCTTTCAGCATGACAATGATCCCAAACACGCCGCCCGGGCAACGAAGGAGTGGCTTCGTAAGAAGCATTTCAAGGTCCTGGAGTGTCCTAGCCAGTCTCCAGATCTCAACCCCATCGAAAATCTTTGGAGGGAGTTGAAAGTCCATGTTGCCCAGCAACAGCCCCAAAACATTACTGCTCTAGAGGAGATCTGCATGGAGGAATGGGCCAAAATACCAGCAACAGTGTGTGAAAACCTTGTGAAGACCTACAGAAAACGTTTGACCTCTGTCATTGCCAACAAAGGGTATATAACAAAGTATTGAGATGAAATTTTGTTATTGACCAAATACTTATTTTCCACCATAATTTGCAAATAAATTCTTTAAAAATCCTACAATGTGATTTTCTGGATTTTTTCCTCATTTTGTCTCTCATAGTTGAGGTATACCTATGATGAAAATTACAGGCCTCTCATCTTTTTAAGTGGGAGAACTTGCACAATTGGTGGCTGACTAAATACTTTTTTGCCCCACTGTATGTATGTATGTATGTATATATATATATATATATATATATATATACCGTATTGACCCGAATATAAGACTATATTTTTTCCTTGGAAATACATCTGAAAAAACGTGTTTGTCTTATATTCAGGGTCTAGACTTTGACATGTCAATAATACACCCACAACAATAGGTGGCGCCAAAAACGCATAAAACGAGTGTGCCATGAAATATGTAATGTAATGTGTGTTGTAAAGATCGTGAATGAAAACAAATGAAAAAGAAAAGCTTACAGCAGCATGATCGTGACTGTCATGTTAGCCTGATGGGACCAAACTTCCTCTGTAAGTGATTTTAAAACATAAGACAGTACCCAGATTTGAAGACTACAATAAGATTTCACGTCTACTGATAATAACATTTTGGTAGGCTACTATGAGTTGGATAGCCTAATTGTTATATAATTCAGATGGGCTACCTGTTATTTCAATGGTATATCAAAATTTTCCAATGTCATTGTGGGTACATTTTACCAGTATTTACCATACTTTCAAAACAAAAATTAGAATTGGAAAAATATGCAATATGAAAATAATTTAAGAATAAATGTGTTTTACAGAGAAAAAAAAAAAACAACAACAACCAAGATTTGGTTTTCAAAAAGCCTTTTTCCAACAGGTACATCTGGAAAAAGGGGGGTCGTCTTATAATCAGGGTCGTCTTATATTCTGGACAATATGGTATATATATATATATATATAGTATCTCACAGAAGTGAGTTCACCCCTCACATTTTTATAAATATTTTATTATATCTTTTCAGGTGACAACACTAAAGAAATGACACTTTGCTGCAATGTAAAGTAGTGAGTGTACAGCTTGTATAACAGTGTAAATTTGCTGTCCCCTCAAAATAACTCAACACACAGCCATTAATGTCTAAACCGCTGGCCACAAAAGTGAGTACACCCCTAAGTGAAAATGTCCAAATTGGGCCCAATTAGCCATTTTCTCTCCCCGGTGTCATGTGACTCATTAGTGTTACAAGGTCTCAGGTGTGAATGGGGAGCAGGTGTTTTAAATTTGGTGTTATTGCTCTCACATCTCATACTGGTTACTGGAAGTTCAACATGGCAAAGAACTCTCTGAGGATCTGAAAAAAAGAATTGTTGCTCTATATAAAGATGGCATAGGCTATAAGAAGATTACCAAGACCCTGAAACTGAGCTGCAGCACGGTGGCCAAGACCATACAGCGGTTTAACAGGACAAGTTCCACTCAGAACAGGCCTTGCCATGGTCGACCAAAGAAGTTGAGTGCCCGTGGTCGGCGTCATATCCAGAGGTTGTGTTTGGGAAATAGACGTATGAGTGCTGCCAGAGGTCGAAGGGGTGGGGGGTCAGCCTGTCAGTGCTCTGACCATATGCCGCACACTGCATCAAATTGGTCTGCATGGCTGTCGTCCCAGAAGGAAGCCTCTTCTAAAGATGATGCACAAGAAAGCCCGCAAACAGTTTGCTGAAGACAAGCAGACTAAGGACATGGATTACTGGAACCATGTCCTGTGGCCTGATGAGACCAAGATAAACTTATTTGGTTCAGATGGTGTCAAGCGTGTGTCGCCGCAACCAGGTACAAAGACAAGTGTGTCTTGCCTACAGTCAAGCATGGTGGTGGGAGTGTCATGGTCTGGGGCTGCATGAGTGCTGCCGGCACCGGGGAGCTACAGTTCATTGAGGGAACCATGAATGCCAACATACTGAAGCAGAGCATGATCCCCTTCCTTCGGAGACTGGGCCGCAGGGCAGTATTCCAACATGATAACGAACCCAAACACACCTCCAAGACAACCACTGCCTTGCTAAAGAAGCTGAGGGTAAAGGTGATAGACTGGCCAAGCATGTCTCCAGACCTAAACCCTATTGAGCATCTGTGGGGCATCCTCAAATGGAAGGTGGAGGAGCTCAAGGTCTCTAACATCCACCAGACTCCAGTGGCAACCTGTGAAGCTCTGGTGAACTCCATGCCCAAGAGGGTTAAGGCAGTGCTGGAAAATAATGGTGGCCACACAAAATATTGACACTTTGGGCCCAATTTGGACATTTTCACTTAGGGGTGTACTCACTTTTTTGGCCAGCGGTTTAGACATTAATGGCTGTGTGTTGAGTTATTTTAAGGGTACAGCAAATTCACACTGTTATACAAGCTGTACACTCACTACTTTACATTGTAGCAAAGTGTCATTTCTTCAGTGTTGTCACATGAAAAGATATAATAAAATATTAACAAAAATGTGAGGAGTGTATTCACTTCTTTGAGATACTGTATTAGGGGTGTAACGGTACGCATACCGAACCGAAACGGTTCACATGGTGAATTCCAAATGGAAGAGATCATCCCTATCCCCTTGGTGTGGGTACTTTGGAGTGAACAGGGCACGTGCGTACCATTATGTAGTCGTTTGGAATGCACTTGGCAAAGGGAGAGAAGTAATTTCCTCATCATCTTTCAAATGGGATGTTCCCGTGACAACGCAGCACGGTGTGCGTCAGCAGATTCACTGACGGACACCAGCATAAAAAAATATACATTTTATATTTTAAAAAGTTTTATACATATTAGTTTTTATATATTATATAGCCAAAAACTTTAAAAAACGTTTTAAAATATAAAATGTATGTTTATTTGCAACGTTTATGCTAACAACACTAAAAAGACATTTATGCTATGCCATTAAAACAACGACATCTGCTGACGCACACCGTGCTGCGTTGTCACGGGAACATCCCAGCTGAAGATGATGAAGAAATGACTTCTCTCCCTTTGCCAAGTGCATTCCAAACAACTACATAATGGTACGCACGTGCCCTGTTCACTCCAAAGTACCCACACCAAGGGGACAGGGATGATCACTTCCATTTGAATGTACCATGTGAACTGTTTCGGTATGGTACGCTGCATCGTTACACCCCTGATATATATATATATATATATATATATATATATATATATATATATGTATATATATATATATATATATATATATATATATATATATATATATATATATATATATATATATATATATATATATATATATATATATATATATATATATATATATATATATATATATATATATATATATATATATATATATATACACACACACACACACACACACTCATACATACACATATATATATATATATATATATATATATATATATATACACATTTCCTCAGGGAAATGCCGCCAAGTCTGTGGGAAACACTGATGTGTGTTTGTAAGAATCCATCATTAAGGCATTTTAACCTAAAACTGTTGCTTCGGACCAAAATATGATCATAATACAGCTTCCTCCAGTGAAAAAGTTCATCCCCTGTTGTCCTCTCACATCAAAGTCCACCAACATATTTGTTTAGAACTGTTTCCACTTGTAAACAGTGCTATATCTGTGCATATTTCTCTCCTGATTCAGACAAGACAATTTTATCACTGGAGAAAGTAATATAATGGTAGTGGACTCGTATTTCAGCCAAAGAATGGTTAAATTTTAAAAACATCTTAATGACAGATTTATTACAAACATACAGTTTTTTACTTAAGACGTTAACTGATGGACTGGAGTGGTGTGGATTACTTGTGGGTTATTGTGATGTTTTTATCAGCTGTTTGGACTCTCATTCTGACGGCACCCATTCACTTCAGAGGATCCTTTGGTGAGCAAGTGATGTTATGCTAAATTTCTCAAAATCTGAAGAAACAAACTCATCCTCATCTTGGATCACCTGAATTGAAATACAAACACACCATTGATATTAAGCAGTTACCAATCACCACTCTACCTGGACACAAATGCGGAGAAATCTTTGAAATCAACACCATCCACAACGATATTTAGTTCTGTAACTCTCCTGAGCAGTGCATCATCCTCCTGTAATAAAACACAGAGTCAGACAAGATCATAAATAGTCTTAAACTGATCAGCATTTATTATATCACCTGTCATAAGACTGATGGTTTATGGGATTTCTTCTCTTCAGGAAAAATCTTTTTTTTGTGTGAAGACTGGAGCACGAATCTGCTTTTACTTCTTTATATGCTTAATATAACGCTTCAAATTTATTCTTGACTATTCTCATTGTAAAGATTTTCAATTTTACTCCGACTCAGCTTACACAAATAAAACTTTCATTATCAGCGTCATACTGATCTTCACACAGGCTGCCAGTTTAAAATAACTCACAATTTTTAAGAGTGCCATCAGTCACCAACCAATAATTCTGTTCCGAATTATTTAATGCGAATCATAGCATCTGCTATGTAAATATTTGTGCTAAGGAGGGCCCACAGAGAGCTGGATTTATGCCTGTCATTAAAATTTCAGAGAAACAAGAAGAACTGGAAGAACTATAAATGCCGAGTCTAATCTGTTAAAGAGACGTTTTAAGACTGGTGCACAAATCTCAGATGTTGAAAGGAAATATCAAGGATGAAATGAAGACATGCTGCCCTCTAGTGTTCAGTATAAGAATAATCATTACAATCTTCATCACTGGTTCTAATAACCATCATGGACTGTATAGCGTTTAAAAGATTGTAGGTGATATATTATGAGAATTTCAGCACTTAACCACATTTTTTTAAGAAAAAATTAATGGCACTTTATAATACAAAACATGTCATGATGCTGATCACTTATCTTTCTCTTCAACATGCCACATGATTTGAGGAATTATACAAACTATACAGGGTTCACTTCAGGATTTAAACAAACCCCTAACCGTATGAATGAAAAATCATAGCAAGCACTACTAATAATTACAAAATAAAACCAAATAGCAAATGATTTACAGCATCTTAATTTGAACTTTGCAGTTTTAAAGGGGTGGTTTACTGCGATTTCACTTTTTTCATTTTAAAAAGTGTGTAATGTTGCTGTTGGTGCATGAACAGTATCTGCAAAGTTGCTGCACTGAAAGTTCAACGTAAGCGGAGATATCGTCTTTTAAAAATCAGGAAGTTTAATGCCTACAAAAACGACTCATACGGGACTACAACGAGATACTTCCCGGGTTGCATACGTAAAAAACCCATCAAACCCCTCCCTCCGGAACATGCCACAGAGGGGGCAAGGCCATGTTCTGCGGCTTTGTCGAAGAGGAAGAGTTATAGTGGAGAGTTGTAGCCATGCCGTCGAAACGGTGTTATTTTCACCCAGCTGTCAGGTCTTCTGTGTTCGGGCTTAGTTAAATGATGTTTCGTGTGTCTATGACAAACGCGTACAAACATTTTGGACCCGAATGTGTAATTATGTACTAATTTTGTAAATGTATTTTCCATGTATACTTTATGATGTAATTTTTCGATTTGATCAATAACGTAAACAAGCCAACGCTGTTTGGTTTTAGTAGCCAGTTAGTTCGATGCTATTTTGTGTGTATAAGACAAACGTCTACGAACTTCAAAAAATGATATGTAATCACAACAGCAAACTTCCATTCAGAAACGTTTGTAAGAGCCATGCTTGCGGAAGTTCTGCTTGACTCTCTTCATTACTGCTTTCTGGGTCTGATTCTGGCTCAAACTGATACGGCAATATTGACACCATTATTTACATTTGACCGCAGCACATGCAGCTGTCGCCCCGTGAAGGTGATGGGCGTGAAGTTTCCGGACAATGTGCAGTACGCAGTTTAGCCAATCACAACACACCGATCACAACTAACCAATCTGAGCCCATCGCCCGTTTCTGAGGGAGTGGTTTCAGAGAATCAGGAAGTCAACCGGTCGTTCAAATGACAGAGGAGAAAGAAGCTTACAATAAAGGTGAAATATATGAAAAATAAGGCGTTTTTTAACAAACGAAACACGAAGACATGTTATATTGCACCCCATAAACACAATCAAGCAAAGAAAAAAAGCAGTAAATCACCCCTTTAAGGCCATGGCCTGGTTGCAACAAACCCTGGCTACATGTTTGTGAGAAACAAATCCATCATTAAGACATTCTAACTTCAAACCATTGCTTTTGGCCAAAAAATTACTCCATAATCCATAATAACACTTCCTCCAGTGAGAAAGTCCATATGCATATTTCTCTTCTAATTCAACAGACAACTTTTTCACTGGAGAAAGCAATATTAAGGATAGAGAACTAGTCATTTGTAATTTGTTTATTACAAACACAGCTTTTGGCTTCACAATTCAGGGACTGGAGTCATGTCAATTACTTCTGGATTATTGTGATGTTTTTATCAGCTGTTTGGACTCTCATTCTGACGGCACCCATTCACTGCAGAGGATCCGTTGGTGAGCAAGTAATACATTTCTCCAAATCTGTTCCAAGAAACAAACTCATCTACATCTTTGATGGCCTGAAGGTGAGTAAATTTTAAGCAAATTTTTATTTTTGGGTGAACTATACCTAAGAAAAATCCAAAACTTATAAAACAAATTATTACTAATGGTTTCCTTAAAGGGGTCATCGGATACGACATGCATTTTTACAAGTTGTTTGAACTGAAATGTGTGTTGGCAGTGTGTGTACACAACCACCCTACGATGATAAATATCCACCCAGTGTTTTTTTGTAATCTCGTTAAATCATTTCCCCTTTCTCAAATCAAGCCATTCTCAGATGCTTGTCTGTGTGACGTCACACAGGCACAGGCCCCTCCCCTTAGACCCGCCCTGAGTGAGCTGTCATCAGACCTCCATTGTGTCGACTCCAGTGCAGGGGAAGACAAGATGTCTCAGATTAAGCGAGTGAGGTGTTTTGTTGTTGGATGTAATAATGAACATAACAGTCGACATAACTCCCGACATCTGAGCTGCTGAAAGCGCAGAGGATTACCTGTGTTTTTGAAGGCAATGTATCCTCTGATCTGCCTAAATGCATTTATGTTTGCGCAAATCATTCATGATCCAGCCTCACCTACAGACGAATTGAGTATAAGGTTCTTTTATGAATCTTTGCAAATCACTTTTCCTAATAACGTGCTAGTTAGCAAGTTCCGTGGCTAAAGTAAACAGTATCATGAGAATGGCTCGTCATCCCACGGAAGAGAGGGGCGGGGTCAGCAGAGCTCATTAGCATTTAAAGGTGTATGGACTAAAACGGCTTGCTGAAAACAGAGCTGATTTTGACAAGGTAAAAAGGTGTTGTTTTACACTACCATTGAGAAATTTGAACCAAAGTATGTTATAGACTTTTCATTGAGACCCTAAAGAATCATATCAACTTGTGGAAAATGGGCATCCGATGACCCCTTTTACTTAATGGGTTTGTTGCAACCAGCTGCAGGACTGTGAATATCTTAAGTCCTAAAGCACACAATCTACATACACTCATCTAACAGGAAGAATCTCTCAAATAGCCTGTTTTGCAAAGAGTTATTCATTTTGCATGCTTTCTGAAAGTATTATATGTTAATTTTAATAAATAATACTTCTGTTAATACTATTAAGCGCATGCATAAATATTTTGTGTATTCTCTGTACCTGAATCTCAGTCACTGCAAATTCAACCTGGAACAAAAGTACACTGCAGTGACCTGCAAGTCTGAGCTGCTGTACAAGTTTTCTTTCACCTGAAAAAACAACAGAAGTTAATAACCCTTATATACAACCTAAATTATTTTTAATATAAATATTTAATGTCTATTTTTAATTTAAATTATTTCATATTTAAAAGCAAATTTCAAAAGACTCACTTTTGTGCAATGTCTTCACAAAACACTCATTTATAGCGATCCCATTGATTTCTGTCTGTCGTCTCAGTTTTTTTTCCAGCTCTCTGACTTCTGTGATCAGCTTTGAAAGAGTGTGTTTTTGTGCTCCTCCTCTTTCCTCATAGACTGACTTTCTGAAAGAAAAATGTCATTAATTTTATCCAGTCTTCAAGCAAAACATTTTCTTTGCGAATATGCTTTTTTACGTCACAGAAATACAGTACGTTTTTTTTTTTTTTTTTTTTAGCTTTTGTCTGTTTTTGTCCAGTTTACGCTGCTAAATACACTAGAACAAAATCCATTGAAAGGTAGTCCATACTAACAGTTCCCGCTGTAGTCGATCTCCGTGCTCTATGAAAATGGACCGTAAAGTCTCCTCCTGTTCAGCCTCCAGCATTTCAATTTCCTGCTGGAGCATCTGGATCTCTTCCTCATATTTCTGCTCCATTATCTTCCTCAATCTACTAAGAAACAGTTTATGAAAAAATACATATATATAGAGAGAGATAAAGATAAAGAGATACACATATAAAAATAACTTCATTTTCTACATGATATACACAAACCTAGCCTAAATAATAAAAATTTGCATGCCAGTATTGTTTTAATATGATGCAAAGGTTCCAATTAATCAGCTCAAGTCAAAAACCTTAACTTTTTAACTTATCTAACCAATATATAACATTATAACATTTCAACAAAATATACAGCAAACTAATTTCACTGCATAACGTTACATCTGTCATTACACTCTGTAGGAGATTCATATCATAAACGCTTTAATAAATGATCACAAACCGACAGATTATCCTGTCCATATGACATTTTTAAACCTTTATATTACTTTATATAGTTTCATAACGATATTTTGAGTGTAAATAAGATGACAGGAGCTCGATTTAACGAATCAAATCATCAAGACAAAGTAAAAACAACTAAAGTTGTAATATGAATATGAATTTTATTTCTTATATGGATTTAATAATTTGTGTAGAATTTATATCAAGCTTAAAATGCAATGTTTAAAGGAATAAACTTACTTTAATGTTCTTCTGAAGGTAAACGCTGCGACTTTACGATTCTGACTGATTCAACTAAATCCCGCGGCAACACGGAACATACCACATGAGAACTGCAGGGGTGAACCATGTCCAAAAACACCCTAAAACATTTGAATGTTCATCTAAAAAACATTATTATGAAGTGAAGTGTTCATAAACACATTGATATCTGCGTATAATTATGATCGCGTATGGGAGAAATTTAAAAGTTGTCTAATATCGCTTTCTTTATTCCGTGAGTATGTTTTGTCGATGGAACTTTCCATAGCGTTGCGTTACATTCGCAAGCGGAACCACAAACACGGCCATGTTGTCACAGCGGAACAGTTACAGTGTAACATCTGTATGTACATGTGATTCTTTGGCATGATCGTAAGTCTGTTTTGAGTTTATGATTGATAATATCTTTATTCTGCCTCATGGAATATTTTTTAACTATGATATTTTAAAGTATTACTCAAAAGTATTGAGAATTAGGATCATACAGTATGTACTTTTGTAATAATCCTATGTTCACGAGTCTCATGTTTTTAAACATACAATTTACAGAATTTGATACTTGTTGTATGTCTTTTGTTGTAAAGTTTTCTATTTTAATGAAAGAATTGGTGCTTTCATTTGTGTACAAGGCAAATAATGATACGTACAGTACTGCATAATCCTACAATTATATATATTTTTTTTTAAATTCATGATAATTTAATAATTATAATTATTGTAATCATGTGGTGCTCCATTGAGCAACAATCTTGTCTGCATATTTGAGTTTTTCCCACACAATAGTTATAATGTTGAGTCCATCTTTTTTCACTGTCAGGTCTCAGTTAGGTTCTGCAATACTATGATTTTATTTTTTTATGCCTGTCTATATGACTTCTGTGTGGTTCATTATGTGTGTTTTGATGGTACACAGAAAGGGTTGGTTGTATGAAATCTGGCCATGAAACGGTTGTACATCGGTGGTCTCGGTCACGCAGTGTCTGAGAAAGACCTCAAAGACAGATTTGGAAAATTTGGGGATGTGTCAGATGTGGAAATCATAACAAGGAAAGATGAGAATGGTGAGAACTCTAGCCTATAAAAACCAGAAAGAAAGAAAAAAATCTGACTATTAAATGCAACAGAGTTTAATGTAATATTTCTATTACATTAACTGGGTATCTGTTCAATATTATTTACATATGCATAATATCTTTGTCATCTATTTGCAGGAGCTCCTCTGAAAACATTTGGCTACATCAACATAAACATGACAGATGCTGAATACAAAAGATGTACGTATAGTTATTTAATAAATTCTTTCTTGCTTTCTTTGTCATGAAGTAAATCAATCTGCACATTCGCTTTTTTTATACAGGTGTAGGCATCTTAAATAAATCCACATGGAAAGGTGGAACCTTGCTTATTCAGTTGGCAAAAGAAAGCTTTCTACATAGGTAAAAACTTTCTTCAACCAATAAATATTGGTTAAACTGTTTGTTACTATATATACTCATTCTGTATGGTTTTGTTTTTTCAGACTTGCTGAGGAACGACAGCAAATTGTTGAAAAGGCCAATACACCAAAGATCATCCCTCAGGAGAAATTAGTGGATTCGTTTAAAGCGGCCGGCGTTGAGAATTTCCACATGAAAGCTGCTGTTCCTGGAACTGAAATTCCCGGCCATAACGTCTGTGTGATTTTCTTTTGCTAATAACTTTTGTCCAGATGTAAAAATGGCCCAGATGCTGATTTAACATTGGTTTTGTGTTTATCCACTCTTCCAGAATTGGGTCGTGAGTAAATTTGGGAGGGTACTTCCTGTCGTGAATCTGAAGAGTAAAGGAAAGAACAAGATATCCTTTTCCATCTTACAATTCTAGGAAGATATAGCTACTTAAAAGCATTGACACAGATATGCTTGCAAGCATTATGTTCATAATCTAAAACTAGTAGATGCATTTTTCAAACTACATTTTTATCTGTCATCTTCACTCTTTCTTGTCTGTTGACATTGGCTTTTTGTAGTGAAGTGCCATCTTTAAAAAAAAAAAAAATTATATCTGGGATCATTATGAAGAGCAGAATCGTCATACTTTCAATGTAATTCACTATCTAACCTTAACTCTTGAATACGTCTTTAAGTATGATCCATCCAAACACTGCCACAACATCAAGAGACTGGAGACTGCGGATGACGTCACATCAGTGTCCAAGCTGACATGGGAGATTAAAGGTGGAGACGATGAAATCAGTAAGAAAAGGCGAGGAGAGTTTCCAAAGCAGAAACCGTGTCCCAAAAGGTCCAAAATAGACTTGAGTTTGTTTCTTAGTAATTTGGCTCAGAGAAATGGACTTAATGCGGCTGCCACTGGAAACAAAAACAAAGTGGCGATCCAACAAAATGGACTCTCCGCTGTAAAGACAGGGAAACAAAAATCTGTTCGTGTTTTTGTTAACGACTCTGACTCTGAAGATGAAATCAGAATGTTGGTTGCTCAAGAACATTTGAGGAACCCTAAACAAACCTCAACAGAGGATGACGACGGCAACCTGGAGGTGGTGGGAGATGATTTTGTTGTCAAGTCTAATGTTTTCTGGGGTGGAGTGGAACAAGATGACGTGAAAATGTCCTTACTAACTTCATCAAAAGACGACGAGGAATATGATTCTGCAGACACTGATGAAATATTCACTCGGAGAAAGACCCAAAAAACACAAGTTGAATCTGCACCAGTTACTCAAGATTCCTCAACAAAATCCAGTAAAAACGAGTCTTCATCTGAATCTGATGATGGTAGCAATGAGGCATCTGATGACGATGGTGTTAGTGTAGATTCTGATTATGAAGCCATGATGGGGAACTGCTACCGTTTAGATCTTTCCCTAGCAGACCTGGAGCAGCTAGCTAAAAAAGCGGAGGTGATTTCAGATGATGAAAGTGTAGATGAACCCGTAGATGAACCCAAAGATGAACCCAAGACCCCAAATGCACCACTCAAGAAAACAGGCAATAATCCAGAAGATATTCTCGCTTCTCTTCTGGGAGACGACACCCCTGAGAAAGAAATTAAGAAGAAGAATCAGGTAAACACTTTATCTCTTCCTGCTTTCATTGGAACGAAGGATCTCTTTGGAGGTCCAGAGCCCAGCCTGAAAAGAGTCGCCCAAAATATAGACTGTGAATCTCCTAAAAGACTCAAACAAGACCTGAAATTGAAAGAACAAAGGATCTCAGAAGATATAAGTCAACCGCAGTCTTCAAACCGTCTATCTCAACAGAAATTAGCCACTTTAAATATACAAACAGCCTCAAAAAAACTCGAGAATGAAGCGTCCACCTCAGAAGATGATTCTTCTAGTGAAGAATCAGAAAGCAGTGGTAATGAAGATGTCTTCACTTCTAAAACATCTTCAGCGTCACAATCGGTAAGAACCATCCCTGAAACCAAACTAAAGACTGTTAGCTCTAATAACTCAAACACCCCAAACAAACCCAATCAGATGAAGACCTCCAGATCCTCCAGCAGTGACTCTTCTAGTGAAGAATCAGAAAGCAGCGAGGAAGAAGATAATGCTAAAGTCTCCACTTCTAAAACGTCTTTAGCAACAAAATTGGCAAGAACCATCCCAGAAACTGAACTAAACACTGTAAGCACTAGTAACTCAATCAAACCCAAGCAGACGAAGACCTCCAGACCCTCCAGCAGTGACTCTTCTAGTGAAGAATCAGAAAGCAGCGAGGAAGATGATAATGAAGACACTGCTGGTGTTTTGACTTCTAAAGCACCTTTAGTTGCACAATCTGTAAAAACCATCTCTAAAACTGAAATGAAGACTGCTAGCTCTAACAATTCAAAGACTCCGGTCAAACCCAAGCAGACGAAGACCTCCAGATCCTCCAGCAGTGACTCTTCTAGTGAAGAATCAGAAAGCAGCGAGGAAGAAGATACTGCTAAAGTCCTCACTTCTAAAACGTCTTTAGCAACAAAATTGGCAAGAGCCATCCCTGAAACCAAACTAAAAACTAGCAGGTCTAGTAACTCAATCAAACCCAAGCAGACTAAGTCCTCCAGTAGTGACTCTTCTAGTGAAGAATCAGAAACTAGTGATGATGAGAAGTCCAGAACTCAGACAAAAGATTATAAGCCTGTCAATTCGAAGAACGTTCAGGAGAAAGTTGTTTCACATCAAACGGTTCTTCACTCAACTGTGATAGATGCTAAGAAACAACAGCAGGACAACCAGAAACGTCTTGCAGCACTGGAGCAACGACAGAAAGAAACCGAGCATCAGAGGAAACTCATTCAAGGAGCTCTTTCTAACATGGTGAGTAGAGGTAGTCCATAATACTTTGAAGCATTTTAAGTGAAGATGCACAATGAATCAGTAAATTATTGGTTATTGGTCGTTTTAAGGGATTTAATTTAATTTAATAGTATTAGTCGTATCATATATTTTATTTTTCATGCTTGTTACCTCTGTCATCATCTAACTCTCAAAAAGTTAATCTATTGTATTGTACATTATAATGCTGTGATGCCTAAATTCATGTGCAGAATTTAAAATAAGTGATTTTTAAGTTTTATTTTTACTTATTCCGACAAAATGGTGTCAAATTCTAATATTGGCTATTTCTTATTTATTTATTCATAAATAAATTATAAAGAAAAATAGAAAAAAATCCTGCACGGTACTAAGGCTTGCAAAACTTTTTTGCAAAAGATTTTTCAGTCACATGACCTTCATCAGGTATACAAACATTTCAAGTTATGTAACAAAAACTTTGCTAATAAATCAAAAATACATATTTTAGTTTTGTAAACTTCATTATTTTACAGAATTTTTTTGTCCATGTTTGCCTTTGTATTTTTCATATGTTTTGATTATGTGAAGTTCATTGATTTATTGTACATAAATTAATTATACAATGATTATTGGCTTATCTGTAGTGGCCCAAATTTTAATATCATTGTGTCACTAATTTAAAGTCATAATTCACTTAAAATCTAATTTGTCTTGTATTGTTTTGAATATTTTAGTGTTACTCTAACATATTTTTCAGGACGCAGTGAAAGCGAACAAAAGCAAACACATAGTGTTTGATTCTGATGATGAAGAAGAGGATGAAACCAAAAGCAGACCAGAACAACCACCAACAAACTTGAAAAAAAGCCTCTTTGAGGACGATTCAGGATCTGATGAAGATCAACAAACGTCCATGTTGAAAGAAAAGGCAAATATGGACCAAGATTGGAATTGGAAGTTTATTTTCTTGAACACTTTGATTTGTTCTTCATGTTTCCATCATAATTCCGCAGAAGAACGACAAGCCAGGTGGCAGCAAGCTGTTTGACAGTGAAGATGAGGATGATGGTTCTGAGGACAATCGTTTCCAGATCAAGCCCCAGTTTGAGGGCAAAGCTGGACAGAAGGTTTGGATTGAGAGTCTTCATCAGGATGGAGAGATTGAGAGTTTGTTTGATTTCTCATTCATCGGTCTTCATCTTTATTTTAGCTCATGGAGCTGCAGGCCAAATTCGGAACCGATTCAAGATTCCAGGTCGATTCTAGATTTCTGGAAAGCGATGATGAGTCTGAAGATCAAGGTAATTTATTTAACTATGTTCTTGGGTTTGAATGTGTTTGAAAGAATTATTCACCTGTTTTTAATCTTTCAAATTTCAGATGAAGCAGCTCCAGAAAAAGATGCAGACAAACAACTTCTTGAGGAGAAAAAGAAAAGTCTAGACATCCTCCAGAGCATTTTAAACACCAACATACAGCCACAAAACACCAGAAAGGGCAAGATGTTCAAGTATGACTTCTTCAGATGTTCTTTGAGCGCGTTTTGTTTCACTTGTTTTTTTTTTTTTAAAGATTTATGTACCTTGTTTGGCTTTGCAGAGATGTTTCGAGCCTGCATTACGACCCAACACAAAAAGAACACACTGCTTTTGAGGCCAAGACAGAGGAACCGAAGAAAGAAAGGTATTGCATGAACTCATTTTTGGATATTAAGACTCATTGTGACTTAATTAAACATTTGTGTTTTTGTTGTTGGACAGCAAAGCGGCGAGACGGAAGAAACGCATAGAGGCTGAAAAACTTCCTGAAGTTTCTAAGGACATTTACTTTGACATCTCGGTGGATTTGAAGGAGGTCTTTGGGTTGTCTAAAGAAAACCAGGACGAGAAGGAAACGGTTTCATGGGATAAAGAGGAAGAAGATCCTGAAGATATAATGAAACACATGGAGGTTTCCTTCACTTCTAATGTTGAAGCAAAAGAAGAAACTTCAGGTGGATTCAAGTTCTCCTTCTTTAGTGAAGAGACAGCTGCGGAGACGCCCACCAAAACAGGTGCACTGATCATTTATGTCATTTATCATTGTAGTTAAATTATTGGGTGTATCCTTGCACTTTAAAATTGGTTTTCGCCATTGATTTGTCAAATGTTTTCATTTAGGATTTTAGTATGTTTATTTTATATATATATATATATATATATATATATACATACATACATACATACATACATATACAGTGGGTACGGAAAGTATTCAGACCCCCTTAAATTTTTCACTCTTTGTTATATTGCAGCCATTTGCTAAAATCATTTGTTCATTTTTTTTTTTTTGCTCATTAATGTACACACAGCACCCCATATTGACAGGAAAAACACATAATTGTTGACATTTTTGCAGATTTATTCAAAAAGAAAAACTGAAATATCACATGGTCCTAAGTATTCAGACCCTTTGCTCAGTATTTAGTAGAAGCACACTTTTGATCTAATACAGCCACGAGTCTTTTTGGGAAAGATGAAACAAGTTTTTCACACCTGGATTTGGGGATCCTCTGCCATTCCTCCTTGCAGATCCTCTCCAGTTCTGTCAGGTTGGATGGTAAACGTTGGTGGACAGCCATTTTTAGGTCTCTCCAGAGATGCTGAATTGGGTTTAAGTCAGGGCTCTGGCTGGGCCATTCAAGAACAGTCACGGAGTTGTTGTGAAGCCACTCTTTCATTATTTTAGCTGTGTGCTTAGGGTCATTGTCTTGTTGGAAGGTAAACCTTCTGCCCAGTCTGAGGTCCTGAGCACTCTGGAGAAGGTTTTCGTCCAGGATATCCCTGTACTTGGCTGCATTCATCTTTCCCTCGATTGCAACCAGTCGTCCTGTCCCTGCAGCTGAAAAACACCCCCACAGCATGATGCTGCCACCACCATGCTTCACTGTTGGGACTGTATTGGACAGGTGATGAGCAGTGCCTGGTTTTCTCCACACATACCGCTTAGAATTAAGGCCAAAAAGTTCTATCTTGGTCTCATCAGACCAGAGAATCTTATTCAGGTGTTTTTTAGCAAACTCCATGCGGGCTTTCATGTGTCTTGCACTGAGGAGAGGCTTCCGTCGGGCCACTCTGCCATAAAGCCCCGACTGGTGGAGGGCTGCAGTGATGGTTGACTTTCTACAACTTTCTCCCATCTCCCGACTGCATCTCTGGAGCTCAGCCACAGTGATCTTTGGGTTCTTCTTTACCTCTCTCACCAAGGCTCTTCTCCCCCGATAGCTCAGTTTGGCCGGACGGCCAGCTCTAGGAAGGGTTCTGGTCGTCCCAAAAGTCTTCCATTTAAGGATTATGGAGGCCACTGTGCTCTTAGGAACCTTAAGTGCAGCAGAAATTTTTTTGTAACCTTGGCCAGATCTGTGCCTTGCCACAATTCTGTCTCTGAGCTCTTCAGGCAGTTCCTTTGACCTCATGATTCTCATTTGCTCTGACATGCACTGTGAGCTGTAAGGTCTTATATAGACAGGTGTGTGGCTTTCCTAATCAAGTCCAATCAGTATAATCAAACACAGCTGGACTCAAATGAAGGTGTAGAACCATCTCAAGGATGATCAAAAGAAATGGACAGCACCTGAGTTAAATATGTGAGTGTCACAGCAAAGGGTCTGAATACTTAGGACCATGTGATATTTCAGTTTGTCTTTTTTAATAAATCTGCAAAAATGTCAACAATTCTGTGTTTTTCTGTCAATATGGGGTGCTGTGTGTACATTAATGACGAAAAAAAGAACTTAAATGATTTTAGCAAATGGCTGCAATATAACAAAGAGTGAAAAATTTAAGGGGGTCTGAATACTTTCCGTACCCACTGTATATATATATATATATATATATACACCTTGATGACTTCTGAAATCACTTTTACATTATACCACATATAACATGTTGGAGTATAAAACAGTATTTTTTATGAATTTTTTTGCCAATCAGACGAGTACAAAATAGAGACATTAAAAGGAGCCAAGTTCTCTTGGCAAGTGGACCCTCGTTTCCAGGACAGCAGTTCAGACGAGGAAGGAGTGGACGAGGTTGAGGAGGACCAATCCGCTTCCAGCAAAATCACAGAGTAATTATATTATCATTTAAACTATAATGTATTTATTAATCATTTACAATTTGTGCTTGGTACCACAAGGAACGTATCACTAGAAACACCAGCATATATTGAGTTTCCTTAAAAGATGGATCACAAAATTCGCTGATTAGTCAATATTGATGGAAAATAATTTAAATTTTAATATTTCTATATTTTACATAATTTAAACTTAAATGAAGTACACTGTAAAAAATATCTAATTTGTAAAGATTATGGGAGTATGTTTTACAAGAAAATATTTCATGTTTAATTCAATGTGTTACTTGCCATTTCTAATTTTTTGTGAAATTTATTAGCGATTTCTGGTTTATATCATTTCTACACCTTTTTTTTTTTCCTTCACTGTGCAAATATTGAAGATCTTACTCTCTTTCTAAGTCACTAATCAAATAACCAAACATGTTTTGCATATATCTATATACCAACAAAATGTTGTAAATCTGGTTTGGATTTTTTTTTGATTAAAGCTTCATTTTCTGCAGGGAACCGACAACATCGAAAAAGACCTTTTTCTTTTACTATCAAAATGACGAGCGCTTAAAAGGTGAGATTTAAATCATTCATCTTGACAAATTAAAACATTCATGATCAATTAAATATTATCACTAACAAAAGCCTGTGTGTGTGTGTGTATGAGGTTAAATTCAACTGGGATTTTAGGATTTTTTTCTATCATTGTACCTGTTGTGCTTTCAAACACTCTATGTACAAATGTCTTTTCTTCAGAGGGTCCAGGAATGTTTTGTAGAAGTGTAAAACTACAAGACCAGAGGGAAGCCTGGGAACAGAAGAGGACGTCGCTCAGAGAGGTACCACAGATCTCAAACTGATTCATATAGAAAAAGTATTAATAAAAATCATCATTTCACTTCAACCAAAGCTAAATGTTTCATTATCCCTCCAACATTAAAAATATATTAAGGAAACTTTAAATGCACATGACATGTAAATGCACTAATACTTTGTGCATATTATTAAAATACAACATTTTATGCTCTGTACCATTCCTTGAAACATATTGTGGATTCCTAGTTTAAAATATTTCAAAATGTTTATGTGACATTTAAAAGTACTGAAGTTTCGTTTGCATTTTTTATGACATGAATTACAGCTGTTTTCCCCCCAACAGGAGTGTCGCAAGAAACACAGAGATGCCAAAAGACGACAGAGGCCTTCGCTGAAGACCTAAACAATTTCAAGTATTCAAAGACATTTTTTACAGAGATGATGACCGGTTTTCAGAGAGATTTTTGCCTATTCTGTTTAATAGATGTAATTTATTATTCAAAATAACAGTATCTAATGCATATTCTCTTTGTATGATTAAAATGATTTGAGAGAATAAATGCTGGTTTGTACCACTAGAGGGTGGTGTGATAATACTTTCATGACTATTACAGCTGGCTTCAGTGTTTGTTTTCATTCCCCACTCACTTTCTCCAAACCACAGGATCAGCCCACAAAGTTGTTTTCTAGAAAACCTACTCTGTGCTTTTTAAAGCCACATTAAAGATAGTTTAGTACATACGTTCTGCACAGTAGATTGTGCAAATGCAAACGTTTTTTTGTTATTTGTTGTGATTCTTGCATGTAGTCACTTAGAAAAGACTACACAGTGTCGACAGCTACGAAGCCATCTTACATTTGGTGAAAAATGCATTTGTATGTGCAAAAGTGATTGTGAAAACTCTTCAACCTTGTCCTAGATACCATTTTGGCTAATGATAGTGATATTTGACCCATAGTGTTTATTCTTACCCTTATATGCAGGCTCAAGCAGTTTCCACTAACTAGTGCAAAAGGGTAACAGAAGCCTTTACTATTACTTTACTCTTGTGCAAACTTCCAAAAAATGCTTAAAGGTTTCAGGTTATTCATTAAGGTTTTGGATAACAGATATTTTTGTAATTTAAACTCATATTTTCACATAGAAATATGTCTAATATATTAAATACGTATCTTATATTGTAAGAATTTAAAAATTTGCATATGTTCAAGTAAAATAAAAATATATATATATATTTATATTGAGACTGCTCACTGCTAACTTTTTGGATTTATTGTAGTTCAAATTAATGTTTTGGAAAAACTAGCATGTTTCACTTAAATCGCAATTTTGTTTAAACTGTGAAATTTTCAAAAAGTCACACAAGCTCAGGCAAGTTGGCAGTGATCGTGTTTAACGTCAGCCAGTGCAAAGGCCAAGAATGAAATGTGCAATCACTCAAGGAGCAAAAAATCTTGCACTGTTATTTTCGTCTACTGATGAAACCCTTAATAAATCTACAGGAACCATTTGGCACCATTTCTGCCCAGCTTGTGTGTGTGTTTTCAAGAATATTGCACCATTGACTTTGTGTTTGATTGACGTGGTTTTGATCACTATAGGCAAAACAGCACGTATGTGGTTCTGAACTATAGTCATGAACACTGTGTTCTCCGCATAAACAGGACGCTGTGGTTTCCGATTTCACTGTGACATCACAGCTGGTGTCTATAGCTCGTGAAGGAATGAAGCAGCTGTCTTCATGTCTTATGTCTACAGTGACATAAGTCCCCCAAAACTGCCATTTTGTGTTACCAAGTCCTATTTTTGCCCATCAGCTTTGATCATTTTTATTGCTGGAACTTTCTAGATAAAATAGAAGGGGCTCTGTCATCATGTTAAGATGTTTTGAGAGATTTTTAGCATGTTGCTAAAGCTAGAATGTTAAATGTGGTAGTTAGCATGTCGCTAATGGGTTTTAAAAGAACCCACAAAATAAGTGTATTATTCTGGTTTCTAAGTATTGCTCAAGTTCATCCTTCAGTGTATGTTTGTGGGAGTTTTTACCTGCTTTGCTAAAAACGCAAGTGTAATCACGAGGTAAATTAATAACTCACCTCTCCTCAATAAAACATGACCTGAGGAATAATGTTCCTAGCACAAATGTACAAGATTCTTGAGTTGCCATGTGATTCTATGGAGATTAAGAAAGTTTTATGTTGTTCCTCGGGTTAGCATTTGGTGTCTTCATCTGTTAAAGCACCAGTAGTAGAGGTTTTTCTAAAGAGCTAGCAAATATTCCTTTGTGTAGGTTAAAAATGGTTATGTAAAACCCATTTTGGTTCTACTTAGCATTTATTTTCCAAAGCTGATCTCACATTTAGGCTTTGTGAGGCTAACTGCAATGCTAATGTGTGAATGGGGGATGGTAAGCCAAAAACAGTTCTTCATTCTCCATTTTAACAATAACTGAGCACAGTCTCCTTTCATTTTAAAGTCTCTTTCTTGTTTTTTCACCAGTTAACTTATGTTAGAAAAGATTAGCAAGCTGTTTGAAAGATATGAATGAACACTGGTTGCTTTTATGACAAAGGGAGGCTAATTTCTGAGCGGGCCGGAACCAGAATGTGTGCTGGTATGAAATATTTACATTTTACTTCGTAAATTCCTCTCGTAGTGGGAATAGCTTCCACAGTTACCTGTTACTAATGCCTTAGCCAGCTCAAAAAGGCAGGCAGAGTCACGTGACTAGCCTGCATCCGACTAGCATAACAGCCCTTCCCCCAAATGACACACAGACACACTGTGCCTGCAAGTGTAAACTGAGAGGTTTTACACACATATTAGGCTGCTTTGGACTGCATATCTTATATAAATACACAAATTGTGAAAATTCTTTCACCAAAATATTAGCTTTAGCATCGCTGGAATGATGTAAAGCTGCAGTCTGTAGCAACAGATGCTATTATGCAAGACTTTGCAATGATCTGTCATGCGTTTACTTTGAAAAAACTCTCAAAAGTCAGTACTTTTCCATACTTAAAAGTCTTGTGTGTTTTTCACCCCAAACACTCCTCCCTCTGTTCCTCAAATCCCACCCCGTCCTGCCCCCCAACTTCTCAAAGAGGACTTGTTTGGATCTGTAACTATTACTGTTCACATCTAAGCGTAGGGCTCGGATAACAGCGGCGTCTTCCACGATAGGACGATGCTAATATGAGGGGCTGTCATCAACGGCCATTTTAAAGGCTTCCTGCTCTCTGATTGGCTGTTGCTTTGGCTAATCAGGTAAGTGTGTGACAACAGGAATGTCTGTTTTTGCACTGAGAGAAATCAAAATACCCCTCTTCCAACCCTCCTTAGTTTTACACAAACACAAATATGAGCTATGGGGCAAAATATAAAAAAAAGAAGGAAAGGGGATGTGTCGACTGGCACTAAAATTAGCAGTGTTTTATTATGCTTGTTGCAACAGGCTGAGTTTTATTTACTCAAAGGCATATAGTTAGTTAAGGGGTGTGTCACTGTGCGGGTGGATCTTGTTGCTCAGTAACAGTTAGAAAATCTGCAAATGTCTTCACTTCAAGCTTTAGTCTTTGGTTTCATGTGTATTTGTAGTGTAGTTCTCAATGTAAAAGCTTAAACTTGAAAGACATGAGGACGATTTCGTAAAAGCTGTACTGAATTTTAATGTTAAAGATGCAAACAGTGTGTTCCAGAAGTTTGAAACTACTAGTAAAAATTCTTCTATTTTGCATCGTTTTCATGATGAATCATATTTTAACCATACAGTTTTAGTAAAAAACTGAATTGAGTTAGAATTTAATTTAGTTTCTTTGTATTTTGTCATATTTTACTTTACCTTATTTCCAAATAATTACCCTTTTTATTTAATAGCTATTCATTAGTGATGACAGTGAATCTAGTAAAGATACTAGTGCTGTCAAATGATTAATCGCATCCAAAATAAAAGTTTTTGTTTGCATAATAGGTCCCACTGTATATTAGGTGACCTTAACTGCTATGTAATTACATTTAAATTAATAATTTGGTACAATGTGCTTATTGTGTACATACATGTTTTTACATTTGTACTGATATTTTTTAAAATACCTATATGTAATTACATCTGTAATTAATTTCTGTAATTACATTTATAATTACACTGTTGACCCATCCCTTACACCTTAACCCACCCTTAAACCTACCCATACCACCAAACCTGTCCCTAAACTTACCCGTATCCCACCTCAATAGCAGCAGAAGTGTTTTGCAATACAATATGACCACAATGTTTGATGTAAGAACATAGTAGTTAAGGCCACTTAATATAAAGTGCGACCGCATAATATATGTGTGTGCACTGTGTATATTTATTATGTATAAATAAATACACACACATACAGCATATATTTTTAAAATATGTACATGTATTTACATGTATATATTTATATTCATATAATTTATATTATATTATAAATATATTTAATATATAAACATATTTTTCTTAAATATATACATGCATGTGTGTGTATTTATATATACATAATAAATAGACATAGTACACACATATATCATGTAAACAAAAACTTTTATTTTGGAATGCGATTGATCACGATTAATCATTTGACAGCACTAAAAGATACTCAAACTTTTTACTACAAAAGGCCAAAAATTTAGGGCTGTGGGTTGAAATGTTGCATTGTATCTAATGGTATTATTGTATTTAACCTTTTTTTTTTTAAATTAAATCTCAAATTCTCTAAATTTCAATGCAAAAATTAAAAAGAAAAAAAATGATGATCTTGCAAGATCATCCATGCACACTTTTGATGTTTTACTGTAAACTTTCATAAATGTGTTACTTTACAATTTTACTGTAAACTGTCCAACCCATTTGTTTGTAAGCATTTAAAAGTGTTTAAATGCCTTTAAATTGATGCTGATTTACTGTGCAGACATCGTAATTGTACTCCTTTGAATGACTTTAAATAATTGTGATGATCGTAATAAAGCATCTGTTTCCTGTGGAAGACATTAGATGAGTCATTTTGAAAATGCCTTAAATATCCAGGAACCACCTAAAATAATACAAACACTGGCCTGTTAGTGAAACCATTTACATTAAAACCAGTTAGCGAGCAGTAATGCAACGAAATGTATCAATTTACTCTCCAGATGTACAGAAAATGTTCTCCAGCCATGATTTAACTGTTTTGTCCATGTAAAATTTGCTTTCTCAATGCTGTACTGTGTTGTGGTTTGTTACCAGTATTGCTATATGCAGCTGCTAAGATGTTCTGAAGGTTTTTAGCATGTTGCTACATGAACCATGTGGTTTTTAGCTCTGTAGATATGGCTCAGGCCAAATCAAACTAAATATGAGAAATGGAAACAGTGATGCTTCCCTTAACACCGCCTAGGGAAACACCTAGAAATATTAAGGATTCACCTAATAATACTATTGATGCCGTCAGATTGTCTTCTTGGAATCAAAGTGGTTCATTTATAGAAGTGAGAATCACATCCATAAAATGACGTCAACCGTAACTGCAGCTGGGTACAATGTCACAGAGGGAGAATCCAAAATAACAGTGTTGACACGACAGAGGTATTGTTACACAACAGTGTTATTGTTAGTGAAACTATTAAAAAATCTGTTTTTGTTTTTTTTGGTAATTGAAAATTACAGCATTTTTTTTTTTTTTTTAAATAAATTACAATAAAACAAAAAAGATCAAATTAATTTTAAATAAAATTAAAATTACTAAAACTAAAACTGAAATAAAAATTAATTAAACTACATATTAAATATAACACTTAACAAAATTGTTGCATTTAAAACTAAATCTGAAAATAAAAAATAAAAGCTAATTCAAAATATTAATAAATACTATTGCTGTCAAACGATTAATAACGATTAATCGCATCCAAAATAAAAGTTTTTGTTTGCATAATATATGTGTGTGTACTGTGTATATTTATTTTGTATCTATAAATATACACACATGCATGTATATATTTAAGAAAAATATGTAACGTTTATATATTAAATATATTTATATATGATAAAAATTATATGAAAATAAATATATACATGTAAATATTTTCAAAATATATGCTGTATTTGTCGTATTTACAGTATATATACATAACAAATATACACACACACATATATTATGTAAATGGGGAAGCTGTGGCCTAATGGTTAGAGAGTCGGACTCGTAACCCAAAGGCCGTGAGTTTGAGTCTTGTAGGTGAGGGGAGTGAATAACCACCTCAATACCACGAGTGAGGTGCCCTTGAGCAAGGCACCGAACCCCCAACTGCTCCCCGGGTGCCGCAGCAAAAATGGCTGCCCACTGCTCCGGGTGTGTGCACTTTGGATGGGATAAATGCAGAGCACTAATTCCGAGTTACCATACTTGGCCTCATGTCACTTTCACTAAACAAAAACTTTTATTTTGGATGCGATTAATTGTTTGACAGCACTAATAAATTCTATAAAAATATGACCCAATGCCAGGACACATTTTTTCTATGGATTTTTTTCTTACAGTGTATAAATAATTGTAAAATAACACAACTTCAGGAAAACAGACCTGTTGTAATGTATAAAGCCTACATTTTTGGATATCTCTGTTTTATTTAAAGTCATATAAAACGTTTTTTTTAATCAGTGTTCATCAATCTAATATGATATTTAATAGGGGATGCCCAAAGCTCAACAATTTCTTCCTCTCTGACAATGAAAAACCCCATTTTACTTTCAAAAGCTGGTGCATTTCTGACTAAAACAGTCCCGTTGGTCAAACACCAGCACTCAAACCACTTCAGGCTGACAGAGACAGATCATCGGCATGACACAGGGCCGTTTCTGTCGCATGATTTGCTCAAAATTGGGTGTAGGAGGCACTTTATTGTCAGAGACGTCTGTGAAGGAGAGGAGAGGATATAGAGGGAAAGGGAGGGGGCGTAAAACATGAAGCGCAGCCTTTGGGCCTGTTAGGAGATTAAGCTACGTGCGAGAGGAAGAGAGCGAGCCAGCAGGAGGGAGAGAGTCGATTGGGATTGAGTGTTCTCTTATATCATTATCTTGCTGAATAATCCTGCTCGCAGCGTCTTTGGCAGCGGGGGAAGGGAACGGACCCACACATTCACAGCCTATGGGTCGTGCCTTCACCTTATCTGCTGCGGTTGCTCTATGCTGCTTTTGTTGCTATTTTAGAAAAACAGACGCTGCGTGAATGTTGTTCAGCTAAAGTCATTCACATTTATGTATTTGACAGACACTTTTATCCTAAGTCATTGGGTTGAGTCATTCACAGTGCATTCAAGCTATGTTTTTAGCAGTTCATTAGCACTTAGAGTTAACAGGGAAATAATCTTAAAATGCAAAAGTCATTGATTTAAACAATAAGGTACATTTTTCCATGCTGAGAAAAAAAACTGCTAAAACTAGTCATGCTGGTCGGTTCATCTTGTTGGTTCAAGCTGGTCAGGTCAGTGTTCCACTGGTTTTAGCTGGTTGGTCAGCTGGTCTCCCGCTCTGACCAGCTAAGACCAGCTTGGCCAGCAAGTGGTCAAAAGCCTTCTAAAACCAGCCTGCAAACCAGCTATGACCAGGCTGGAAGACCAGCTGTTTTTTTCCAGCAAGTTAAGAATGTAGTTAAAGGGACAGTTCACCCAAAAATGAAAATTCTGTCATTTATTACTCACCCTCATGTCGTTCCAAACCTGCAAGACCTTTGTTCATCTTCGGAACACAAATTTAGATATTTTTGATGAAATCTGAGAGCTTTTTGACCCTCCATAGACAGCAAAGGAACTGCCACGTTCAAGACCCAGAAAGGTAGTAAGGACATCATTAAAATAGCCCATGCTAATTTAATATAATGCTATGAAGCTACAAGAATACTTTTTGTGTGCAAAGAAAATAAAAATAGTGACTTTTTTCAACTATTTATTTTCTTCTGTTTCAGTCTACGCCACTCATTCACAAGAGTATCATGACACATGCTTGTGTTGCTGCTGACGCAGGAGCTGGTGTTCTGACGTAGAACATGCATGCGCTGTGGCTTGTTTTGAATCAGAAGAATGCCCACATATGTGTCATGGTACTCTTGTGACTGCACATCGAAGACTGACACGGAAGAGAAGAAATTGTTGAATAAAGTAGTTTTTTTAATTTGTTTTCTTTGTGCACAAAAAGTATTCTCGTAGCTTCATAACATTACGGTTGACCCACTGATGTCACATGGACTATTTTAATGATGTCCTTACTATCTTTCTGGGCCTTGAACGTGGTAGTTGTGTTGCTGTCGATGTAGGGTCATAAAGCTCTCGGATTTCATCAAAGATATCTTAATTTGTGTTACCAAGATGAACGAAGATCTTACGGGTTTGGAACAACATGAGGGCGTATAATTAATGACAGAATTTTAATTTTGGGTGAACTCTTTAACAACTGCTTTAGCTATAATAATTCTTACAATGGTATAGTGCTAACTTCTAATGAACTGCTAAAAATGTATCTTGAACGGTCTTTTTTTTATAAAAGCGTCTGTCAAATACATAATTGTAAATGTCCACTTTAGCACAGCAACTTCTATGCAGGGTAAAAACAAACAAACAAACAACCAAACAAAAAGTTACTGATTTAAGCAATAAGGTACATATTTATGGTTAAACGAATGTAGTTAACTACTCCTTTATCTATGATTATACTCACAATGGATGTAGCATCAAATGCTATAGTGATAACTGTTAACAAACTGCTACAAACATAGCTTGAACACACTGTAGGTGCGTCCCAAATCGCATACTTATGTACTATTTTATGGCGTTTTGTAGTATAAATAGAGCAAATAGTGCGTTCACACTGAAAATCCCAAAAAGAAAAAGTGCACTTAGAAATGGCCGGATGATGTACTTAAATAACCAAACAAACTAAGTGTGGAAGGAAAGAGGGGAAGGGCTATCAGACTCTGATGATGAATGACAAAATAAAATTCATACACTACACAGTTGAGTACATAGTACATAAGTACATAGTATAAGTGTATAGTGTGTCATTTGGGACACACCTTGTGAGTCAATTTGGATAAAAGTTCTGTCATATACATAATGTAAACGTCAACGACTTCAGTGCAACAACATCTGCACAGTGCAAACAAGAAAAGATTACTGATTTCAGCAATAAAGTACCTATGTATGGCAAAAGGATGTAGTTAGCAACTCCTTTAGCTGTGATTATACTCACAATGTAGCATAGCCTCAGATGGCACTAACTGCTAATGAACTGCTAAAAATGTATTGAATGGTCTGAGAGTCACTTTTCATAAAAGTGTCTGTCAGATATATAAATATAGATGTAGACGTCAATGACTTTAGTGCAACATCTATGCAGTGTGAAGAAAGGTTACTGATTTAGGCAAAATACATGTATTTATAATGTTAAAAATATATCTTCAATGTACTGTGAGTCCTTTTGGATAAAAGTGACTGTCAGATACGTAAATGTAAATGTTAATGACTTTAGCACAACAACATCTATTTTTGACAGAAACTTATCCAAAGTGTGTTTAAGATACATTCTCAGTAGTTTATTAGCAGTTAGCGCTATACCATTTCAAGCTATGCTGCATTGTGAATATAATCCCAGCTAAGGGAGTTGCTAACTTCACTCTTTAGCCATAAATATGTACCTTACTGCTTAAATCAATAACTTTTTCATCTCCAAACAATCATATAGCCATTTTCAAGGAAAAAAAGGTGGGTTACTTTCTAAAATGCTTTGTTTTTAAAGCACACGCTTACATTGCAGGATGATTCAGTGACATTTGATGGTGTAAAAACACTCTGGATCATGACAACGTGCTAGTTTGTATTGATAACTCGCTCGGCCTGTCAAACAATTATGAGTCAGTCTGACATGCCTCTGGTCTTGCATGTAATGACATGTCATTGAGAGAGAAAAAGAAGACGTGACTGTGCACCTCTTCCACCCAAAGTTTACACCATGGGTCACAGATTTGTTTCTATTGCAAAGGCCTTTGAGAGGAACCCATCCCCCACAAAACACACACATCCACCCCAGCCCTCAACTGTAGCCAGGCTCTCCAGCATTTAAAGGTACAGCGCACATTTTAGTTTGCATGTTAGTAAGCATGTAAAGTTTTTTCCATTTTTTCGGTAGTATTAGCCTGTGCAGATTTTTGCATTTTCCAGTCTTGACCACTGTTGGAATTGACTGTAATTGATCTGTTTTTTAATGTTTTATATGCAACCAAAGTATAACTAATTAGGATTTATTCAGCATCAATCTCCATTGTGGCTTGTTTTGCTTTTAATTCGTTGTTTATTTAATCATTTTTAACACATACAATATTTTTGCCAATGACAAGTGTCTCATCAAAATCTAGACACATTTATCTAGACATGTGATTAATGTAGGAGATATTGTTATCTAAAGCAGCTTATTAAGGATTTTTACAAAATTTGATGAAATTGCACAAAGTTTACAAAGACATTTTTTTATTTGAGTAATGTGTACTGATTAACCATGCACAATAGCATGAGGAACGGGTATTAAATAAGGTCATTGTTCATGCAACGTTGGCTTTCATAGGTATTTCAGTATATAAATATGAAGTACTTTTATAAAAGATAAAGAAAAGGAGAACGAGGCATGCATGGAGAGCCAGGTTTAACATTACTGACAGAATCTTGTGTTTACTAAAGTTCCAGCTTGACTGTTAGCAGTCGTTATTCTGTTCTTCCCCTCCTCCCACCATCAGTGTCTCATGATCAAGATCTTCTGCTTCTTTGGTACCTTATCCTTCCTTATTTGAGAGTTTCAGTTTGAATTCTATATTGGAATTATACATTTCCTCCCAAAATGTCATTGACATAATGCATATGAAATAATGATCTTTTTTTATTAACTTTGTCAAGTACAAGTATTCCATGCAGTTTCTGAATCAGTATGTGGTCATAATACCAATGTGAGGTCATTATAATTATACATGAATTATGAATATGATGCAAGACACTGCCCAGACATGTCATGCCATCTGCCCATTTTCAGAATGGGAGTGTCCTTTCTTACAGTGATCTAGATGTTATATCATGTTCATTTTACATTATGAGTTTGATGTTAAACCGCTTTGTTTACTGATTAACTCCTCCGCCAACCTTGATAACAAGCCACAACACACATTTGATCTAACACCTTAAGCTCTGGTCCAAAGGGCGGCTTTGCCTCATTCGACACTTGTCCAGTCCCAAAATCTTGTTCCTTGCATAAAGCGTGTTTAATCTTGAACCAGTTGGATAATGTGCATGTGTTTGAATAGAACAATAGAGGTAAAAAGTTCAATGCACTGCACTGAGAAAGTGTTCTTTTATTACGGTTTAAGATTGAAATGATATTACTGTTTAAGGGAAAGTGTGCAGTTTTTAGGTGCTGTAACTGGCCACCAAATTTACTTTTTTTTTTAAACTATTTTAATTACTAACAAGAGTAAAGTTCATGAAATCTGTCATGAATGCCCATGCCACATTTAATCACATCTATCTATGCAAGTTAACACATTTCTTCACAATCTTATGACTGTAACGAATAAAATATAAAAATATTTATACACAATTTCATATTATAGTATTTGTTATACTGTCCTTTATTTGTGCAGATTGCAGTAAAATCTTTGTATTGTATTTTTTTTATTTCACAGTACAAAAAATGCAAAATTACAATTATTTTAGTATTGAGATATTGTAGTATTTACTAATATTTTAAATTATTATTATTTATTTTCCCCTTTTTAATTTTAGTTAGTTTTAGTAACTTTATTGTGTATTTTGTCTTTTTTTCATTTTTTATTATTACTATTTTTAAATGTCTATATAATTTTTATTTATATTATTTGGGTTTTAGTTATTCATTATATTTATTTTCAGTTAACATTTATTTCAGTAAAATAACTTTTTATGGTTTTGGTTTTAGTGAACTATAATAACTAATGAGTAATAATGAAATGAAAATGTCTTTCTGAAAATAATGTAAAAAAAAAAAAAAAAAAAAACTCTTAATGATCGATTATAGATCGGTTGTAGATAGATAGATAGCCTATATGTGTATGTGTGTGTGTGTGTGTGTGTGTGTGTATATATATATATATATATATATATATATATAAAAGCGTAGAAATATTACATGAATATTAGAAACATTTCTCTCAATTAATGTGAGGTCATAAAAATAATACTTATACAAGAATTGTATTAAGTTTTTTTTAAAATATATATATATATATATATATAGTTTTAGATAGATCATGCCACACCTGCCATGTTAACTACTCAGAAACACTCTGAAAATCCATCTGAAAGTCTCTTTTCCCATCTCAGTAAAATCTTTATTTCATTTATCGGCAGTTAATGGGCTAGAAATGAAGCCAGGGGATTGAACACACAATACTGCTGGTTTGGTCGAAGAAGTTGCACCACAATTATCTGACATGCAGTTGGCAAGCTGCACAGGAAAGGGGCTGAACCGCTGCTGATCAAAACACTCTGGGCTCTATTCACGAGAATGATTTCACTGGAGCCTTTTTGTCGAACCTTTTGCATTTTTATTGACTAGTGGGGCTCTAAATTTCCTTATTAACATCGATATCTTGTCATGTACAAAGACCAGAGATGATCATAGGTCTCCTTGTGTGCTGTGAAAAAGGAAACCCAATTAGTGACGCAGATAATACGGTTATATAGACTCTTTTGCACACACACACACACACACACACCTTGTCTCATGAGCTTTGCTATTGTTCTTGTGTCAGATCTCAATAACCCAGCACTGCTGTACTAGAAGGGTGTGTATGTGAAGGCTCTTAAATGTTACACAGGCATCATATTTCTGTTACGCATCTCCTTCTTTTGTGACCCCAACATATTTGGATTACTGTGCCATTCTTTGTAATGTTATAAGACACAGTATATTGATCTACTATTCAGTTTCAACATCATTACAAACATAAGCCATGCAAAGGTTGAGAATAATTATCTCTGACAAGTCATTCTATACATTTTATAACTGCAGGTCATTATTTATTGTGCAAAGTACATCCAAAACGAATCACGTAATAAAAAAAATCTAGACCAAGTGTAGCAAAATGTCGATTTATTATGAAAAACATTCACATAGGATTTAGTTTTGCAGTACAAACCGCTGCTATGTTTGTCAAGAGCGAGCAAATGAGCTCGATGGTGATTGGCTGGCTGGTCACACTCCTACTCTGGACCCTTTCCCCCCCCAATCATAACACATCACAGAACAAACAAACAAAGAAATGCCTCTCACATTGCAATCAACAGATTTAGTTGGTAAAAACAGTTCAGAAATCCACCGAAGTGATGTAAACACGTTACCTGTGGCAGGTGTCTAAATACATGGTGCCACAGTGTCACAGAATTCTTTGAAGTCCCTTTGCATGAAGTCTTCGCTTTGCATCATATCGTCTTCTGATGGGAAATACTGCATGCTTTCCTCTTGATTGAAGCTGAAGAAGGAAAACGGCTGGCATTGGTTCCTCTGTCGAGCGTAAAATGTGGGTGGCGAAGGCAGATCTGGACTGTCCAAAAGTGCGCCTCTAGCGTTCTCCAGAACGCCCAGGTACGAGTCCATATCCGCAAAGTCCATTTCGCAGTCGGACCCGCTGTCGGTGCCAACAGAGTCCGATCGCATGTGCATCATCTGGTATTTCTCGTGCATGAGGAACTGGTTGGTGTTCCTGGGCGCTCTCATGCCAGGCGCTCGGTTGCCTTGAACGTTGGCAGGACGCAATGAAACCAGAGTGCCAGACCACCGAGACAATCTTGCTCGATTTCTGCGCATTTCTGGATAGTGCGCCCTTCTCCCAGGCCTCCTTCCCCATTTTTGCCACTTCTGTTTAGCGCCGCCGTTGGTTCTCCTTGACACGCTCTTGGGTTTCTCCGTCTCCTTGATGGAGGGTCTATTGCTGTAGACCTCCCATTGGCATATCATGCCCCTTCCGCACATTTTCTCAGCGTCTAGCATCAGCTGTAGTGCGCTCTCACATAATCTGGAGGGCAACAAAGGCTGTTTCTTCTCCTTGCTTAGGGGTTTTGGTTACTCGTGCCTCTCTACACGATTCACCCCCTCGGCCGTCTACCTTTTTACAATCTTTTCCGATTTTTTCTTTGTCACTGGCTTTAGATGGCACATAGCCTGGCGCAGTGACCTCTGTATAGGCAGCTTGACGCGCGTGTGGCTCTGATCTGAGATCAGTCACACCCCTCCTCAGCTTTTCCGAGTAACCAGTGTCTTTTTTGCTTCAGATTAAAAGCAGAATCGTTGCCTAAATGTCTGAGGAGTGGAAAGATATGTTTGTAGTTCGTTTTACTTTGGATAAGTGCCAACAAACTACGTTTTCTCTCCGTCTCAGACTAGCGTCTATCTCGAAATGACAGTTGACATCTACAGAAATCCGCGTCTAGTGGGCTATTTATAGTGTTGGGGCGAGTCGAACTGCTTCGAAGGGACAGGGGCGTTTCATTCTTTCTTGAGGTGGAGTATTTAAAATATGACTAAAGTATTATCTGACAACATCATGTATATACTAATTTAGATTTATATTTGTTATACTTTAGGAAAAAAAAATCTCCTTTTGCCTGAAGAGCAGCGACAACGCCGTTTTTTCGACCCCCCTCCGAGAACAGAATGGTTTGTTCCATCTCCTCTTCGCAGCTGCTGTTCCAGGATCAGTTTTTTCAGTCATAATCCGCGTCTCTTTCATATATGGTCAAGAAAGCACAACTGCCCTTAGATCAGCTGAGAGACGACACCACGACAAAGAGCGTGAATACGTGATGTATGTGAAAGATGCGAGGAGGACAACAAACTAATGGCTGTTCTGTGAACGGTTGTTATCTTTTAGTCGGTTTGTTTATGTCTCAGTTCAGTTTTAGGCTTACGCTAAGACGCACGCTCGATTACCTTATTAAGATATGAAATGCACTATAAATGTATACAAACTCAATCTCTGTTTATTTATCCGTGATGACTAAGATTTTCCGTCGATGTGGCATTTGTTAAATCAAGTCTAAAAGCGTGAACGGCATGAACGATTATCATTTTAGCTGAGACACACACAAACAATAAAAAAATGCTTATTTATGACATAACAGCATAAACACACCTGTCATTGTGCTGGATGAAATTGCACTTTTTCCATGCAACCCGCCTCGGAAAATCCTTTGAATAACAATTAAAGAGATATGTGTTCCTTTAACACAAGCAATGAGTTGCATTGCTCTTCTGTATTAAATAACGAGATTAGAGAACCGTGTAAAAGATGGTTCCCTTCATAAAATAGCCTGACTTGAATAAATAAACAAATAAATGAACGAGTGAATGCATTTAATACGCTTTCACGTGTAGCAGGAAAGTAGTGAGGAATGAATGAACTCCACATAGATAGATAGATAGATAGATAGATAGATAGATAGTACATATAAGTCTCTTTTAACTTGTGGAGAATAGATCATCCCAGCAAACACAGAACGTGCCCCTAATGTTCCCATATGGTTCGCATGCTTTTTGAAGGGAACCAAATAAGAACGTTTGTGGGAACCAGAAACTAACGTTTCCGAACATTCTGAAAACCAAAATTTGTGATTTGTGTCCAATGAGGTTTACCAACCCTCCATTACTGAATTTACATATGTGAGCCTATTTATTTATTTCATGTAAGTTACATCTTTTGTGAAACAATTAATAGCATTCTTTCTCGCAGTCATTGTAGCTAAATTATTATAAATATTTATAATAATACGTGACCGATAATTTATTTCATTTATATAGGCTATACCCATACATAAATAGGCTACATACGTATAATTAAAATTAATTCATTATAATCTAATTTACAGAATTGTTACAGTTTCTATGGTACAATTTGTGTTATTTGTGATTATTTATTTAGGTTTTATTTATTTATTTTCTAATGTATAATTAGTTACAATCTATTACTTGTCTCTGAAGCCCCTAGAGGTTCATTGTGAAATTTCAAGGGTTTTGTGGGATTGTGATAAAAAGACTAACATTGCCCTATGTTCTGTATACGTATGCATTTTGTGAATATGTATTTGTATATGTGTAGCCTTTTTAAAAATGTTTAATAAAATACAAAAAAGCAATATATATATATATATATATATATATATATATATATATATGTGTGTGTGTGTGTGTATATGTATATATATATACACACACAGGTGCATCTAAAAGAAATTGAATATTGTGAAAAGTTCTTTTTCTTGTAATATTTCAAAAAGTGAAACTTTCATATATTCTAGATTCATTACATGTAAAGTAAAACATTTCAAAAGTTTTTTATTTTAATTTTGATGATTAGAGCTTACAGCTCTTCAAAGTCAAAAATCCAGTATCTCAAAATATTACAATATTTACATTGGAGTTTCATTAAATGACCATCCCTTCAGTATAAATTCTGGGTATCTCTTGTTCTTTGAAACCACAATAATGGGGAAGACTGCTGACTTGGCAATGATCCAGAAGACGAACATTGACACCCTCCACAAAGAGGGTAAGTCACAGAGGGTCATTACTGAAAGGGGTGGCTGTTTACAGAGTGTTGTATCAAAGCATATTAAATGTAAAGTTGACTGGAAGGAAGAAATGGGGTAGGAAAAGGTGCACAATCAACAGGGATGACTGCACGCTTGAGAATACAGTCAATTACAGCTGATTCAAACACTTGGGAGAGCTTCACAAGGAGTGAACTGAAGCTGGAGTCAGTGCATCAAGAGTCACCACGCTCAGACGTCTTCAGGAAAAGGGCTACCAAGCCACTTCTGAAACAGAAAGAGTCTGGAGGAAGACTGGAGAGACACAGAATTCAAGCTGCTTGAAGTCCAGTGTGAAGTTTCTGAAATCAGTGATGATTTGGGGTGCTGTGATGTCTGCTGGTGTTGGTCCATTGTGTTTTGTCAAGTCCAAAGTCATTGCAGCTGTCTGCCAGGAGATTTTGGAGCACTTTATGCTTCCATCTGCTGACAAGCTTTATGAAGATGCTGATTTCCTTTTCCAGCAGGACTTTAGCACCTGCCCATGGTGCCAAAACCACTTCCAGCTGGTTTGCTGACCATGATATTACTGTACTTGATTGGCCAGCCAACATGCCTGACCTGAAACCCATGTGGAATCTATGGGATATTTTCAAGAGAAGGATGAGAAACAGTCGATCCAACAATCCAGACGAGCTGAAGGCTCAATAGTCCCTCAGCAGTGCCACAGGCTGATCGCTTCCATGCCACGCCTCACTGATGCTGGAGTTTGTGCTAAAGGAGCCCCGACCAAGTATTGAGTGCATAAATCAGCATCCTTAAAAGAACTTGAACTTTTCTGTTTTGCAAATCCTTTTTTTGATTGATCTTAGGAAAAATTCTAATATTTAAGTAATATTTAAGGTAAACATTTCTTGTAAATGCAGATCAGTCCTGCACAATAACATCAGGTTTCCTCCTTTGAACTGCTTGCTTCAAGTCCTTCCACAACATTTCAGTTGGATTAAGGTCTGGACTTTGACTCAGCCATTCCAAAACATTAACTTTGTTCTTCTTTGACCATTCTTTGGTAGAACGACTTGTGTGCTTGGGGTCGTTGTATTGCTGCATGACCCACTTTTTCTTGAGACTCAGTTCATGGACAGATGTCCTGATGTTTTCCTTTAGAAATTGCTGGTATAATTCAGAATGTATTGTTTCACCAATGATGGCAGGCTGTCCTGGCCCAGATGCAGCAAAACAGGCCCAAGCCATGATACTACCACCACCATGTTTCACAGATGGGATAAGAGTCTTAAAGCTGGAATGCAGTGTTTTCTTTTCTCCGAACATAATGCTTCTCATTTAAACTAAAAAGTTCTATTTTGGTCTCATAAATGTCCACAGAACATTTCTCCAGTAGCCTTCTGGCTTGTCCACATGATCTTTAGCAAACTGCACACGGGCAGCGATTTGTTTTGGAGAGCAGTGGCTTTCTTCTTGCAACTCTGCCATACACACCATGGTTGCTCAGTGTTCTCCTGATGATGGACTCATGAACATTAACATTAGCCAATGTGAGAAAGGCCTTTAGTTGCTTAGAAGTTACCCTGGGGTCCTTTGCAACCTCGTGGACTATTACAAGTCTTGCTTTTAGAGTGATCTTTGTTGGTCGACCATTCCTGTGGAGGGTAACAGTGGTCTTGAATGTCCTCCATTTGATTCACATACTTTTGCCACTCACAGATATGTAATATTGGGTCATTTTCCTGAATAAATAAATGACAAAGAAATATTTTTGTTTCATTTGTTTGATTGGGTTCTCTTATAAAAATCGGATTATGTTTTGGGTCATACTTATGCAGAAATATAGAAAATTCTAAAGGGTTCACAAACTTTCAAGCAGTACTGTATGTGTATATGGACAAAACATGTCCAGCAATTGTAACTGTAAGGTTTAAACTATAAGGTTTAAAAATAAAAAATATATATTTTCAATTGTAAATGTTATGGGGATTAATAATATAATGTATTTAACACAACTATCCCCTTCAATTTAATTTTATCATTATTATGTGAAATCTATGACACTTATTGTCTTCTCACTACATCTAAAACAGTGTGTCCACAGAGAAGGGCTCAATCATTCATATGCTATAAAATGGATAAAAATGTTTTTTAATGATGAAAAAGACCTTGTTTTATGAAACGCAACACTTAATAATATCTCATATCAAAGCAAGGTTGTTTTTCAGTGACACATGCATGTTTCATAAGGTTTCAAAGTTGTGTCCCCACTTTTTGTCAACACTGTCAGGCATTTATTAAAATGTAATAAAATCAGGTTATATCAGGGGCAGCTGTCACTCTAAAGGCCACAATCCACCTCTGCAGAGTATATTAATGTCAGATAATTTAGACAATTTAACCTGCTCCTGAAGCAGGTTCCATTAGCATCTAGCATCAACAGAAAAAACAAAATGGCTACTATTTGATAGTTAAAAAGACTACAAATTCAGGTTTTCGTCACCGCTGTCAGATGTGTCAACTCCGTCAGTTGAATATTTTGATAATATTTCATTATGATATTTTATATTTGTTGTGGAATTGTTGGTCACATGTGAAAGTGTAATCTGTCTGCTAGCATGAGAATGTGTTTTGAAATGTTAAAAACATCTTGAATGCTATTAAAGATAAATTATATTACACAGTCCAAGATTTTTACACAGTTATATTTTTTTGTGAATTTTTTAAATAAAAGATCAAAAGGATTAACAATGCAGATTATATATATATATATATATATATATATATATATATATATCAGTCATTCTTGAGAAGTGGGACAAAACAGGGTGCTAAATTTAAAAAATAAAACCTTGTACTCAGACAAATAAAACTACATTTATGTATCTTATATGTACTAAGCTATATGCTTTGATACAACCTCCCAACTTTTCTCTTGTTTTAACAAAATGTGCTTTTTACCTTGGACTGTATATATAAAGATTAGACCATTACATGAAATATCAGTGGGTAGACCTACTTCATAAAGTAAATTGTATACTCTCACTGAATTCACCCTAATTTAGATCACTGAAGTGATAGTGTTGATATCTGTAACTGAAGATCTGCTGAGGATATAATTCATCGAGTAGTAGGCTCCGCATGCGGTAGGGGGCGATAAAGCTCTCTCTGCGCGTGAGCGCCGCGGTGCGTGAGAAATACGAGAAGGCGCTGCTTCGCTCCAGTTAAACCACAACAAAGATGGAGGCGCTACATGACAGCTAGGTTTGCATTTTTCATGGCGACGCTCTCAAACTCGCGCTGAAGTGAAGATGGACGCGCCGCATCTACCGGAGCCGAGCGCGGAGAAACGCGTCCGTATCGTCGGATCCGAGCTGGTGGAGAATTACACGGTCAGTTTGATGTGGTTCGTTTTTAGTCGCTTGTTCGGTGCATATTCATATTCGTGATACCAGTTTTTGAATAAATTGATGAAAATGATTTATATTATTAGTTTTGGCGGTCAAAATATATTTAGTGGATTAATAGATTAGTTGTGTAAGTTAACCTTTAAGATAAAGTAGACGGTTTTAATAAAGCATTTGTGTTGCATAAGAGTGAACGTTTGTTAATAAAAAAGAAGGGAATTATGTATCAATGTTTAAAGGAATCGCGTGTTAAATTGTTAATAATAATAATAATAATAATAATATAAGCGGTTAATACAGTGACAAATGCCACTTTAATTATTTGCATGCTTATTTGCATAATGCACAATATGAGTTATATATTGTTTGTATGACAAAGTGGAGAGGTGTTTGTTGGTTTGCAGAGATTACCCATAAATGAATAAATCCATATTAATTATGAAAAACAAATTTTTAAACAAAAATGTGTTTTTCAGGTTTACATCATAGAGGTGAATGTTGGAGATCACAGTTGGACTGTGAAGCATCGATACAGCGACTTTCACGATTTGCATGAAAAAGTAAGTCACATCGCCTAAAACAACAGATCAGACCACAGATATTGACATTTTGTTCATAGTTCAGAGGGAGTGACTGATAAAACTGATGAAATGTTGTTGACTTCAGCTCACTGTGGAGAAGAAGATCGATAAACATCTGTTGCCACCCAAGAAGATCATCGGCAAAAACTCCAAAAGCCTCGTGGAGAAGCGACAAAAGGAGCTGGAGGTTTATCTCCAAACGCTCCTGAGCAGATTCCCTGCATCGACCCCTAAAGTCCTGTCTAACTTCTTACTCTTTCACTTATATGTAAGTTTTTTTTTTTTTTAATGTGCTTTGTGTTTGATAAGAAGCAGAAGATTGTAAACAGAAGATTCTTCTGCTTTATATCTGTCACATGCTGGTTAAATGTTAACCGGAGTTTGTATTCATCCAAAGCAATTGCATGCAACTCTTACTCTTTTGCTTACTTTCATCCTGTGAAGATGAATCGTGTTGCACTGCATTCTCTCATCTCAGCCGTATAAATGGTTCTAGGAACCAGCAGGGCCTGTTATCTGGCCATCAGCGATGTTTTCGGCCTGACAGTAGTGGTATTGATATTGATCTCTGAAAGGCTTTTGTCTGGAATAGGCATATGACCGGACTGAGTTGTTTTGGAGAGCTGAAGTGCTTTATGTTTATGCATTTGTCCTTGATTAGCATTTTTGTTGAATTTGTGCACATCAGCATGCATTAGAACTAATTTACTCAGAATATGTAGAACGAAAAACAGGGTCTCATGAGGAAATCAAGAGTTATTTCTGCATTTCTGGTGAGATCGTTCAGGAAATGAGTTGAAGAAGCACCAGCAGTAGTTCGCCCAAAATAAAGATTTGCAGAAAATGTCCAGATGTAGATGAGTTTGTTCCTTCCTCGGAACAGATTCGGGGAACTTTAGCATTGCATCACTTGCTCACCAATGGATGTGAATGGGTGCCGTCAGAATGAGAGTACAAACAACTGATTTAAAAAAACAATTCAACAGTTAATCCACACCACATCAGTCCATCAGTTAACCTCTTGTGAAGAGAAAAGCTGCATGTTTGTATGAAACAAATCCATCAAGACATTTTTCATTTCAAACATCCATGTCCATGTCCAAAATGTGAGTCCTCAATCCATAATATTGCTTTCTCCAGTGAAAAAGTTGTCTTTTCTGAATCAGGAGAGAAATATGCACAGACGAAGCACCGTTTGCAAGCCAAAAACAGTCCTAAACAAATATGTTGTGTGGATTATTGCTTAGTTTTTATCAGCTGTTTGGACTCTCATTCTGACGGCACCCATTCACTGCAGAGGATCCATTGGTGAGAAAGTAATGCTAAATATATCCACATCTGTTCTGCTGTGGAAATAAAATCATTTACAACTTGGATGGCCTGAGGGTGTGAACATTTTCAGTAAATTTTCTTTTTTGGGTGAACGCTTCCTTTAGACAGGATGTCATGAGGAAATCAGAGTTCTGCATTCCCCTGGTACAATCTTTCAGGAAATGAGTTGGCGAAGCACATGCAGATCATTAAACTCATTCCAGTGATGTTGCTGTTTTGGCTGAAGCAGTTGTTGCACTTTAGTCAATGAACAAGGACACTGATTATAATTTGTGAACGTTTAAAATGAGCAAATGTAATAGTTGAATAAGGTTTGTTGTGAGAGTTTCCGTCTTTGACTTGAACTTATTATTTTCAGGAAATCAATGGAATTGCTGCTGCGCTGGCTGAAGAGCTCTTTCATAAGGGTCTGTTGTTATTCATTCCTTGAGTTGTTATATGCATGAAACATTTAATGTATTGGCAGAATAACAATGAAATGGGCAGTATTATGAATCTATACTATTATAATAATGCTCCAAATGAAACTTTGGCATGCTTAAAGTGAAATCAGGTGTCAAATATTTGAATGTACAAATGCAATCTGATACCTTTTAAAAATTGTGTTATTCATATTGGGCTCACAATAATATGTTATAAAAAATGATGTGAACTGATTATAAAATAACACTAGATGCATTTTCTACAGTCCCCATGTCCATCATTTTTAATTTGCATAATACATTAATATGAGCAGTTTTACACTACACCGTTTAAGTTTGAGGTTGGTAAGATTTTGTAAAGTTTTTTTTTTTTTTTTTTTTAAGAAATCAAACAAAGGCTGCATAATTCACTCCCGTGATGCAAAGCTGAATTTTCAGCATCATTACTCCAGTCTTCAGTGTCACATGATCCTTCAGAAATCATCCTAAAATGTAGTAGTTCTGTCTTTTCCTCTAGGTGAGCAGTTGTTGGCTGGAGGCGAGGTGTTTCTCCTCAGGCCGATCCAGTTGTACGCCGTCACACAGCAGCTGAAACTCGCCAAGCCAACCTGTGCCAACGGAGATGCCAAAGCCGACCTCGGACACATCCTGGACTTCACCTGCCGCCTCAAGTACCTCAAGGTTCGAGTCTATCACTTTACTAAAAGTCATGAAATACTATAGTGCCAATATCAGTTTATGTATAAACTCGTTCACTGTTGGTATCTCAACTTTTAGATTCTCTATTGAAAATATAGTAGTGGAAATAGAAAAAAATAGCAGAAAAAGTGTCATGTTTTAACCAGTGTTGACATTAAATCTTCACACTCAGATCCCTGGAATGAAAGCAGCGGTGGGGACGAGTAACATCGAGGAGAAGAACCTCCCGTTTGACCTGTCCATCTTTAAATCGCTGCTTCAGATCGAGGTGAAGAGACTCACGGTTTGTGTTTTGTGAGGGTCCGTGGAGGGCGAAGTTTCTAACACTTAATGTTCATTCTCAGATCAGCGATTGTGATGATGAACAGATCAAAGGTCTGCCTTCCCTGAAGCCCACACTGGCCACGCTCAGCATCCATCTCTCCGCCAGCAGCATGAAGGTACGCTAGGTGATTTGTTAGAAAATAACAGGTTTTTGAATCTCAAGAAATAAAAACGGATGGTTTTAGGGTCTGTTAAAAGGTTGCGACATTTTAGTTTTTGCAAGTAAGAATTCTTAAAACCAACAAACTTCTAAACCATTTCATTGGTGCTGAAAGTTATTCGAATGACTGTGTGTGTGCTCCGTCTTCAATAGGAAATCTTAGTTCCTGAAGCATCCGAATTTGCGCAGTGGGAACCTGAGGGTGTTGATACAGACAGTCCTGTGACGGCGATCATTCCCACGTGGAAGATGCTCACTACTTTGGACATGAGCCGAAACTTCATACGCTGCATTGATGAGTCGGTGGTGAGCCACAGTTGTACATTATATGAAATACATACCAGTTTTCATTAATCTTTCCTTGTTGGTTGTAAAAGTTGAGCTTTTCCTGATCTTTTTGGTACAGAAACTGATTCCTGAAGTCGAATTCCTTGATCTCAGCCATAATGAGTTGTCTCTAGTGGAAAACCTTCAGGTGTGTTGTCTCTAGATAATTTCATAATATTATTTTTAAAGTGCAAAGAAGGTTTGACGATGGATTTTCATGATTTCTTATTATTTTCACTGCAGCATTTGTACAACCTGGTTCATCTGGATCTGTCCTTCAACAAACTCAAGGTGCTGGAGGGAGTTCACACTAAACTGGGGAATATCAAGACTTTGAATCTGTCTGGGAATCAGCTGGAGACACTTTCCGGCCTCAGTAAACTCTACTCATTGGTTAACTTGGATTTAAGCAGGAACAGATTAGCACAGGTAGTTTATTACAGTGTTTGCTTAGACGTTATTTTCTTGACTCCAACGTACTGTAATTCTCTGTCCTCTGTATTTTTTGTAGCTGGATGAAATTAAACACATTGGCACTCTTCCCTGTCTGGAGAAACTGTCTCTGGCTGATAACCCCATGTGCATCATCCCAGATTACAGGACTAAAATTCTGGCCCAGTTCTGTGACCGGGCCTCCGAGGTATAGAGCTTTTTGGTCTGTTTGCTGCACAGTTTTGCAGTATTATTACACCAAGAAGAAAAAAGATTTTTCTGGATTATTTCAATTTTCTGGATTTGTTTCTAATTGATATATATATAAAAGTATAATTCATGCTTGTCATGCAGGTGTGTTTGGATGGTACAACCACCACAGAAAAAGAGATCGACACGGTGGAGGTGCTAAAAGCCATTCAGAAAGCTAAAGAGGCCAAAGACCGAATGGCAAACAATGAGAAAAAGGTATTTTGAAGATTTTATATTTGTTTTTATTTTTTAAAATGTAAATTAAATGAATAAAGTATAATTTTGTTCTATTATTATTATTATTATTATTAACAGCATTATTATTATAATTATTACAATATAACAACATTATTACTATGAACATTTTTGCTATTAACATATTATTATTTGTCTTTTTTGCTTTTGTTTGGAAGGAATTAAAGAAATAAAAATTACATAAAGTCGGTTGACAATGGAAACAAATTTACGTAAAAGCCCTGCTGAATGAAAAGTTATGTAAGAGGTTCTAATTCAGTCTGTTTTATCTGGCAGGTTAATGGTTTTCTGAGTAATGTGATTACATTTGTGATGTATTTATAGTGTTTTAAAGGAGTGTGCTGATGGCTTTCTTTGAATTCATTGTGACAGTTTTTTAGGTGTGAATCGACCCAAACCTTGATATCAAGACATGAGAAATCAACAAAAAGATGATTCATTTTCTGGCTTTATATGCTCACATTGATGCATTGTCATGTCAGCATCTATTACATAACACAAATTTTCCAGTGGCAAGACACGAGTTGTGGCGCCTTCTCCTGGCCAGACTCTGATAGTGACTGGATATCATCGACACTTCACATGTCTGCAGTCATGCTTTGTTAAATAAATGTGATTATGCATTAATTTAAAATGTGCATATGCTATTGTAATATTATAGTATATCTTAAACATTGCAGTGCACTCATGACTCTACTAGAAGATGCTTACTACATCAATAGAGCTATTCAGGTTTGAGTCTAAGGATTTGTATTTATTTATTGTTGATTTAAATAGTTATATTATTTATGTATTTAAATAATTTTCTTTAAATTTAATTTTAAAATCAATAAAGCATATCAGGCAGAATCATCTATAATAAAATGGCATGTAAAATGGTTCCAAATATAATAAAATGGCAGTGAAGCTTTGAACTGTTATGGGGGGAAAAAAGTGCTAAAAGTCTGCGCTTTTATTAAATTAAATTGTAGTTATGGTAATAACACGAATGCACTACTTTGCAAGAACTAACATTGTGTCCTAACCAGGCATGACATTTTGAGCATCAAGTAAGTGAAATTTTGCATTAAATCCACAGCCAATCAGCAGTAAATATGTGATGTTTTTTTATAGAGCAGGATTTGGACCAATGAAATTTCAGTGTGGGTGGAAAAACTGATTAAACATGGCGATTTATGGCTCATCGTTCTGGTTTGGACATGTTATAAAATTTTAAATGAACATTAAGACGTTTACGATCCCTCACACCCTTTACATTGACCTCCAGGGGTCTTGAATTAGTCACACTGTGTTTTTGGCTAAAGAGGAGCCTGATGTTATCGTTGTCAGGTGAGTGACGTCCTGGGACAGGCCGCGGGTGGGCCACAGTCCTCTTCGTCCTCTCTCGTGGCGCCGCCCTCCTCTTCCTCCCCCTCTCTGTCTCGTTCCACCTGCTCCAGTCAAGGTAATCATGTATGTATCGCGCTGCTGGGACGAGGGGGGGACACAAATGGAGAATTAAAAGTGAAGTGTGTTGTTTGGATAAACATATAGTCTCACCTAAACTCGTTGTGTCTGCATATTAAGATGGGAGAGGAGAATACACACTTCACCTTTAAAATGAAAAAAAAGGCATGTCGTGATTAGATAATTAGCATGCTCTCTTTGTTGCCATCATGTGATATTCTTTATGATTGTAAATGAATAATCAGACAGTATTGAATCCTTTTCTTATGACAATCTGAAGCTATTGAATTGGATGGATGGTTTTCTTTGCACCAGTGATATCTAAATCTCATTTCATTTACATTTCTGTTCAGTAACTCCTGCATACTGACTTATTGCAGCTCTGCCGCTCGTAATTGCGTTTCAGAGATTTGGTGCATCCGTGTCTGCATTGCAGATGAAATAAATCAAGTTTCATCAGCGTTCCTCAATGATTTTTTTCTCATATCTTTGCTTTGAATGAGTATAATGGGCATCCATTTCTTTCCTGTGCAGTGTCAAACTAGCTTAAACATTGAATTTTGTGGTGTTTAATTTGCATGTGTTGCTCTAATAGCGATTGGGCCTGATTTATAAAGCATTTGATCTCCATATTTGTCTCTTGAGTGTTAGTTACTAAGCAACAGCCTTGGGTGCTTTGATTGATTTTACGTTTTTTGCAAACAGCATCTAAATATTCAGCGTTACGCACGCCTAAAAATGTGATTTAAATAATGTTTCTCAAATATTAATGGAATATTATTATACTCTGTTGTAATCGTAATAATTTATACATCAGTTCGTAATCTATACATTCCATTTCATTTATATATAAAACAGAACGCACACATTATATGGAATTGTATAGCGTTTAATAGTGTAACTAATATACAGTGGGTACGGAAAGTATTCAGACCCCCTTAAATTTTTCACTCTTTGTTATATTGCAGCCATTTGCTAAAATCATTTAAGTTCATTTTCTTTCCTCATTAATGTACGCACAGCACCCCGTATTGACAGAAAAACAGAATTGTTGACATTTTTGCAGATTTATTAAAAAAGAAAAACTGAAATGTCACATGGTCCTAAGTATTCAGACCCTTTGCTCAGTATTTAGTAGAAGCACCCTTTTGATCTAATACAGCCATGAGTCTTTTTGGGAAAGATGCAACAAGTTTTTCACACCTGCATTTGGAGATGCTCTGCAGATCCTCTCCAGTTCTGTCAGGTTGGATGGTAAACGTTGGTGGACAGCCATTTTTAGGTCTCTCCAGAGATGCTCAATTGGGTTTAAGTCAGGGCTCTGGCTGGGCCATTCAAGAACAGTCATGGAGTTGTTGTGAAGCCACTCCTTCGTTATTTTAGCTGTGTGCTTAGGATCATTGTCTTGTTGGAAGGTAAACCTTCGGCCCAGTCTGAGGTCCGGAGCACTCTGGAGAAGGTTTTCGTCCAGGATATCCCTGTACTTGGCCGCATTCATCTTTCCCTCGATTGCAACCAGTCGTCCTGTCCCTGCAGCTGAAAAACACCCCCACAGCATGATGCTGCCACCACCATGCTTCACTGTTGGGACTGTATTAGACAGGTGATAAGCAGTGCCTGGTTTTCTCCACACATACCGCTTAGAATTAAGGCCAAAAAGTTCTATCTTGGTCTCATCAGACCAGAGAATCTTATTTCTCACCATCTTGGAGTCCTTCCATGCGGGCTTTCATGTGTCTTGCACTGAGGAGAGGCTTCCGTCGGGCCACTCTGCCATAAAGCCCCGACTGGTGGAGGGATGCAGTGATGGTTGACTTGCTACAACTTTCTCCCATCTCCCGACTGCATCTCTGGAGCTCAGCCACAGTGATCTTTGGGTTCTTCTTTATCTCTCTCACCAAGGCTCTTCTCCCCCGATAGCTCAGTTTGGCCGGACGGCCAGCTCTAGGAAGGGTTCTGGTCGTCCCAAACGTCTTCCATTTAAGGATTATGGAGGCCACTGTGCTCTTAGGAACCTTAAGTGCAGCAGAAATTTTTTTGTAACCTTGGCCAGATCTGTGCCTTGCCACAATTCTGTCTCTGAGCTCTTCAGGCAGTTCCTTTGACCTCATGATTCTCATTTGCTCTGACATGCACTGTGAGCTGTAAGGTCTTATATAGACAGGTGTGTGGCTTTCCTAATCAAGTCCAATCAGTATAATCAAACACAGCTGGACTGAAATGAAGGTGTAGAACCATCTCAAGGATGATCAAAAGAAATGGACAACACCTGAGTTAAATATATGAGTGTCACAGCAAAGGGTCTGAATACTTAGGACCATGTGATATTTCAGTTTTTCTTTTTTAATAAATCTGCAAAAATGTCAACAATTCTGTGTTTTTCTGTCAATATGGGGTGCTGTGTGTACATTGAGGAAAAAAATTAACTTAAATGATTTTAGCAAATGGCTGCAATATAACAAAGAGTGAAAAATGTAAGGGGGTTTGAATACTTTCCGTACCCACTGTATACACACACACACACGCATGGAGGGGGGGGGTTTAGTGTCTGACTCCAAGCTTATTTTATTTTTAACAGCAAAAACCTTGATTCAACATGCAACCATATGTGGTCTGAAATTAAAATCTGATTTATTTTTCTTCAAGCTGTTTCTTCAGCTGCTGCCAGTTGTTGTCTGCCAGTCTCTTGGCATCATCCTGACATTTGCATTGTTACTATATCACCCAACATGGATACAACAGGCAATATGCCTGAACAAACAAATCAGATCATCACCATCCAGTTTCATCATCACCGCATCGAATTGTGCTGTGTGAACTAAACTAGTGACTAAAGAATGACTTTTTGCTTTCCGTCTATCTCCCTTTCAGAAATAACTACTTGTAAAGAAAAAGCTTTTATTACCAAAGAGATATTAACTCCTGTGGATTCTACACTTACCCAGAGATGCTATGATGTTTACAGCTCTACCTGTGATGTCATTCCACAGGTTGGTTTGTATTATAGCACAATTAATTAATTAGTATTTTAGTTTCAGCAACAAACAAGAACACAGCACTGGTCCTTTTTTTGCAGGTGGAAACTCAAATTGATTCCAGTTTGTCTTCGGAGGTCACCTTTGAAAGCAGGTTAGTTCTTATATTCATGTTTTGTTTCTGCTATGCCAAAACATACTTGTATCCGATAAATGTGGAGACTCAATGGAGTTGACCTAGCCGTTTTGTCTATGTTTATATCCTTAAGTAGAGTACATTTTTTGGCCTTATAACTTTTTATTGACTTAGGTAGTAATGAAAATGAAGTTACTAAAACATTAAACTTCCAGTCTTTGAAGAGTAAGTACAGGTGGTTGCTGGTGTTGAAGTGCTAAAAGGATGAGCAGTTATGGTTTTGTGTTTTTAAGACTCCAAAGCTAAACCAAAAACGTTTCATTCCTCTTTAGCCCCTGTTGCTGTGAAGAGGAGTGGAAACCTTGGACCTCAAGTCTGTTAAATCTATTTGTACCTCCTTCCTTACTGTCCTACACTACCACCAACCAGGAGTTTACCAACCAGCTTTCTGCTCACATCAGCCAGACTAATAGAGAAGAATCAACTCCGATACCTTGCAAAACCATGTCTCTTGAGGGCACAGACCAAGGCAGTCCTCAATCTGGAGATGGGTACTTTGAGATGACGATAGATGACACCAACGAGATCATGGGTTGTTCCTCCTCGTCTACCATTCAGGAAAAGATGCCAGATGATGTGAAGAAGGAATCTGCAATTGATAATGTAAAAATGGTGGTTTGGTCTCTTTGCATCAGTGTTGGAGAAGGTTTGAGTCAGCGGCCATCTTGTTTGGTGGCAACGGACAGCTCGCTTGTGGTCTTCCACACAAGGTCAGAAGAACCAGTGAGTAACTTGGAAGAACTAATGGAGAACCTTGAGACAGACTTGGTTGTGCCATACACCAACATCGAGACCTTTCAGTTTGATATTCCAGAGGTTTGTTTCTCCTTGAAGGCCAAGTCAAGCAATACGCGATGGTTCTTTTTCTCAGGCGCCCAAAGTCTGAAGGAGATGCACTCTTGCATTGTTCCACATGTGGACCAAACTAATGAGCAAGTTTTGAACTCCTCTAACACTCAAGTGTTTATCCGACAGTTTCTGAGCTCTTGGGACTTTGAGGAAAGTGAGGGCATCGTTAAAGGCGGACACTTGATCCATTTCCTTGATCTAGACTCATCTACCTCTGACAAGAACGTCGCAAACAACCCACAGTTTCCAAAGAACTCTGCAACCTTGGATGTATTATCCCAAATCGGCTTGTTTGAAAGCAGTCAGAACCAAACCTCAAATCCCATGATTCTTTTCCTGACCTCTCGGCACCTCTGCATTCTCAAGGTAGACTTTGTAACTCTGGCATCCCGGGACCCTTCGGAAGCAAGTGCGATGCGGAGCTGCTCCAAAGTAACCCGTATCCCACTCTCATTCACACTTCTCGACCCAAAGCAGTGCCGTTCGTGTAGGGCTGTCTCAAACTCTCGGCGCTTCTATGATGAGTATGTTGTAGAACTGATGGCGGGTCACGAACGTCTGACTGTTGTTTTTGCCCTTCCACAAGACAAGTTCACATTCCTGAGAGAGTTCACACAGCTTCGGTCCAATCTGAGGGAAATTAAGACCATCGCTCTCCAGCGCACCAAGAAAGGACACTCAAAAATCAACAGTTGCCCCACTCCTGCTACAGCCACGGAAAGAATACCTACCAGCAGGTAATGGGGCTCATTCATTACCAGTATTTTCAAAGATATGTATAGATGCCATTATAACTCCAGTCCTAAGCTGTAGACTGGAATGTTTCTGAAATGTTTTAGGTTCAAACCTGGCAAAGACTATCAGCATTTGTGCCTTTTAACAAGACAATTTCACAAAGAATATACTGGACTACATGTGGCTACAGTAGCTTTCTACTGGCAATAACTTCAGTGTCCGCCAGTTAGTGTTGGGATTTGGCACCATCATATTGTTTAAATTGCAGCTATAGCTGTTAGCATGAGAATTGTCAATAAATCTTAACCAGAAGTTCATCGGACTAGACAAGAAATCCCAGCTCAAAAATGTTAATTTTTAAGACTTTACTATCCCTAACCAGTCTTTTAATTTACCCTTCGCCGGTAGTTTGACTGGCAGGTGTTCTGACCAATCATAACGCCGAATCTTCCATTTTGTTTGACAAACAGACCAGACAGGAAAATAGATTAACATTGGTGGACTTGAACTTGAAAAATGGTGTCTATATTGACTTCTTCCCGTGATTGAAACAAGATACCTTCTGACGGTCATTCATATGTATTTTGTGCTATAACTAGTAAAGAGAAAGAGATGGTCCTTTCATGTTGTGCTTGAAATAAGGCGCTTTAGCGATCTGTCACAACACATTAAAGAGACGCAAAATGGTAATTACTGGTACTGCAACAGTAACTAAGGGGGGCCGATCTTTGCAGATGGTTAAATCTAATCCCTGATCCTTAGTTTACAGAAGAACCATTTTTACCACCAAATGCAGCAGAGGAGATAAAATGCATCTGTTTAATGACTACTCATTTTTCCTAAGGCAGCATTTGTTAATTAGAAAAACCTTAATGCTTCTTCTTAGCTGTTTTAACAGCAGATATACTGCACTGTTTTTTTGTTTTTTTCCACAGCGTCCCTCAGGAGGTGCCAAGGCCCCATCTGACCCTGTCTCTGCTGTATCCAGCCAAATCCCTCATTCAGCAGCTGATGGAGGACAACCAATGTCCCTCACACCTCTCGATCTCCTCCTCATTACTCCTCATCTCGTCTCTCAAGGGAGACCAGCTCGTTCACTTCTTCCATGACAATATTGCAGAGGCAAGTTGTTTGCGCATTTTGCAGATTTAGATCCTACGAGGAAATTTCCTGGATGGTTGTGCTGTAGAATGTTCCCTACGGAAGCAATCTCTTGGGTTTTTCTTGTGGTTCTGTTGTTGTCGTCGTCACACTGTATATTCCTCGATTTGTCCTTCCGGTCAATCCCTCTCTTCCTGTGTACGCTCTTGGCTCCTTTGCGTTCGTTTATTTACTTTGACTCTGTTACATTTGGCCAGCTGCCTTGTTTTCAAGACGGCTATCTGAGCCTCTTTCCACTCATTCCTATTCAATCAGCGTCTTGTTTTTACAGGATATCCTGGACTGAATTTAAACTGTAAACAAACACGCCTAACATTTGAAGTTTGTGACATGATCAGTATCCCTCACTAGAATCGTTAATGCTCTACACTTCATTTGAGGTGTTTATAGAGTATGTGGCTGTTTTCCTGGACATGTCCTGTATTCTTCAAAACGATAAATTGCGTGGTTCAAGGTATCATTCATGTTCATAGCACAAAATGCATGGAAGATACAATTCTAACCCTACATTTGAGCAATTGTAATCCTTGGCTAAGCAAACACTGCTAAATAAACTGCAGTATTATGCAATGAAGAGACAGAACACTTAGGGTGTTTATCTCACCGTTTGCATGCAGATGGAGAATGAGGAGCTGAAACACATCCTGTGGACATCGGTGCTCTTCTACAGATCTCCTGATGTGGAGACGAGCGCCTGTGTCCTGCTGTCCACCAAAGCCATCTACTTCATCCTGGACGATACAGCATCCTCACTCACGAACCAATCAAGTGGGCAAAAATTTACTTTACATTTGGAGTGACAATTTTATTCTAATCTCATATTCAGTTTTGTTGTTCATTTGATATACTAATTTATATTTATTTACATACGCTATTCTATATTCTGTTCTAGTCAACAGTCTAGATAGAACATTAAAATTGATTCATTAAATTGATTGATCTTGCAGTGATGTGGACCTGGCAGCCGTCCGAGCACAAGGACACTGATTTCCTCTTCTCCTTCTGCTTCACCCTAAAACTAAAAGACCTGCAGAGTGTCAATGTGGGCTTGTTCGATCAGTACTTCAGAGTCGTGGGTGAGTTTGTTTTTACCATGATCAATTCTGGTCAAATTTTCCATCCAAAATGAGTCAAAGATATATGTGATTGGATGATTATTATGGGAGTGACCTAATCCTTTAAACAAAAGGACTGCCAATATATAATATATACAGTGGTGGCCAAAATTATTAGAACACTAGTATTTTCACCAGCTGAAACATGGTTTGACGTCAGTTATTTCTATCTTTTGCTGTAGTGTGTCAGTAGGAAATATCAGTTTACTTTTCCAAACATTCATTTTGCCATTAATTGTAATAATCCAGTGAGATTTTTGTTTGCACAAGGAGTCTGACAACAGCCAGTGCTCCACACAGAGATCTGATCTGATCATCATCCAGTCTGTCTGGAATCACATGAAGAAACAGAACAAACTGAGACAGACTCAATCCAGAAGAACTGTGGCAACGTCTCAGATCAGATCTCTGTGTGGAGCACTGGCTGTTGTCAGACAAAAATCTCACTGGGTTATTATACAATTAATGGCAAAATGAATGTTTGGAAATGTAAACTGATATTTCCTACTGGCACACCACAGCAAAAGATAGAAATAACTGACTTAAAACCATTTTTTTGCTGGTGAAAATTCAAGTGTTCTAATCATTTTGGCCACCACTGTGTATAAGTGCACGCCGTTTAAATTTTCACAAGTCCATTTCGACGTCAGAGTTTGGCTGGTTTGTTTTGTGCGAAAGCTCCATGAATTCAACTCTGCTAAGGAACTAAATAGCATTTCATAGTGTTGCTTCTCTCTGGAGAAAATGTGAGATCACATTTTTGGCATTTGTTGTTTGGTTATACAACCCAAAAGAGTTTCCAGTTTTAACTTCTTCTCTGAATTAGTTGATGCTGTAATGAAACTGAGATTGAAAACACTTAAAGTTTAACCTTTCTCTTCAAAGGGCCCTCGGCTGATCACATCATATCCTGTCTGACCCGTGACGGTTACGGCACACATCGGTTCCTGCAGCAGCTGATGATGGTTTTGTCCTTGCTTGAGAAAGTTCCCTCTCCTGAACCTTCTGAGCTGGATTTCTACTCGCAGTTTGGAAACAAAAGCACAGGTTTGACTACTTACACTGAATATTCAATATATCGCTCATGCTTACCTGAACATTTTGTCTGGATGTTTAGCAAACAATATTTGATGTTAAAATAGTTGTATGTCCCCATAATTCAGGTAAAATGGAGAACTACGAACTGGTCCATTCCAGCAAAGTGAAGTTTGTATATCCAAGCGAAGAAGAGATCGGAGACCTCACCTTCATCGTAGCGGAGAGGAAGACCCCTCAGGCACAGTCTCACTCCTTCAACATCCTTTTGTATGTACTGGTATTCCAGGTCCACGTCATTCCAGGCCAGACTGCTCAAAACCAGACTGTCCTACAACCCAAGACTCTTATACTCACCAGCACAGACGTCTTCCTCCTGGATGAAGACCACATCAGCTACCCGCTACCCGAATTTGCAAAAGAGCCTCCGCAAAGAGACAAGTACCGCCTCACGGATGCCCGACGAATACGCGACCTGGACCGTGTGCTAATGGGCTACCAGACTTACCCACAAGCCCTAACGCTGGTGTTCGACGACGTCCCTGGACCGGATCTTTTGTGCCACCTTACCATGGACCATTTTGCAGAGAGTGATGGGAGGGGCGACAGGACGCAAGGGGTCGGAGGAGCCGAGGGGGAAGTGCAATGGTGTATTTTTGTACCGGGAGCGGACAGTAGAGAGCGGCTAATATCGCTCTTGGCTCGCCAGTGGGAGATGTTGTGTAGCCGAGAACTGCCGGTTGAGCTAACAGGCTGAAGTAGGAAAAACATTGATAATTTGCAGTATTCACCTACACAGTATGATGATCATTTCTTTTTACGAACGTTTTTTACAGTTTTGACACAATGCATCCTGGGAAGCTGTATTGTAGAGTCCACACGAGTGTAATATATATATATATATATTTTGTCTCAGGCTTCAAACTTTGCTTTTTTTGCTGCTTTTCATACATATTTATCCGCTGCTGTGTACAATCGGCCGTGCATCATGAAATGTGAAACGTCTGTTATACAGTTTTGTGCAGTTCAGTGTTATTTTAAGTAAATTTGTTGTTCTGTGGCAACAAAATGATTTTCAGATGGCTTTTAATGAATGGAAAAAGAGATGTATATAATCTTTTGTGGTTTTTTTGCTGGTTTTAACGTGTTATTTCAATTTTAGAAAGTATTCCCGAGACTAATCTGTGCATTTATTTGTACAAATTTGTACAGATATTCAAACGGAAGACCACCGAGCACATGTTTACAGAGCGCTTTTAACTTCATGAGATTATTCACCATGGGAATTCAGACTGATTATGCACTTTGAATTTTTTAAAATAAATGTGAGTAGATGTAAATGCTTTTTTTTTTTTTTATCCCTTTTTTCTCTTCATTTAATGTCCAAATATTTCGTCTCATCCATAAAATGGAACAAAATGCTAAAGCAGAACTAAAAGCCAGTCTGGAAAATCTCCAAAACAAAATCTGGAGAGAGGTATATATTCAAGCTGTGAATATAAAAACAGTTTTTGTTTGTCATGTGTTTGTAAAAATAATTTCGGTTTCTATAATATCTGTTTAAATAATATTTCTTTGTTGTCCTGTCAAGAACACAAATTTTACATCCATAAACACACACGCACATACAGTTAGGTCCATAATATATATTTGGACACGGGCCCATTTTGTTTTTGTTTTTTTAGCTGTTGACCAAAATGTATTCAAGTTACAGCTATATAATGAATATGGGCTTAAAGGGGTACTCCACCCCAAAATGAAAATTTTGTCATTAATCACTTACCCCCATTTCGTTCGAAACCCGTAAAAGATTTGTTCGTCTTCGGAACACAATTTAAGATATTTTGGATGAAAACCAGGAGGTTTGCGACTGTCCCATTGACTGCCAAGTAAATAACACTGTCAAGGTCCAGTATGAAAATTATGAAAAGCATCATCAGAATAGTGCATCTGCCATCGGTGGACGCAAACTGCGTACACTGTTCTGTGTCAGCCGCGCCACCGGATACGTTTTCTACGCTTTGATTTGAACGAAAACAGCGTATCCTTGTGATGCGGCTGACACAGAACAGTGTACGCAGTTTGCGTCCATCATATATTCTCCAAAATGGCGCTACGCTGACGCAGAGGAGATGATTGTTGGATAAAGTCGTTATTTTTATTTTCTTCGCATACAAAAAATATTCTTGTCGCTTCATAAGTCAGATTGAACCACTGATGGCTGATAGACTATTCTGACGATGCTTTTCATACTTTTCTGGGCCTTGACAGTGTTATTTACTTGGCAGTCAATGGGACAGTCGCAAACCTCCCGGTTTTCATCCAAAATATCTTAAATTGTGTTCCGAAGACGAACGAAGCTTTTACGGGTTTGGAACGACATGGGGGTAAGTAATTAATGACAAAATTTTCATTTTGGGGTGGAGTAACCCTTTAAAATGCTCACTCTGAGCTTTAATTTGAGGGTATTCTCATCACAATTGGAGGAAAGGTTAAGGAATTACAGCTCTTTAATATGTACCTGCCCCCTTTTTCAAGGGACCATAAGTAATTGGACAGTTGACTCAAAATCCATTTCATGGACAGATGTGGGCTATTCCTTCATTATTTCTACATTAATTAAGCAGGTAAAAGGTCTGGAGTTGGTTCTAAGTGTGCCATTTGCATTTGGAAGCTGTTGCTGTGAACCCACATCATGTGGTCAAAGGATCTTTCCATACAAGTGAAACAGACAATTGTTAGGCTTCAAAAACAAAACAAATCCATAAGAGAGACAGCAGGAACATTAGGAGTGGCCAAATAAACAGTGTGGTACATTCTGAGAAAAACGAATAACGCACTGGCGAGCTCAGCAACATGAAAAGGCCTGGTGGACAACAGTGGTGGATGATAGGAGGATCCTCTTCATGGTAAAGAAAAAACCCTTCACAATATCCAGCCAAGAACAGGTAGACGTGTCACTGTCAAAGTCTACAATCAAGAGAAGAGTTCACCACATGCTGCAAACAAGGCCAGATTAGACTTTGCCAGAAAACATCAAAAAAAAAAAGAAGCCAGACCACATCTGGAAAAGCATTCTTTGGGCGGCTGAAATTAAGATCAACCTGTACCAGAATGACGGGAAGAAAAAAAGTATGGAGAAGGCTTGGAATAGCTCCAGATACAAAGCATACAACATCATCTGTGAAACATGGTGGAGCAGTGTGATGGCATGAGCATGCATGGCATCCAGGTGTTTATTGAAGACATGACAGAAGACAGAAGCAGCCGAAAGAATTTTGAAATGTACAGGGATCTACTGTACTCTATTGAGCATGCATTTCACTTGATGAAGACAAAACTAAAGGCAGAAAAACCCACAAACAAACAACAACTGAACTGAACAGCTGCAGTAAAGGCCTGGCAAAACATCACAAAGGAGGAAACCCAGTCTCTGGTAATGTCCATTAGTTATGATTTAGATTATGGATTATCGGATGGATTATGATTTATTTGTCCAATTACATTTGAGCCCCTGGAAATGGGTGGACTTTGTGTAAAAATGGTTGTAATAACCTTTTTATGTTATACAGTCATGGCCAAAAATATCGGCACCCTTGGTAAATATGATCAAAGAAGTCTGTGAAAATTAATCTGCATTGTTAATCCTTTTGATCTTTTATTTAAAAAATTCACAAAAATCTAACCTTTCATTGGATAATAAGAATTTAAAATGGGGGGAAATATCATTATGAAATAAATGTTTTTCTCTAATACACATTGGCCACAATTAACAGCACCCTTTTATTTAATACTTTTTGAAACCTCCATTTTTCAGTTTAACAGCTCTGAATCTCCTCCTATAATGCCTGATGAGGTTAGAGACACCTGACAAGAGATTAGAGACCATTCCTTCATCCAGAATCACTCCAGACCCTTTAGATTCCCAGCTCCATGTTAGTGCTTCTTCTCTTCAGTTCACCCACTCATTTTCTACAGGGTTCAGGTCAGAGGACTGGACTGGCCAGCAGAAGCTTGGTTTTGTGCTCAGTGACCCATTTTTGTGTTGTGTTTGAGGTTTGTGTTTGGATTATTGTCAGTCACTTATTGATTTTTTATCTGTTGGTATTTGATAGAATCCATGATGCCATGTGTCTAAACAAGATGTCCAGGACCTCCAGCAGAAATATAGGCCCACAACATCAAAAATACAGCAGTATATTTCATTGTACACATGGGGTACTTTTTATCCCTGTGTTCACCAAACCCATCTTGAGTGTTTGCTGCTAAAAAGCTCATTTTTTAGTTTCATCTGACTAGAAGCCAGTCCCATTTGAAGTTCAGTCATGTCTGATAACCAGGGGTTAAATTGCGATTTGTTATGTGGGGGGGCTCTATCGTATCGAGCATATATATATATATATATTTATATATTTACATTTAGAAATGTAACAATTTAGCAGACACTTTTATCCAAAGCGACTTACAAATGAGGACAATGTATTATGTGTGTGTTTGTTTTTTTTGCAAATATGATTTATTCTAATGCAATATTCTCATCAGCTGTGACATAGGCTATACATCTGCATGTTTTGTTTTATATTTTATGCAAGGGCATTTTTTTTTTTTTTTACCTTTTATAGAGAGCATTTTCCCACTAATCTCATTTACTTTCCTTTCAAATTCTTACATTTGATCTATAAATTAAATTATAATACTGTGATTGTTATTATCTATACGTTATAAAATTAAATAATTTACACTGAAAAATACAACTACATTAAACTATGAGATTCTTTAAAAACAAAAATTGAATATAGCTGCAAGCAGCGATGGCGGGCCCAAGCCGTCAGTGCAAACGCCACCCTGGTGGCATCAGGAAAACTGTGCCCAGCGGGCACATGCATTACAGTAACCCTCTGGCAGTCTGGTTTTGATGGATACAGCAATGAAAGGGTTAATCCAAACTATCAAGACTGTGAGAGAGAGAGAGACACACACACACATACACACAACAATATATACAATTTTGGTAACACTTTCAATAAGGTTTCAGTTATTAACATTAACTATATTAATTAATATGAACAATAATTATATAGCTTTTATTAATGTTAGTCTTTCTCTATCCTCTCTCTCTAACACACACTCTCTCTCTCTCACACACACACACACACACACACATAAAGAACAATATGTAAATCTTTTGTAACACTTTTCAACAAGTTTTTATTTTTTAACATTATATAAGTTAAAGTTAGCATGAACAATAATTTTATAGCATTCATGAATCTTGGTTAATGATATGTTCAAAATTGACTACTACATTGATGTACATTAACAAGAAATTTTAATTAACAGTTACTGTACCATGAACTAACATAAATATTTTTTTTACTAACACAAAAATATAGTAAAACATATGTTGTTCATACTTAGTTTGTTAGTTTTGAATTAACTAGTGTTAAAAACTATATTATTAAACTATACCAGTTAGCATGAACAATAATTATATAACATTTATTAATGTTAATTAATGTTAAGTTAAAAATGTATTAATATATTATTAAAATTTAAAGTTGTATCTTAACATTAGTTTATGTTCTGTGAATTAACATAAAATTAATATTTTTAATGTTAGTATTAACTAACATTAAATGAGATTAATAAATAATTTTAAAATATATTGTTCCTTTTTAGTTCATGTTACTTAATGTAATAACTTATGTTAACCAAAGAGACCTTAATGTAAATTGTTACCAATACTTTTAATATTCTATAACTATTTAAAAAAAATGGCCTCCATCTGGTGGTCATCCTTGGTAATACACTCTTCACCTTTAAACCAATTTCAGTGATATTTTTAATTGTTTTGTGGCCCCTGAGCATGATACATTTTTGAAACTAAGCATGTTTCCTCAGAATGACTTGTTATATTTATGTAAAAAGTTTTGAAGTGTTTGGAAACTGCACTTCAAAGATATAAGAAAATTACTGCTATTTTTTTTTACTATTACTTTAATAAATCACCATTGCCACACCGTTCGAGATATCCTAAATCCGTCCGCAATTTAAAATCTTCAGTATATTGGCATCATGTTGACAAAGTTTGGTGTGAACTACTTGTTTCTGCTTGGAGGAGTATGAATTTATTTACAGCCTGTTTTCTCAAAAAACAAACATTAAAATAAAAATAGCCGACTTCCTGTTGGTCGTAGCTAATGACTGTAAATTAGAAAGTTGTCCAGCTTAATAAGAACAATTTATGTACCGAGTTTGGTGTCTGTAGCTAAAACCAAACCCCCCCCCCACTTTTGTGATAATGACACATTTCCTGGTGCCAGTTGGTGGGGCTATAACTTTTACTCATAATAGTCACATCTATTCGATCGGCATCGTACAACGAACAAACCCCTGAAGTTTGATCAAAATCAGACAATGTATGTGGCTGATATTAGACTTTTTGTCTCTCATTTTTCGCCATAATTTCATCGCCTCGCCACGGGCAAACCGTTCGAGATATCAAAAATCCCTCCGCAATTTAGCATCCTCAATGTCTTGAGATCATGTTCACCGAGTTTGGTGGCAATCGGATGGAATTCCTCAGAGGAGTATATCAAATTCCAGAGCATACGCTTTTTAAACAACCCTGAATAGCCGACTTCCTGTTGGGCAGAGCCTATGACATGCAGTGCGAAAGTTGTTCGGCTCAATGAGATCTATATTTGTACCAAGTTTCATATGAATAAGTGCAAGTATGTGTGAGCTATACATCATGTTTTCAGACTGTGTTCTAGGGGGCGACGTAGAGCCCCTGTGCCACGCCCGGGTCCCAGCCTCGGCGGTGTCCTAATGGCCGCGGATTCCAACGTGTGTGCAAATTTTCAAGAGTTTTTGAGCACGTTAAGGCCCCCAAAACCCCCGGAAAGGTTGAAAAAAAATAAATAAATAAAAAATCCTTAGAAAAACAATAGGGCCCTGCGCCATTCTGGCTTGGACCCTAAATATACAAACAAGAAATGATGGTGGAAATTATACTTTTCTGAACGAAATTAAAACGCGACTAGGTGCCAGTAGTGAACGTTTAATGAGTGAGTCATTGAGTCGTTCATTCAAACGATTCGTTCAAACGGCAGATTCATCAGATGTTTATGCATGGGCTAATGAAACTTTGACTAAACCAATTCATTCAAAACACTGAATCATTCAGCAATGAATCGGATGGTTGCTTTGAGATGCGCTGTGGTTCCGCCAAAAATGTAAGTGACCTAATATTATTGTATTTGCTCATTGAACTGTTTATAGAACTATTAAACAGTCGTAATGGTGAAAACGTTGAGTGATGTTGCCTAACTAACTGTATTTTAAATATAAAAACTTTCCATTTTGAATTTTTACCTCAGTATTCTGAGTTTCTTAGTGTTTGTTGCATGTTTTGATTTCTCCTCGAGAGGCTGCGTGAACCTCGCCTCAGCAGCGCAACCTTATACTGTCAATAGATGCATTATATATAGTAGCTATATCCAGTATTCGCCACTTACTCTAAATGTAATAAAATCAGAATAATACTTGCATTTTGGTGTTTACATAGTTATTTTTGGTTAGTGATGTTTTAATCATGTTACTTGTCTGGTGTTAATGAAGCGTTAATGGCCCCGGACGGCCCCGGCCCAATTTAAACCCTGCTGATAACTGAATATGCTGGAGTTTGTTTTTGGATGAGCGAGGAGAATTTTTCTTGAAACCCTCCCAAAGAACATGTGGTGATGTTGGTGCTGTTTGACAATTTTTTTTTAAGGTTTTCTGACCCCGAGACCCAACTATTTTCTGAAATTCTCCAGCTGTGGTCCTTGGAGAGTCTTTAGCCACTCAAACTCTCCTTCTCACCGTGCATTAGGACGATATAGACACACGTCCTCTTTCAGGCAGTTTCCTAACATTTTATCTTAATTATTGCCCTGATAGTGGAAATGAGAATTTTCACTGCTCTAGCTCTTTTCTTAAAGCCACTTCACTAATTTGTGAAGCTCAATTATCTTTTGCTGCACATCAGAAATATTCTTTGGTTTTTCTCATTGTGATGGATGATTAAGGGAATTTGGGCTTTGTTTTCCCTCCTATTTATATTTCTGTGAAACAGGAAGCCATGGCTGGATGATTTCATGTTCATAATCACCCTGGAGTGGTCAAAATTGTGAATATGAATGGAAATATACTTCAGAGATATTTTACTCACAAGAATTTCTAGGGGTGCCAATAATTGTGTCCAACGTGTATTTGAGAAAAACATTTATTTCATAATGATATTTCCCCCCATTTTAAATTCTTATTATCCAATGAAAGGTTTTATTTTTGTGAATTTTTTTAATAAAAGATCAAAAGAATTAACAATGCAGATTAATTTTCACAGCCTTCTTTGATCATATTTACCAAGGGTGCCGATATTTTTGGCCATGACTGTATTTTTGTTCAACCCCTTGAATTAAAGCTTATAATCTGCACTTCAGTTTCATCTTGATTGTTTCATTTTAATTCTGTGCATACAGAGCCACAATTATGAAAATTGTGTCAGTGTCCAAATATATATGGACCTAACTGTATAAATATATATAGAGAGAGAGAAAGAGAATTATAAAATCAAAAGTTTAAAAAAATTTGAAATATAGTATTCATATAGATAGAATTTATTTAATTTAGGAAGAACAATTGTAGTCCTTGGAATTTGGTAGTAAAATTGGACTTATTTGTCAAAATTTGCAAAACCAAAAGAAAAAGAAAATCTTAAATGTTTAGGACTAAAACTAAGATTCACTTTTCAGGTATTTGGTCGACAATCTTGTCCAAAGAGTACTTAACTTTTTAATGTAAATTTTTGTTTATTTAATTTTTTTTGATGTGACAGTGCTGATTATAAGTTCAATGAAGGAATATGTTCATATATGGCACTAAATCTACAGTGAGGAAAATAAGTATTTGAACACCCTGCTATTTTGCAAGTTCTCCCACTTAGAAATCATGGAGGGGTCTGAAATTGTCATCGTAGGTGCATGTCCACTGTGAGAGACAATCTAAAAAAAAAAATCCAGAAATCACAATGTATGATTTTTTTAACTATTTATTTGTATGATACAGCTGCAAATAAGTATTTGAACACCTGTCTATCAGCTAGAATTCTGACCCTCAAAGACCTGTTAGTCTGCCTTTAAAATGTCCACCTCCACTCCATTTATTATCCTAAATTAGATGCACCTGTTTGAGGTCGTTAGCTGCATAAAGACACCTGTCCACCCCATACAATCAGTAAGAATCCAACTACTAACATGGCCAAGACCAAAGAGCTGTCCAAAGACACTAGAGACAAAATTGTACACCTCCACAAGGCTGGAAAGGGCTACGGGAAATTGCCAAGCAGCTTGGTGAAAAAGGTCCACTTTTGGAGCAATCATTAGAAAATGGAAGAAGCTAAACATGACTGTCAATCTCCCTCGGACTGGGGCTCCATGCAAGATCTCACCGTGGGGTCTCAATGATCCTAAGAAAGGTGAGAAATCAGCCCAGAACTACACGGGAGGAGCTGGTCAATGACCTGAAAAGAGCTGGGACCACCGTTTCCAAGGTTACTGTTGGTAATACACTAAGACGTCATGGTTTGAAATCATGCATGGCACGGAAGGTTCCCCTGCTTAAACCAGCACATGTCCAGGCCCGACTTAAGTTTGCCAATGACCATTTGGATGATCCAGAGGAGTCATGGGAGAAAGTCATGTGGTCCGATGAGACCAAAATAGAACTTTTTGGTCATAATTCCACTAAATGTGTTTGGAGGAAGAAGAATGATGAGTTCCATCCCAAGAACACCATCCCTACTGTGAAGCATGGGGTGGTAGCATCATGCTTTGGGGTGTTTTTTGCACATGGGACAGGGCGACTGCACTGTATTAAGGAGAGGATGACCGGGGCCATGTATTGCGAGATTTTGGGGAACAACCTCCTTCCCTCAGGTAGAGCATTGAAGATGGGTCGAGGCTGGGTCTTCCAACATGACAATGACCCGAAGCACACAGCCAGGATAACCAAGGAGTGGCTCTGTAAGAAGCATATCAAGGTTCTGGCGTGGCCTAGCCAGTCTCAGACCTAAACCCAATAGAGAATCTTTGGAGGAGCTCAAACTCCGTGTTTCTCAGCGACAGGCCAGAAACCTGACTGATCTAGAGAAGATCTGTGTGGAGGTGGGCCAAAATCCCTCCTGCAGTGTGTGCAAACCTGGTGAAAAACTACAGGAAACGTTTGACCTCTGTAATTGCAAACAAAGGCTACTGTACCAAATATTAACATTGATTTTCTCAGGTGTTCAAATACTTATTTGCAGCTGTATCATACAAATAAATAGTTAAAAATCATACATTGTGATTTCTGGATTTTTTTTTAGATTATGTCTCTCACAGTGGACATGCACCTCGATGACAATTTCAGACCCTCCATGATTTCTAAGTGGGAGAACTTGCAAAATACTTATTTTCCTCACTGTAAATATGTATTCATATATATTTGTTTTATGGATTTTTAATATTCATTTGTTTATTTATTTGAATATATTTATTTCAATATATTATTATTATATTAATATAATATTATTATTGTAATATATTTCTTATTATTTACTGGTTTTATGTTTTTGTTTTAGTTTTTTTCCTATTAATTCAATTAATAAAATCTTTAAAATGCTAGGTAAATCTGGCTGTAACTAAGTTCACATCTTTAATGCTAGCTGTGTAAATAACAGAAAGATTTGGACAATCAAAAACTAAAGTGTCGTGTGACCAATCACGCAAAGGCCTAGTTGAGCAAACGAAAACGAAAAAAAAAAAAACCTCTTCTTCAATCTCCAGCCCATGTTGTTCCCTCGAAGACAGAGAGTCAGCAATATTAGATCCTGCTTTGAAACCCAGTGTGCATGGGGCCTGTTACTGAAACATTGACGGTCTGATTGTTTGACCACTAGCAGATCACTTACGAGCACGCACACATGGTCATGCAAAAAAAAACAGTGCTTCGGGGAAACTGACGAAGCTGGTATTTTTCAGCACTGTAATTTAAAACACTGCATGTCGTACAGAAGTCAAAAAGGGCAGGAAACATTTGCTCTGTGCTTGCTGAATTAATGTATCCAGCGCTGGTATTGTCAGTCTGACCCCTTCACTTCCTGTTATTTCTTGGTAGGCAAACTCTGGCCTGAGTGAAGGTCATGCTGGATTCACTTAATGCTTTGTTTCTGGGGCATTTTCAGTTTTAAAATATTGTCCATTGTCTTTGTAGCACTCTACAAGCCTTGTGACTTTGTAATGTTTTCTGCCTGTTATGTTTGTGTGCAGCTGAATGAGTTTGACAGATTAACCCATCTGTAAAATATGGAAGCCCATCTCCTTCACTTAAAGAAAAAGGTGCAACATTTTACCTCGCAATACGGGTTATGTGCAACAGACTTCCATATTCTGCTACATTTACATTTACATTTAGCAGACGCTTTTATCCAAAGCGACTTACATTGCATTCAAGTTACAGTTTTTACATTTTATCAGCTCTTGCTTTCCCTGGGAATCGAACCCATGATCTTGGCGTTGCTAGCGCCATGCTCTACTATTTGAGCTACAGGAAAGCTAACCAGGTCTCGTTGCTTCCGGTTCACATGTTTTGCAAGTGCCCGTTAAATATGAAGCTTTTTTACTCAAGATGCCTTCAAAGTAGACACTAAAGATAATCATAACCAATGTCCATCACATATGTGGATTGATATATAAATGTTTACAATTTTTATTCTTTTTAATAAGATCTATATACAAAAGTCGAATAAAACGTCAACAATAAAAACAGCTAGCTGATTTAACTGATTACCTTAAAAGTCCATTGATATCGCCATTTTTTAATACTGCTATTAATACGTTCTCCGACAAGCGGAAGCGATGAGACCTGTTTTCCGGGTTTGGTTAGGTGACGTTCGACATATACCCAATTATGACTTTTTCTTGCGTGATATAAACCCGTAGTTGTAAGTTTAAAAGTCAGAATTGCAAGATACAAACTTGAAATTGTGAGTTCATTAGAGCCCGTAATTTAGATTTTTTATTTATCACTGAAACATGGTTAAACGCTGGGGATATGTCTGTTTTTGGAGAAGTGGCGCCAAGTAACTTTGCAGTATTTAATACTTCCCGAGAAACGGGAAGGGGAGGTGGTGTGGCCTCTATTTTTAAGGATACTTATATTTGTACCAGACTCAAATTTGAGGTTTTCTCAAGTTTTGAATTCCAAGTTTTTGAAGTCCGGCTGTCAGCTCCTGTGCTATGTGCTGTTGTCTATCGACCACCGGGATTTAATAAGAATTTTATTCCAGAGTTGTCTATGTTTTTAATGGACATTGTTGTGAGATATGACAAAATATTAATATTAGGGGACTTTAACATTCACATATGCTGTCCGACAAACTCCTTTTCAAAGGATTTTTTAAATCTCATTGATTCTGTTGGCCTTCAGCAAATGGTTAATGGTTCTACTCATACCTATGGTCACACGCTGGACTTGATTCTGTCACTTGGTTTATCAGTCAGTGACATTATCATAGATGATCTCCTGGTGGCTGATCACAATCCTGTTCTATTTACTGTCTTCCCTCGATGTCAGCTGAAGAAAGCTTGTGCCATAAAGAGGTTGGCTCGTTCGATAAAGCCAACTACATATGTGGACTTTAATGAAACTTTTATGGTTTCTCTGCAGAATGTAAAAATGGACCTCTTATCACATTACCTTAGCGTGGAGGAGGCGGTAAATAGTTTTAATTCTGTCTGCCTGGATACACTAGATCAAGTGGCGCCTCTAAGGCAGGTGCATAGAAAGCACAAGTCAGCTCCATGGTTAAATGAATATATCAGGTCCCTAAGAAGGGATTGTAGAAGATGTGAACGGAAATGGAAGAAAGATAAACTACAAATCTCTTATGAAATTCTGAAAGAATCGTTGTCTAAATTTCAACGGGCTGTGAAATCTGCTAGAACAAGCTATTTTGCAAATGTTATTGAGAAAAATCGCCAAAATCCAAGAGTTCTTTTCTCAACGATTGACTCTGTTTTGAACCCTAAATTAGAGGTGTCTGCCGATACGTCTGTGGAATTATGTGAAAGTTTTTTACAATTTTTTGTCAGTCGAATATCAGAGGTTCGAAATAATATTCAGCAGTGTACATATGTGCCTTTGAATGCACCAGAGACCCCTGCTATGCTATCTGAATTTGAGCCTATCTCCATATCTACTTTTAATGACATTATTTTTAAATTGAAAGCTACATCTGCCCCCCAAGACATTATTCCAACAACTTTGTTAAGGCAAATTATCGGCACGGTTGGTCCATATATACTTTCTATAATAAATAAAAGCTTACTCCTAGGGATCGTTCCCGAGTACTGCAAACACGCTGTAGTTCAGCCTTTGTTGAAAAAAGAAAATTTGGATAAGAGCGTTCTTTGCAATTATAGACCAATCTCTAAACTTCCATTTCTGGCTAAGATTTTAGAGAAAAGTGTTCTTATTCAACTGGAGTCATTTCTTGATGATAATGATATCTGTGAAGTGTTTCAGTCAGGTTTTAAAAAGCACCATAGCACAGAAACTGTATTATTAAAGGTTTTAATGACATTTGTTTGGCAACCGATCAAGGCAATATGACAGCACTTTTGCTTTTAGACCTCACAGCAGCGTTTGACACAATTGACCATCATATTCTTATTTCCCGTCTTGAAACTTGGGCAGGCATCTCTGGAAATGCCTTAAACTGGTTTAAGTCCTATCTGTTAAATAGTAGTTTTTCTGTTTGTTTGGGTGAGTGTACATCAACTTCCTCACCTTTATCATGTGGTATTCCTCAAGGGTCCGTTTAGCACCGCTCCTCTTCTCACTCTATATGCTCCCTTTAGGTTCGATCCTGCGTAAATACTGTGTGTCCTTTCACTGTTACGCAGACGATACTCAACTATATGTACCATTTAAGTCAAGTGATTACACTGCCATGGAAAGATTGCTGGCTTGTCTTGATGATGTCAAGGCATGGATGTCTATGAACTTTTTGAGCCTAAATGAATCGAAAACGGAATTGATTGTCTTTGGTCCCTCTGAACTTGATAATGCGTCTCAAACTAAGTTGGGTCCCTTGAGCCAAGTTAGGAAATATCATTTAAATAATTTGGGGATGATTTTTGATAGCGCACTTAAATTTGACAAGCAGATAAATGAAATCGTCAGAAAGAGTTTTTTTAAACTGAGGATGACTTCTAAGATTAAGCCTTTTTCTGATCTGGAAAAAGTTATTCATGCGTTCATCATCTCGAGATTAGATTATTGCAATTCATTATATTATGGTACTCAAAATAAAGTTTTAGACAGATTGCAGATGGTCCAAAATGCATCTGCAAGATTGCTCACAGGTACGCGTAAATTAGATCACATTACCCCGGTGTTAAAAGCATTGCATTGGTTGCCCATTTCTCTTAGGATTAACTATAAAATCTTATTATTTGTTTTTAAATCGCTACACAGTTTAGCTCCGTCTTATATTGCTGATCTAATCAAGGAACAAAGGACAACGAGATCCTTACGATCCCAATCACAGAAATTTCTTGTTGTTCCTCGGTCTAAGCTGAAATCTAGAGGGGATCGTGCGTTTGCGGTCGCCGCACCTAAATTATGGAACAGCTTGCCGCTTTATATTAGGGATGTACCGACACTTGGTCAGTTTAAGAGCCATTTAAAAACATACCTTTTTATGATAGCGTTCGATCTAAGATAAGTGCGAAGGTTGCTAGTGTTATATATGGTTTTTCTGATCTTATTTAAAATGTATTATGATTGTTTTAAGGTCTCTGCTATATTATTCATTTAGATGGATATGATCCCTTTTAAATGTTGTCTCCTGTTCATTGTGTTACTGTTTGTACAGCACTATGGTCAACCTTGTTGTTTTATTCAGTGCTTTAGAAATAAACTTGAATTTGAATTTGAATTTGAGTTATAAAGTCAGAATTGCAGGACTTTTTTTCAGAATTGTGAAATAAATTCGCAGTTCTTACTTTTTTTCTCAGAATTGCGTGATGTAAATTTGTGATTCTGAGTATTTTTCACAACTGCGGGTTCATATCTTGGAATTATGATTTTTTTTTTTACTCAATTCTGACTTCTTTTCGCAGAACTGTGAAATATAAACTCGCAAATCACCCTTCACATAAACCCGCCCTCCTTAGTTACTGTATCTATCTATGGTTGCCCTACGTGCGTCCTGAGTTCGAATCCGGGCTCGTGGACCATTTCCGATCTCGCCTCCTCTCTCACTTGCTGTCGTTATACTGTCCTATCTAAATAAAGGCAAAAACATAAAAAAACATCTTTAAAAAAAGAGTGGTTTAATTGCATTGCTAGGCATTTTAATATGGTTGCCAGGTTGTTGTTATGTAGTTGTAGTAATGAGCTTTGAGTGGCTTTTAGCACGTTGTAGGGGTGCTGTTGGAAAGCGGTTGCCAGAGCAGTACTTTATTGTTGCTAAGGTGTTTTGTGGTTTCCAGGGTGTCCTGATTGTTTTTTGTACATTGCCAGTGCTGCTGCTAAGGTGTTGTGCGTTGTTGCTATGGTATTGTTCTGCTGGAGCATTCCAATTATGTGAACTGCTGTGTAGTTGCTAGAGGTTTTTACATGGTTGCTAAGTTGCTTTTAACATGTTGCTGGGGTGCTGTGAGTGGTTGCCAGGGCAGTGCTTTATGGTTGCTAAGGTGTTCTGTGCATTGTTATGCAGCTGATAACACATTGGAGGTGGTTGCCAGGGTGTTCTGCGTGTTTTTAGGTCTTTGCAATGTGTTTACTATGATGTTGCTATGCCGTTGCTAAGGCTGTGTGTTTTTTATGCACTGCTAAGTAGCCTAATTGATAAATTGTTAATGTGTTGTGATGTGATTGAAGTGGTTGTGGGTGGTTGCCATGGTGATGTTCTAGGATCTGCTGGAGTGTTTGGATTGGTTTTTAGCGCATCCTTATGTGGTTCCTAGGGTGTTGCTTGCTATGAGTGACTTTTCATGCTTTGCTAAGCTGGTGCTAGGCTTTATAGCTGGTTTCCAGTGTATTCTGAATAATTTTAGTGCACTGTTATGTGGTTACTAGGGTGTTGCTATGCCGTTGCTAAGGTATTCTAAGTGTTTTTTTTTTATTTTATGTATTGTTATACAGTTCTGAAAACGAATGCTTTCTGTCTCATTTTTAGTGCATGTCTAAGGAGATTTTAAAGCATTATAGGTGGTTTCCAGGGCGTTCTAAATAATTTTTAGTGCATTGCTAGGTATTCTGAGGGGTTTTTCATGCATTGCTAATGGGTCGCAACGTTTTCTCTGTGATTTTTAATGCATTGCTAAGTAGTTGCTAAGGCATTGTAGGTGGTTGCCGGGGTGTTGCTATGTGGTTGCAAATGTGTTCTCAATAGTTTTTAGTGCATTTCTGCCAGTTGCTAAGGTGTTATGACTGTTTTAAGTGCATTAATTATTAATTTGCTAAGGTATTCTGGGTGGTTGCATACTGACATAGAGCTCAAATTCAAGAACTATGTAATATTCTGGTCTCTAGATATGGCCTGAGTCCCTTTTTCTGTCTGTTTTATCATTTGCCATTAAAGAGTTCCGATACAATCATTTAGAAAAGTAAAAAAGCTAAACTATTATATGTCAGGACAGGTTGATATAAAATGAGTTTAATATTTAGCAAACATCCCAAATTATTATGTGGCACAAATAACAGTTAACTAAATAGTGATAACAAAAAGCAATATAAAAATAATGACCATTTTAAACCTGATGCCCTCATAATTTTGTGTTCTTTAGTAAACTTTTTTTTAAATCTCTGTCAATAGTATCACAATTCAGCAGACAGACAATAGCAGGAACTCTCAAAGTCTCAAACTGATGACACAGCAGTGCTGCAGGGTGAACGCAGCTGTTTTTTTCCTAACTATATAGAATGTCTGCTTTCCAATTTCTATCTACTGTAATCTAACTGAATTTAGCCATTCAAATTACATTTGTTTGTTTTTTCAACAGCTGCATAAAATAAAATTGTACAAAGAATAATTTTCTTCAAGGTAAAAAGGAGATATAAAAGTTTATGATTGTTCAAACTTCATTTTATCATTCCTGTGGCTCAAATGATAGAGCAACGCACTAATGACTTAAAGGTCATGGGTTCGATTCCCACAGAAAATGTCAACTGATAAAATATTTTAGATAAATGTGCTATTAAATGTGTGAATGTCACTCTGTAAATATCTTGTTTTTTTTTTACAAGTTTCTCACTTTTAATAAGAAGTCAACCACAACTCTAACCCTAGTGGTGCTGGCACTATTTATGTGACCCTGTGAAATAAAAAAATAAAATAAAAAAAGTGCTAATTCTCAGTGTTCCATTTTCAAATTCTGCTGATCTTGTCAGCTGACAAACATGGACTTCCCAAATCATCACTGAGGCAATGTGGTAGAGGAAATCCGGTGATTTTCCTGTCAGGAAAAGATGTTTTTCTCACCCTTTCTCTTGCTTGAAGCTGCTGTGTAGTCACATCAAACCTCTCTCACTCAGTGGCAAGCTGTTCAACATGCAAACCCTTGAAAGTACATGAGTGACAACATCTGAAGAGGTTTTTCTGGAGATGTTAGAAATCGAGATGTCCTGTTGTGTGCATTGACTGGAGATAGTGGCTGGTCTCGGGAGAGGCAGTTCTGTTTGTGTTGCATGTTTATCTGACGACTTTTCAGGATTTTTTTACTGGCTTTGGGGAAGCAGACATGTCTTATCTTCTCATTTTGGGACTCATGGTACTGTGGACTTCACACATTCAGGTAAGTTGCATGAAAACTGTTTGCTTACGTGTTTAGGTAACTTTTTACATGATTTGTTAAAAGTTTTTTTGGACATGTACTGTGGTAATACCAAGGTATTCATTGAAAGACCATGTAAATACTATACTATGTGAATATGGACTAAAAAGTACTACGGTATTGCCATTACAAGTACTGCCATAGTGTCCAAAACAAATTAATACTGCCATGGTACCATGTCTACTTTTTAGTATTTTTTTGTGATTGATCACTGTACCATGGTACTGACCCATTACACTTTTGTAAGTGTCATATAATTTTTAATTAATAATACTTTTTTGGACATGCACTATGGTAATACCGTTGTATAATATGTAAATGCCGTGGAAAAAGTGGTGGTACCATGGTACATTGCTGATATCAGATGGTAATACAATGGTACTTTGATTCATAGTATAGTTATTTACTATGATAGATAGTATGCCAGATACATTCAGGAAAGTTGCATGACGTTGTTTACGTCTTTAAGTCAGTATTTATATGATTTATTAAAAGATTTTTGTACATGCACGGTGGTATTTATTTAAGGGCCATGTAAATACTATACCATATAAATATGCACTTTAAAAAAATACTATGATATTTTTGTATTTGGACTTTGGTAGTACAAATTATAATGGTATTTACATGGTACTCCAAGGTACTTCCATGAATACGTTACACTAATACTACATGCCCAAAACAAATCGAAATAGTCTTAGTCCCATGCATAATCTTTGGTATTTTTTGTAACTGATTGCTGAACCATGGTACTGGCCTAGAATGTTTTTGTAAGTGTGGTATAATTTTTAAATATATAATACTTTTTGGACATGTACTGAGTGGTTTTCTTTGAAATGCTAATCAAATGCCTAACAAAAAGAGGTGTCACTCCTCACTAAAAATGGTAGGCTACTTTACCACAGAGTAGCCTATATTCGTGTTTAAAGAATAGTTTTCCGCTTACGTTTTTAATACATTAATGATTTTTCTTAATGTTTTACGTGAATTTTGCACAACATTTTGCGATATGAAATGCATGTTCTCGAGCCACCTTTTGCTTTTTTTGTCATTCCAGGCCATTTCTAATCGCTGCGATGCGCCCGTTACAGTCCGTCACAGTACTCCCTGCACATCCTGCGCCGCTTCCGCCGCCATCGTTTGCCCGCGAGGGTTCAGGAAGATCACCCAGAACCCCGATATCTGCAGGTGTGTGATTATCCAGGCTTTTCCTTTCTGTTCGCTCAGAAAGTTTGTGTTCAATGCGTTCTGTGCTGTTTCAGATACGTTGTGGAGATCGGCAGTCACCAAGTAGAGCTGTCAGGGTGCTCTCATAGCTGTCAGGGCGTTACGACAGTCCATCACTGCTGTCCTGGCTTCTGGGGGCCCCTGTGCTTGCGTGAGTTACCATGGCCTAAAAAAGTGTTTCTGCACTTGAGATTTTAATTAGTGCTGTCAACGATTAATCGCATCCAAAATAAAAGTATTTGTTCACATATGAGTGTGTACTGTGTATATTTATTATGTAGGCCTATATATAAATACAAACACATTCATGTATGTATTAAAGAAAAATATGTTATGTTTATATATTAAATATATTTATACATAGTATAAAATATAATAATATAAATATATCAATGTATATGCATGTAAGTATTTTCAAAATATATTTTGAATGTGTGTGTATTTATATATACATAATAAATAAACACAACACACATAAACGTATATTATGGAAACAAAAACTTTTATTTTGGATGCGATTAATCACGATTAATCGTTTGACAGCACTCATTTTAATATGTCATCTCTTTATATCCTCCTGGGGCAAGGAATAAACTTTTGTCCTCAGACGCGCAGTGACGAATTAGCGCTGAAAAGGAGTGGACACAGTCATCTTTGCACCTGACCTTACTGAATATGCATTTCTAGGAGTTTCCCTTTCAGAAGCAAAATTTATGGGAGGAGAGTATTAAAATGAATCACGCAACGAGATTTACTAACGTTTGCGCACGGCATTTGCGATATTATTTAACGCTCAAAAAAAGCATGTCTTAATCTATTTTGCGCTTGAAATGGATGCAATTTGTTGCTAGGAGGAGACAACGCAGAGAACAGAGAGCGCGTAGAAGTGAGAGGATTTTTTCCTCATGTATTAATTTATTTTGAATGCCAGAATTATCCGAACATATCGTTTGCCAAGCCATGTTATTTTTAATTTTCTTCAGGAAATAAAAGTAAACTTGGAACCCTCAACTAGAGTCATGCAATACCAGGTCTATCAAAACTGTTGCCCTTGATTTTTTGGCTTCTGGTTCTTTTCAACGTACTGTGGCTTATTTCTTTATTGTTTATTCGTGACTATGCTAATTTGCACTGCGCTTGGTATATTGTGTTGGTCAATATGTAAATGAAATGTTGCCTGTGCGCGTTGTTAGTAAATCACCCGCAGAAATTTCCCCTCCCATCGGCGCTGTTTTGGAATTGCGTTCTCGCGCCAATTTGCCCTGTTTACCAAAGTCCCTTTAAGGCAAGTCATGTCACTCGACGGCCATCTTTGAAATGCCTCTCGGGCATGGAAGTGCAACTCTTATCTCTTTGAATGGGGGGAAATGCGCATGTCTCAGAACGCTGACTGTTTCTATAGCAACCGGGACTTCTAACGGCAGCTGCAGTGACATGCTGACTTTACCGATTAGCGATTGGCTCTTTCATTCAGAAGGCAGGGCTTCCTGCAATAGAGCAGCCATATTGAACATTACATTTTTCCCCATTCAAATCTATACAAGTGACACGTCTTGGGTATTGTATAGTAAAACTGACCCTTAAGCTGGGCTCACACTACAGGATTTTTAAAATCCTAACCGATTATGAAATCTGGTTGCAGCACACACATAAGGAAAATCTTTGCAGATTGTCTTCCCTCAAATCTTAAACATGCACACACTACAAGATTTGAAAATCGAGGCGCATCGCACACTGCAAGATATTATTAAGAGTATCATGCCAGAAGGAGCGCCTCAAGTGATCTCATGCGGCAGATCGTCATTGATATTTCAGCGATGTTTACATATGTTAGCTAGCATGCTAGAGGCTTTCTGCACTCACCCGGTACATTCAAAACTGAGGTCACCCCAGCGCTTCTCTTTCTCCTTACGGTTGTGATACGTTTTTGACACATTACAGACAGCCGTGTTACTACAAAATGTCAAGAAGCATTTTCCTCCATCTCCACTATCCAATGGAGCCATACAGCAGCTGTTTTGCGGACGCGCACTGGCTATTGTGAAAGTACAGATATAATCATATAGCCGTCATCAACATGTTTGATATGATCGGGGTGGCCCCGATTTGTGTACTAGCAGATCGGGAGGTACAAGAGTCGATCGGTGAACACCTCACATTACCAGATAATCTGCGCCGAACATCGGGACCAATCGAGGTGCTCGACAAGATTTTTCCTGCGATTTTCAGGAGGGGAAAGTAGTGTAGAGTGAGCCCGGCTTTAGTGATCAAATGTAATACTCTAAAGCCGGGCTCACACTGCAGGATTTTTAGCCCCGATTTAGCCCCGATTTTCCCCTCCCGAGAATCTTATAATTTTACACACATATTTCATAAAATGAAATGCCATGAACAAAACTTTTTTTCCCCGGGTTCAGGAGGATATGAAATATAATTTATTATGACAAATTAATAAGAAATTTAAAATACATTAAAATCTATATGCTGTAATTGTCCTAACAGTTTTTAGTATATGCAGTTTCTTCTGAACTAGTTAAGTATGGTTATGGTTAAATGTATGAACAGGAAACCCAAAGATTGCTGCTTTAAATGTACTTTGCTTTAGGTGAGAAAGTATCTACTAAATGATGAATTTTCTAATCAGTCCTGTTTGTTTTTCCAGCTTGCCCTAGCTGGTCCGGAAAGATGTGTAATGGTTATGGTACATGTGACTCTGCAAATGGCACCTGTGTTTGTAATGTAAGTGTATATGAGTTCTTTTACTGAAAGTAAACTTATTCATTCATTAATTCATTCATTCCAAATAAACAGACAATATAAATAGATTATACTAATAATGTAAAATAGACTTACTTTTAAAAAATATATTATGAAAAGCAAAAAACAAATCCCGCACACTATCTACGCAAAAGGTATCACAATATTTATTAACAATGTTACAGAAATGTTGTTAATAAATATTTTGATACCTTTTGCATAGATAGTGTGCAGGATTTGTATTTTGCTTTTCAGTTTTTGACCTGGCTGGACTTTGTCTCCAACGCACCTATCGATTGCCGTCAGGCGTGCGGAGATTAATTGTTAATTGAAAAAATATATTATGAAATATTATGTAAATTCAAACATTTTTGTTGAAATAGATACATATTTATTAAAGTTTTATTAAAGTGATATAAAATTAAGTTTTACTTTGACATATTTTACAAAATTCTGTAATTCTGGTTTTTGATTTCACAATTTTTTAATCTATTATGTATTTAATAGTGCTGGGCAACGATTAATCGCGATTAATCGCATCCAAAATAAAAGTTTTTGTGTACATAATATATGTGTGTGTATTGTGTGTATTTATTATGTATATATGAATACACACCCATGTATGTGTATATATTTAAGAAAAATGTGTTATGTTTATATATTAAATATATTTATATATCATATAAATTATATTAATAAATATATACATGTAAATACATGTAAATCTTTTCAAAATATATACTGTATGTGTGTGTCTTTATATACACATAATAAATATACACAGTACACACAGATATATTATATAAACAAAAACTTTTATTTTGGATGCGATTAATCGCGAATAATCGTTGCCCAGCTCTAGTATTTAAGCATTGTTGTGGCAAGTAATATCACAATTAAAAATAGTAATAAACAAACAAATAAATATATAATATGTTCTTTTACTTTAATTTTATGTTAATTCAATAGTTTTTCATGAAATATATGTTCATTTATTTATTTAAATCAGCTTTATTCAATGACATTTGTATCTAATACTATCTGTATTACTACTACTACTACTACTAATAATAATAATAATAAACAATTTTTCAGGAGGGATATACAGGTTTTGCATGCCAGAATTGTTTGAATGAGAACACCTATGGAGACCACTGCCGTTCAGGTCTGTTATTTGTAGTGATTTCTGATATCACAAGCTTATAATCACCATGTTTGGAGATAAAATTGTCTAATTGTATAACTGCTGTAGAGTGCAGCTGTGTGCATGGAAAGTGTAATTCAGGACCAGACGGAGATGGCGAATGTTACTGTCAGCCGCCATTTTCAGGACCAAAGTGTGATAAAGGTAAATTAGGGACAATTTCTTTAAGCTTATCTACCCATGGTGCAATAAATATCCAGTTATTCCTAGTAAATATCATCATGTTGATTTTGTTAAATCACACTTACTGTTTCCTTTGCAGTTTCTTCATCTTGCTCAAACTGCCTGGCCTATTCGTACTGTAAGGGAGACAACACAAACGCTGTGTGTGAATGTATACCTGGATACAAGAAGATTGGAAATACATGTATAGGTACTTCTAATGTTTAGCGACATGTTAAATATTACATTATATGTTTGTTTTGTGCCACGTTTTGAAAATGTAGGTTAATATTCCGCTAATTTTAAAGCAGGACGTCCCAGGTGAATAGGGTAAAAAATCAACTTACAGATAGCACCATATTTCCCCAGCTGATTGATTACAATGAGAGTTTCAAGCATTTTTTATCTTGCAAGTTTTCAGAAATTTTATGTTTAATGAAATATTTGCTTACATTTTCCAAAACAGTGGAAGATGCCAGGTTCAAAATAGATGTTTAATTTTATTGACATATTAGAGTTAAAGCTTTTTACTGAGGGGATTTTAGATATCTCTTTTTATCACTTCATAAATCAGAAAATACTGTCGACAGCCAGAAAATATACATTTTAACCATGTTTTTAGGAATAAAATGTTGTATAAAACCAAGCGAATGATATATGAACAAACCCCACAGTAAAATCCTTCAGAATATAGATGGGAATAAAACTGTAAGTTTTGGTGCGCACAAGTGCTACTGAAGTGGAAGAAAAACTTTTTTAGATAAAACGGCTTTTAATATATGTACTGTAACAGACACAAATAGATAAACTGCAATTAAATAAACACTCAAAAGTATTTTTTTGGATGTTTTCTTTCCTTTAGCCTGAAACAACTTGTTATGAAAAGCCAAATAACCCAAAATCTCAAAATTGAAAACAAAGTTTTTTCCTGTAGTGTCTTGACTTCAAGTTTCTCAACCCTTTTAGAGGCCAGTTCCTATCCATCATCTGTTTCTATTCTGTTCCAGGCGTGTGTTCGCCTGGAATTTGCGATGCTAACGCGAAGTGTTCATTTAGCGGTGGGAAGTTTCAGTGCAAGTGTGAAGAGGGATTCAAGGGAGACGGTAAACACTGCCTTCCCATCAACCCCTGCGACACTAATAATGGGGGCTGTCCTGCAGAGTCCACTGTCTGTGAATTCACAAGCCCAGGGAAGGTGAGCAGTGCACTGTGGGATAGAATCTGAAACTAATGATGAATTCAATGCATAATTGTTATATGAGTTTTGTGTGTGTTTCTCTCCAGTCAAAATGTGTTTGTTTGCCTGGAATGGAGTCGTCCGACCCGTTGAAGGGTTGTACGCAAAAATCGGCCTGCACACTGGGTTCATGCCACGTCAGCGCCCGCTGCGAGACCAACTCAGACGGCACACCCAGGTCTGTCCCGGTGCTTCCCTCATGACAAAGGCAACTTTCACTTCCTTCAACACCACCACTGTAATGACTGAGAGAATCTTACAAAACCTGTCCAAGTCCATCTGGGTCACATTTCACCCCCAACAATAAGAATATTGAAAATTAATCATATTCTTGGACCATTTCAATTTTCAAATTTTTTAATGATATTTAAAAAAATTTTTTCACACAATCCAAAAAGGGTCCTAAAATAGACTTAGAAATTATATTTAGTTTAATGAAAATGAAGCTTATTTTTTAGATTATTGCAATGTTTGGAATTGGTTTAAATATAAATCAGCATAAATTAAGATTAATTTGTTTATTAATTTTGTATGCATTGTAAAAATATTCATTAGAATTAAGCACATTTCCCACTAAATTCTAATCACCATAATGCAGATAAATCTAAATTTCATTACTGTAATTTGAAACACATTATTTAAAAAAATAAAACATAAAATAAAAATTAAAGTATCTAAATGCATGTGTGTAAAAATTATTTACACACATGCATTACGCTAACATAAAAGGATAAGAATATAGAAGAAAAAAATGTTTAATTGCAATTTTGAATAAGGTTGCAATGCTCACCTATGTTTGTCTATAATCTCAATTGAAATGATCAGAAATGGGGCTTTATTGCCTTTTAAGTACTAAATATTAAAAATGCATGTTTTTAATCAAACTTCTTCTTAAGGGAAGTTTCTTAAACATCAAAAACTGAACAACACTCCCCTGAACATTATGAAAATGTTATGTAGACATTGCATTAACTACTCAGTGGCTCTCCCTTGGGAGAAACACTCGTGTATGGCATCTTTAACAAACATCTGTGTAGTAATATACTGAATTGTGTTAATTATGAAATCATTGGTAGAAAAACATCTGAATCCCTTATGAAAATTAACCATGGTTTTATTAAATTAAAAGTGTAGTAACCATGATTTTTTCTGGCATATTGATTACCATTTGTATAACCACAGTTTTACCACAAATACCATGGTTAAACTATGGTTAGTGTAGCAAAACCATGGTTAATTTGGTTTTACTATAGTAACCATGTTTTTTTTTTTTTTTTTGTAATAAAACAAGGTTAATTTTCAGGAGGGATGACCTTGCAAAGAGATCAATAATGAGAGATTCTGTTGCGTCATGAATAGCTGAGATGCTTTGCTCAGATGCTCACAGAAGGCCAGGGGTATAAACCGAGACGTTTCATTCTTTCAGCTGCCGCTGCAATGCTCAGCAGATCAGCGATGGCAGACGTTGCTATGGTAACCTCATGGAAAGAGTTCTGGAACTGGACAGAGAGGGCAGTCAGGCAGGAAACCTCACTGGAAGCGTTCGGTTCTTTGGTGGGTCCGCAGAGATCACCAGACCTGCTTTCCCGCTCTTTTTTCTCATCCAACATTGAGTGAACAATTTAATTTGTTTTATCAGTTTGAAAGCAGCCAGCACTGACAGTGTGTGGTGTTTTTCAGAGCAAGCGTGTGAGTTCACACTCAGCCAGCATGGCCCGTTCACTGCGTTCATTCCTGCGGGACAGAATCCTTTCCAAGTGGGTTGAAGCAGACTGAAAAACACCCAAACAGTGGCCTGGCAGTTTGTGTTTCACGTCCTCATAATGTTTCCTGTTTTTTTGTGTGACAACTTCCTGTTTGTCGCGACCAGATATTTACATATGCTGTGCTCTTCAGACGCTTGCAGGAAAATCCTCGAGCAGTGTCCTGAACACAGTGTGCAAAAATCACCTCATCCTCGGACAGAAACTCTACAGTGATCTGGAGGGGAAAGACATGTGGATGTATGGAGGAGAAAAGATCAGATTCAAAACAAAAAAGGTGTCCATCCATCCATCCATCCATCATCTATCTATCTATCTATCTATCTATCTATCTATCTATTTATTAGGGGTGGCACGGTACACAGATGTCACGATTTGGTACGTACCTCGGTTCGGGGGTCACGGTTCGATACGATTTCGGTACAACGGGGGGAAAAAATGTATTTGTTTATTTTGAACAGACAGTAGTACAAATTACTATTTTTTTCCACTTAGATGTGAAAATAATAGTGTCAACGTTAACGCATGCGAATAATCTAAAAAATTGTAACGCATTAATATTTTTTTTAACGCAAATTAATCGTTTGATAAGGTTTGACCCCAATTTCTTGCCGTCATCTCAGCGCGGAAGGTCATCTATCATTGTGTGATGAGGGTACAGCAAACCAGTGTTGCCAGGGTAAAGACAAGTGGGCTATTTTGAAAATACAGTCGCGGGAAAAATTACAGAGCAGTGGGTTACGGTTTTTTGGGCTACTTTTATAATCTACCACGGCCGCCCAAGGTGTATATAGACAAATAAAAATTTAAATAGATCCTTTTACTAATGTGTATTATACTTGAAATGTATACCTGGCAACTTAAGAACGGAGAGGCGGTAACATCACAAACAAGTTTCAGCAGAGCAGCAGAAATAAACATGACAACAGCCACTATAGATTATATAAGATAATAAACACACGATTACTGTAGGATTTTTGTGTACATCTGAAATGCTAATTTGTGCAGCGATATAAAAGGCTATAAATAGCATATTTTAACAACAGTGAACGACCAAATTCCACATGTGATCGTAAAAGGAAGTTATTACAAACACTCGATGGTGGTTTGAAGTGAGTTCTGAGTAAAATGTACTATTAATCTCATAAATTGTCTTATGTAGCATGATGCTAATGTTAGCTCTAATGCATCTGCAGAACAGTTCCAATTCTTCTTTATAATGCATTTGGTCATAATACTTCACGTAAGGTCGCAAGAAAATGTTTTGTTGTATCGATTTAGAAATACTTTTGATAATAGTTGGGTAAATGTATACTGGGATTGAAGCGATGTGGAACACACACACACACAAAACACATCAGTTCCAGCATTGCTAACTTGACAGCACAGTTGGTACTTTATCAAAATAAATTACAGTGAACCAAACATCAGCGCGCGCCTCTGTATCACCGTTGGAACACAACTGAAGTACAAAGCCTATCATTTACCGTATTGACCCGAATATAAGACGATGTTTTTTTCTTGGAAATACATCTGAAAAAACGCTGTCGTCTTATATTCGGGGTCTAGACTTTGACATGTCAACAATAGGTGGCGCCAAAAACGCATAAAACGAGTGTTCCATGAAATATGTAATGTAATGTAATGTGTGCTGTAAAGATCGCGAGTGAAAACAAAATAAAAAGAAAAGCTTACAGCAGCACGAGTCGTGACTGTCATGTTAGCCTGATGGGACCAAACTTCCTCTGTAAGTGATTTAAAAACACTACCCAGATTTGAAGACTACAATAAGATTTCACTTCTACTGATAATAAAATTTTGGTAGGCTACTATGAGATGGATAGCCTAAATGTTGTATAATTCAGATGGGCTACCTGTTATTTCAATGGTATATCAAAAAGTGTATATTTTTCAATGTCATTGTTGGTACATTTTACCAGTATTATTTACCATACTTTCAAAACAAAAATTTAAATAGGAAAAATATGCAATTTGAAAATAATTTAAGAAAAAAGAGTTTTACAGAGAGAGAGAAAAAATAGAAAACAAGATTTGGTTTTCAAAAAGCCTTTTTCCAAAAGGTACATCTGGAAAAAGGGGGGTCGTCTTATAATAAGGGTCGTCTTATATTCGGGACAATACGGTACATAATAAATAATAGTTTAGCATTCAGATACATTACATCGCAAATATGGAAATATTATGGAATATTTGGATTTGTGCCGAATGAGAAAGGTAGGATACACGAGCACAAAGCTCCATTTGGCAAACAGTTGAGTGCGCAAGCATTTAAAGTATACTCCCTTGTCAGTGAGAGATGCATTCACAATCAGCACATGGTCACTGTCTAGGGGGCTTTGTTTTCAAGTGCGCAACTCGGCATTCGCTGTTCTCCTGCTGACGGTTATCAAACAGCGTTGCATTACTGCGGGCGCCCCCTTCTGGATTGGGAGTGAATTGCCTGTATTCGTTGTAAGGCCTCATGCACCGAACTGAGATGCCCGTACCGTGACGGTTCGGTATGAATACATGTATCGTGCCACCCCTACTATATCTATCTATCTATCTATTCTATAGTTCGTTCTATCTATCAATCAATCTATCTATCTATCATTCTATCTATCGTTCTATCTCATCTATCTATCTATCTATCTATCTATCTATCTATCTATCTATCTATCTATCTATCGTTCTATCTATTCTATCGTTCGTTCTATCTATCAATCTATATATCTTTTGTTCTATCGTTTGTTCTATCTATCGTTCTATCGTTCGTTCGATATATATCTATCGTTCTGTTTATCAATCTATCATTCTATCAATCTATCGTTCTATCTATCGTTCTGTCTGTCTATCTATCGTTCTATTGTTCGGTCTATCTATGTATCGTTCTATTGTTCGTTCGTTCTATCTATCTATCTATCGTTTGTTCTATCGTTCGTTCTATCTATCTACTGATCTATCTATCTATCTATCTATCTATCTATCTATCTATCTATCTATCTATCTATCTATCTATCTATCTATCTATCTATCTATCTATCTATCTATCTATCTATTCATCTATCTATCTATCTATCTGTCTATCTATCGCTCTATCTATCTATCATGCTATCTATCTATCTATCTATCTATCTATCTATCTATCTATCTATCTATCTATCTATTCTATCTATCTATCTATCTATCTATCTATCTATCTATCTATCTATCTATCTATCTATCTATCGTTCTGTCTATCTATCGTTCTATCGTTCGTTCGTTCTATCTATCGTTCTATCTGTCTATCCATCTATCTATTGTTCTGTCGTTCCTTCTATCTATCTATCGTTCTGTCTATCTATTGTTCGTTCGTTCTATCTACAGTATCGTTCTATCTATCTATCTATCTATCTATCTATCTATCTATCTATCTATCTATCTATCTATCTATCTATCTATCTATCTATCTGTCTATCTGTCGTTCTGTTGTTCCTTCTATCTATCTATCTATCGTTCTATCTATCTATCTATCTATCTAGCGTTCTATCTATCATTCTATCGTTTGTTCTATCTATCATTCTATCGTTTGTTCTATCTATCTATCTATCTATCTATCTATCTATCTATCTATCTATCTATCTATCTATCTATCTATCTATCTATCTATCTATTGTTCTATCGTTCTATCTATCTATCTATCCTTCTATCTAGCCTTCTATCTATCTATTGTTATATTTTTCCATCTATCGTTCTATTGTTCTATCGTTCTATCGTTCTATTATTCTTTTGTATCATTCTATAATTAAGTCTATCATTCTATCTATAATTTTATCTATCATACTAGCTTCCATTCTACATCAGTCATTCTATCCTACTGTCTACCATTCTGTCATAATATCTTTCATTCTCTTTGTTGTGCTGTCTATCATTGTATCTATCATTTCACCTATCATTCTATTGTTCTATTTATCGTCCTGTGATTGTCTACTGTTTTAACATTCAATCTGTCGTCTTTTACGTTGTTCTATCTATCGTTCTATCATTGTATCTATCGTTCTATCATTCTATCAATCTTTATCCTACTATCATTCTTTCTATTGTACTAACATTCTGTCTGTCATTATACATCAATCGTTCTTTTGTTCTGTCTATCACACTGTCTATAATTCTATCATTCTTTATATCGTTCCATCACAGTATCTATCATTCTATCATTAAAACATTCTATCTGTCGTTCTGTTATGTTGTCTACCATTCTTTGTTCTTTATATCATTCTATTTATCATTATGTATGTATCATTCTATCATTCGTTCTATCTATCATTTTAACATTCTATCGATCGCTCTGTCCATCATACTGTTTATATTTATTTTTTTCTTTCTTTATGTTGTTCTATCCTTCTATTGTTCCGTCTGTCAATCTATTGTTCTGTCTATCATTCTTTATAGCGTTCTGTCTACAGTACTGTCTTCCATTTTTTGTCTATAGTATCTATCATATTATACTATTTATCGTTCTGTCTATCATTCTGTCAGTTTGTCTCTATCATACTATACATCGTTTTTCTATTGTGTTATCTAAAATGCTGTCCTTCTGTCTGTGGTTCTATTGTTCTTTCTATTGTTTTGTCTATCATACTATCTATGTCTGTCTATTGTTCTATCCATCATTCTCTCATCAGTCTATTTTTCTGTCTGATCTATTCATGTATCCATCCATTGATTTGTGCATGTGTCTGCAGCACTTTATCCTGATGAGGGATCCAGACGTGTTGTTTACTGTACTTGAGAGCGATATCCCAGCATCCAACGGAATAATTCATATTATTGACAAGCCCTTTACTCTTGCTCATATCGAGTCTTCAAACAACAACATGGAGGTAAATCTGTTCAACCTGTTTGACTGAAGCTGATATAATAATATCTGATGAATGACACACAGCACCAACCTCAACACCCTCTAATGTAGATGTTCTAATGTCTCAAGTTCTCCTCAAAGACCATCGGAGAGATTTTCAGAGAGGATGACAGGTTCAATCGATTCCTGTCTCTGGTAGATGTGAGTGATCTCCTCTCCTGCTCTTTTTCTGCATTTCTCTGCTGAACCCAAGCACTGAGAACATTTTTTCTCTTTCTGCTGCAGAATTGTGGAGCCCTGTTGCCTGTCAGAGGTTCAGGTCCGCTTACAGTGTTTGTTCCAACCAACACAGCCATAGACAAATCCAGAGATGGAAGTCTTATGTACATGCTGAATGAAGTGAGCTGCCATTATATGCTTTCTGCCTCAAATGAAGTTGGATTTGTATAAACAAATTATTCAGAACAAATATTTACTCAGTGTTTTAATCAAATCTTTAGGATATTCATATATTTGTTCATATAACACACTCTGATCTTTCATCTCTTTGTTTTAAAGGCCAAACCAAAGCTTCAGATGCTTCTGAAACACCATATGTTCTCCCTGGCCGCTGTAAGTCTCCTTTGACATACAAACTCATTTCCCACAGTTCATTTGACTTTAAAATGAGGCATTTATGAACGTTGCTTCCCATGAAATGCTTTGCTGAATGCAATTTTCTTGAAATTGTAAGTTTATTTGGACATATTTGCTTTTTGTCACACTTCCAAAGCTATGATTTGCTACATGCTAATGCTAGTCATTTGTAGGTTATATTAAAAGTAGGGACATTCCTATTCTAGAGAGCATTTGATTGGACAAAAATGTGTATGCCTACGAGTTTATTTGGGTTGTTGGGGCAAATGTTTAAGGCATGTCTAGATGCCTAGAACCTCATTCTGTGAAGCTCTTGCGAAATTAGCATTTGCTGCTAATTTGCTGCTCAGCATACAATTTCATAAGATTTTTCACAAGAATGGAGTTACCAATTAGATATCAATACCTTTGATCCATTTTCCAACCGCTTTTTCAAAAGATAGCTGTATTTGTCAAGTGTTTAGCAATGCACACATTAATTAAAATCTTTAATCTAGGATGTAAGTGCAATATTTGTATAAACCTTGGGTCAGTGAGTTTTAAAATAATATTAAATGTATGTTTTTAAACTAGTCTTAAACCAGCACGTTTGGTGAAATTTTTGGCCCAGTTTCATAGTTGTGAAATGGATAATATACATCATGTAAAATATCTTTGCCTTAGGTTACTGTGGACCAGCTTGCTAGCATGTCTGAGATTACAACAATGGCCAGTGAGATCTTAAGGATCAATGCCTCTGAGGATGTAAGTGAATGTGCTTTTATGATTGCATTGACTGTAACTCCTGATGGGAATGAGAAATTTTTATGAAATTTGGTACAAATGGGTTGGGCCTCATTCTGTTTTTAAATGAAAAATTTGGTGACTTAGTGACATTGTAATAATGGGAAATTGGAAAATGACAAAACTGTTGGTTTTACACTCTCTCAATCAATCCACAGGGAAGAGTCTTCCTGGGCGATAAAGGAATACCTCTCGAAACGAAAGACATTGTCGCATCTAATGGAATCATTCACCTAATTGATGGAGTTCTTGTACCTTCCTCTATAGTTCCCATAATGCCCCATCGGTGTGACATTAATGGGAGTAGGATCTCTTTTGTAGGTTTCTTTTAATGCATGACTACACATAGTTGTTGCTAGCAAAACAAATATTCAACACCCTAATTCTATTCAACATAATTTCATGGATAATAAAACATCTGTGCAACAAGATTTTCTATGAATCCTGTGAAAAATGTTGCTTCGTTTCTTAGGGTACCTGTGTCCGATGCAGCCATATCCATGAGACACAATGTCCGCCTGGAAGTGTTGATCTGGTATTTGATGTTTTCAATTATTTATGAACTATATCAGCATTTATAATCAATATATACTTATTAAAATACATTTTAAATGAATGTATTTTCAAAATTACAACAACCAATGAAGAAAATCTAAACATAGCCACTGTTTACAGCAGAGCTGCATAATTTATTGACACGAACACTGGATCTGGGCTTTATTCACCTAGGGATATAATTTAAGAGGCTGCGAACCAATTCCTGATCGCCGATGGTCATATTCTTTATTCGAGGAAGGCTGTGCCAAATACTGCAACATTACTGAGAGGGTATGAAAACAAGGTCTCAGATTCCACATACAAACACAACCTTCCATAAATGTCTGCAATTGTTGTAAAATTTCAAAAACTCCATTAGTTTTCTACATGGGTAAATAGTTTTTTATCGATAACTTATAAACCTTTCAAGACAGATCTATGCTACAAGGTTGATCATCAATGGTATATACTTCAGATGAAGCCATCAACCTGCATTATTTCAACTTATTTTTAAAGTAATCCCATTTAGCAGCAGAATTCATGATAAAACTACATTACCTATGATTCTGTACAAAACATACTACAAGAGCTTGTAAATAAACGCATATTTTGCAATAAACTCAAAATATATTGTTTCTACTGATATAATCAACAACTTTAAATGAATAGTTTTATATTTTCAATATTGTTTAATTTGATTATGTCATTCGCAGTGGTTCATGGGATTGTAGTTCCGTTAAATACACAGTCTTGTACCTTTGTCTTTTTGTACAGTTTTTTGGTCTTTTTTTCCTTCAAATCAAAGTTTGTAATGTTGTGATTCTTCTCGTAGCTCGTTGGCTAAGTTCAGGGTTTGTAACTTTTTAATGATATGACTTTTTTAAAATTCTTTTGGGGAAAAATAAATAGCAAAAATGCTTCTGGAACCGATACCACTGAAACGTGTGACATCCTGTTTTCAGACGCCACAGTGTTGCAGTGGTTTCTATGGGCCAGACTGTAAACCGTGCATTGGGGGTTTCCAGCACCCGTGTTATGATAAAGGGACTGTAAGTATGCAAATATGAACTCACTACGGTCGTGACTGGAAGTTCTGGTGTTTATTTGTCATGTGTCTGTTCGTAGTGTTTTGACGGCATCAATGGGAATGGCTCCTGTAAATGTGAACCAGCGTTTACGGGTGTAGGCTGCCACCTCTGCTCAAACCCCAACAAACATGGAGAGAACTGTGATGAAGGTGAAGTTATATACCTTATATACTTTCATAATACCTCCTCTTCTGTCTCTTTGTCTAAAGCATAAATCTGCTGGTACAGTACCAGCGTTCCGTGACCTTCTCCTCTGCTCGTGCTCTGTTTGCTCCTGTAGATTGCCGCTGCGTCCATGGCGTGTGTGATAACAGGCCTGACAGTATGGGGATGTGTAGAAGAGGATCCTGTCAGGAGGGGTTTTCGGGGGAGCTTTGTGACCAGACCGCTACCCCCTGCAATTCAGACGGCATCCTCGAGCACTGCCACATTCACGCTAAATGTGTCTACCACAACGATCAAACCATGTTAGTGTCACTTGAGCATGATGTGTAGATCATTATAGACTGCACTCAGGTATTTTATTTTAATTTTGGCAAATATAATTTTTTTGGCAAATATTTTATTTTTTGCTTTAATTTATTTTATTTAGACAAAATTATATTTTTTACAGCCCACTACTTTTACTCTGCAGTGCACATTATTTTTTATTTTATTTTATTCTATTTTATTACTTTTTTAATTTTATTTTGGACAAAATGTTTGGCAAATATTTAGCTTTTTTTTTTTTTACAACCCAATACTTTTACTCTGCAGTAAAAGTACTGGGTTGAAAAAACAAAATAAAATAAAATTAAATAAATATGTATTGCAGTGCCCACTGAAGCAAGCATGTTAGTAATGCCAGTTTATGTGTTCGCCATCAATCTTTGGCATGTTATTGATCTATCGTCCATTGTGCTAGGTGTGTTTGTCTGCCTGGATACGAAGGAGACGGTTACACCTGCACTAAAACCAATCCCTGCCTCCAGCCTCAGAGAGGAGGCTGCGACGTCAATGTGAGACAGATGGATTTCCTTTTTCCAGCAGTTTGCCTTTAGCCCTCACATGTAGAAATCTGAAATCTGAAGTGATGTCTGCCTAATTTTTACTAGTACATCAGAATTCAGAAGTGATTTAAAGTTGCTCCTTGGATTCAAACTGACACATGAAAATGATTGCATTGGCTATGCCTTAAATAATTCTAATTATAAAAGTAATCATTTTGAGCTTAACTTTTTTGTTTTGTAGGCTGGATGTATGTACGATGCAGGAAAGGTGAACTGTGTTTGTATGGAAGGATGGACAGGCGATGGACGTTTGTGTGTGGGAATCAATAACTGCTTGAGTGAGAGCCGTGGTGGATGTCATGAAAATGCACAATGCACAGTCACTGGACCAGGACAGGTAATACTGAACAAGCTGTGAGGATACAGTTAACCTGTAGGACAAATAATATCACTGGAGCGCCTGTTGAATGTCTTTTGCATCTTGGAGGTTCTTGTCTAGCCCTTATAATGCTCTTCGTCAATTTGACACAAACACATATTTTAGTTGTTGGAAATTCTTATGTTTTTCTTGAAATTGTGTTACTGTTTCTCATTTACGACCAAGTATTTTGTTATGCCAGTTTTTCAACTACCTCAGCATTTATACTATTGATAGATGATTTTATTTGAATACATCTGTCAATATATACATACATATATGAATATATACACGCTGTGATGAAGACATACATTTTTAGTTTATGCATGTACATTTTGCTGGGAATCAAACCAATGATGATAAAAATAAATAAAAAAATATTTAAAAAAATGTAATAAAAAAAAAATTAATATACTGTTTATATAAAAAACAGAACAGTTTTACAGTTAAATTTTTTTAATTAAACTGAATTATTACTTCAATGAAACATAACCGAGAACTTAAAGGCTTAGTTCACCCAAAAATGAAAATTAGCCTGTGTTTTACTCACCCTCGAGGCATCCTAGGTGTATATGACCTTCTTCTTTCAGACGAATCTAATCGGAGTTATATTAAAAATTGTCCTTGCTCTTCCAAGCTCTATCATTGCAGTGGAGAGGGGGTGGTGGTGTTTCTGCACAACAGTCCAAGAGACGTTAAATAAAGCATGCACATCCATAGTAAAACGTGCCTCACATGGCTCCAGGGGGTGCATATCTCACAGACGTGTGCGCTACGCATACTATACATCCTACGTCATCCGCTGGAAGAGCTTGCACATATGATAGTCAGCAGAAGTCAGAGAAAAGTGTTTATTACGTTTGAAATGGGGATATTTTTCTAACAAAAACGCATCGATTCGAGGCCTTTATTCACACCCCGGAGCCGTGTGAGGCACATTTATTATGGATGCACACACTTTATTTAACGTCTCTTGGACTGTTGTACAGAAACACGCTGACTGCAATGATAGAGCTTAGAAGTGTCAGGACAATTTTTAATATAACTCCGACTGGATTTGTCTGAAAGAAGAAAGTCACATACACCTAGGATGCCTCGAGGGTGAGTAAAACACAGGCTAATTTTCATTTTTGGGTGAACTAACCCTTTAAGTATAAAAGAAAAATTACTATTGCAAACCCAGAACTGAGTTTTGTTCAACCTATTTCTCTGTTCAGAATGAATGTAGCTGCAAGAAAGGCTTCATGGGAGACGGCGTCGTCTGTAAAGTCGTCAACCCCTGTTTGTCAGCTAACGGAGGCTGCCATTCTCGGGTTTGTATTTCATGATTGCAGATTTATCTGTTAAATACATCTGTAAATCTCTGAACAACCTGTCAAAATACGGATGCTGGTGAAATTATATTTAAAGGCTAACACTCCTTTATACATGCAAGAGCTAGCGTGTAATGTGGCGTAACAGTATGATAATGTGTTCAGGCCACATGTAAATTAAAGAGCCCAGGAATACGTGAATGCGTGTGCCGAAACGAATACGAAGGCGACGGACTCACATGTTACGGAAACATGCTTGTGGTAAGATGACGCATTTATGCATTTATTTAATTGTAAAGATATAAATTAGTTGTCAACATTTAAAAATGCGTAAAAATGGTTTACTAATAAATAATAGCAATAAATGTATGTATTTCATTTTTTACATTTTATTTAAATGATTAAAAGTTAGTACTAATAACAAAACTAATTAAAACATACATAATTGTTTTTCATTATTTTTTTCATACATTATATTTCAAATGAACACAACATACACAAACCATAAACAAACAAAATTATGTTTTGACTGAAAAACGGCATACAGTTCTGTCAGTTAGAATGAGAGTTCATTGATCAAGGAAATGGAAAAAAAATGTTTTCATATTTCTAAACAAAACAATATTTTTCAATTTTCAAACACAAAAACATTTCAATATAACATATATGGACTCATGCACAACAGATTTGTTCATAAAAACATTCAAAAGCATTCAAAATCGAAACGTATTGTTAAGTTGTTCATCTTTTTATTGTTTTTATTTTCAGGAGCTAGATGGAAACTCTGAGTTTTATAATTTCAATCGCTTCCTTCTAGTAAGTTCATCTTTACCCAAGTAAACTGTCAATTAATTAATTTACAATAATTTTTTAGTAACATAATGCGAGTATGTACACAAATAATATAATACAACATTTCTGTGTTCATCTGCAGAGGCACAAAGTGATTGACAGCGACAGAAGAGTCACAGCTTTGGTTCCATCTAAAGCTGCTTTCAAAAACCTCACCGATTCAGAGGAGTCGTTTTGGTTCGATTATTACAGGCTTCCTCACCTTCTGCAGTAAGTGATTGGATCGACATCGCAAACTGATTTCTGAGGTTTAAAAAAAATACAATAAAAGCATTTTTCATGTGCAATTTCTGTCTAGAGTTCATTTTTTAGATGGGATATACACCTCTGAAGACTTACAGCAGATGGTTGGTAAAACAGTACAGACTCTAGGAAAGACTAAATGGGAGGTCAATAGCAACGGCAGGGTAACTGTCACACAAACCCCACCACTCGGATTAATTAGCACCTTAAACTGGTCATCTTTAACTGTTCTGATGTGACCTGTTAACCCTCATGTTCCCAGGAGCTCATGATCGGCAATGCTACCATCATCGCTCCAGACCTCAAGGCAATAAATGGGTGCATTCACATCATTGACACGGTAATTTAACTTAAAGCAAAGATTGTGTCTGTTTTTTTTTATTTTATTTTAAATCAAAAGTATTCAACTTTGTATTATTACTTTACAATAAATGAGAACATTTGTTTGAGTTGCATGGAAGGAGGGAACCAAGACATGTCTAAAGACTACATAGCAACACCCTAGCAACAACATAACAACACCCCAAACACACTTAGAACACTTTAGCAACTGCATTGCAATAACATAGCAATAAAGTCCCTTTAAGACAAGTAATTTCACTCACCAGCCATCTTTGAAATGCCTCTCAGGCATGCAAGTTCAGCTCCTATATCTTTGAATAGAGAACCATGAAATTCTCCAAAACTGTTCACGAAGCTTACGATTAAATTTCATATTTGAAAACACCAATGAAATCTGACAACAACAGTCCCATAAAGCTTTCTTATGTTCAAATAGCATTAAAAAAAGCTTGTTTTTCATGCTATACCAGCCAAAAAGCATGTGCAGTCATGACTTTACTAATCAACGATTGGCCCTTTCATTTAGAAGGTGGGGCTTATTCGCCATATTGGGCGTTGCACTTTCTCCCATTCATAAGTAATAGGAGTGCATAGTCTTCCTGTATGTAAAGTCTTTGATAGCAATGCACACAAAACACTTATTTGTACATGAAAACACCCTAGCAACAACAGAGCATGCCCCAAAAACACATAGAACACCCTAGCAACAGCATAGCAATGCATTAAACACAGTTAGAGCACCTGAGCAAATGCATGGCAACACCCTAGTAGCTACATTGCAATGCCCTAAAAACATAAAGAACACCTAAGAAATGGCATAGCAATGACCTAGCAACTACTCAAAACCCCCTGGCAACAACAAAGCAAAGCCCTAAACTCAGAACACATTAGCAGCTGAACATAGCAATGTTCTAATGGTGTGTGCACACTAAAAGCAAAATTAAATATTAGCGCAAATAGATTACATAGAAAGTCATTGCAAATATGTGAACAAATGCAAATTCACGCCAGTTGATGTGAAATACACAAATTGGGTGACGCATTTGGCGAGAAATGCACGATATTCGCCTCAATCTCATCTTCCACTTCAGTTAAAAAATGTAAAGTTGAGTGGAAAATTCGCATTGTACACGCTGTCATGCAAGCCAATCATCGAAGAGCTTATTGACATGTCTGGTTTGACGCGTCCGGTTGTATCAGAAAATGCGTTTTATTTATTTTATTATTTTTTTAAAGGTTTTATTTATTTATTTATTTTTTTGCCGTTTTTATTAGGATAGGACAGTATTTAGACAGGAAGAAAAGTGGGAGAAAGAGAGGGGGGCGGAGCAGGAAAGGTCCACGAACCGGGACCTTTTTAAATTGTTTTTATGTTTTTATTCACGAGAGTGACGTGAAAAACATCTAGTGAGTAATCTAGAGTGAGTAATGCAACGTAAATATTCGCTTTTGGCTTTTGGTGTGAACACACCATAAGATCACATATAACACCTTAGTAATTGCATAGCAACACCCTAGCATTAACAAAACATGTACAATGCCTTAGCAACTGCATAGCAACACTAAAAACATTTAGAAATTCTTAGCAATGCCTGAAATGTTTTGTCTAGAAACACTCTGATTTCCTTCTAAAAATGCTCTGGCCTAGTTTGGCCATATTAATCCACTTGGTCTCCGAAATATGAAACATTTCTAAATTTTACATTTTTACTGTAACAATTTTGCTTACAGGTTCTTCGACCTGCTCTATCTGATTTCCCTCCACCTCCTCCTGGTTTGATGGAGTTCCTGAACAACACGCCAGAATTCAGCCTTTTCAGGGAGGCGGCGCTGGTGTGTTTGATCTATAAATATAACTTACTCAATTTTTTCAAGAACTGTACAAGAGTTACAGAATAACTTTGTTACATAAACATAGTTGTCTCTGTTTTTTTTTAGCTCTACAACTTGGAAAACAATATCCCAACTAGAGATTACACCATTTTTGTCCCAAATGACAATGCCATGCAAGAGTACCTGAAAAAAACAAACTCGACACAACTGGTGAGTGGAACGTTTTGAAATGATGCTAAACATTCATACTCTAGTGCATTGGTATCAAACTAAATTCCTGGAGGGCCACAGCTCTGCACAGTTTAACTCCAACCTTAATCAAACACACCTGATCCAGCTAATCAAGCTCTTCAGAATTACTAGAAACTTTCGAGCTGGTTGGAGCTAAACTTTGCAGAGCTATGGCCCTCCAGGAATTGAGTTTGAGACTACTGCTCTAGTGAGACACTCTAGTCTCACTCTTAAAATTAATTGTTGAAAGTGTCTCTTTTCAACAGAGCCTAGACATTGTAAAATATCACATAATTCTTGGCGAGCAACTCTTTCCTGAACACTTGGGCGAAGGAATTTTCAAAAACACGCTTTTGGGAAATGGCACTCAGATCATGTTTTTTGTGGACATTGATAATCAGGTATTGCACAACCAACAATAGTTCATATTCTGTACAATACTTAGATGAAATTAGTCGTGACTAACTAGTCCTAAACTCCAGACAACGGCCAATGACGTTCCCGTAAACGGAAGCTTCACTGAGACGAGGCATGGCACTGCATTCGGCATCCCACGTGTCTTAGACCTCCACAAGAACCACTGCAGTAAAGATGTGATTTTAAAGATTTCAGTAAGTTTCTATTTGAATTTTATGAGGTGAATCTCAAAGTGGCATAATGGACAACGTTAAGGAACGTTTGCTTTCTTTGCAGGGTCGCTGTGGAGATTGTAACACTGAACCTAAATGCCTCTATAATGCCAAACCTGTAAGATAATATAGATTCCTTTGTTGTTTTAGTTTAACGTTTAAGTGAAAGGAATTGTATGATGCATCCTTCTGTTAATTTCTTCAGGTGCAACCAAAGTTCCCTCAAAATATGAGGCCAAACTGTAAATACAGGACAAGAGTTGAAAGAAAGAGAATGAGTGTGCCAGGCTGTTACATGGACTGCTTGAGAACAACAAAGGTACTTCATTTTCTACTTTTTAACATCAGAAGCATACTAAATAAGTGCACAAACTCAGATGCAACTAATTTTCCAATGCTTTCCAACATGCACGGTCGTGATGTACGTACTTGAGGGCACTTAGACTTGAGTTCCACTTCAGATCCTTCGATTTCAAATGGGAATGAAATCTGTTGAAAGGTTTCTGTCCCTCCACTGAAGCCTGTTTCTAGGGCCACTGTCCTAAAGGCTGCGTTTACACTTGGCATTAAAATACGATCACCGTGATCCAATCAAGCAGATCGGATCATCAGTCAATCAGAACACGGCGCGTTTACACTTGGCAACATTAGCTGACTTCTCTATCTAGATAACCGATCGGATCTGTCTTTCCCGCACAATATTTAAATAAGTCCGCAGAGAATGGCCCCGGTGCAAAGTCAACCTGAAGTGGTGGGTTTTCTTTTCAAAAGCATTTTCAGTCGCGGGACTTTTTTTCTGACAGTTCGCAAGAGAGGGGGCAGCATTTTGCGTGATGTCGACACGATGACTGGATTGCGTTTACTTTACACTGGGATCCAATCACAATGCGTCCTCAACTACCTCTGGTGCAGGACACACTGATCGGATAACATTCTGATCAGAAGCGCATTTACACTTGTCTTTTCAATGTGTATGTAGACAACATCCATATACAGGTCACATGTTAATGCCAAGTGTAAACGCAGCCATAGATTTAGCTCCAACCAGCCTCCAACACATTTTCCTGGAAGTATCTAATGTGTCTGAAGACCTTGATTATTTGGTTCAGGTGTGTTTAATTATGGTTGGAGCGGAACTCTGCAGGAACAGGTTTGGACACCCCTGTTTTATATCTTCAAAAGTTTCTTGTAAAGATGAACTGTCTTGTGGGTTTGGAATGAAATGTGAAATGAGTAAATTACAGAATTTTCATTTTTGGGCAAACTATCCCTTTTAGGATGTTGAGTTAAAATGCAAGAGTTTGCAAAAGTGACACTCTTCAGAGATTTGGACATTTTTATCTCCATTGGTCAGTGAAAATTTCACATACTTGGATCAACTTGTATTCATTAAATTAACTGACCTAGCTCTATCCACAGCCTCATAAAAAAATCGTACACATTTGCTGTTAAACAGTTTATTTTTCAGGTAGCTATAAACATGTTGATACTTGCTCCTCAAGATATCTTTTGAACTGTTCCTCGGTCTTGATAGTCGTTGACCTGAAAAGGAAAACTAACTATATAAGAAGAGTATAAACTAGTCTCTGCTACAGCGCCTACTTGTGGTAACAGTGAAAATGCAAGCCATTCTTGCACTCTGAACATGCATGAAATCAAGATTGCACTGCTAGAAATTCCTGCAATTATGTATTTCGGGCCAGAGTTTTATGCACTGGTAGTGGGTTTACACTTCTAAATTCAGATTCAAAGCTGATTCAAATTCAAACCTCATGATAACTTTCTTCTTAGGACCATTCCTGCTGTCCAGGATACTTTGGGCATGATTGCTCCAAATGTCCTGGGAGTGTGGATAACTGGTGCTCCAACAACGGTCAATGTAAGGATGGGTTGTTTGGCAGTGGGGAGTGTCTCTGTAATGAGGGCTTCCACGGAACGGCCTGCGAGATGTGTGAACCTGGGAGATATGGAAAAGACTGCAAGTCTGGTAACATCTACGAGCAATCTTTCCGTTCTAGTCTTTCTGTAGGCATTCTGTTGAAGCATTATTCAACAAACCCTTGGTTTTCATTTGACAGAATGCCACTGTGAACATGGCAAATGTTTGGACGGTATGGAGGGAAATGGGCAGTGCATTTGTTTCAAAGGTTGGAAGGGAGTGAATTGCTCTGTTGGTCAGTATTAAGGTCAAACTTATTTTATGTCAGATAGTGTGTTTCTCACCTTCATGCACTTGACGTCATAAACGTTTCTCAATTTCAGCGGTAGTTAATGATGCCTGTGGTGGAGTTTGTGATGTCAATGCTAAGTAAGTATGGAAAACATACAGTAAATATAAGACACATTAACACATTCATCACTGTTTATAATGCAACATTTTTCTTCCAGCTGTATCTCAGGAGGTTCAGGAGCTCCTCCAACTTGTTCCTGCATAGCTGGTTATAAGGGTAATGGGACATTTTGCAAAGGTTTGTTTGTGGTTCTTTGCCAAGTTTGTCATTTAAGTTTTTTTTTTTTTTCCTCTGTGAAATTAAAATTCAACCTGTTTACTTTCCCAATACATATTCCTGGTCTTATTGTGAATGATTTGTGTTCCACAGAATTTGACCCATGTACCACAAACAACGGAGGATGTTCCATAAATGCAAACTGCACAAAAACATCGCCTGGTGAAAGGAGCTGTACATGTAAAGCTGGCTACATTGGTGATGGGGTTATGTGTCTTGGTAAATGTGTGAATCACTTTCTTTAATATTTAAATGGGTAGCGTGGACCAGTGGATTCATGGAATTTGTGTTTTAGATTTGTTGTTTAAATGATCTCTTTATTGATGCCTTGTTGTTTTTTTATTCAGTTGGTCTTAGCCTGCTTTTTATGGATTCTTTGATTTTAGTTTAGAATTATAATCAGCCTTGATTAAGATTTTTTTTTTGTGCTACATGGTATGTGCTTAGGGTATGCCTCAGGGCTCTGTATTGGCCTCAATTATCAGTTTTGCATCATCTGTATGCATTTACTTGTTTAAAGCTGTGTAATTGTGTTTTCACTACAGAAATGGATGCCTGCTTAGTGGACAATGGAGGATGTGACAAAAATGCTTTATGTATGAAAACTGGACTAAACAGGGTTTGTGTCACTTATTTTAGTATATGCTTAACAACAAATGTTAACATTATGAAGTCAACATTAAAATGTTGAACATTACATTTGTTTCAGGTTGCATGCGCATGTAAGCCTGGCTTTATTTCTCAAGGTCATAGATGTCTGGCAGTTAATCCTTGTCGGAAGGTAACAGAATTCACAAACAATATTACGGCAAATAATTGTATTAAATCATCATCTGATATTAGGTATTTTTGTATGCAAATCATTTTTATTTTATTTTATAACAGAATAATGGCGGCTGCAGTATTAATGCTGTTTGCAGATACCTCGGGGATGGGGAACGTAATTGCACATGCTATATTGGCTACAAAGGAGACGGTTTTAAGTGTGCAGGGACTGTCAGTAGAGTAAGTATCACTTAAGATTAATTTTAGGCTAATTAATAATGATTGACAAAACATGAGAAACAATAACTTCTGCTTTTCAAATTAATCTTATAATTGTTTATTGCAGGAGCTTCTTCGTATGCCTGAGGCAGCATGGTTGAGGAGAAATATTGGTGTAAGTGCATGTTTCAATTTGTGAGAGAATATGCTAATTTCTTGATATAATCGAGATATATTAACAATAATAATCTGTGTTATAGGTAATTAGAGTCCGAGATCTGTACAGTCAAGGCCCTTTCACTGTATTTGTTCCTCATGCTGATTATGTGGCAAATGTTTCGGTATGCTGCACTGAATCACACCTAAGTAATATAACATTATAAGTATTATATCGGTATTGATTGAATTATAAAAAGTAGGCAATACATAACAAATTTAGTTTTTCAAATGTTGTGTTTTAAAAGTAATGCTTGCAAGATTGTGAAAGCAGTTTTCTCTTAGAAATAGCATGAACCATTGAATCATGTACATTTGCACAAATCGAAAATTTCATGACTTCCTTACTTTTTCTGTTGTCATATAATTTCTTGTCATGACAGACACTGCAGATTGAAAAGTGGACAAATACAAGTCACAGTTCAGACCTGCTGCGGTACCACATTGTCACTTGTGAAGAACTGCGCGAATCAGACCTCAAATCTGTTAAAGAAGTGGCTACCAGTAGCGGATATAAATTACGCTTCAGTGTTAGAGATGTGAGTCCTTGAAGTTTCAAATGCATTTTATATTTACAATATTAGATAATTATCTAAACGAGAGTCAGAACTTAAAGGGATAGTTCACCCAAAAATCAAGATTCTGTTGTCATTTACTCACTCTCAAGTTGTTCCAAACCTCAGTTTCTTTCTTTTGTTGAGAACGAAAGAAGCAGTTGACTGTAGCTATTGACTTGCACATTATAGAAAAAAATACCATGGTAGTCAATGGCTACTGTCAACATTCTTCAAAATATATTCTTTTTTGTTTAGCAGATGAAAGAAACTCATATGGTTTTGGAACAACTGGATGGTGAATAAATGACAGAATTTTCATTTTTGGATGAACTATTCCTTGATCGATGGCAAAAATGCCACCAAAATGAACAAAAATGCCTCCCAAATTCAAGATTCTGGGATAAAAATTCAATTCAAGTTTATTTGTATAGCCCTTTTCACCATACAAATCATTGCAGAGTAGCTTTACAATTTTTTTTTAAAGTTTCTACATTATATAGGAGTAGATTATTAGTTGTGACTATGGCAGAAATGTACAGTAAAAATCAAGCAGTTAGTTACAAATTACATGTAATCAAACAGATGGTGAACATTACTAACTGCGATTACATTACATTACTGTTGCGATTAAGCAAAATTTGGTACACAATTATTCTATCTTAGAATAAAGAATAGAGACAGAATAAAAGAATAAAACATCATTAAACATACTGTAAATTGCCAGACACAGCTTCTGTGCCACATTGAAGGTAAAGATGGCTTTTTGTTGATTAAAATTTTATTGGAAACAGCCTGACTGTTGGTAGGTATTCTGACTGATTAATTAGATTAATTGAAGAAATATAATAACTTGACATTTAAAAGACAACACAGATCCATTAATAAGCTGATTATAAAAGCTACCCTTGTAAATCAGTTTCCCAAGTGGAAAAGTTATTTTCCGACCCTGATCTGAAGTGTCTGCTTTTGTCTCCCAGGGTGTTGTGTACCTCAACGATAAGACAAAGATCATCACCAGTGATGTTGAGTGCTCCAATGGAGTCATACATTTCATAGACAAGGTCCTCTTTCCATATGATCTAACGGGCAAGGCAGATATCAACACTGATGTATGTAACTCAACCAGTGTCCACCATTTTGTAAGTTCAGAAAAGTCATAAAAATGTCATTCCACTAAGTAAAACTCAATTTATGTTGCAGTTGAACATTACCGCAGCTGCTGAACAATATGGCTTCAAAATCTTCAGCAAGCTCCTACAGGTAATATTTATGCTGCACTTCAATCTTTTTTGGACCATATGCATTTTTCTTACAAACATCTTCCAAACAGGATGCAGAATTGATGCATGTGGTGCAGCATCGACCCTTTTACCCATTCACCATGTTCTGGCCAACGGATGACGTTTTTAACAGTCTTCCTGAGGACAGAAAGAAATGGCTGTACAGCGAAGACCATCGTGATAAGTTACAAGCCTACCTCAAAGCTCACATAGTCCGTGACCAGAGGGTATGAGACTCCAACATCAGTGAAACTGATTTAACTGAAATCGATTAAGTTATATATCAAAGTACCATGGTGTTGCCATCTGATAGCATCAGAACGGTCACAAAACGGATTTGGATGTATGTTTCCAGGTAGTTGCTGTTGCTCTTCCTGCTGAGAAGAGCTTGGAAACATTGTTTGGATCTGAGCTCACCTTCAGTTGCAGCAAAAATTTAATTGTAAGTATTGGCAAGTTGGCAAAACTTTCCTTCAAAACTCTCACATTTGAAATGTTAATGATTTATTTATTGTTTTTGATATTGATGTTTTAACCGTTATAAAAGTATTCATAATGTGTGTTATTGCTAAGTTAAAATGCATTATAAAGACTCAAATCTAAGATTGGAAACTACATCATGCATCGTTGCGAATTAATTTGCCGTGATTCATTGCCATTTTAGTGACTGTAAATCAGTTTGATAGTAAATCTGCTCGCCTCTTATTGACTGAATTTCAGGGCGACATATTAATCAATGGAAACAATGCCAGAATAGTAGCACGGAACATGATGTTTGATTCAGGAATCGCTCATGGGATTGATCAACTTCTGGAGCCACCAAGCATTGGTGCTCGCTGTGACAACTTCACAAGCATAGAGATAAAGGTACAAAACTTTAAGACTAAATCAGATTATTTATATCATCAACAACTGAACAAAATAAAAAGTAAAGCACAAATTAAAAAAGCACAAGTGGGAGAGACCATCTAGTTATTCATCAGTTCAATTTAGTTCCACTACTGGTGCAACTGGTGTTTCAAAGTGATTTTAATATTAAAACAAATGAGCAGTCCTAATGTTGTTGTACTGTTGTTTGTCTTTAGGGACTCTGTGGTTCTTGCGGTGTGCCGCCCCGTTGTCCCATTGGATCAGAGGACTCAGTGAGTGGATCTGCATCTTGTTGATTTGTGGTTCTGTTTATTAACAAAACTTCAGCAACAGCACTTTATTGACCTTCTTTTTGTTATTTTTTGGTTCTGTTTTGTCAACAAAACTTTAGCAGTTAGCGCTTTATTTACTGACTTTTTGTTATTTTTTTGGTTCTGTTTAACTAACATTTTTAAAAATCAGCGCTTTATTAACTTGCTTTTTGTTATTTTTGGTTCTGTTTTGTTAACATTTTTAGCAGTCAGTGCTTTATAGACTTATTGTTATTTTTTTGGTTCTGTTATGTTAAAACTTTAGCAGTCAGTGCTTTATTGTCTTACTTTATATTATTTTTTGGTTTTGTTGCATTAACAAAACTTTCGCAGTCAGCACTTTATTTGCTTACTGTCATTCATTCATTCATTCATTGTTTGTTTGTTTGGTTAGTTCTGGTATATAAAAAAAAAATTAGCAGTTAACACTTTATTGCATTTTTTTTTTTTGTTCCGTTGCATTAACAAAGTTTTAGCAGTCACCACTTTATTGACTTTCTTATTTTTTAACCAACTCAAATTGTATTTTCTGTGGTAGCATGCCTTGATCCAGACTGATCTCTTATTTACAGAACAGAACTAGCATATGTAGACGACCTTATTCACCTTACATGTACAGACGGCCCAGTTATTATGGGTTGTACTCGTACGGTTATGGATACAACTCATACAGAGATTGGCTTGGCTGTAATCGGGTATGCACAAAAATGACGTGGGCTGTTAAATGCTGTAAAAACCACTTTGGAAGAGACTGTCAAGGTGAGTAATTTAGCACACAAAAAGCAATAAGTTCCTTGAATGTTACATGAAACGATGTAGCCAATAGGTATTAAACAGTGTGTTGGTTTGTGGTTTAGTGTGTCCTGGAGGACTCGAGGCACCATGTGGAGAGCATGGAGACTGTGATGACGGGCGCACTGGCACAGGGACGTGTAAATGTCACAAAGGTTTTACAGGCACAGGCTGTGAGCTGTGTGAAAGCAGTCATTTTGGGCCGAACTGCACAGGTAACCATGAATCATGTTCAAAACCATGAATTTTTCCTAAACAGTCTCCAAATCCTTATCCTCGTGTGTTGGTGAAGACTAAGTGAAACAGGCAAATCAGACAACTCAACTGTAAGAACAATTATGCAAATAGAGCACTACACAAAATGCAGGATCCAGGTTCAAAATTAGCAATAGAAATTGGCTTTGGGAAGGAGAAAAAATAAAGCTACTGGCCAGTTGGAAAGCAGTATTTTGACTGCAATATAAAACGGTTTAAATGTAGGCACTTTTGGCAATTTGTGAATAGTTGGCTTTTTTTTCTGGTAATTTTTTCATTAACAAAATTTAGAGAGGTTTGTTTTAACCCTCTGGTTCTGTTCAGTAATTTTTGACTGAAAAGTTGTACCTTTTTTAGAATTTTTTTAGTTCTTCAGAATGCTACGAAACTTGGTAAAGGTTTCCGTGTGTTTACTTGCTATGTAAACACACGGAAACACCCTGAATCAAAAAATTTAAATGGTCGTGAAAAAGCAGTCACAATTATACTGTTTGTGGTTAAAAATGGCCACATTGGGAAGCACATTTTATCTGGTGGAAACATTTGGTACTGCATCCAAACAAAATCTTACTGAAAGCCTTTTTTTGAGATATCAGCCTCAAATTTGGAACACAACTTATTTAGATTCATGGCTTTCATTTTCATGTAGTTTTAGAGTAAAACATGTTTTGGAATATACAGTCATGGCCAAAAATATCAGCACCCTTGGTAAATATGATCAAAGAAGTCTGTGAAAATTAATCTGCATTGTTAATCCTTTTGATCTTTTATTTTAAAAAAATCACAAAAATCTAACCTTTCATTGAATAATAAGAATTTAAAATGGGGGGAAATATCATTATGAAATAAATGTTTTTCTCAAATACACGTTGAACACAATTTTTGGCACCCCTAGAAATTCTTATGAGTAAAATATCTCTGAAGTATATTCCCATTCATATTCACAATTTTGAGCACCCCAGATAGATTATGAACATGAAATTATCCAGCCATGGCTTCCTGTTTCACAGAAATATAAATAGGAGGGAAAACAAAGGCCAAACTCCCTTAATCATCCATCATAATGAGAAAAACCAAAGAATATATTTCTGATGTGCAGCAAAAGATAATTGAGCTTCACAAATTAGTGAAGTGGCTTTAAGAAAAGAGCTAGAGCAGTGAAAATTCCCATTTCCACCATCAGGGCAATAATTAAGAATTTCCAATCAACATAAAATGTTATGAAACAGATAAACAGATAAAAAAATCAATAAGTGACTAAATCAGTTAGAAATCTTATAATGGGCCATGTTTGGATCTTCCAACTGTACAATAATCCAAACACAAACCTCAAAAACAACACAAAAATGGGTCATTGAGCACAAAACCAAGCTTCTGCTATGGTTCCAGTCCTCTGACTGATAGATTGATGGAACAATAGATAGATAGATGATGGAAAAACATAGATAGATGGGGGCCCTAAGCAGCCGCTTAGTTCACTTATGCCTTGGGCCGGCTCTGGAGCTGGGAATCTAAAGGGTCTGGAGTGATTCTGGATGAAGGAATGGTCTCTGATCTCTTGTCAGGTGTCTCTAACCTCATCAGGCATTATAGGAGAAAATTCAGAGCTGTTAAACTGGCAAATGGAGGTTTCAAAAAGTATTGAATAAAAGGGTGCCGTTAATTGTGGCCAATGTGTATTAGAGAAAAAGATTTATTTCATAATGATATTTTCCCCCATCTTAAATTATTATCCAATGAAAGGTTAGATTTTTGTGACTTTTTAAAATAAAAGATCAAAAGGATTAACATTGCAGATTTTCACAGCCTTCATATTTCATATTTACCAAGGGTGCCGATATTTTTGGCCATGACTGTATATATTTCATATAAAATATAAAAATTGTATTTTTTAAAAATAATAATAACCTTTAAAGTAATATCATTTTTACAAAATAAAAAAAATAGCTATTTGGTCATTTTTGACCACCATGCAAACAGCACCAGAGCGTTAAACAAGAAATAAGCCAAAATATTAAGATAAGATAACTTTAAGATTTATTCACTGAAAGTGTTTTTTCTTCTTCTCATGTAAATTTATATAGTTTTAAGTGAGTTTACATGTAGACAAAATGCTGATTAAGAAAAATGTTTGCAGTGTAAAAAAAAATGAAAAATGCTGTTTTTTTAAAGTCAGTAATATCAATAAACAAATAAATATATAGAAATATACACAGAAAATTACACTAAAATTACATTACTTGTCTACATTTACATTTATTGTCAGATCAGTATAAATGTTTTTTGTTGAAATTTTATTGTATTAGTACTACTCAACTACTCACAACTACTGACAGCTATAATGAACAGTTTATTCATCTTTTCTCACAGCATGTAACTGCACCAGCAGTGGCATTTGTGATAGCGGCCTGGGCGGTGATGGCAGCTGTTTCTGTCAAGAGGGGTGGATGGGTAAATACTGCGAATCAAAAATCGGTAAGAGCAGGCTTCACATGGAAAACTCTATCAAATGTACTAGATCTATAAAAGACATGCGTAGTGTTGTAGAAAACCATAGAACATATTTTAGACTTGCTCAACAGCGAAAACACTCTCTTTTGCTTGTTATTTAACAGAAGTCAAGCCGATTTGCTCGCCTGCATGTGATCTCAATGCAGTGTGCCTCCCTGAAAATAACTGCAAGTGTGTGCCGCCCTATGGAGGAAATGGCATTAACTGCACGGGTATGAATTGCGTCTGTTTTATTAGACTGATTGTAAGATGCCTGTCCTGGATTCAAATGGCCTATTGCCACTTTTATAAATATAAAAGAAGAGGGAGCTCAGATTCAAACTCAAGACGTTCACATGAAAATCACACTTGAAACATGTGGCCACGGCTCAAATATATATAACAGCTTATATCATGTAACCTAATGGCATGTAATCCATGCTGCTGAATCAGTTTTATTAAAATGTATTAAAATTAAGTGGGTTTATGCTTGAACAAATACTGTATGTATGCGAATGGGGGAAGAAAAATAGTCTTGTTTTTCCTTTGAATTGAGTATATTTTTCTCACCATATTGACAGATAGATTTTCTTGTTTTAGTGTGTACTATATTTCACTTAGATGTTTTTTATTTAACTATTTTTGGGCGATTTTATGGTATGGTAATTTAAGTTAAATTGTCATAAATCCTTAATATTTTGGAACACAGACTTAAGTTTGGACTCTTTGTAAGAATCTCACTTAAGATATTAAGGGCTAGATTTACTAAACAGGGCAAATTAGCATTAGAGTGCAATTCCATAAAAGCGCCGATGGGAGGGGAAAATTTTGCAGGTGATTTACTAATAATGCGCACAATAAAGAACACAGACGCAGCCAGATCATTTCCATAATGACCAGCGCAATCTACCAAGAGCAGTGCAAATTACCACCTGCTTTAAGACATGCTTTTTTTGGGCATTAAATAATTGCGCAAATACCAGTAATTTGATGAGCGCAAACATTAGTTTGGTTCATTTTAATACTGTCCCTCCACAAATTTTGCGTCTAAAAGGGAAACTCCTACAAATGCATATTCAATAAGGTCAGGCGCAAAAATAACTGTGTCCACCTTTTTAGTGCTAATTCTTCAGTGCGCATAGTTAATCCTGAAAATACTATTTTACCGCCAAACACTGTTTGCGCTGGCACAAGCTGGCCCTAAGTCTTTTTTTCTGAAAAATATATCAAAATGAAGTCCATTTTTCTTTTTAGGTAAATGTATCTTGATTTTAGAATTCTTAGATGTTTGTAATAAAAAAAACATGACAAAAATACTAATTATGAAAATAAGTTTTTGCAGTGTATAAGTTCATAATAGTCTTATTGTGAATGCTTTCAATGAATAAAATCAATTTTGATTTTGAAATGTGTTTCTAGCCCCAGATTTTTGCAGTGAATATAACGGAGGCTGCCACGAAGCAGCTGACTGTTTGCAGAGCGGTATCAATGTTACCTGTTCCTGTCAGGCCGGATACTCTGGAGACGGATACGTCTGCTCGCCCATCAACCGATGTGTAGAGGAGGCGAACGGTGGCTGCAGCGATTTCGCAGAATGCATTTTCACCGGACCTGTATGTGGAACTTCTACTTTTTGTTAATGCAATCTGACAAGAGTTTTGGATTAACAAAATGTGTAACATTTACCTTGTGGCAGAATGAGAGGCGCTGCGTATGTCTCGAGGGGTACGTGGGAAATGGAATCCAGTGTTTGGAGAAAGTGGTGCCCCCTGTTGACCGCTGCCTGGAGGACAACGGCGGCTGCGACCCCAAAGCCACATGCAAAGACCTTCATTTCCACAGTACGACTTCACAGTGATTTAATTGGCAGTTTAATATTTTGAGTATTCAAAAACAAAGGCTTTTATTCTTACGTTTCAGCAAAAATGGGGGGTGTTTTTCACCTGCGCTCACCTGAGGGGAAGTATAAACTGAACTACAGCCAAGCACAGGAAGCTTGCAAGGCTGAGGGAGCTACTCTTGCTACATTCAAGCAGCTCTCTGATGCCCAACAGGTGACTTTTGAATGCGAACTTAGCTGTACACATCTTGCATTTATGCTGTTGTGACGAATAAGAGCAACAGTCTTTGTGCTTAATGTGTATGGTCACGTTAGTGAATTTCACTGACGAAAAAGGTCCATTGTTCATAGTCGATAGGTTAGCGATGCATAAAGCACAGCTCACACTAAAGTCACTTTCAAACCAAGCAGCTTGGTTTTGTTGGTTAATGTGGTGAATTTTCATGACCAATTTGAACATGAGCGAAATCTGCATGATGAACTTTGTCGACCTCACGTGCAAACTCCCGAATGCGCTATTGAAAATTGACTAGATTTCACCCACACAATTTTAACGAGCAACGGTAAATTTGAACACACCTTTAAACAGTGTTTCTTTTCAAACAACTTGTCAATTGGTATTTTTGTTTTACTGTAAAAATTCGAAATATTTATTAAATTGGAATGGAATTTTCGTATCCACAGCATAATGCATCTTAAAATATTTTTTTCTTCACCACTATTTAGTAGTTTTTCTATTATACATCACATAAAAGTTTGTTAAATTCAGCTGGAAGTTTATTAAATATTACATTAGAAAATAAAGCTTTTTTTCAACTTTCTATTCATCAAAGAATCTGTTTTCAACACTGATAATATTAACACTTAAGACTGGAGTAATGGCAGGTTAATTTACATTATAAAACAAAGCTTTTTTATGGTTCCAGTTGGGAATGCATCTATGTGTGGCAGGATGGATGGACGACAAGAAAGCTGGCTATCCAATCCGGTTTCCTTCTGCTAAATGTGGTGATAATCATGTTGGTATTGTGCTGTACAAAGAGCCAGTCAACGCCAGTTGGCCGTATGACGCATACTGCTACAGGATGAAAGGTATGACCGTCAGGAAATCCTTCTTAGATGAAATGTAATTTGAAATTTTACTGTACCTGAACAGTTTTGATGTAAAAATGATGGCAGTTTTTCTCTTATACAGAGGTGTCTTGTGAATGTAAACCTGGATACGTTGGAAATGGGGAATTCTGTAACGGAGACTTGGCCTCGGTTGTTGCCACCACTTCCAATTTTTCTCTGTTCTACACAGTAAGTATCCATGTACTGTTGTTTCCTTCTACAAATAATTTAGATTCAGATGGAAAGAGAGGACACAAACTGACATAAAGTTAGTTACCTATTACAACATATTTATAACAACGATTTGTTATAATCATTTTGAATAAGGAAAGGGGAAAAAACAAATCAACTGAAGTGATGAAAATCAACTGAAGTGAAACCAATTTAAAATTTTAGTAATAATAATTGCTGTCAATACAAATGAAGTCCTGTTCAAAGAGAAATATCCACGTAATTTCGTAACAATGGAGTCAAACATTTCCTGCCGGTTTCCTCCTACAGACTTTACTGAAGTATGCAGAGGAAGGTGAGGAGGGCAAGAACCTGCTGAAGTCCCTGTCCGACAAATCATTAAACATAACAGTTTTTGTACCTCAAAACAACGGTTTCTCTGCCAACAAGGTGATTATCGATATAAGCCAGAATAAATTCTCATATGAACATTTTTGAATTGCATCTGATTCAGAGGAAGAAAACTTGCAAAGAAAGTAGGAACCAGTTGGACACGCTTTTTCTCCCCTGGCCTTGAATCTGCTGTTTGTTTCCTTTTTCAGACCTTATCATGGAGGGATTTGCTATATCATATATCCAGCATCAATAGTCTGCACTTCTATGAAGACTTGAAGCACAACACCATAATCCCGTCTCGTCTGGGTTCTGATCTAGTCGTGACGATTCCCTCCAATTCCACTGGTCAGGCTGAGGTAAACAAACCTTAGCAGCTTCACACCGCTCAGGCCACATTTACTGTACATAGTCAAGAAAACTGTATTTTTATTGGTTTCACAGGACTCTCAACCTCAGAAATTGGTGAATAAGAAGGTCATATTGGCCTGGAACATTCCAGCCATCAATGGTCTGATCCATGTCATTGATGGGCCTTTCAGAGCTCCACCTGTTCCAGTAAGTGGCTGCTTTTGTAGAAGTACAATAGAGCATATTAGAGAACCGCTTTGCTTTATGGATGTACAGGCAGAATTTATTTGAAAAATTCATGAGTAATTGCATTAACACCAATGGATTAAATTGCAGCAGTTTTCAGATAGAAAACGTACTCCCAAGCCTTCTGTTGAGCAATGAGAATTTTTGCTCATCATCAGACAAAGATAACAACTATGACTCATCAGACTAGCTAAAGCAAGTCAACATCCTGTTTGACTAACATGGACGTCCGTCTAGACTTTTCAAAGCAGTAGTAGACAGCCATGCATAGCTTTGCCAAAAGCTGGACTTCACTTACAATACCCAGTTCATTTATTAAAGTCATCAATGGTGTTGTCTAATTTTTAGGTGCCGGCAGTTCTTCCAATCTCACAGTCCAGCAGGGTCGCAGTCACCACTGTGCTGATTGTCTTTGCCATTGTTGCTATTGTTGCTGGGCTCGCATACTACGTCCTCAAGCACAAGAACGACGCCTTTCGTTTCCAGTATTTTAAGGTTTGTTCACGTAATAGAGCTTCAGATATTTAGGTTGACGAACAAAGACACTTTACCGTTGAACAAAATGTCTGACTCTAACTCTTCTAGAGTTTTCTACATCTATCTGTTGTTCCATCCACACTATCTATCTATCTATCTATCTATCTCAGTGGCGGCTACTGGTCTTTCAAAGAGGGGAAGCTCATTTTCGGCCTACATCATAAAAATTGTCCATTTATTTATACGTAAATTCTGCCCTACGTTCCTTTTCAAGAAAATGCTCTGTGACCCTGTCATACCAACTAGGTGTCTTTTCCAGTGACACTAGCCTACTGTATGAATGAATGAATGAATGAACAATCAAAAAAAAAAAGATATTAAACTCGACGGAGGAAATGTGGGAATTAGGTTAAACTGAAACAAGGAATGTGGTGTAGCCTATAATAGGGTTGTCACGATACCATAAACATGTCTTACGATACTATACCAGCTTAATTTATAATTCAGTTCTACAAAATGAATCAAAATTTAATAAATAAATAGATGTAAGTGAAAACAGACAATATTATTCTCTGAATACTTAATTAATGTGAATGAATGACTGGCTATTGTTATCCATGAAATGATCTAAACAAAACTCATCTCAGCACTGCACAGAAGCTGCATGAAGTGACATTTAGATGTGACATTTATTCATTTAGACTGTATTTATAATTGCATAAATAATGTTATGAGATTAATGTTTTAAATACTAAATTCTGAATATGGAAATATGTAGGAAAATAATGTAATATGCCTACTTTTAGACGGGAAACTTAAAAACGGCCAGCAGGTGGCAGAAGTTCGTGATTGAATCACTGAGTCATTCAAATGATTCTTTCAAAACGGCTGAATCCTTCAGGAGTGAATCAAATGACTGTTTTTATGAATGGCTCAGTGAATCAGTGATTCGCCCAAATCAACGCGGATTTGGATTCGAACACAAACAGCACTCTTGTTGTATTGCCTAAGTGTCAGGAGCATTTTTTGCTCGCATATCTTGAAATTTCCGAGTTAGCAGCATGTATATTAAAACATAACATTACAAATGAATATATATAAAATATATATAATGATTGATAAGAACCAAGTGCAAAGCCGCTGTGGGACTGAGCTCGAATAGCTTCAGCGTCAGCGACTTTTTATAGTACAAAATCGCTGTCAATCAAAAGGAGATGCAGTCTTTCGACAGACCCTCCAATCATCACGCAGAAGCCCGGCGTCCAGACACGCCCACTCCTCCATTCACCTCCAGAGACGCTGAGCGTCCGTGGGCGGGACATAATCGCAGCATTTATCCAATGACCATCAAGTTTCGAAGCATTGAAAAAAACAGTTCAAAGCAGCTCCATTGAAGTCAATGAACGCTGGGCTTCAACGGGGAAATACACTGACGCTACGGGAATGTATGAGAAGGAAATCGAGTCAGCGACCTGCAGCTGATTCTGAACGAACTCGTCTTCGAGATGAACGTGTTCTAACGCATTTTTAGTCGATAAAATGTTAACACAATAGTATATATTTGACCATTAATTTGACATTATAGGGGAAGCCGAGCTTCCCTTGCAGTCTTAAAGAAATCCCCACTGATCTATCTATCTATCTATCTATCTATCTATTCATCTATCTATCTATCTATCTATCTATCTATCTATCTATTTGTTGTTTCATCTATCTATCTATCTATCTATCTATCTATCTATCTATCTATCTATCTATCTATCTATCTATCTATCTATCTATCTATTTGTTGTTTCATCTATCTATCTATCTATCTATCTATCTATCTATCTATCTATCTATCTATCTATCTATCTATCTATCTATCATTCCATCATCTATCTATCTATCTATCTATCTATCTATCTATCTATCTATCTATCTATCTATCTATCTATTGTTCCATCATCTATCTATCTATCTATCTATCTATCTATCTATCTATCTGTCTGTCTGTCTGTCTGTCTGTCTGTCTGTCTATCTATCTATCTATCTATCTATCTATCTATCTATCTATCAGAGGACTGGAATGGCCAGCAGAAGCTTGGTTTTGTGCTCAGTGACCCATTTTTGTGGTGTATTTGAAGTTTGTGTTTGGATTATTGTACGGTTGGAAGATCCAAACATGGCCCATTATAAGATTTCTGAGTTAGTCACTTACTGATTTTTAAAAAAAAATCTGTTTATCTGTTTCATAACATTTTATGTTGATTGGAAATTCTTAATTATTGCCCTGATGGTGGAAATTAGAATTTTCACTGCTCTAGCTCTTTTCTTAAAGCCACTTCACTAATTTGTGAAGCTCAATTATCTTTTGCTGCACATCAGAAATATATTCTTTGGTTTTTTTCATTGTGATAGATGATTAAGGGAATTTGGGCTTTGTTTTCCCTATTGATATTTCTGTGAAACAGGAAGCCATGGCTGGATGATTTCATGTTCATAATCACCCTGGAGTGCTCAAAATTGTGAATATGAATGGGAATATACTTCAGAGATATTTTACTCATAAGAATTTCTAGGGGTACCAATAATTGTGTCCAATGTGTATTAGAGAAAAACATTTATTTCATAATGATATTTCCCCCCATTTTGAATTCTTATTATCCAATGAAAGGTTAGACTTTGTGAATTGTTTAATAAAAGATCAAAAGGATTAACAATGCAGATTAATTTTCACAGCCTCCTTTGATCATATTTACCAAGGGTGCCGATATTTTTGGCCATGACTCTATCTATCTATCTATCTATCTATCTATCTATCTATCTATCTATCTATCTATCTATCTATCCATCTATCAATCATTCTATCTATCTATCAATCATTCTATCTATCATTCTATCTATTTTCAGTTCCAAAGTTCTAGACTGTCTTTATAATTAAAAGGGATCATTACAATATAGTGACCCAGAAAACTAAATCAGGTACATTTAATTTGTTATGTATCATAATCTACTTTCAAAGATGAATGAATGTCTTATTTATCATTCAACAGAATGATGATGAAGATGGTGCTTCCACAAAAGGTGGTGGAAACCCTGCTTTAGTATCCATCCCAAACCCTTTATACAGTGGCTACAGGGCATTTGCAGAGCCGTTTGGGGTAAATATAGTAAAACATCCTTCTATGTGCTTGTAATTTTATCTACATGCATTTCTTTGATTGCTACTACTGGTCAAACACAGTTGTCCTAATCAATATTTGTTTATTTCAGGATTCAGCTGCTACAGACACACCCAACCTCATGGACTAGCACAGACATCAGCGCCGACCTCCTCTCCCTTTCATTATCTGCAATCAGCTGGAGGGCCTGGCTGGAGGAGGTGGCCTCAACACCTTTGTATATGGTTAAACCTAAAAATAAAAGACTTAAATGCCCTAATTATGTCCTAGACAACATCAGCCAACCGTGGTGCCTTCAGTTCAATAAAAATATCTGCTAAAAACACTGGGTGCATTTGTTAGTTTACCTGTTGTTTTCTTCTTGGCCAATCACAAAGGAAATCAGCTTTCCAGGGACTAAACCTGGGGTCTAATTAATGTCTCCAACTGCAATGCATAATCCCAAAGGTCTCGTCGACATAATAGAAGGGTATTTTTGTCTTGTTCGATCATACTAAAGATGACTGAAGCGTAACGCAAGATGGGTGAAGATTTCCCTGAGGTAAACGACCACCTGTTCCTACTACTTGACAGGAAAACAACATTGTTGATTTTGATCGGCTGTGGACTGGGGACGGAGAAGCTGGTCAGAAATTGAGTTTAGTGTGGAATTTGAGGACTTTTTTTTTTTTTATGACAAATTAGTTCAATTTTCATTGTTTTCTGCTCAAATGATTTTTTTATTAACTGAGGTAGGTGCACATTCAGTTATTCATGAATTAAAATTACATTCACACGTTTGACTGTTATAAAGGCAAGACCAATCACAACCGAATATGCATATTAATTCAAGAAAGCAGATCAATCACAATCATTGGTTTGATTTTGAATTCCAAACATTTCAGTCAATAAGAGATTTTAAAACTTCAGTCTTCATTTTTTTTAAAAAGTGTAACAGTTAAAAAAACACACAAACAGATAACGTAACCACAATAGAAATAATTAAAAAACACAGTTTAAAAGGACTGCGTACCTATATTAAGCAGCTCAAGCTAATTCATCATAATAATTGTAGAGACAATGTGATTAATTGTGGGGATGATATGTTTGATTAATATCAATGCAGTGCATTGCAAATATTGTAGTAATAATTTAGTCCATCAATCATTGACAGTGAGTGTGTTAGGCCTCATACAGGAAGCTTTTTGGCATACAAAAACAGAATTAACAGCGTTATAGTTCTTAAAATGGAATGTAGCTATGTAAGACTGTAAAGATTGATTTTTAAGTAATTTTTTGTGCTAATTTTTGTAATTTGGGAATCAGCCTGGGGACTTTAGGACCCAGGGCTAATGAGGACTGCAGTGAATTCACAGCTGGGCTTTCCTCCATATTTCCAGTTCCACTCATCTCCCATCCCCCCATTTTCATCACGCTCTTTTACAACAAAGCATGACACCCATCCCCACTCTAGACAGAGCGGCTTCTGGGTCACACACAAATGTGTCGCATCACACCTGTCATGGTGTTTGCTTTGAAATGTATGAAAGGAGGAGACTACAATGTAGTCAAGATGGCATGTGGTGCTTGTCTGTAAGATAAAAAACTTTGAAGCAAATGTGGTGAGGGGGTCAGGTGTTGAAGAACAATTTTTTGAAGAAGAAAAATCAAAATGCACCTGTTGTTCAGTGAGCAAATGTCAACTTTGGACAGAAAAACAAGATGTTTGGCCAAAGATGAGTTACGTAGAAGTCCAAGCACTACATTGAGCAAAGACACATATATATATATATGTTAAAATTTGCGTCTACGAAACCTTGCAGATAATGACCAGTATTGGTTCCAAAACATCTTGCCAATTACATGATAAATAGTTACATTAAATTTGTTGTTACAACGTCTAACTGTTTTTATTACGTTTGCCATCGGTTTCTATGAATGTGGCCAGAACTGGCCGTCCACCAAAACCACATGCCCAGAACAGACGTCCCAGAGGCCTTCGGGAGCCACTGAGAGGCGTATGTTTGCTCTAAAAAGAAGTTGCTGTCCTTTCAATAATTCAGTAATCTGAAGTTCTCTTGTGCCAACCAGAGTTCCTCAAATGCCAAAGAATGAATGCGGTGATGAGACCAGACGTTTAGGCCTTGTGTTGGTTTGGTGGATTTGGTTCAATCCTTACATATTTATTGTCACAGTGCAGAATTGTTTTTGTTAGTGTGAAAACCCAGGACTTATTTTTTATTATCTTTCTAGACAAAAACACATCTTTGAGCCCAAACAATAAGCCCTATAGACAGAAAATTTGGTAGAATGGAAGTACTCCCTGACCAGTGCAATGGTTCAGCCCAACTGGGAATGCAAGGGCTTAATGTCATTGGATTCACGGAGTAATTTTTTTGCAAATGCTACTTTTGTAAAGTAATCTCTCCCCAAACCAGTTAAGCCCCGCCCACAAATGATTCTAAAGATTTCATTGGTCAACTCAATCACAGCGTTGATTATGGACACAATGCTGAAACCCATACTAAACCCTAACCCTGACATTAACCCTAGCATTACTGTTAGGATTCATACATGATTTTCATACATGAAGTCAGAATTTTTCTTGATGGTTGACTGTGATTGAGTTGACCAATTAACTGCAGAGAAAGGGTTTGTGCTTACCTGGTTGGGGGGGAAAAAATCATGCAGTATGTTCAAGGCTGGTTGCCAGATTGTAATCACACTACATATAAGTATCAGGTATGGCTATATGACTATAACTCTTGAACAGAATGAGTTATTTTCTTAAGCTTTGGTACACCCAAGGAAGGGTTCACTTTGAGAATACCTGAAAGATTTGATGGGGCTTAGCCACTTGTTGGCACTAATATGGTGCTAAAACTGTGGGACTGTTTGTCCAATCAGTTTGAAATTTTGTGTTTGATATTGAGAAAAAGCAATTCCATCATTGATGGGCCCCCTCATGCCAAACAAGAACTATTGGTGTTCTTCATATCATTTCAATTTTCTTTTTAAATATAGACTCACAGTAAAAATATGGCCCTACAGTAAATGTCAATTATTAATTCTTGCAGCTTTATTTTAATCTGGTCAGACTGGCATTTCTCCAAATTCACATGCCCAGACCAGAAAAGGCAGGGAAATAGAGGCCACCAAGAGGCCTGTGGCAACGTCAAAGAAACAGCAGTCCTCCATGACGGATGTTTGAAATTATACACAACACAACAATGTCACACCCATTTCATTAATGTAGAAGAAAGCTTTTGTTGAAACATACTACTTCCTGGCTGGAATTTGCCCAGTGGCAATGCTCTTAAGAATAGTCTTAAGCTTTGACTTAAGCGCCAAAAATCTTAGTAAAAAGTAGGACTTTTCGAAGAGTAGGAGACTTTTATAAAGAAGCTAAAAGCAACTTTCAGTAAAGTCTAAGACTGATTCTTAAGTGTTGACTGAGGTGACACTTAAGTGTTGTGAACTAAGGACTACAATGATGTCAATCCAAAATGGCTGACCTCGACTTCTGAATCAGCCAATAGTGAGCCTGCTCATGTGACGCCACAGCAGCACAACACCAATCATTTAATGTAACTACAATAAAATCATTTAATTAAGACACTGAAATATTTTTAGTATTTTAGGATTAGTATTTTTTTTTAAATGCTTTGCATTGTGCAAAATTATCACAAATTATTACTGATGCTTTGTTTTCTATTGGTACGTCTCCTCGTTTACAGTTGGAGCAATGATGTGAACATGAGTTCCATCAACAGCTCCACCAACTCCAGGAAAGCCCACAATCCTCATAAAACTGGCTTGTTTTTGCAATATGGTTTGGCGGTTAGTTGGAAAGTCAATAAACTGCCATATAGTAGTGGCCAAAAAGTGATGTCCGTCCTAGGAAATTTGACATCTTCAACCTTAATAAAAAAAATGTGCAAGATTTTGTAAGCATATTGCATAGTTGCTTAGAGTCTATTGTTTTATTTGTGATAATAATGCAATGAAACATGCCAAATTATGCGGTCATAATTTATGGCCATGCTGTCATACAAAAAAATTATGAACACATGCAAAAACAAGAGGACCAATGAAATGTTAATCACTTATTTTGTAGTCAATGTGCCAATGTTGCCAATTTAGTGACTTCCTCATCCCTTTAGAGACTTTTTTTTTTCAAAAGCCTAGCAACAAAATCAATTTCTTGGACAAACCTTTTCTACATTCCGAGACTCTCCCATTACGTCATAACGGCGAGTTCACTGATCTATATAAATATAAATCAGTGAACTCACCTTTATACAGTCATCTAGCAACATTAAGTGACCAGTTTTAGCTACTTTCATTTGAAAGCAGTTGGCAACACTGGTCAGTGTTTTTTTGAACTTTGTATTTTAATGGTTTAAGTGAAATGTGGGGTCATAATTTTTTTTTAAACTCTCCACACATCACTTTTGGCCACTGTTGTGTTTGGTGGGGTTAGTGCCACAATATACAAGACCCTGCTTACAGTGTCATCACCGGTGCATTGCTGGATTTTTCCAATTTTCCAGCGAAAGAAAAATGCAGTTACTTTCATTTCTGCAGTTAGAGCATTGACTTGTTGAGTGGAAGAGGTTATTACATTTCTTACTTTGTCAGTTACAAAAACAAAAAAAACAAAAAAGACTTTTTGATCTTGACAATCAAGTTTGTATCGTTTTATCAACTCCATATCATCATATGACTCCATTATGTCATATCTTTGCTGGAAAGTGTTTGTCTCCTCTTTGCTGCCATCTTGTTACTCCTAACTAGGTTAGGAGACCTCTTCAGCTCTCTTAAATAATTTAGGAGCTGAGACTCAACACTTATCACTCTTATTCTTAAGTCTAGGAATAAGAGTAAAATTATGTCATTCTTAGAATTTTGACACACTTAGGACTAAAATTTTACTCTGAGCAGCTTTATACATACGGCCCCAGGGTCCATATTCACAAAACATTTGATCTTACCACTAAGAGTTCCTAAATAGCAGTGAATATTTTTAGCGAAGCGTGTCCTCTTAAAACCTATTTACAAAGCTGCTGAGACACATTTTTACTAAGGAATAGAGAGAAGTCTTAATCTAAGACTAAGGGCGGGGTTGACCTAGTTGCTATGGATGATGTCAGCAAGCTTACTAACTATGCACACAGTGATTGGCTGATAAGAGAGGGGAGGGGTCTCTGTCAGAGATTTATTCATAGAAATACTGTAGAGCAACGCAATATTATGTTGCCATATTCAAATAAAGGTTAAAAAAGAAAAATGTTAGTTGCCACATTCAAATAAAGAATGTGTCACTAATTAAACAAGTACTGTATATGTTCAGCTAATTGTCAGCCTCTTATATATGCTTCTCGTAAACAATTAGCGGATATGCATATAAACAGCCTTTTAACTAACAGAGTAGAATAATCATGGCTGATAGTAAGACATGTAAACATAAAAGAAAACCAAACTTGACGCTAGAACAGCTGTTACTTCCTGCCCAACTGATTAATGAAATCAAGGATATAATCGAAGGAAAATTTAGAGTTGGGATAACCTCCAAAACCAAAGGCGATACCTTTTTAAAAGCTCATTATCGTCAAATGGTTCTAAAATTTGTATGTTCCGAGGCAGATTGCTGGCAACAGCCATTTTAGGAATAGTTTGTGGCACGTCCTGATATTGCCAAGTGCGACGTGTTCCTGGGTCAACATCTTTGTGATTAACCAATCAGATTTCAAGAACCAGTTTATAATTTTTGTAAAGTTTAGGATTACAATCAGTGTTTGGTGCCTGTACATCAGTGTAATTCATCTATCAGTTCCTCTGATTTTAGGGATTACTCATGGGTAAGGTTAGGTTTAGGTGTAGGAATATGGTTAAGATTATATTTTTGGATTAAAATGTTGTTCCAGGGTCAACAAAATATGTTGACCCAGGAACACGTCGCACTTGGCAATATCAGGACGTGCCTTTGTGACTTCACTACTCTTAACATTTCACAGATTTAGGAGCTAGTTTTAGCGCTGAAATGCTCTTAGAGCAAAAATTTAGGACTGACGCCCATTAATTTTAAGATTTTCTCTAAAATCTCAGCAAGTTATGAGCTACTTTTAGCCTTAAGATGTTAAATGAATATGGGCCCAGATTTTTAAAAATGTCCATGCCTTGAAGATAATCTCTTGGTTGGTTTAGTTTTGTGAAAAGAATGGTGGTGGCAGCGTTTGTTTTAAAAAGTTTCTCTTTTGTAAGGATGGAAGACTGGGAAATGGTTGGGGCAAAGCACAGAAAAATCCTGGTGCTGCACTGCATAAAAACACTAGAAAAGAAACGTTCATCTTCTAACACCATTAAATTCCAACTTGGAGTCTTAGGGTGAATCCCATTTCTCTGTCTTACCCCTTCCCCTTAGTTTTGCGTGTTCACGTGAGAATAAGGGCTATCCAAATTCTCGTTTTGATCGAGGGGTAGGGCTAAGGGGAAGCGGTAGATACCCCTTAAAACCAAGCATTTTCGCGAGCTTACTTGAAACCAAGGGGTACCCAGAACACACTGCGCAACCGGCAACAATGGCGGCCAGATCATCAAGTATTCAAGTATTTTCGGCTTAAATAATTTATTTAAAAATTACGACAGTCCTGTACATATATATTTGCAACCATGTTCTTAATTGAAACGTTTTTAAAAAATCGCTAGTTTGCTACGCTAACGATACATTGCTGATTTGCATAACAGTCCCACAGACTAGCCTTGAATGGGCTCCATGCATGTCTACAGTTTTAACAAGTTTGTAAAACGATCCAAAGTTTGTGATCAACACTTGTCGGCTCTGGTGACGTAGCAGCCAGCTAGCGACGGTGTATGATGACGTAACCGTAACCAAGTGGTGTCTCATTTCATAGGGGTATGTTTTCACCCCTAGTGCTTACCACTCGGTTTCGAGGGACAAGGGCTAGGGGTAAGACGAAGGGGTAGGGGAAGGGAGAGGGGTAAGACAGAGAAATGGGATTCACCCTTAGCATTACAAGACCAACAGTTCAAAAGGATTGAATACATTCAATTGTTTCTGACCTTGAATGGATTCTTTTTTTTCTGGCCATTGCGTGGTAAATATTGCATAATATGGTTGAATTAAGAAACAGAAATGGTTTAAAATATTAAATATTTATAGGTACTATAAATAATATTATCTAAAATTTTCAAAGATACAGCTGTAAAAATAAACAACAATCTTACACTAATTATTCTCAGAGTTAGTACAGCAATGCAGCAGGAAAAACCAAGCATTACTGTTTTTAACACTTAAGAAATGCTGTTCGGCACATGAAACAGTACATAAAACCCCTCTTAACTGTGGCAGAAACATCAATATGGCAACGCACACCAATGTTCAAGAAAAAATTAAATATATTAGCAACAATAATCACAATAAGCAATTCGTCTGCTAAATAACATCTGCCAAGTTCATTAGCCAAACTATAAGTCATTTACGGTTGCCAAGCAACTTAGCATATTAATATAATACTGAATTTGTGCCGTTTTTGTTGGTGTGCACATTAGCCATTTCAAAAGTGCTTTTAACGTGGCTTATCCAGTCAGATTTTATAGCAGGAACTACTCATTTCTGAAATGGGATTTAACGGCATTGGCCATTCAATATGCAACTATGTCCAGACCTGGAGATGTCGTTGAGCCATAATTTGTTTCACCAATAATGTTGCGTGTTCATTAAAAAAAGAAAACAATGAGACTCCAGTAATCCACACCAAAAATTTCTCAAACATATTTTAATTCACAACTCGATAACAGTAACTAAAGATACAACACTGACATTTACAGCTTTTGAGTGTCACAGATTCAACTGGATGAAAATAAAAACTGATTAACAGGAAACCAAATTCCGCTTGTATTTTGCATGTGAATGAATTTTTTTGAATGAAACCCATATGTTGGTTAAGTCAAAACTTAAATTTATAACAATTTTTAAGTGTTTGCCTTGTGGCGCCAATAAACAGCTGCATCTTCTACTTTAGTTTGAATGGGACCTTATGAACCAAAGGCCTTAGATTAATTCTCGCATATCGCTTCCTCCTTTTGCACAAAAAGCAAGCATTCATCCTGTTGTGCCTTAAAATGATTGCTCTATGCACATGAATCATCTTCAACAAATGAATCCTGGCGAGGCAGAACAATGACCTTAAAAAAACACCTTGAGCAAGATTTAATAGATAACCTGAATGATTCTTTCCTTTTCCAATTTGCTACATTCAAATGTTGCCTTAATTAGTGCTGGATCAAAACCATCCTATTGAAGATTAGTTTGCAATTTACAGAATTTGGTTAAATATGTAGAAGGCGATCAAGATGGCCACAAATCATCAAACATAAACATGAACCAACCAACTAACGGATTTATGGAATGAACAATATTAACTGCAGGATTAATGACGACAACATGTTCGTATTCAAGTGTTTGAGGTACGTTTAATCAATGGACAAGCAAGTCCACTGCTCGACGGGATGCTGAGAACTCAGAAAATGAAGCATTTTTTTTGCAATTCTTTGTGGTCATGGCACCAACAAAACTGTAAAGAAACGAAAAACCAGGGTTGGCACATTAAAAGAAACATTTGAGGAATTTATGAGAAGTGGAGTGCAGAAAGAAACAAGTACATCAAGAAGGAAAGAGTACAAAGATTCAGTTAAATTTCACTCTTCTCAAAGTATAAGGCCATTTATTTTGCCCTGAAATTAAATTAATATGCAAAAGTGCCCCCAATTTGAACATGTTAGAGTCTAAACAAAAATATCATATGCAGTCTATGCCGGCAGACTAACATATTACAAAAAAACAAAACAAAACTGTTGATGTCAAAAAACCCCTGGGTGACATTGACATCAGCAGGATCCAAGGACTCTACAAATTCAGTCTGTTCCCATGATCCAGTGAGACAGCAGTCCATGCCCACGGTATTCCAACACAAGGAACATTCTGGGAACTGCATAGTCATAAATAAGGGTTTGTCCATCAGTCTAATCCTTCAGAAGTTAGATAAAAATACACAAAAGAAAGGTAGGTTGGGATGTTTCAGGAAAACAAAATACTGTGAGAGCAGAAAAAAAAACATCCCATCTTTGGATTATGTCGTCAGTAACTACTTGATGATAATGTAAAATTTGGAGGTAACTGCAATGCTCCCATCCAGAGATAACCTAGGGTTTGTTTCCACAAAATGCAACTTTACAAAATGAGAAAAATTAACAAGAGGAAAAAAAAAATAAAAAATTCCCAAGTAAGAGTCTATACAGAGTCAACAAGGGGATGGATCTGTATCACAGGCGACAAGTTAACTTGCAAGATTTTTTGTGCCTTCCTTCTCACCTCCTCGTCTGTGACTGAATCGTCTACTTTTATAACCTTCCATTCAAGACCATTCAGTCTAGAAACGTCTTGGCCATTGGTGAGTGTAGACTGGGACCAGTTATAGCTTTGGAAACGGAGTCTCCTCACTGAACCATTGTCCAGACCACTGGTCATCACATCAGGTTTACCTGATACAGTTTCGATCTTTTTATAAATGCTACCATCTTTAAGACCGAAACCATTTTGACAGACGACTGGGGCAGAGTCTCCAATAAGGGCATCGTCTACTTTGAACGGACATGACAAAACACGTTTGTTGTCCAAGGCAACTACATTTGATGTCTGACTGCCATTTTCCGTTGGAGAGTGCGGAATTCCGGAGCGATCCGGTGGCCGTCCTAGAGCAAAACTGGGGGCGCTTTTAGAATCCGAACCAAAGTGAATTTGCAACCTTGCGGTGTGGCCTCCGGTCAACCCCTTTATGTTTGTTAGCTTGAGGCACTGCTGCGCTTGAACAGAATGATTATCTAGCATTGCGGTTGCAACATTCTGCTTAAGACTGTCCACCGAGAGATTGGTAAGCATGATCTTGGGTTGGTTTTGGAGAATGTCCTTTGCCGCTCTACTGAGCATCGCGTAATTCACATCCTTGGACTTGCTCAAACCTTTCCTCCCTCGCTTCTTGCAAGGTTTCTGCACTCTCTGAACCTTGCTGCCGATCCTGGAAGAGATTGGTTCCGTGGTGCAAGACGTGTATCCATATACATCTTTGCTCCTCAAAATCACAGGCTTTGCTCCCTCTTTCCTCAGCTCTTGAAGAAAGGACACCATTTGTCTCTCGGTGTCCGACAGATCCTTGGACATGGGGTTAAAGACCCTCAAGGCCTCTTCGAGGGCAGTTTGTCCAGCTGGGGCAAATCTGGCCCAGGAATGGACTACCCTCCCCATGCCCTGCTCTTCACAATTCATGGTGCACCTTCACAGCTGGTATGCATAAGGACTTCAGGTGTCTGTGAATATGAAAAGGATATTAAAAAAACCCCACATGAATTACAGTTTATATTATCTAATATGAAAAGCAGTGTAAATTCTGCAACACTAGCACCCAATGGATTAGCAAAAATATAATTTTTGATCAAAAAACAGGTGGTTTTATTCCAAGCACACAACATTGATTGAGCTAGCAGTCCAACTGGATTATACATAACATGCTTGTCTGAAAAGTCTGCTGATAGTTATGCTTGTATCTTCCTAGATGTAGACCTAGATTTAAACCAAATTATCCCTGCCAGTCTTGACTGATGCAGTTTGGCAAAACAATGTTTTTTATTGTTTGCTTTGGGTCAAAACAGTACCATGACTCAACTAATCACAACATTCTGGTTATACAGTTTGAACTGTCAGTTTTTCAACAGTTCTTTAAAAGTGACCTTCAACTATAATACTCCACTAAATAAAGTAGCCTATGCGTCGCAAAGTAAAGTAGCTGGTAGGGATTTTATTTCACACAATCAAAGTTGCATGAATAACAGTCTCAAGAATATTTTGTGGTTGAGAATGACTTCAACTGTGAAATGGGGATTTACAGGTGCTCAGGTAGTATGTAAAGTATTAGCCTCAGACTTCATTTCTTACAACAGATTACCTACAGGAACACTGGCCAATTTAATTTTTGCAAACTGTTCTAATTGCCTAAGATTTTTTAAGAATCTCTCTAACTATCCATCCATGGGAAATGAATCTGAACTCACTGCTTTCCACTTCAAAACAGTTCTACAATTTCAACCAATTGCTTATTAGGTTCTTTGTCCTATTGTTAAGAGCAATGACTTTTGATAGACGTAGCTTTCTGATAGTTGTTTCAACACTGCATCTACAAATGCTTAGTAATATTTATATAATTTAGTTTATTGAACAAACATACACAGGAAATGTTAGAAATAAAAACAAGAGCAAATTTGATCCACATAATAATTCAATAGTTCCACATAGGAAAGGGCATTTGCAAGGCTTGTTGAATGTTTTACCGCATGAGATTCCACCTTTAGCAATTAGGCATCAGTGGATTCATAATTTTCTTCAAGGCAGTTTCTGAATTTCAAATCGCCTTACCAGGAAAACTACAACAGGACACAATGCAACTGTATTCAAGAAGCTACATTAAAGAAGCACAACACAATGCAGGTAATGGTAATCAGTTCTAAGAAAAGTAAATGTTTAAAGGGGTCTTGACATGAGAAATAACATTTTCCCTGATCATTTGACATTTGACTTCTGTCACCATACTATAAAAACATTTTGTAAGTTTTATATCTCAAAACTTCTTCATTGCTCCAAAAACAGCTTTCATTGAAACCAAGCATGCAAAATGACTCATTTTCTACTTCCACGTTTTTAATTATGTAATACATCAGCACAAGTCTTCCTGCACAGATACTGATCAACACCTACTTCTATATCATTGCTCCTTTACAGTGAAGGAATTTATTTTGCAGTTCACTGTAAAAATTGTAAAACTTTTAAATGATACAAGACAGTAAAAATTATATGGTACAAAACTGTTAATTGGTTAATAAGTTCTCTTACTATAAACAATGAAAACTAATGAATCTAACAGGATTTTATTCTAAAATGTACAGATTTTAGAAGTTAAATAGAGCAAGTCATCTTATAGGCCTAATTTACAGTGAAAACCGTGAACTGACATTCCCATAATTACCTGTATGGCATGTCACATTTGATGGTTTTGATGGCTTCTTTTTTCTTTTTTAAATTATATCTTATGGTACTGACTTAAGAGTTAGCTGCATTATTTTATGTATGTTACCATGATGGTGTTTCGTATTTGTGTGGTCTTATATTTTAAGCATTTGCATCAGCTTTTGGAAAAGCTACTTGTGGTGAGCTGTGATTCATCATGTTGCTCTCGCATTACCACCTCTGTTTTTGGGTGGTTGTCAGTATACTATATATTATAAAAGGTACAAAATCAGATTTTAGTACTTCAGGAGGTTGGTATATTAAAAGGTTAGTTCACCCAAAAATGAAAATTAGCCCATGTTTCACTCACGCTCAATGCATCCTAGGTGTATATGACTTTCTTCTTTCAGACGAATTCAATCAGTTATATTAAAAATTATCCTTGCTCTTCCAAGCTTTATAATGGCAGTGGGTGGGTGTTTTTTATTTTTTCAACAGTCCAAAAGAAGTCAAATAAAGCACATCCATCCATAATAAAACATGCCTCACATGCTCCTGTTAAACTTGCGAGACTAGAATCTCTTAAAGGGAGGCAAGCATCTCACAGGCGTGTGCGCCAAGCATACGTCCTATGTCATCCGCCTGGAATGACTTGCATGTCCCCCATCCCCCAGCACTGGAGCCAATCAACAACTGGCTGAAGACCTGAATGAGTTTTACTGCAGGTTTGAAAAGCAAAAGTCTGGTCTGACACCCCACACCCACTCTGACGGTTTGACATCACAGCCATCAACACCCTCCCCCTCCCTACTGTTTCTCAGCCTGTACTCAAGATCTGTGAAGATGTAAGCAAAGTCTTCAGGAGACAGAAGATAAGGAAAGTCAAAGGCCCAGACGGTGTCTCTCCAGCCTGCCTCAAAGCCTGTGCTGTCCAGCTATCATCCCATCCATCTTCAACAGATCACTGGAGCTGTGTGAAGTCCCCTCCTGCGTCAAACGCTCCACCATCATCCCTGTACCCAAGAAACCAAAAATCACAGGACTTAATAACTACAGACCTGTTGCTTTAACGTCTGTGGTGATGAAGTCATTTGAGAGGCTTGTGTTGGCCCACCTGAAAGACATTACTGGACCCCCTGCAGTTTGCTTACAGAGCAAGCAGGTCTGTGGATGATGTAGTCAACATGGGATTGCACTACATACTCCAACATCTGGACAAACCAGGAACTTATGCAAGGATACTGTTTGTGGACTTCAGCTCCGCTTTCAACAACATCATCCCAGGTACCCTTCAGAATAAACTGACCCAGCTCTCTGTACCCACCTCAATCTGTCAGTGGATCACCAGCTTCCTGACAGACAGGCAGCAGCTAGTGAGGCTGGGAAAACACACATCCAACACCTGCACCATCAGCACTGGAGCTCCTCAGGGCTGCGTTCTCTCCCCACTGCTATTCTCCCTCTACACAAATGACTGCACCTCTAAAGACCCCTCTGTCAAACTCCTGAAGTTTGCAGATGACACTACAGTCATCGGCCTCATCCAGAACGGCGACGAGTCCGCTTACAGACAAGAGGTTGAGCAGCTGGCTGTCTGGTGCAGTCACAACAACCCGGAGCTGAACACGCTCAAAACTGTAGAGATGATCGTGGACTTCAGGAGAAACCCCTGCACTCCCCCCACCATCATGAACCGCACTGTGGCTGTAGTGGAGTCATTCAAGTTCCTGGGAACCACCATCTCCCAGGACCTGAAGTGGGACACTCATATAGACTCAATCGTGAAAAAAGCTCAGCAGAGGTTGTACTTTCTTAGTCAACTGAAAAAGTTCAACCTGCCACAGGCGCATGAGACACAGTTTTACTCGGCTGTTATTGAGTCTGTTCTGTGCTCCACTATAACTGTCTGGTTTGGGTCAGCCAGAAAATCAGATATAAGAAGAGTGCAGCAGACTGTTAGGACAGCAGATATGATCATTGGCGTCCACCTGCCCAGCCTTCAGGACTTCTACAACTTCAGAGTGAAGAAATGGGCAGGTAACATCATCACAGACCCCTCTCACCCCGGACACAACCTGTTTGCACTTCCCCCTTCAGGCAGATGCTACAGATCTCTGTGCACTAGAACATCTAGGCATAAAAACAGTTTTTTCCCCCCATGCCATCTCCAACCTTAACAGCTAACACAAGAATTATTACCCGTGTTCTGTAATTCAATCTCCCTCTCTAATTATTGCCTCTCTCTCTCAAGTACTATGTAAATACATATGCATATTTTCTATACCGCTGTAGAGTAAATAATGCACAAATCTGTACCTAAATCTTCTGTGCCAGATTCATACACATTATTGTTAAGTCTTATTTAAATGTTTCTGTTCTCATGTCAGAGATATATATATATATATATATATGAATGCATAACAAGAGTTTCTTAAAAACAAAAAAAAACAAAAAATTCCTCGTGTGTTTGCGCACACTTAGCCAATTCTAATTCTAATCTAGGTACAGTGGGGGAAAAAGTTATTTGATCCCCTGCTTATTTTGTACGTTATTGCAAGTAAATGATCAGTCTATAAATTTTAAATGGTAGGTTTATTTGAACAGTGAGAGACAGAACAACAACAAAAAAAATCCAGAAAAACGCTTTAAAAAAAGTTATAAATTGATTTGCATTTTAATGAGTGAAATAAGTATTTGACCCTTTCCCAAAACATGACTTCGTGCCTTTGATGCGGTGCAGTTGTCCTGTCCCCTTAGCAGAAAAACACCCCTAAAGCATAACGTTTGCACCTCCATGTTTGACGGTGGGGATGGTGTTCTTGGGGCAGCATTCCTCCTCCTTCAAACACGGCGAGTTGAGTTGATGCCAAAGAGCTCGATTTTGGTTTCATGACCACAACACTTTTGATGTTCATTGGCAAACTTCAGACGGGCTGTACATGTGCTTTCTTGAGCAGGAGGACCTTCAGGATTTCAGTCCTTCACGGCGTAGTGTGTTACCAATTGTTTTCTTTGTGACTATGGTCCCAGCTGCCTTGAGATCATTAACATGATCCTCCGGTGTAGTTCTGGGCTGATTCCTCACCGTTCTCATGAAACTCATGAAACTCCACGAGGTGAGATCTTGCATGGAGCCCCAGTCCGAGGGAGACTGACAGTTATTTTGTGTTTCTTCCATTTGTGAATAAATCGCACCAACTGTTGTCACCTTCTCACCAAGCTGCTTGGCGATGGTCTTGTAGCCCATTCCAGCCTTGTGTAGGTCTACAATCTTGTCCCTGACATCCTTGGACAGCTCTTTGGTCTTGACCATGATGGAGAGTTTGGAATCTGATTGACTGATTCTGTGGACAGGTGTCTTTTATACAGGTAACAAACTGAGATTAGGAGCAGTCCCTTTAAGAGAGTGCTCCTAATCTCAGCTCCTTACCTGTATAAAAGACACATGGGAGCCAGAAATCTTGCTGATTGATAGGGGATAAAATACTTATTTCACTCATTAAAATGCAAATCAATTTATAACTTTTTTGAAATGCGTTTTTTTCTGGATTTTTTTGTTATTATTCTGTCTCTCACTGTTCAAATAAACCTACCATTAAAATTATAGACTGATCATTTCTTTGTCAGTGGGCAAACGTACAAAATCAGTAGGGGCCACTGTAACAGGTACGGCAAAGTTGCAACCATATTTTTTATTGTGAAGTTCTGGCAACCACAGCTCTGAGCTCCACTTCACAAGCCTCAATTGACGAGCTATGCATTACCAGGGTAACGCTGAAGCTGATGTTTCACCCATAGAGATCAATGACATTGATTCAATGCTAGGGCTGGGTATCAAGTTCAATACTTTTTAAGCACCGACTGAACTGCCTCGCTACTATCAAGTATCAACAAATGTCGTCTTGTTCAGTACCAAATTTCGATACCTAAGGGGTTAATCTCATCAATGTCAGTGAGCCAAAAAGCATGCAGCATGTTTGATGTGCCTAAATCAAGTACTGGTAATTGGCTCTGGTGAGGCATCACAGAAAAACACTAGTTTACGTCAGTTATGCCCAGAGACGTGGCTCACACATGAGGCTGTAGAGTGTAAGCATCCCAACCCCAGTAGCTATAAGGCTACATTTACACTAGTGCATCTTCATTTTAAAATTCAAAGTGAAAATTATCTTAGTCCATACTGACATTCCCAAAAAGATCTTCATTCACACTACACGATCGAAAACGCATGTTACGTGACCAATGTAGCAAGATTATACTGCGCTTTTACTCAAAACTCACTTTAAACCATCAATTGTTTGTAAACATTTCTGATTACAAATTATATGCTTTGGTCATATGTTGCTGAAATGTTATTTGTAGCCTTTTATATCAAGATAATAGCTACACTTGCTTAGCATTTCTTAGGTAAACACCCTGTATTGTAATGAAAATAGACAGAACCCCATGAAAATCATATACTATCGTAATCATGTGTTTATTAGCTTAAAGTGCATATTGCAGGTTTAAAAAAAATTTCCAAATGAATATATAAACTTGTATGAAAATACCATATGAACCATTAATGCAGGATTTGAAAATGTTTTACAAGACGTGAGTGCACAAATTTAGAAGAAAAAGTGACGCTTTCCTTGACGGCTCTCAAAAAACGCTTTTTTTTCAACATCGCGTCATATTACGTCACATAAGGGAGTCGTGTGCCGCGCTCTGCTGGTATTCAGTGGAGCGGGCACGAGTCAGTGTGTTTTCGAGAGTTATTTTTATTTCAATTTATCATTGTCATGGTAAATTGTGTTTGTGGAGGAAACACTAACTCCAGCCTGTCAGGACATCGAGTCCACAGGTTTCCTAACAAGAAATAGGACGGCATCTTCACTGATGCATCTGCTTCGAGAAACGCGGTGGGTGTGTAGCTTAACGATCACTTTACACCGGAGGATTATCATCCCGGCGATATGAGTTCCACATGGGATACCGAAGCAAGAGCCTAGTGAGACTGCACACAGCAGCTTCATCGGGTCCCGGTCCGCCTGTGTTCGGCCGCCGGCGGGAGACATGATGCTCATGGATCCGTCAGAGATGCTGCTCCACGAAAATGTCAACTGTGCACCGTAAGTCTTGTTTTTTAACATTTGCTAACTATCAAATCAGTGAACATAATTATTTAAATAATGAGACACAACGAGATGTGTATAAGTTGTTGAAAATCACCGCAGCTAACGTTACCTTGTAAGCATTAGCAAAATATTTTTAAAAACCGTGTAAAAATGTTACCGTATGAGAAGGCATAACTGGTAGGTTAAACTCAGTTTGCTAATATTATAACCATCAAGTCTAGTTACAGCTTAGTGTCATTGTTTGTACAACTAATTGGTAATTTTTTGTCATGTGGTGTGTTTATAAGGCTTTAGAAGATGGGAGTGTGAAGATCTGAAGCAGTGGAGGCCAGCTGTTATTAACCACCTCTGCTGGACTGCAGCTTCACTTCTGATGGAGATGCAGATGTGATGGAGGCCGAGTGGAGAAGCATGGTCAGCAGTGAATGTGATCTTAACGTCCCAGACAGCAACATAGTGTTGGCCCAGATCCGGCCCACATCTGGCCCGTGTGAAATCCATGCAGGCCAGATGTGGGCCGGATCTGGGCCGACACTGCTTGCTGTCTGGGTTGCTTCTCCCAGCATATGTCTCTGAGAGAAGAATACTGCAGGTCACCTCAGGCTCCACGAGAACACAGCACTGTCTTGTCTTCCACTACACCTGCTCCTCTCTCCAGATCCCTCCAGAGGATCAACAAGATCAGGCTGATGGCGTGTATCTAGCACAGCATTCACCATTTAACACACGTTAACAACACATTAGTGTGATACCCAGACTGAAAGGCTGTTAAATATTTTTAAATGTGTCAGATGGTATATTTTTCTTTTGGTAGTATATGTTTGGTACATCTACACACATACACATACATATACATATATATATATATATATGCAAGTTGAAACGTTGTGTTTTGAGTTAGGTATTATCAGTGCTATGAAATATTTGTTATAATTTAGTGCTGCATAAATAAAACCAAATTGAATTAACCATAAATGCATATCTGCTTGATATATATATGTAAACTTCATAAATAAGTTTTTATACAGTAAAACAATTTGTGATTGTGATTATTTTTTATTGTGACCAAAATGGGGCCATTCAAAATCTTTATAAATTCCTCCTTCCTTTATAAAGTCTTCTAAGGGTTGACACAACAGCCATTGCTTGATGTGCCTGCACAGAATGCCATAGGCCCCGCGGACAACTTGCCTGTATGCTGTCTATATTTATTGTGTTATACCAATAGGATCAAGAAGTGTTATTTACTGGTAGTCGTGACCTAAATATAGGCAACCTGTAATTGAGAAACAAAATTATTTTTTAAAAAGTTTAAGTATTCAAATCTTTAACTTACCATGTATTTATACATACAAATATTCAGCTCAGACTAATAATTGATCTCTGCCCTAAACATACATGTGTCTTCTGGCCTGGAGAGGTCCATGCTCCTGTCTGAAGTGCATATATAGGCTATCTGTAGCACATACGGGTTCAGACAGCAAGCCTCAAAGCCTGGGTGCAGACTCAGACACTGCACATCAAGTGTGGGGGTCACATTCTCCACTAAGACCCGGTGTGTAACGCATCTAACTCCCTGCAGCACTGACTTTACTCAGCTGTGACCACGGCCTTGCATTTACCACAAGCTACACCTAACGTTAGTGTCGGATATTAACGAGTGTGACGACTGATCAACGCTTATTAGTTTCTGTTACTAGTAAGTATAAATACTCATAGATGACCAATACTAGCTTTGCTATTGCCTGATTAATACATATCGTTAGTTAAGGTGTGTGTATATCTGTAAGCTGACTGGTCTCTCACCAAGACACCTGTCCTGTTCTCCTCACACATCAACTCAATCCGTCTCCTCTGACCGTTGTTCTGTCTAATCCTGTCCCTGCTCTCTTGGCTGCATAGCAGGCTCATAATTTTATCTGTGGTCCGTCATACGAGTGTAAATAAACATTTAAAATTTCCTCAGCGTCCAAACTGTCATTGCGATCCATTGCTTTCCTATGGTTAACATGCACCGCTCTCCCTTTTGATGCGTCACTTCCGGTTTTGGCGGTTTTCAGATGCGGAAGTAAAATTTTCTCACAAAAACGACTCCAGAAGCCTTAAAAGCGTATTTTAAAGTTTATTTTAAAGAAAATCTAGTTCCTACATTATTTTTCTATACATCGACTCACTGGCGTCTCTAACCTGGAATATGCCCTTTAATGTTTCATCTGCAGAAATGTTTTTTTTTCTCCTAGGTTTCTTATCTACAGAACTGAACGTGGAAGTGTAACTGACATTCATCATCAGAGACAGGGCAGGTTATGAACACGTAATATGATTGACGTATGAGCAGGGAATGATCTTCCTCTGAGTCAGAACAGTGATCGTGGAAGAGAAAATGCAGGCAGACAGCACTGGAAGTAGCTAATGCTCATTATTAATCAGTCAAAAATGCATAGAAATTATAATTCTCTCTAAGCTACGCGTTTTAAAACAAAAATGCACTAATGTAAACTAGGGATGGGAATTTTTCAAAAATATTCTTTTCAAATATTTGGGCTCATTAAAAAAAACAAAAACAATATTTGATTATTTGAATGAGGTTTAATGAGAGATGTTATTTTTAAAATCAAGTTGTCGTCACGATTTCTGAACAAGTTTATAATTAGGCATTATACAAAACAATGTTCTACAACAAAGTTATGTTATATCTCAAGGTTTTATTCTGGTTGAAAATGTGTGTAAAAAAATAAAATAAAAATACATATAAAGAACAAAAGCATTCAAGCTCAAGCAGAGCAAACAGAAAAAATAATAGGACAGGAAGAGCTAAAACTCATCAGTGCATCTAAACCAACAACATGTTTATCAGATCCTGTACCCACTAAACTACTGAAAGAGTTGTTACCTGTAGCAGAACATCAATATTATTAACTCATCGTTATGTCACGTCCCAAAACCTTTCAAGCTGGCAGTTATTAAGCCTCTTATGAAGAAACCACAACTAGATCCTAGTGAACTGGCAAATTACAGACCCATTTCAAATCTTCCATTTATGTCTAAAATTTTAGAAAGTTGTCTGCTCAATTGTGCTCCTCCTTGCAAAAAAATTATCTCTATGAAGAATTTCAGTCAGGTTTCAGGCCCCACCATAGTACAGAAACTGCACTTTTTAAAATTACAAATGCCTTGCTTCTTGCGTCAGACCAAGGCTGCATCTCATTACTTATTTTACTTGATCTTACTGCTGTGTTCGACACTATAGATCATAACATACTCATAGATCGATTACAAAACTATATGGGTATTCAAGGGCAGGCTTTAAGATGGTTTAGATTAGGCATGGGACGATAACTGGTTTCAAGTTATATCGCAGTTTGGAAAATTCACGGTTTCAAAACCACAAAAAGTTTCCGTTATACCGTTCCTGCGGTATGCACAGTTTTTTTTAACGTGTCGTCAAAGACGGAAAGTGTAGAACTCTCTCAGTTGCGAGTAGTGAAGAGCGTAATGAGTCACACGACCCCTCCCCCTCCGGTTGGTGCGAGCGGTCAGTGAGAGTAACCGGTGTGTAGAATGATGGGCGAAGGAGGTGAATCCCTGGAACTTTTTCCCCCGTAGAAAAAGACGAAGTCTGCCGTATGGGAATTTTTCATGTAACGTAGACTAATGTTTCTGTACAAAACGATGTTCCGTACAGATGACGTTTTGGCGCTGATCGCTAAATAAATACTTCCAGGTCGTACACAAACAATATCTTTCATCTTCATTTCTCCCTCTTTCACCCTCGATCAAGACAGAGACCCATTCGCCGGTTGTTTCAGTGTTGAAGTAAATTCTATTTGGCTTGCTACCGAGGCAGATAACATGGTAACTAGCTAACGTCAACTAGTTTCCTACCTCACATTATTTCACAGAGCGGGGAATAGCAGACTAAAGCACTACGTTTCTGCGATTTAGTACAATAATTAAATTTAGCTGGTATCACGTCTATAATTTTAAACCTCCTGCCATTGTTTACATCTGCTCAAAATCACGTCATTTAAAAAACAAACAAACTGCTGGCTCTCAGGTGTCTTTGCCACTGTTTGTGAGAGAAACACACTCGCGCGCTCTCCTTGTGTATGTGCAGACATCTTTGTACCTCACCGCTCATAACTTGGACTGAAAGATGAATGTGTAGAAAGTGAGCACGTCTCCAAAAACCTTGTTGAGCTGCAGGTTTAATGACTGCATTTATTTATTTATTTTTTTACAGAAAATAAATTATGTTCTGATTATTGTTGAGCTGCAGGTTTAGGCTCACTTAAGTGACTGCACTTAATTTAATTAAAATAAATAATTGAATTCTTGTTAATTATTTAGCCTGACATGTTTAAAGATCCAAAATGTTCTATATGTTTCTAAAAAATTAAATATATTGTGTTCAGTGGAAAAAACTTTATTGTTTTTTACCCAGACATTTAAAAATAACATTTTAGAGCTGTAATCGCAATACCGTGAAATTTTTATCTAAGATTATCATACCGTCAGAATCTCATACCGGCCCATGCCCAGTTTAGATCCTACCCGTCCAATCACTACCACTTTGTTTATTTAAATGGGGAGTCACCTCAATTATCACCAGTAAAGTATGGAGTGCCACAAGGATCTGTCCTAGGTCCTTTGCCATTTTAAATATGCAAAGTGAAAGTGAAGTGATGTGTGGCTAAGTATGGTGTCCCATACTCGGGTTTGTGCTCTGCATTTAACCCATCCAAATGCACACACACTGTGAAGACACACCTGGAGCAGTGGGCAGCCAATGCTGCGGTGCCCGGGGAACAGTTGGGGGTTCAGTGCCTTGCTCAAGGGTCTCACCCCAGTCGTGGTATTGAGGGTGGAGAGGGCGCTGGTTATTCACTCCCCCCACGACAATTCCTGCCAGACCTGAGACTCGAACCCGCGACCTTCGGGTTACAAGTCCGACTCTATTAGACCACGACTGCCCCAACATACAATGATTAGTTTTCATTGTTATGCTGATGATACTCAACCGTATATCTCAACAAGACCAGATGAAACTTCTAAATTATCCAAGCTAACAGAGTGTGTTAAAAATGTAAAAGATTGGATGACCAATAATTTTCTCCTATTAAATTCGGATAAGACAGAGATATTACTTATTAAAAGACCAAAAAAAAAAAAACAGTACACAGTAATTTGCAACTAGACGGATGTACTGTTACTTCCTCTACAGTCAAAAATCTGGGTGTTATATAAAACGGCAAGTTGTCATTTGAAAATCATATTTCCCATGTTACAAAAACAGCATTCTTCCATCTTAGAAACACTGTCAAGCTTCGAAACATGCTACCCGTTTCTGATGCAGAAAATCTCTAATGCACTGCTAGTTGTCCTGAATCTTCAATAAACAAGCTACAGGTAGACCAAAATGCAGCAGCTAGTCTTACCAGGTCAAGAAAATATGATCATATTACCCCAATTTTACGGCCTCTGCACTGGCTACCCATTAAGTTCCGTATCAGTTACAAAATATTATTACTTACCTAACAGGCCCTTAACGATTTAGCTCCTGCGTACCTAACTAGTCTTCTATCTCGCTACAATCCATCATGCTCCCTAAGGTCGCAAAACTCTGGACTTTTGGTAGTACCTAGGATAGCCAAGTCCACTAAAGGAGGTAAAGCATTTTCGCATTTGGCTCCCAAACTCTGGAATAGCCTTCCTGATATGAGTTCAGACACACTCTCTCCGTTTAAATCTAGATTAAAGACATATCTCTTTAGCCAAGCACTCATATAATGCGTCTCAATCTTGTACTGCAGTTATATCTGATCAATTGCGCATTATTATTCTTTAGCTTGGGTTAAACAAATCATTTTTACTTGGTTGGAACAGCAGCTACGCTAATTATGTCTCTATTTGTTTCTCTGTTTCTGCCACGGATGTGACTAGAAATTACACAAGCTTCAGCTACTACTACACAAGCTACTACTAAATATATTCTAGAAACTTAATTTCCTGTAAAGCTGCTTTGCAACAATTTGTATCGTGAAAAGCGCTATACAAATAAACTTGAATTGAATTAAAAGCCACGTCCCAAACACTTCAACATAAGCAGCCTAGTTTGAATAGTGTATGTTTTAAAAAATAATTTTACTCTCCTATTAACAAATTATGTTCGGTGTCTGTCACTTCGAAGCCAAAGTAATCTCATATTACATAACATTTTCTTTAGTATTACTTTGCCTGACTATTGATCTGACCTTGTAGATGCCATAATCCCACTCGCTTTCTATTTTTTTTGCCACTCAAGGCTAGCAGTCATGCATTTGCGTTTGATCTGGAACAGAGAATATCGCGTCCACATCGCAGGCTTTGCGATTAGCAAATCGCAACATCTCAAATCGCGATTCGATTTATCGCACAGCCCTAGAACAAACATAATATTACAACTTGTATACAAAAAGATGGAAGTGCACAAGTTATCTTGAATTAAGTTAAGCGCTAGTCAGATGTGTAACTCGTGGATGAGCTCTTGGTTCTTCCTGTAACAACGTGCTGAAACACGGCAAATAAACCCTAAGAATTCACAACTTTTTATTACGGTAGTGTTCTCTTTACAATGTTATGTATATGACAGTCCCAGTTATAGTTATTAATTTTGTGCACTGCTGTTCAAGCTGCGCGAGCTGAAGCTGAAGAACTGAATGAACACTTTTAGACTGTAGTGCTTTGCTAGCAGCTTATTTAACTCAAGGAAATGCATCCTATGCGATTAATCATATATTTATACAACATAAACATAATATTACAACTTATATGTACAAAATGACGCAGGTATTGTGTGCTATAGTCTGAATTTGTAACTCCTGTTGTAGACGTGCTCTTTGCTCTTCCCGTAACGTGCTGAAACATGGCAACTAAACCAAAGAATTCATAACGTTTTATTAATATTCTCATTAGAACGTTATATACACGACATTTCCAATCATAATTACTAATGTTGTGCGCTGCATGCACTGAGCTGAAGATCACAGGTAAACTGAAGCACTCTATTATTTTATCCAAATACGTTATATACATGAGATAAGTCATATATATATATATATATATATATATATATATATATATATATATATAAATAAACAATATTACAATGTACAACTGCACAAAAGGCTGCAAATGCAAAAGCGAACTTAACTGTCATGGAGGTGTAGCTTCGTTGTGGGCACGCTCAATGCACACACAAAACAGGGGCGCACAACAATTCCACAAAATTATTTACAGTAATGTTCATATTATAATTTTATGTAGCCTTTATGACAGACTTGCCCTGTACATGTTGCACTTAAGTGTATTGCCTTTTCAAAGTGACTGCAATCATATTTCAAGCATTTCAAAACCATCATGGCGAACAGGAAACAGTGTCTCTGAAGGAAATAATACATTATATATGGGCTTTAAAATATCATTTTCTTATCGGGCCGATACAGATAACTGTAAGAATGAACATTTATCGGCTGATATACTGTGCATTTATTTTTTTGGACGAACTATGCCTTTAAATGTTGAAAGCATGCTAAGACAAAGATATTGCTTTCACCTTTGAACAACTGATGGCAAACTGAATTATTTCACAAATATTTGACTAAACCTGAAGAAGGACAGACGTAGGTAATCCCACACGCTTACTTGATCTTTCTGTATATTTAGGATTGTTGAGTGCAAATTTATGAAACCTCTCTACAAATCAAAATGGTACACAGATTTTTAATAAAAATTAAAAATGCAGTTCATCACCTCTTAAATTACAAAGATTATCAATAACCGTTTTAACCTGAAAATATAAGCAGAGAAAAACAATGTAGATGACTTATTTCCCAAAAATGGGTCTTTAATACAAGTACATTTTGTCTTACAGCAATTGGCAGATTTTTAATTTGTTTCAAGCATAAACAAGTTAAAAAAGTGAAAAGATCTGCCAGTGCAGTTGAACAAAACACACCAGATAAAATCGATGAAGACAAGTTTTAATATCCGAAGCGGCATTGCTTCCCAAGTAAATTTATGAAGTCCATGATGATTGATGATTCAAATCATAATGATGAAGGAATGCATTTGGGACATGATACTCAAAATTCTAAGAAATGAATCGCAATACCTACATCACTGAGATTACTTCATCATCAAGCAATAAAGAAGAAAATTGACACCTTGGCGTCGCCTAACCACTAGGGTGACCTGACCTAGAGTAGTCCTACAGAACATAGGAAGAACAGATCAATTTTTCACTTAGTTTCATTCAAAAATCAGATCTGTTTGTCTGATGAGTTCACTCATTCAAAATGGATGACCAGACAAAAACACATTGGCACTGAACAGCAATTATGATATCCAAAGTACAAATACTCGCTTTGCAACCAACCAATCTTTTAAACCAAGATAGACATGCCACCATCACATTGATGAAATAGGACTGTTGCGCTCTTGGTGTAAATAGACATTTTGTTGGACCAATTGTTCTGCAGCTTGTGTTATTACCAACTTAGCCAATTAAATTCATGCAATTCACAGAATGACCACAAATTACAACAATCAGCGCCATGCTCTGACTCTGCAGGGTAAAAAGGTCAGACTAGCCTACTTTTGTGCGTTACAGAAAATAGGTGACCATAGGTTATGCGTTATAACCAATCACACACACGATTCTGTTGAGCTTATGAATTCAATGGCCAATCAGAGGTGTTCAGACGAGTCATCGCTGAAACACCCATATGTTACTTGACTGAAAAGATGTGTGTAGTTAATAGATTACATTAACATTATGCTGCTTTTAACCTTACCTTGGAGTTGGTTCACTCCCAGCTGTGAAACTAAGTAAATTATTAAATGAATTATCACGATGATATCACGTATCGGTGACCTCATAGGCTGACGATAGGACGGTATGACTAAAGAGTAGGGCTGCATGATTAATCGAATGCGATTTCCATGCGCATTTTGTCAGTAAAGTCGGTTCTGTGATCAGCAGTAAATCTCCATCACGTGCTTTCAGATGGAGCAGCATTTACTACACAGAGATGTAGTTCCAGGGCTCAACGTTAAGGATTTTTAACGTTAAGGTCAGACCAGTGGTTCAAATTTTTACTTGCCCTGCCAACATTTTCACTGGCCCGGCTACAAAAAAATAAAATAGTTGCTGTTATCATTGTTTTTGATCTAGGTTATCTTGTATTCCAATAAATAAGCTTATATGAAACCAATATTTTAGATACCAATTAAATTTTACAATTCTCGATTTCAATTTTACCACAGCAAAAACCACTAGCTATAAATATAAAGTTCAAACATTATTAAAGACAAGTGAACCGCCAGTAAACAAGAACAAATTACAAGTAATAGCACAATTAAATACAGAAATGAAATGATGCTTTAGGTTATGTTTTTAGATGTTCAGGTACAGAAATTGAAAAAAAAAAAAAAAAAAATTAACAAAATAACATTTGCATATTCTTCACTATGCAGTGCACCTTTATTCTTCATAGCCATTTGAGATTAGAGGCAACCACTGCATTTTAATCAAAAACAAAAACAAAAATGTGCAACCTTTGATTTATATTAGACTGTATAATTTCAAAATCTGAAGCAAAAACAGAATGGTCTGACTCTAGCTTTGTAAAATTATGCTGCATAAAACATTGCACAAACAAAAAAAGCAGATGGGCTGAGTGAGACGCAATTTCACTCTCTGACAGCAGGTGGCGCTTAACAGCAAGAATACAGCGTTTCCTTGGTTACCACTGTTAAACAGTAGCACTGCACATTAACACTAATTTAAATGCGTTATAAGGAGGCAAGATGAAAATAAAACCATGTAAACTTTTCTGAAAATAACCAGTTCCCCTTAGAAACACATTCATATAAAATTCAATATTTGGATTTTCGTCCTATAGGGTAAACGTTAGAGATGTTCCGATACCCCCTTTCCCTTCCCGATACCGATACCTAGGCTCAGGGTATCGGCCGATACCGAGTACTGATCCGATACCTGGGTGTGTATCCATCTGGTTATACAGCTGTATGTACTACTTACTAGCCCTGTATGAATTGATACAATTATTTTATGGTGTGCTTCACCATAGATAGATATAATAACTATAACTGGGACTGTCATCAAAAAATATAGTATATAATGTTTGGAAAATGGCAAATCTTTTTAAATATCTAAAAGTACACTCTTAACATCAGTCAGTCAAGCATTATAAATATATTATGATAATCAAGTATAATTTAATGATAGAACTTTAGCAATTAGAATTAAAACTTGGTAACCATATGAATGCATATTAGTCATTTTAACTGAACTTAGGACTGCTGGTGGTGCTTTTTTGGTCATTCAGTGTTTCTGTAAAAATGGGGAAAAAACTATCAATAATACTGATAAGATAATAATCATACTATGAATTCTACTAAGAACAATATAAAACGCACTAAGGATTAACGAGCTGCTGGATTCATGAATATTAATCACGTTGCCTGCATTGGCTCGAACTGATTTGCTGAAATCAAAACAGGGACGATAATAGGTGAGCGCCAGCCAATGGAATCCAAAGGAACTCCGTTATTTTGACAGGAAAATACAACAAAGAATATCGTTTACATACCATTTGGAATTGACGGAATCTGCGTGTGAGAAAGAAAGCAAAGCGACAGCAAGTCGTGCGCTTCACACTAGAGCTTATGGTTCGTCAAATACAGGTGTGCTACGCATCCATTGAGATGATCTGAAAAATAGATCGCTTGACGGAGAGTGAAACTCTGAAGCGCTCAGTCAGAGTGTTTGGCGAGTGACAATATATCTGCGTTAAACTTATACATAGCCTCCAACTCACACACTGGCGAGTAAAATCTGATTATTTATTAGCCAGTGGCTAATATTAGACATCATTTAGTCGCCCAGGATGAAGATTTAGCCACATACGCGAGTGATTTACTGGCAATGTGCTAGCACGTTTGCATTTCTTCTTCGCTGCTCTAAATAGTGGTTGCTTGTGGCAACACAGCAGAACTTCCTGTGTTTGCATTTTGAGCAGCGAAGAAGAATTGATTTCCGATTTGCAGCGTTAAGCAAAGCTAGTGCGCATAACTATAGGTCTTGTTTAAGAAAATGGTATCGGATCGGTACATGGGTTCAAGTACTCGCTGATGCCAGAATTTTTTGCGGTATCGGTGGAATAACCCTAGTAAACGTACCTATTAAGCTCACCAAAATCAACATTGACACATTTTTAGTGCACAAGATATTGGTTTCAGTACAAAAAGTTATGTTAAAATAAAATAATTAACCTCTCACACAAAATTGAAATGCTTTTGTAATTTAAAATAAAATTAAATATTAAGACATACATCATTCAATTCAAAAAGTCTGGCTGTGCTTAATGGGTACATTTTTGTACCCTTTAAGCACACCCCTGTTTTAAGCTCACATTATGTTTTATTAAAAATTCTTGTTTATTTTAAGAACTTTTTAAAGAATAATTGTAAAAATATATATTTTTTGAAGGTACAAAGTCAATCCCAAAAAAAGAAGAAAAAAAAAAGAACACTAAAAATCAAGCAATACGACATTCATTCGATCAGTTATATATTCACAGTGAAGTGTCATTTAAGCACATTGCAAACCTCTTTTTAAATGGATGTCAACTTATCTATAGTCTCTTAAGGCTGGAATACACTACACGATTTTTGCCCTGATTTTCCACAGATTTACAGTCTGGAGAAGTTGATGCTAGTTGGAGTACATCTGCAGATCTGAGTTGACAGAATCCATAGAAAATCGATTAACTTAACGTAAAGTGACAACCATCAGTTTATATGTAAAGTCTGTTTATGAAGTATTTCCATAGACGTTCAATGTGGAAGAGCGTAAAGAGAGCACACTGAGCTTAATTGGAGCAGCAACCATTTTTAATAAATTTCATGTAATATTTATTAAAATGACAGGACTTTTTTCTAAATAAAGAGTCTAGGTCAGGGGTGTCAAACTCAGTTCCTGGAGGGCTGCAGCCCTGCAGAGTTTAGTTCCAACCCTGCTCCAACACACATACCATGTAGTTTTCAAATAAGCCTTAATGACTTGATTAGCTGGATCAGGTGTGTTTAATTAGGGTTGCATCTAAACTGTGCAGGGCTCCGGCCCTCCAGAAACTGAGTTCGACAACCCTGGTCTAGGTCATGTATTAAATTCATACATATTTTAATATGAACTACTATTATTAACAATATCCATGAAATTATATTTTTTCTTATTGATGTCACACTGAAGCTGTGTGATTTTCATAGTTGTGCACCCTTTAAGCTCACCTTAAAATAATATGAAATCTTTAAAAATTACAGCACTGTAAAACCACAGACCAGCAATAAACTGTCAATTTATAATATTATGGATGTAAAAGTACAAGCCAGTAATGCCTGTGAAGTAATATGTTAGCGTAGCACACAGTCTTATACAGCTAGTCAGCTGTGTTCTGTAGCATCTGCGCTATGTTGCTAAAATTATCTTTTGGATCTAATGTAATTATTTCCCACATCCAAGTTCCAGGTTATAATATGCATAAATCTGGACATTAATCTCTTAATTTTACAATAAGTAGCACATTTAAGGGGTTCCTCTTTTGGTGAAAGTTTTTAGACTGCTTTCAAAATGGCCGCCAGACAGTGTGAACACATGGAGACCCATATCTCAGTGTGCAATGATCTGATTGACTTGAAATTACAGGAGGTATATAGTAACAAACATATCAATTGGTTAAGACATCAAGTAGGATAAATTATTTTTTCTTTTTATAATCTGACCTCAAAAATGGAAGTGTGCTTAATGAGTACGTGAGCTTAATAGGTACGTTTACCCTATTTCGCGCATTGTGAACAGTGACCTTGTTCTGTCTGCTACAGTATTTTCTCCTCTTTGCGTCTGTCTTCAACGTCTCTGGCCTCTGTTAATGGTCATTTACAGACTAATAATAATAACGTAATATTTCCACACAAATGGCATTTTGGAATATTATTGCAGTGCAGTTTGTGCAAGCACTTAACAGAAGGTAGTCTGAAACAAAAACAAAAAATGTCCGGTCGATCGGTGCATCTGTACTCCACTGCAAGGCTCGAAATTGCAACCATTTTGGTCGCATATGCTCCCATAATTTAATCTGCGCGACCTCAAAATATATTTGGGCACATTTGTGCGAGTGCATATAATTGTTGTAGTGCGACCTGTTTTCATTTCTCTAAAAACGTTCACAGTTATGTGCCTTCTGTGTGCTGATACGGTGACCGGTCTGCCGTTCTATCAAACGTTACATAACTTCATCTTTACGTCCTTAAATTTAATGCAGATTTAAGCTGAGAGATTTTATACAGCAGTTCAATAAACAAGTTAATGTTAAGAGACTTACGTTGTAGACACCAAATTTCCTGTTTTTGCTCCATTTCGACAACAAAAATAATTCCAAACAAAGCCACAGCACTGTTTCGCATCTCTGAGCAACATGACAGTGTTTCGTTTCGTTCCTGAATGAATCAACCGTTTAAATGATTCGGTTCAATCTCAGTGACTCACTTATTAACAGTGACTTGATGCCACCTACTGGCGATTGTAATTCTACATTTAAAGTATCATTTAATTTTTTAAAAATAATTTCAAATATCAATATTCAACGTTTTATGTTTACAGTATTAAAACATTATATATGCATGTGTAACTGCAGGTTAAATGCATTCATGTCCTGCATTAAGCAGGGTGTAAGTGCATCTAAATGCCACTTCAGAAATTAAAAATTCAAATTCAAAGATGAATTTTGTTGGTACTGATTTAATTTGCTTGATAACAGCGCAAATGTCTTATTCTAATTGACTGATTAAATGTAAGAATTTGACTCAAATGATGTACACTTTTAGAAAAAATGACTTAATTGTGAAAATGACCATAAAAGGTAAAAATCAATTTAAACTTATTGGAAAAGATTAATTTCTATCACTGCTGTGAACTGACCACACAGAATATGAAGAATATCAAAATCAGCTGTCCACGGTAGTCCTTAAGACTACCATCACAATAACACAAGCAAAATATCGTCTAATTCTCGTTATCGATAAAATCCTAGAAAATAGAGATATAATATTTTGTCAATATTGCACACCCCTAGCTGCCAGCCGTTCTGCGCAACTGGCAGAGCTGAATGTAAAATTTAACACGGCATACACCATCCTAACCCTCGCCAAAGAGGAGCGCTCTCTCTGTGTTTAACCAAACTCAGATTAACTTCGGTGGTTTACGAAAGAAATCTGTCAGTGTTTCTTTTCATTTTCTCTCTTCTTCAGCCCTTTGCATTTCCCGCGGTAGTTAGCTCCCTGACACCGGAAAGCAGTGAGTGGGTGATTGACAGCTAGTGTATTAACCAATCTGCATTAAAGGTAAGAATGTAAAGATGAAATCTGTTAATATATAATATTATAATTTGTAGTTATGGTGCTCATTAATTTTTGGTGGGTGCTCCTAAATTTTTGCTGGTGCTCCTAACTTTTTTTAAGTTGGGAGCACCAGTGCTACCAAGTAAAAAAAGTTAATTTCAAGCCCTGCACTGTACAAAGTAAATATAGATTAATCATTGTTAAATATACAAAGTTACTTGGCAAGACGGTTATTTTGACATAGGCTACTTTTGTTTGCATTTACCCATTCAGGCGAGTAGTGAGGAGTTGTCTGTCGCGCCCGAATGCTTTTTAAATCACTTGACCTTTTAAATTAACAAGACTTAAAAACACATTCAAATGATAAACTTTCATGATTACGCTGCAGTGGCCCGATCGGGCAAGTGACAAATCAGTCTACTGTCCCAAGCGTCCTTCATGCTGGCCCCGGGCCATCGGGCACTCATTGTCAAGCCCTGTGACAAGTTACGCAAAAAATAAAAAGATAATAATAGTCGCAGATGATATTATTGCATGATTATGAAATCGAAGAAATCGTTCACGATAATGACAGCTGTTTGCATAGCTTCTCAGTGAACTATGGCTCTGTGTAGTAAATGCTGCTCTCTCTGAAAGCATGTGAAAATACCACATTTAATAACATGTTTTTGCTCCAAACTCACTTCATAACGTCAGTCGAGTGTTTGAAATAAATCCTTCTGTGAGATGATTTGGCTTCTTACACAGAATAAGACACGCAACATATTTCATAGTATTCTAAGCAGTGATAAAGGCATTGCATTATAAATGTACTTTATTATAATGAAAATTATAATAAGAACTCAGATAAACCATAGACCCCTATATTGTCATAGTCGTGTCTTTATTAGTCACGTTGAATCAACGAAAACAGTTAAATCTTCTGTTTATCCAGATACCACTATAGAGATTTCCTGGGTTTCTTCTGCAAGGCGTACTTTCTGCACGAGAACGCCCCCTGGCCTTCAGATGGAGATCTACTACTGATCACAGAACCGCTTCACTGAAAGATACGCACGTCAATCGTACTTTTTGTCTAATAGCGATTTCGATTTCATTTCTATTTATCGTGCAGCCCTACTATGGAGCATATCGCCCAACACTAACCGTTTACACTAAATGTGAGATGAATCACATCTACATCTAAAAGGTCTATTCACCCCAAGATGAAATGAGTGTTTTCAGCTGGTCTGGAAACAGAGAAGATGGAAAAGATAGTCAAATAGCTCTACAAGAAATACAGTAACACAGATCAAGCATTTGATGCATTTTGAGAGATATAGTCTGTGAGTGAGCTCATTGAGTACTGAATATTTTACTGCGAATACCAAAAGAAATGCACAAATTTATGCCCCTCCCCCCATGTTGCAAAGACAACAGCAATCCAATCAATGACAACTGACAAAATGGCTGCCACTAAAACGATATCAGCAGTGGCTCATGAAACAGGAATAAGCTCACATGACATTGGTTGGCCTGTTTTCTTTGCATAACTGCAATTTTTTAAAAAAGTTTATGTAAATCGTGTTTCTGAGATGTCTTGACCAGATCGCAAAGCATTTTGGATCTTGTTTACACATGTGTAGCCCCATCCGACAGAAATGAATGTTAATACTAGGTGTAAACAACCAATGAAGTACACCAGCTGAAAGACTCCGATGTTTGCACCCACTTCACTCATTTTTAAAATGTAAATGAAGTTCACAACTGAAAACTTGTGAAAAATCATATTGCAAGCTAGCTTAATGAGTCTCCTTTGCTATTCGTTTAGGGTATGGAATGTTTTAACGTATCGTAGACAACCTTTCACTCTAAAATGTCATTTACCAAATGTAAATACACATATTGAACAGACATCTAGACTAGAACAAACAGGGCAAGAGAATGAATCAATAACTAGAAATTACTGGTCAGTGAAGTTTTGTTAATTTACAAAAATTTGTACTGTACTCGGTCATCAACAGAATGCTCATCCTGGGTGTGAATAGTTCCTTTGGAATGCATTGTTCCTATTCAAAGTTTTGTTTGTGGTGAAGTCAGGGCTATTGAACTCTAGTCCTGAGTGCCACTGTCATGTCGGGTTTTGCTCCAACCCTAATCAAACACACTTGAAAAAGCTAATCAAAGTCTTCAGGATTAGCAGAACATAAGAGGCAGCTGTTTTTGATTAGTGTTGGAACTAAAAGCTGCAGGAAAGTACGAAGTATGCAAGAACTAACTATGAAAGCTTGGCTAGTTGATGCATTTTGCAAATACACGTTGCTTTTCCATCAATACCACTAGGGGTGCTATAGCGCTAACAATCTTTTACTGTCAGTTTTCTCATTCGAACAAATGTTTAAAAAAAGAAACACGCTGAGCAAGTTGAAAGTTGCTAGTTACCGGAAAAATAAAAAAATTGGTAAATTTATGGTAGCTTTTGTAAAGAGATATTTTTAAAAATCGTTAAGTGTTCAACAGAACCCTCACAGTGTTTTTGTCCAAACATTCATGTCTATATAAAGTATTTTTCTTGCCTTAAAACGTACATGAATCCACTGTGTTTGTAAATGTAGTGTACAAACACAACTTACTTAAAATAATGTTATGATTTCACAATAAAGTGCTTTAAGACACATATCAAACGTTCATGCGACTACTGGAGTCCACAAGTCGCGGAGATGACTATTTGCTATGAACAAGTGTTAGTATTGAAAATATAAATGCAATATTTTTGTACAAAATAACTGACAGATGTTGTGGCACTTGCTTACTGGGATTTAACCTTTCCTGTGCATTTACATTGCCAAGACATCTAAATGATGCGTTTTCATCAATTTAGAGTGCATTATCATCTGTAACATCTAGAAAATGTAGCTAGTTTTTAGAAAATCAGATGTTAAGAGCCGTTCACACTCAATGCACTCCTGCATTATAAAAACTGGAGTGCAACACAAGGCAAGTTGAAAAGCTTTTAACATTTGCAATTTAACGGAAGTCGCGACAGATTTTTTTATCTAGAGATGCACATTTGAGCAAAATACGTTCAAAAATAAATAAATAAATGAAATGTTGGATAGAGATGCGGTTCTATCCATTGTTGATTGGATGAATGCAGGTGTGAATCAGAGTTTGCAGTCAATTGTAAGAAAGGGGCGTGGTTTAAGTGCACTAAACGATTTGAAGAAGTTTACCGTAAGTCATGAAAGTCTATTCCATTGGAAGAAAAAAAGTATTAAAAAAAAAAAGAAACATTCATTGGTGAATTGTTCACAATAAGATTAATTTAGTAAACTTCAGGTAAATTTATGCGAATTCTCATTTCTTGCCGACTTTAACTGCCGTTCACCATTATGTAAACAAACAGTTTAGATTAGTCCTTTGTCTTAAAAATGACACATAAGCTGCCATGTTGCTTTTCAAAACATCTAGCATTTTGCGGTGCTTGTGGTGCGAAATGTTTCGTAACGGCCAAAAACGCCCCTATAGCAAATATTTAGAGTAACAATTTAAAATTCCTCAAACAGAACACAATAACAACAACACAATGACTCCTAAAAGCCCTTAAACAGCGGTTTTCGCAACATTTACATTTTAGAGAATGCAAATTCGCTCTTTTTTTTAAATGCTCAGATAGTAATTCCAAATAAGAACAATGCAGCGCTACATTTTGTCGTTAATTAAGCTTATTGCATCTAAATCACAAATTATTGTAAATTTGCAGTTCATATACAAATCTGATTTTATTTAGTTGAATAAGTAATTTGCCTAAATCAAAACAAGTCAGGCAAATTATAACAATTTTACACGACTAAAAAATAGGCATGCCTTTTGTTTCATGTTTTTTTTTTGGTAATGAAATCTATAGTTTAAATCTATGTCTGTTTTTAAATTCACAACACATACACGAATGCAGACACGTCTTTCTAGTAGCTAGATCGCGCAGCGCCCTAAACTGCGATACTTCACGAGGTTTGACGTAACCGAGAGCATACGAAAATACACAGATCCGGTCTTTACACTCTAAATTAATCTTCCTTAGCAACCAAAGCGTTAAAGCAGATCGAATGATAAGCAAGAGGCGAAGTGATACTGCGAAACCAGAGGTTTGTAGCAGTAAACGTCAATAATTTAGAATTACATTCAATACGTTAACATTTCAAATGGCGTTGTAACAATACAATAGAGGAACGTTCAGCTGGCGAAAAGGGGAGATAAACATTCGTCTGATACTTACCGGTTGAATATTACCTCGCAGATGGACTGAATAAAACGTTTCAAAAACAACAGACGTTTTTCAGCCCCACTTTGGGTGTCTACTTGAGAAAAACTAATACGCAAAAAGCCAGGCTAAAATGTAGTTGAGCATAAGCCATACATGGAGTCTTTACGGCGAACCTGCTTGAAGTAAATGTCATACTGCTGTAAGTCCGCGCTTCCTCCTCCAAATAAATACATAATTTTTAAAAAATGTCTTACCTTTTACCGAGTCCCCTCTGAGAGCATTGAAATGAGAGCTGCCGAGCTCTCTGCCTTGAAACAAAAATGGCTCTCAAAGCTTCAGAGGGCGAGCGTTTCGGAGTGGCTGACTGGAAGAAGGGGCGGAGCTATCGCGAAAATAGCTAGCTAGGTTAAAAAATTGTTTATGTTAAGTGCAAATGAAGATTTTCATGTTGTTGTGGACAATGGTGCAAAAATATGTATGTAACATAAAAGGAAAAAACAGACCACAAACCTTTAAATTATTAAACATTTATGTATAGTGTTAATATTAATATAGTCACGAACTTGATATACATATGTATAAAATATATGTAAATATATATTTACTAAAAAATATCACAAAAGGGTGATTATATTCCTACAGGATTTGTAGTTTGGCAGTGGGGGATGGGCGAGCAGGAGCCCAACCCCCACAAATGGGATTGAAGTACATGCTCAACAATAATGATAGGAATGTTGGAATTTACAACTATGTACTTGGAAAAATACAAAAGAACACCACTAGAAGTTGGACTGTCAAGCACGTTTTTCACATACTTTGCAGAAATGTATGACGTCACATTAACATGGCGGATTTCAGCAAGACGATGAACATTGAACAGCAAATATAATTCATCAAACTTCCCAAAAACAACCTCTTCAGCCAATATTTGTATAGATTTCTAAATAAAGCACAACAAAATATCCTCCATATTGATAATTGTAGACCTGCACGCCATACTACCATTGCATCGTTTACCCTCAACAATTTGGTTGCTTGGAGTTTTTTGGGGGTTTTTTGATGATAATGAACCGCAATGCTAATGACAGCATTGCTATGTTGTTTCCTTACGCAAACATTTATCGGATAATAGAATGTCTTTGTGGTCAAAAGTTGGAATATTATATATCTTAGAATGAAGTATTTGAGTGTAGTATTTTCTTTACATACTATTTATACCATTTGACATGCCTAGTAGTGTGGGACTAGTCAACTAGAGTTTTTTTTCTAGCTTATGCAATACTGTTGCTTACTCCAGCATAAGATGGACAGTATACTGGCTTTATTAGATAGAAGATTCTAATGGCCATATAGCACTTTCTCCTAAATGTTTCCACTTTTTCACTTTGGTTTGGAGGGACATCCTTTCAGTCCTTCTGATGGCGGCCATTTTATGATTTGGTGGATAGGTCAGTGCCAGTCAACACAGAATTAGGACATGTTCTGCAATGAAGAAAGCTTAAATAATAAACACAAATGAACAAAGAACATGCACAATAAATAATTTTTAAAACACTGGATATTATAGTATTTGCTGAATTGTAATGAACATGATACTGTATCTTTAAAGAAGCATTAGCATCTTAGCATTAGCTTTCTTTGCTCTTTTTGCAGGCAGTTGGTGTAGTTGCAGCATCTGCCAGGAGGAGCTGACTCTACCATGCTAACCAGCTAAACTTTGGCCAGCTAAGCTGGTCCAGTAATGGCAGAAAGGCACGGTGGGGTGCACAACATCCAGTAACTGGATTATTCTAATCATGTCATTTGCTGAAGTGTCCTGTCAGTTTTCTTAATTAAGACCAGCTAGGCCAAAGATGGACAAAAAAAAATTCATTTGTATTGAAGGGAGATCTCAAGATCTAGAGACAACGATATCATAGAGATTTGGTGGTGGGCTATTTTTTACTGAGGATAGTGAGCAACCACCTAGCAACCACCCAGAGCAACCTAGCAACTGCATAGTAATGTGCTAAAAACAACTACGTTGCAATGCCATGGCAACCACCCTAGCATAATACCGGTGCCTTTTACATGAGCAAACACCACTTACCTTTTCTTCAGAAAAACAAACTGCTACAGAATAGACACAATATATTAGACAACACCAAAATAGAACTAGCACACCTGCACACACACATTACCGGTAGACATCACTTTTAGATTTCTGGCAGCGCCACATATCCTGAGCAACTTATCAATAAAACCACAATGCTAGCTACCAGAAATATTCTAAAGCTGTTGGTACTAATAGGCCATGCTAATTAATCTAGAAATGGTGAATCTTGATGCTAGTGGCCATTGTACAAAGCTTTTTATGATTAATGAAAAATCAGGGGAAACATGGCTAATGAGTTACCAGTTACCTGCTTCTTTAGTGGTTAGTTACCATAATTCATTTAACTACTGATCCTGTTGGTATATTTAAATGCTAAAACTGCAGTATGCATAAAGAGATTATATAAAGGGATACTCCACCCCAAAATGAAAATTTTGTCATTAATCACTTACCCCCATGTCGTTCCAAACATGTAAAAGCTTCGTTCGTCTTCGGAACACAAATTAAGATATTTTAGATGAAAACCGGGAGGCTTGCGACTGTCCCACTGAATGTCAAGTAAATTACACTGTCAAGGCCCAGAAAAGTATGAAAAACATCGTCAGAATACTCCATCTGCCATCAGTGGTTCAACCGTACTCCCCAAAATGGCGCTACGCTGATGTTACGGTGGCGAATTGTTGAATAAAGTTGTTATTTTTGTTTTATTTCTGTACAAAAAGTATTCTCGTCGCTTCATAACGTTACGGTTGAACCACTGATGGCAGATGGAGTATTCTGACAATGTTTTTCATACTTTTCTGGACCATGACAGTGTAATTTACTTGGAAGTCAATGGGACAGTCACAAGCCTCCCGGTTTTCATCTAAAATATCTTAAATTGTGTTCCGAAGACAAACAAAGCTTTTACATGTTTGGAACAACATGGGGGTAAGTGACTAATGACAAAACTTTCATTTTGGGGTGGAGTATTTCTTTAAACAAATTTCCCTAGTTGTCATTGATCAGACAAACATCCCTCACCCCGAACTTACACCATTGGTTGAGTTTTTGTTGCTATGCAACACCACTCAAACAAACGGACTGAAATTTCATTTGGCGTCACTAGTGGCAGAGAAATACACACTGCAGCTTTAAATGCCATATTCACAAAAAGAGAAGCATGTTTATAGATTTTCATAAATTCAAGATTATGACTAATACACTAAAAATAAATGATACATATTTCAGATCTGCCATTTTCAACATCTAGCATAAGTTTTTTTTTAAGCAAAATCAAATATATTTAGATAATCCAGTTATTATTTATTCAAGTTATTGCATTTGAAAGAGTGGCACCAAAAGTACCTTAAAATATTCCATCAGAATAATAATTTAAATTAATTCCAATAATAAAACTAAAGGTTCTTCCAATCAAATGTTATTCAAAGGCATCTACAACCAAATAAAAACAATGTATGATGAAACTCTTGTTTTTAATGTGTAGGTCAAATTCATTACACACATGAATGAACTCTTCAATTTTAATAGATGATCTCAGCTTCAAAGATGCTAACCTGAGTCTTACATGCATTTTGAGACTAAAATTAATTTTAAATGGGACATTAACTCCAAACTTTGGTCTGGTCTAGAAGCTGGTCATAAGAGGTATTGTTTTGCTCAAAGCTTTGGGCAAAGAAACATATTGAGCATCATGCAAATTACATAATTTTCACATTTCAAAAGGGAAATATTACTGAATCAACAATAGTGCAGATACCACAGAATCATGCAAACCATTTACAGTCGAAGGACTCAATCACAGGACAAAATATCTGCAGAAATGCTATAAATACAACTGAATACTGTATATTTAACACTGATGCATTATATATATTAAAATTTCAGATTTAAAGGTTGCATATATGGATTTGACAATTAAGAAAAAAAAAATGGGCCACTTGTTCCAGGTATATGAGATATAGTAGTTCTAAAAATTGTTCACGTTCCTTTTGTCTATAAACATCTGAAGTGGGTAAGAAGATGCATAAAACACAATACGAAGATGCATAAAACCAAATACAACAGAAAACATTTTCATTGTGTTCATTACAGGCTACCTCAAACAGGATCTGCAGTGGAGATGTGATGGGTTAAGGTAATTTCAGAATTACCTTAATTATGAGTTTGCAACTATTAAAAATCACTCATATCTTTGTTAAACTCGTAACTGCTCAAATTGCTTTGAATTTCACCAAAATAATTAAAATTTTAATGTTCAGACATGAATGCAGCATCAATCAGTCTTCAACTTTCTGCGTAACTCTACAAAATGTCCAGTGATGTTCTACCGTGTTCTCATTGGCGCGTTCACTCATGTGATGCACCCGCGTGTTGCGAATCGTGAAGCCTTGCTTGGAGATGTACTCCACCAGATGCACCCGAAGAGAAACCTCTTGGTGGTAATCACATGGTCCAAAGGTAAAAGACACTTGAAAGTCTCTGGTGTCCATCATGTGTTTATTCCATCTGGTGAAGTTGTTGGAGATGCCTTCAAGTAGCGCGTGAACTTTGGTGGTGACAGTGAGTTGGGTGATAATGACCGCCACCGGGTTCGAGTACTTGGACAGCTTACGAGTACTTGAAAGTTCTACCACTTGCTCAAAAGTGTCCAATGGATAAAGGGGTTTGGTGTCTCCTAAACACTGGATCAAGGGCTCGATCTGATAGAAGTCTGCTTCCTTCCGAAGGAGCTCTGTTTCTTTGAAGTCACATGGTAGCGTCAGTTTCGAGGTTCGTAAAAAGTTCAAGATGTAACGGAATAGAGGGCCGTCTCGATCTATGAAATAGTTGCCCTGGGCGTCTCGTGTGGTGGGAAAGTCACCACGAAACATGGCGCCCAACATAGAGTCCGGATAACGTTGGAGGGTGGAGAGCGATGTGGTGTACAAATGGCCACCAACGTTTAGGGTAACCGTATCCGTCATCTACAACAAAGAAGAACACAAATATAACATGCATTTTGTTCCTGCTGAGAATGCCAAGATGGTGCTTGTACTGATACTACAAACACTCAAACAATTCCTGCTGAAAATACCACTTTAGACCAGCATGAATTGCCATGCAGATCCATTGATTTGGTGCGGTTCTAGTTGCTGACCTTTAAACTTATGTTGTTTCCCAGCAGAACTTCAACCGGCTTGGTTTTTCTAGCAAACTGTTTGACCACGGAAGATTTGTTGGGGTCCAGCTTTGAAAACAGCATTTGCTGCTTTCACTACCCTTAAGAACGTTGGTTTCTATGGAAACCTTAGTATGTAAACTAAAGCCTCGTTCAGACTGTCAGCCCAAATCCAATTTTGTGCATATCCGATTGGAATCTGATCTACACGACTGTCCACACAGTTGCTGCGTCCCAATTCGCCTACTAATAATATGCCCTAAAAGTATGTACTCTTTTTGTGAAGAAAAAATAAATACTTTTAAGTATGTAGCAGAATAGTAGGCAAGCTTTGAGACATACTACTTCGTCATAACTGCGTCTTTAATGGATGCCCTGTTGCTTAGTTACGTGCATTCTGTTACCATTTAAATTGCACTGTCAATCATCTTGTCAAAGTTGACATTATCCATATTTTGTTTAATTTGATTTCCTACCATATTGGAGAAGTGAAGAGGCACGTTGATCTGCCAGTCATGGGTCTATCATGCCGAGAACTCTCTTCATATGTTTGCATAATGATACATTTAAAATTTAATGACCAAACGAATCACTATAAAAGTGATACATATATAGCGCATAACATAAATATTTTTTAATCAGGTTAGACATTGATTATCACTCAAACCCCTTTCCCTACCTGCCCGTCGGTCTCGCAGATCCGATATGTTTGTAATTTTTAAACACTTTTTATGCGTGTTTGTAGTTCTAATCAAATCCTCATCCACAGTGTTGTGGGCAATATTAGCCATTAGTGTGTATTGATCTGCACTTTGAATTTTAATCTCAAGCAGTAGACCATCCGGGAATCTTTGGCATAATCTTTTCAACGTACTACGATTTGGGTATTACTAATTCTATTTTCGAATACTATTTAGGATGGATAGTATACGAATTGGGACGCAGCAAGTGTATCTCAATTGTTCATTATCCGATTTTTGTGTCCAGAAGTGCTCTTTCACTTTACGGAATGTGCGTTGGTTTATAGGGCAATGCCATTGCATTGTTATGCCTACGCTAAAAACAACAATAACAGCAATACAGTTTACAAAACAGATTGTCTTGTTGCCATTGCCATCTGTGCTGCCGTCTCCGCTGGTTTCAAAACTCAAAAAGCACCCTACACTAGCAGTATATTGTCTTTTCCCACTTGACTTGCACTTCGCAACAACACGAGCATGTTTTCTACAAAAACGTCTGACATGTTTATGGTTTACGTGGCGTGAGAACATGAAAAAGCTACGCTAGATCCAATTTGACCGGTCAGACTGAAATGGATTTCCAGGAATGTGATTTGAATAGGATTCCAAATCACATATTAATGTAGCTTGAAACAGATTTGCAAAAATTGGATTTCATGTAGTTCAGACCACCTAAATATGATTGGATTTCAATCGAATTTGCACAAAAATCGGATTTGGGCTGACAGTCTGAATGAGGCTCAAGGCTACCTTTATACTAGTGTGTTTTTGTATTAAAATGCATAACTTTCACTATGGTTACGCCTATCATTTACACTACTCTGGCATTTTCGACCATCTAAAACGGAGATTTTCAAAAATGCTGCAGATTAATTAATTTGAAACTCTGGAGTTACATTTTAGTGTTAACGGACCAAAACGGAGACTTTTGAAAAAGATAACATGGCTGCCCACATTTGCTCTGTGTATCCTTGACGACCATGTAAACAATAACATCATGCGCATTGTAGTACCTGCCAGTGACTAGCAACCAACTTCCTAACTGCGTCCCAAATCACACACTATACGCTAATATACTATGTACTCAACCATGTAGTGTATGAATTTTATATGGTTATTTTGTCATTAATAATCAGAGTCTGGTAGCCCCTCCCCCTTCGCGACATAATTAAAGCTGCGACAGTTGAGTGCACGAAGTGTCCAACATTCCACACTTAGTTTTTTCGGTTATTTAAAGTGCACTTTTTCTTTTTGGAATTTTCAGTGTTAACACACTACTCACACTATTTATATTACAAAACGTCTTAGAATAGTACATGCATAAGTACATAAGTACATGATTTGGGACGCACCTCCTGTTTACACTATTACACGCATGCCCAGTGTGCATGAATGGTCATGTGACATGCGTTTTAGGTTGTGTAGTATGGATGGAGATTGTTTCTAAAATGTAGTGAAAACACCAGTGTAGACGAAGATCAGTGTTTTAAAATGAAAACAAACTAGTGTAAACAGGGCCCAAGCTTCAGGAAGTATGGGTTGCACGTCTTAAATCACCGCATGAGACTCAAATTCAGCCATGTTCCTCATAAAACCTTGTGCTCAGACAAAATGGACCACTGGGATGAGACAAAATGGCTGACCCTCCAAGCTTGTTTTCATTTCATTTAGAGTCTTTGGAGGTCCTATTCTTCAGGTGGTAAGCAACCATTTAATAATGCCCTAGCTACTACCCAGAACACCCTAGCAACTGCCTACCAACAGCTAAGCAATCAACGTAAACAAGTAACTGTATCCATTATCAACCACCAAGAAGAACATAAATATTTGATGTTCAAAGCACTGAATGTGCATTTTGTACCTGCTGAGAATCTCAAGATGATACTTGGACTGATATGAACGACCATTTTAGACTAACACAAGTTACCACGCAGATCCATTGATTGTGTTGTTGGACCATCAAAACCAATGCTGTTCCTAGCAAAACGTCAACCAGCATGGTTTTCCAGCAAAGCTGGATGGCCACGGACGCCTTGAAAACAACATTTGCTGCTTTCAGCTGAATTGACAATACCCTAAGGAATATTGGTTTCTATGGAAACTCAAATATGGTAAACTGAGCTTCACACCAGTAGTATGGTAAATGTCACATGAGAGGTTTTCAAATACTGAGTTACTCTCAGACAAATTGGACCATTATCTTAAGACAAAATGGCTGACTCTTCAAGCTAGTTTTCATTTCCTCTTTGAATTATTGGAGGTCCTGTTCTTAAAGTGGCAAGCAACTGTTCAGTAACACTTTTATTTTACAATAAACTACAAAGCATAGAAAGTGCTTGTTGAGTCGCTGAAATAATATTATTATGACTTCTCTGTAATAATACAATATTGTGACTACACAATGCGTTGCATTTAGCGTTGCCTTGTCATATTTTATTCAATAGTACGATTTAATCAAATATGTTTAATTACCATCATGATTATTCATCTCTTCTTTGATATCTCTGATGAAATCTAAAAGCTCTTTGTTAACTACCCAGAACACCCTTGCAACTGCTTAACAATAGCCCCTTTCACACAAAGTCTTTACTGGTAAATTACCGTTACGAGATCATGTGTGAACGGGACCTTTTCAAAAATACTGGTAAATTCCTTTCCGACAATTTACTAGTAAGGGAAGTTGTAACATTACCAGTAAATTACCGAAATGATTCAGAAAGCAGAATGAAGATTACCGATATGATCAAGTACGAGTTCAAAATGCGCTGACGTAGGACGTCTACTCTGGGTCAATCGTAACATTCTGAAACAGATGACACATTTAGGCCCAAACCCATTTCTACCCCTTAGCCCTTCCCCTTCCCCCTTAGGTAGGGGGGTCTCGATTCTCTTTTGGTTGGAGGGGTAGGGGAAGGGCCAGATAGCCCTTCAATCGGGACCACACTTCAAACAAAGGGGTATGAGAATTATCAGCATAAACCGGCTACAGCGGCAACATGACTGCCCGAGTGAACAAAAAGACTCATAAAGAGATAGAGAGAAAAAAGAAAGTTGCATGCATGTTCGTCTCTCCTTACAATGATTGAGTTTACTTCAGAAACAGTGATTTTATCCTCTCGTTGCTGGAAAATATAATGTAGTGATTTAGTATTTAAACTGTTATTAATAAAAGTCGTGGGGCAGCCTTGACAAGTTTCTTTGCTCCTGGATTTGTGAGCTGCGCTATCTCCGATGTGTGTGTGTGTGTGTGTCAGTAAGCAGCACATTAATATAGAACGGCAAGGCTCTAATGCACACCAGCACACCAGGTGTGTGTAGGAGCTAGACGACGTATGATCACGTGTGACGGTATAGTAGTGGTGTCCCAATTCTTAGGGGAATATTTTCACCCCTACCCCTTGACACTATGTTTCAAGGGACAAGGGGAAGTAGTAGGCGGAGGGGTAGGGGAAGGGAAAGGGTATAAATTAGAATTGGGATTGGGCACTGTGTAGTTCGGTTTGAACGATGTCTCTGGGCCAAAAGCGCTGCATGAATGTGAACGTTTGACACAAAAATGAAAACATCATAAACGTTTACTGTGTATACCCCTCCATGTTTACAAACACAACACTGGGAGGCACAGCAATTTAGAGGTCATTTTTCTGGTTAAGGATATCACAGAATTTAGAAATTTTTATTTTGAAATGGATGTCTGAATGGTGCTTTACTGGTACAAATACGGCACATCGTTGCCTGTGTGAACAGCGCATTTTTGTATTTACCGGTAAAGTGGTTTCAGTAATTTTATGGCAATTTACTAGTATTGCTGTGTGAAATGGTCTAATGTCCTGAAAACTACCGAGGGTACCGAGCCTAGCAAGAGGGTGTCCAAACTCAGTCCTGGTGGGCCGGTGTCCATGAAACAATCGTGGAGAATCAGCAATCGGCGCGATTGTTTCACGATGCCAGTCTTTCGTCTGGGACAGCCGAAAATCGTGCAGTGCGTCTAGGGCTTAAAAAGGGAGGGGTGAGCGGGGGACTGGGTCATTGGTTGCAATTCGTAACCTCACCGCTAGATGCCGCTCATATTTACACACTGCACCTTTAAAATGCATCACATTAATATTTTACATCAAAGGTGTCGGCTGACAAAAATATTTGTGAATTCTTGCACTACTAGAACATCATAAAGACATGGGAGTTTTTACTTGGAGCAATTATTTAATACCCTAACAACCGCCTAGCAACACCCTAGCAACCACCCAAAATGTCTTCTTCTTCTTGTTTTGCACATTATTCTGTTTGTATTTGTACAGTAAACAATATCGACACGGTTTTGGGTTGAGAACCGTTGCTTTATTCTGTCCGTTTATATTTACCATGTGTGCCCAGTCTCCATTCTCCATGTGGCCAATTGTTCCTCTTCAAAGATGCGATGAATGCAGGCCTTTGTAGGGTATAAACACTTCACCTGCAGTGAACTAAAGAAATATACACACTTCTTTACAGTTTAGACGGCATTCAAGAGTAGTTGAGATGAAATCACCGTAGAAACATTAAAAACCGTGAAATGAATGACGCATGTGAAGGACACCTAAGGATTTCCCAGCACATTTATATATATATAATTTTTTTTTACAACGTCTCAATAACAAAAACAAGAAAAAATATAAACGTAACTAGCTACGGAAAGCAGCAATCTGTCAATATTGATGAAATTATAGATAATGATCAAAGATGATGCAGCACGCGCATAATTTGCTGCATACCGTATTAATGAACACAAAAGACGCGTAATCAACAATGTATCGCTTAATGCGAATAAAAACGGATTGCTTATATTTACCTCGTTGCAAATACGTTAAGTCTCAGGGATTTAGTCTCTCCTCCTCGTCCGATGGACTTCAGTTGTTTCCTCTCGTTCAAAGCATCAGGATTATGGAGGATATGGGAATTAAACAGGGTTAGTTTAGAGGCTTTTCGTGACTTTTTCAAAATATAAGTACATTTTGAAAGCCTTATGTTCAAAAGAGACTCGCTTGCTTGAGTAAAGGCTGTGAAATAGCGGTAATGTTTATGTTGTGGATTCACACAGAGCAGGACAGACGAGAGGGACATGGGATGAGCGGAAATGACACACCCACGAAACAAGCCACGCCCATTACACAAATCCCCGCCCCGTCTGAATCTGTAACGTTCATCCAAAACACTTCAATCAGCAGAATTCATACTGGACGAGTTTAATATGATTCTGACAAAGTTTAATGTATTTATGAATATTTCTCTTGTCAGATTTGTTCAGTACAGTACCGAATCAATACAGTATTTCAACATTTTCTCTTTTTGTTGTTAAAAGTGTCCTTATTTCTTTTTAAATTCGTTTTAATAATACTTTTTATTGTAATATTCTGTATTATGAAAAATCTATCGTGGATATGGTTACACTTTTAAGCTCTAAATTATATTTGAGTAAAATAAATATAAACCATTACATTTCTGTGAAAATGATCATTAACTGTTAAACAAATAACAACTGTCCCTCAACTGTGTCATCATTTCTACCAATTTAACAACAATGCACTATAAGACTAAAATCCTTATAATCTCATGGACAGGCAAAGCTCTCCTAAGTCTGCATATGTTTACACTAAACAAATATCTGAAAAGTTCAAGGTCAATCAAAAGAGTAAATATTGAACTAAATGCTTAATTATAATTACTGATTATTTTTATTTGTTACTTGCAAGTAGGAAAAATATAACTTTACAAAACTGTAAAAATAAAATGCATTTTATAGACATTTTGGTGTTGCAATCTTACAAAGCTCTCTTAAATGACTACGCTTAAAATTTAAACACTGCAAAAATGTAACAAGATGAAAGAAATCACTACCATTCTTACAACCCTTTGTGATAAAAGTTTATTACTTTAGCTTACAGTAGGAATTTACAGCATAATACACATGGTTGGTTGTTTTATAGCCATAATAAATGTTACCATCATGACAAAACCTCATTTTTGAGTCAAAATGAGAAAATCATTTTAATATAGTGCCAATGAAGGAAGAGCCATGTAACAGAAAGACCTGTACAAGATGAAAGAGTACGTCCTATTTCCCAAAACATTGATGGAGAAACTGGAGAGAACATGTAGTATTTCATATTTAATGTGTCCTGGTAGGGAAATCTATTATTTCTGTTATGTTAAACATTCAAAGTCTTTTTGATGGAGAAGATGATGTCCTTGATTTGCGGTATGCTGTTGTCCTCCAAAATCTTGGCGTATGGCATTGGAATATCTACACCAGTGACTCGGACCGCAGGGGCGTCGAGGTAATTGAAAGCAGGACCTTGAATTAAAAAAAAAGAAAGAGAATTAATAAATCCATTTACTGAGGAGAAAACGACGATGGGTATGTTTGCAATGACACACTCCCTAATATTTTTGAAAGTACATAAGTAAAATTAATCATCCACCATAATGAGGTCACGCAACAAAAATACAGCATACTGTTGTTTAAATATGTTTATGCAGAATACACCAAATAGCGTGATAGCATTCCATTCTGAACACAGCGATTGACTTCAAATGAGCATTTTTGCGATATTGATAGATAGATAAAAATTTGTAGAAGTCATGTTATAGATATTATAAAAAAAACAGATAAAAAAAAAAAAGTACCCTCCATAATCCGGGCAAGAATCTCTGCCCCGATGCCAAACTGAGGCCAGCCGCCCTCCACAGTGACGAGATGATTCGTTTTCATTATGCTTGTTTCAATGGCTTCCGCATCCAGAGGCCGGATTGAGCGCATGTTGATCACCTACAGACGAAAACAGAGGGGTCTAAGTTAAACCAGATTCTATTGAAATCGTCTTAGTTATTTCAATAAGTATGTATAAATTGCATTAAATGTGAGATTATATTCATTTTCTTTGAGCAAATGCAAATGTCTCGATATTTGTTTTTAATTTTTGGAGAATTTTTCACTACAATTTATATAAATACAAAACTGGTTCATTCGTTTACTATGAATCAAATCAGCTCTTTTGAATCCTTAAAAATGCATATCAAGTGTCTATTTTACCCAAACTGGAAATGGCACTTAAAACAATTACACCATGAAAAAAGACATCATACCTCGCATTCAATCCCTTCCTTGGCCAAGACAGCAGCAGCATCGAGACACAGACCGACCATTCGGGAATGAGACACCAGCGTGATGTGATTTCCTGCATCAGACCGACAACATTAATATGCAGAAATCAATTCAATGGCTGGCAATTAATTGTCACTCAAATAATACAATTAACAGTAGCAGTTACAGATTTTTCACAGGGTAGAAAAGGAATAATAATATGTTAAAATATAAATCAAAAATAACATTTAAAAAATGTTAGCATGTATCAATAGTAAGCATTTAAGCTAATTATACATGTATATGGTGTCTGTTTCAGTCTATTTAAAGGGATAGTTCACCCAAAAATAAAAATTCTGTCATGAATTACTCACTCTCATGTCATTCCAAACCCGTTAGACTAGTGTTAATTTTGTCAGCTATTTTCAGTTGAAGTCATGTCGGATAGATCGTATTTATGAGTTGAACGCACATGAACAGTCCCTCACAAACATGTCGGATGCAATGGACGCAGCCAAAGACTATAGATATGCAGCATCTGTATTGATGGTAAATTTGTTGAAATTAATAAAATGGGTTTTTTTTTGTAATGTAAGTTACATACACCAAAATATTGTATTACCACCATAGAACATATAATGATTCAGTTTACATCACCTTCATAAATTGAAGAAAAACAGAAAAAAGCAAAATCGCAATGATGCACATTCTTTATTCATCATTTTGTAGATGTAGACTTTAAAAAATCATTGAATTTTATGTAGAAAAGCATCTTGTTCCGACCAAAGTGACTTGAACACATTTGACGTCGTTATTATGATTTGCCAACTCGAAAGTACGAACGTCCCTGGAGGACTTGAACGCAACATTAGTGCCGTGTTAAATGTCCTTGTTAGTTTTTATCATATTTAGTCAACTTCATCCTATTTAGTTTTAGTCAACAATGGCCCGGTTTCACAGACAGGGCTTAGACTAAACCAGGATTAGGCCATAGTTCAATTAGGACATTCAAGTAATTTTTATAAACATGCTTTGAAAAAAAAAAAAAAAAAAATACTGGGGTGCATCTTGAGACAAAACAAAGGCACTGATATATTTTAAGATCAGTCAGCGGAAGTTTATTTCAGTTGAAACAGCTCAGACTTACATTTTAGTCTAGGACTAGGCTTAAGCCTTGTCTGTGAAACCGGGGGTAAACGTCTGAACATTTTAGTCTAGTTTCAGTCAAAGAAAACCTGAAGTTTTTTAGTCTAGTTTTAGTCAATGAAAACCTGACATTTTAGCAATAAAGATTATTATTAATTAACCATACAGCAGTATTCAATTTGGCGTCACCCTATAGCGCCATTTTGCCGCTATTAGTGTTGTCAAAAGACCCGGTACTTCGGTACCAAGTCGGTACTAAAAAAGTGAAAACGTCACGGTACCAGGTTTTTTTAAGTACCGGTGGTACCGAGTACCGTCAACCCGGTTCTTGACGCCAGACGTTCGATGATTTCCGCGATGCAGAAAACGCGGACGGAATCTCGGAATCCAGTTATAAAAATGGAATTTACAGTTTAGCACGGAATTTGTCAACGTTTGGATGAATTAATCAAAAGTAGGTCACTGCACTTAAATCAAATCGCGACGTGGACTAGTATCTGTAAATATTAAGCCGCAAAAGTCGATTCAAATATGAATCCCGCATGTTCTGCGAGTCTCTGTGTGAGGGAATGAATGGCAGAGACTACACACACTGAAGCGCGCCTGACGCTCGCGGTGATTCATCATCTGCAGTCTCAATGAGGACATAAATACATAAACAATATCTACATAACTGCTCTGAGAGTCCCCTCGCGAGCATTTTACCGTTTCATTGAGTAAAACCAGCGTCATATCATATAGCTACACACAGAAATGTAAAGGTATTCACGGCAACCCGTCAAAATAAAAGTTTATCTTAAAGACATTGTGCCAGAAATATAATTTTTTTTTTTAAAGAAATCACACAATATTTCTTCCATATTTTAATTTTAATAGTAAATCCCCTTTATTTACCAAAACAATACAATGTGTTTAAATTTAATTAATTAAAAGACAAATTAAATTTGGGTGAAACTTGTTTACTGTTTTTCATACTTTCATTACTTGCGGGAAAACTTGAAACACAATTTAAATAAAGTATAAAGAATGGCATTGATTTTTGTACATTTTTATTTTTGTTTGACTTCATTATTAAAAATAGTGTGTTTTTTTTAATTAGCATGTGGTACCGAAATTGGTACCGAGAACCGTGGATTTTGACTGGTATCGGTACCGAATACTGAAATTTTGGTACCGTGACAACACTAGCCGCTATATTGCTTTATTCAATGGTTGAATAAAGTTGTTATTTTTATTTTCTTTTGCACACAAAAAGTATTCTTGTAGCTTTGAAAAATTATGGTTGAACCACTGATGTCAGATGGATTATTTTAATGTTGTCCTTACTATGTTTCTGGGCTTTGATTGTGATGGGACCCTTGCTGTCTATGGGAGGGTCTGAGAGCTCTTGGAATTCATCAAAAATCTCTTAATTTGTGTTCCGAAGATGAACGAAGGTCTTACGGGTTTGGAATGACATGAGGGAGAGTAGTTAATGACAGAATTTTCATTTTTGGCTGAACTATCCCTTTAAGTTGTAACACAACATACAGAGTGCTGGGTATTAACTGATTACATGTAATCTGTATTACGTAATCAGATTGCAAAGATTAAATACTTGTAATTAGGATTACATTACGTTGTAAAATACTCAGACTACAGTTTCCCCCCCCCATTGATTACATGATTTATTAATATTCACAAAATGGCAGTAAGTTAGTAATAATTCATTGACTGCTACTAATTCTTCTTTTTTTTTTAAATCTTTAAATTTTTCCTTTCCTTCCTCAGAAAGTTTTCCCATTAATAAATAATTCATTTTAAAATATTATTTAAAAAATATATATTTATTATTGTTATCATTATTATAGATAGATAGATAGATAGATAGATAGACAGTAGTAATAATACTATTATATCACACTTAATTCTACTTCTATATACTCAACTTATAATACTCAAAACATCACTCACCCTGTCTTTCAATCTTAGCTTTTCCGATTGGGATGAGGAAGTCTTTTGACTGAACCTCTTCAGACATCTCAAATGGCACACCATACATCAGCTCGTTCTCCAAGAACACCACTGAAAGAGACACGATACGACAGTCAGAGCCGCCTTCACTTCCTGTGATCATCAGCCTCACGCGGTGAGGAACTCACCAGGGTTGTCGTCACGGATGGCTGCTTTTAGAAGGCCCCTAGCATCCTCTGCACTCCAGGGACTGACCACCTTCAGACCGGGACAGTGTCCATACCAGGCAGCGAAGCACTGGGAGTGCTGAGCCGCCACACCGGCCGAAGCGCCGTTGGGCCCGCGGAACACAATCGGGACGGACTGCAGGCCGGCGGACATGTAGTAGGTCTTGGCGGCTGAGTTGATGACCTGATCGATGGCTTGCATGGAGAAGTTGAAGGTCATGAACTCACAAATTGGCCTCAAACCAGCCTGAAAGAGGATGTGATGAGTTAGTTAGGGAACATGATGGAGTTTCACATTCTTTTATCAATGTTGTTACAGTTAAACTCACCATGGCAGCACCAACAGCAATGCCAGCAAAGCCCATCTGAACAGGAAAATCAGGAAATTTTATTAAACATAACAATTAAATACATACGTAGATGAATTTTGGACAAGTTTATCATCATTCTCACCTCTGTAATTGGTGTGTCAATGATGCGTTTGTCGCCGTACTTCTTCCAAAGGCCTCTGCTAATCTGCAACCCAACACAAGCGACTTTAAAAAAAGATTCTTGGGCATCGTTGATAGCTGAAATATAATAAAAATATTTGCATCTAACCTTATATGCACCATCATACTGTGCGACTTCTTCTCCGAGGAGGAAAACCCGTTCATCCCTCTCCAGCTCTTCATCCATGGCCTGGTTGAGGGCATCTCGCACTGTTATCTGCAACAATTATACATATCTCACATGGTAAAACATGGTACTCTAATATAAAACATGTTACTGAATAATAATTGTATTCATATACTTTGAGTTTTACATGGAACTCCAATATACTGTAAGGAAAAGCACGGTAATACCATAGTACATGTCCAAAAGACAGTAACACAATGGGACATGTAAAAAAAACAACATGGTATCATTAAAAAAATTCTCATAAAACCATTATATACCAATGTATATGTAGACATAGTAAAACCATAGTAAATATACATAGTAAAGCGCCATGGTAATCCTATGAATCCAAAAACCAACAAGATATTATCATTATACATGGCTTTATAAAAACCATATGGAAGAACTATGGCATTCAAGGGCAAGAGAAGTATTTCATATATATAAAATATATAAAAATTAGCCTACAGAATGCAATGCAATAATTATATTTTGTTATGAAACATGGTACCAAATAAAACCCAAAATACAGTAAAGAAAAGAATGGTAATACCATAGTACATGTACATAAAACATAGTAACACTATGGTATATGGAGAAAAAAGGTATATCATGGTAATCATGGTAAATTTAAAAAAGAAATTATGGTATCATTATACAATTTCTATAAAACCATAATATCACAAGGAAAATGTTAAAAAATAAAAGTAATATACAAAATACAATGGCATTTATATAATATGTGACCCTGGACCACAAAACCAATCTTAAGTCGCTGGGGTATATTTGTAGCAATAGCCAAAAATACACTGTATGGGTCAAAATTATTTTTCTTTTATGCCAAAAATCATTAGGATATTAAGTAAAGATCATGTTCCATGAAGATATTTTGTAAATTTCTTACTGTAAATATCAAAACTTCATTTTTGATTAGTAATATGCATTTGCATAAGAACTTTATTTGGACAACTTTAAAGGTGAGTTTCTCAATATTTTGATTTTTTTGCACCCTCAGATTCCAGATTTTCAAATAGTTGTATCTCACCCAAATATTGTCAGATCCTAACAAACCATACATCAATGGAAAACTTATTTATTCAGCTTTCATATAATTTATAAATCTCAATTTAAAAAAATTGACACTTAAGACTGGTTTTGTGGTCCAGGGTCACATATAAATAAAAAATTACCATGGTACACAACAAAAACAAACAAACCATGACTTTACCTTGGTATTACTACTGTAATTATGGAAAAACTATTGCATAACCATGTAATATTCACAAAGAATGTCCATTTAAACACTGTAAATGTTCAAATTACCATAGTATTACCATGGGACATAAAATAACATGACTTTACCATGGAACATATGGAAAAAAATATGGCATTGCCATGATATATTCCCCAAAACATGGCAAATGTCCAAAATACCAAGGTTTTACCATGGTACATATAAAGAAAAACTCAAAATATGGCTTCACCATGGCGTTTGTGGGAATAAAAACTATAGAATTATCATGGAATATTACCAAAGAAAGTAAATGTTCATAATACCAAGGTATTACCACAGTACACACCCAAAACATGCCATTATAATGGCGTTTTTGTTAGCAGTTCTGTGTGTATTGTTGAACTCAACGGTGACCGTTAATGGGTTGAGCAAACATGCTAATGTTCGACACATCTTACAGGTGTTTTCTGAAGGTTTAGTGTTTAGTATCATGCAGCATCTGTTGAAGGTGAGAGCCGCAGCATCACTGACCTGCACCGCAGCCGGCGGCGTCCCGTGAAACTCCCGCCGCAGAACCGCTGCAACGGCATTCTGACACACAAACACAACGCCATATCAGTCTCAAAACTCTCATCTTAATATTATGAGCGTACTATGTTGTTAATATGTCATATTTCCGCACAAATACCTTCCCCGAGCGCAGGAAACACCTCAGAGACGCCATGTTTCACTGTCCTCTGTCTGGAGGCGGGGCTGTCATGCCAGCGGATTCGACCAATCAGAGGGCGCGTTGCAAAATCAGAAAAGGAAACACAGTGACAGCGGCCAATCAGTGCAGCTGAATCGTGACAGAGCGGAAGTTGCCGTCAGACTGTCGTCGGGCGTCCAAGGGCAAGAGAAAAATCTTTTTATAGAAACCCAAAAAATCAATGATTTCTAAATAAATTGCTTCACTATTTAATAAAATGGACAAATATGCAGTTTTCATTAATGTTAAAAGATGGGACGTGGTCATGTTGAAAATGGACAAAATGGACAAAACTAAATTTAATTGTTGCCAGATGTCTAAAATATTCCATAATAAAGAGTCGATAAAGTCAAAATAAATGTCAAAAACATTTTATTTAAACCAATATCTAAAATATTGACAATCATAAACCATATGTAATCATAAACCTCAAGATCTATGTGTATTATATATGTATATATGCCTGAAATATTTACATGATACTTTTAAAATTACAATATATCATTAAGCTAATAAATGTAAATAAAATTAATAAAACATATTAGTTAAAATAATATTAATAATAAATATAATTTATCATATATAACTCTTACTAATAATATTAACTATAATTTGTCAACTACATTTACAGTGTAATTATAATTCACGAGATCTCTACATATTTATTCATTTGAATATATATATATATATATATATATATATATATTGTACAATATATTATTATTGAAGTGAATAAGTGAATAAATGTTGATTAACAAAGCATATCGTTAAAAATACAACAGAACTCTAATTTTCACAATATTTTCTAACTTATTTGTAAACCAGATGAGATATGCACATATATTAATTGATAATAAAAATATCTGAAATATTTACTTGTTTTAAAATGTTATAATATCATTTATAAACATGCTAATAAAGGTCAGTAAAGTTCAAAATCTTATATTATTAAAAATAATTATTTAAAATATTAAAAATAAATATAAAATATATCAATATAAATATACAAATTTAAAAATATATATAGAGTTATATTTTATTTCAAAATACAATTTAATATAATTTATTTTATTCACAACATCTATACATAATAGTTATTCATTTATGTTAGTTTGAAGAAAGAATTTAACCACACGTGATCTGTTCCATTGTCTTTACTTCAATGTTCACAACTAAAAGCACAAGACCATTCTTTTAAAATATTGTCAATACAAGTTTTTCAGAACATTGAAAACTATTTTGTAGCATTTTGAGGATGTTCACCTCCAGTGCTTTGAACAACGGTTGTGGCAATTGTACAGAGGCAAAAATCAGTGGCAATTTTCTTCATTATCAAACACACTGATTCCTCTCCTGTCCTCAAACATACATAAATCTCTGTGTAAACTTTTGAAGATTTCTTCTTCTCCAGACCACTGCTAAATATTCAGCGGTAAAGTGCTGTAGCGAAAATGAAAACATTATTAAACTCTTCCCCCACGATAAAGCCGGGAATACATATTACGGTATATAGCTATAATGTTTTCAGTGTCTGTATGAATCTATATACAAATGAGTTTACTGTTACAGGAGGTACATCATTCTAGATTACAAATGGATCTGGTTTTCAACAGGACCCTGCGATGAATTTGAATTATAGAAGTTTCTTTCTCTCTATATGTGTGCAAAACAAGAAATCACTTCCATTTACCACAACTTTCTCGTCTCTGATTGGCTGAAATTCTATACCGGGCTGCAACAGCCAATAGGATTAGACGGCGTAAGTGACATAACAACGGTCATTATACAATCACGTCAGTGGTAATTCAAAGCCATCGTTCATTGTGTCATTAAGGGGCGTAAATGATAAACGCATCGTATAAATGTCGCTATTTGCGCAACATATTGATTGTGATCTTGCAGAACAGGAATGCAAGTATTACTTTGTTCTGAAAGAAAATACGAACAATGTAGCTCAAAATTTCCGCAGGAAAAAAACGAAGAGAACAAAGAATGCTCTCAGCTTTTGTAGGCACAATGGTAAATGTGGCAAACGCCTAAAAAGCATCATCCCAAACCCATAACCAAAGTCGAATTAAAATGTCAGAATCAAATATCACTCGTTTTATGAACCAACAATAAAATCCAGTTACGTTTTCATTCATAGTAAATGTGCTGCCCGCATTCTCCACCATCCTGTGCCTTCGCCTTCAGAAGTCAGTACTTTAAAATGAAGATTTTTTTCGTCCAAATGAGTGTGCAAGTCCATTGTTTAAATACGACAGTTGGTCCAAGCAGAACTGTTTAGGTTACATCGAGCAGCTTAAAACAAAACAAAAAATGCAGGGCTGTGAATAAAACGAACGAACAAAACAAACACTGAAGAAGTTCAGGTACAAAAAGTCACTTTTCACCGCTAGACGCAAGTTGCTAAAAGACTTCGAGTGGACAAACTGCACTAAAACAAAGACGAGTGTGTGTGTTTTTTTCTTTTTTTCACAAACGTGGGTTGCTGCAGTCAACAGTATCTGATTTTTTCAGTTTGCCTTTATTGAAGGACTGGATGGAGCTGAGGAGGGCACTCCTGCCCGCGCCGTTGCCACCGGCAGGCGAGAGGGGCGGAGGGACGGGTTCATTCCCGGGAGGAGGTGGAGGAGGAGGAGGAGGAGGATGAGCAGCGGGGGGAGGAAGAGGAGGTGCTGGAGGTGCTCCTGTGGGAATCAGAGGAAACAGTCAGTCACAATCAGCTGAATATAACTAATAATGTTTAGTTATATCGAATATAACGAAACGAAACGTAATATAGCTACCCAGAATCCTGTGCCATATGTAAACAGGAAGCGATAAAGTACAACAGCTGTTCAGAATGATACACTTACCACAAGCAGCATCATTTAAAGTCAACATGAAATAATTGAATATCTTTAAATTTATTTATATTTAACAGATAAATTCACAATAAATTGCAATATTTACACACACATAAAATATAATTCAAAATTATATCATTACTAATTATAAAAAATCTAAAATGTAATATTCAAATTATAAATATTTAATAATAATTTAATACCCAACATACTGATATAAAAATATACTGATATAAAATATAATTATTAATTATATCATTAAAAATACAAAACTTGCAATATTTATAAATATACAATAGATCACGATAGAAAAACATAGTATGATATCATTGAAATGAAATTGAACTATGAAATATAATTCAAATAAATATATACAAAATATTCAAATACTTAAAATATTTTTAAGAAGTAAATATACAATATTTCATAATAATATATAATATAAAATAACATATTATAATGATACATTATAACCATCTATTATATAATTATAAATGGTTAATTTCTTCAATATAAATTAATTATACAATTAATTTAAAAGATTTATATTTCATAAGTAAATATTGTATACAATAAATTATGATACTAAAAATATAATTATTACATGAAAATATGAGTGATTAGAAAGAATACTACCATTTCATGTTGACTAAATATCTTGCTGCTGATTTGTCATTTACTGACCAATCACCTTCTTGGAAATAAGTGATGGACAGAATGACTCATGCCTTCTGAACCAATCAGCAAGATGCAAGTATCCTCAGCATACTAGTTATGCTTAGCTGTAACTGCTTTAAGACCACTATTTTGTTTTTATTCCTCATTCAAAAGCACATATAATAATAGTATCTTAAAAACGAGTATTATCATTTACTAATATATTTCATATATAATAATAATAATAAAAAAAACATCCATCACAATCCACAAAACCAGTGTTTTTTGTAAAAAACAAAAACGAAAATAAAGAGAATTTACCCTCAGAAAAGCCCTAAAAAAAAAGAAAAAGTCCAGAATGAAGCAAGTTTTGTGCCTAAATAGATAATTGCAGATTGTGAACTGTTAAAGTTGCATTAACCCTTCTCAGTAGACTAGAAACAGTCTGGACCATACTCATTTGCATGCATTTGCATGCATTAATATTGATGAGCAACAGTTTTGCTGTGGGAACCTGAATGTACTACTGAGGGAGGGTGAGCTGCAACTTTACGGTGGAAATAGATTATTATTATTGAATTACTTTACCCCACACACGTTCAAAATGGCGCATGCTCTAGTTTTGAAGACAGCATATAAGAGAGAGAGAGAGAGAGAGAGAGAGGCACACACAAGTTACTGATCATATCAGAATGAGGAGACACATCGGATGATTATGATCTGGTAAGATGAATGGAGATTGCAACCAATTTCATGAGGAATTTGATGATTGATTATGGAAATGAGAAAGATTAGGTCTCTATTGGATCCAAAAAAAAAAAAAAAAAAAAAAGATAATGCGCCGGTGAGTTACAATCAAAAACATTTTACCACATCATGCAACAAATACAGTATTATACTGGGAAAACTGATTGTTGACATGGACATAGTGGCTGTGGAAAGGGAATGTTTGGATAAAACCAGGAAAAACAAACTCTTCTGATGTATTTTATATAATGATTAAGGATGGACGGGACATTTTAAATGGGACGTACCTGATCCTGGTAAGGGAGTGGGTGAGGACGGGCAGGTTGGAGGTGAACTCGCCCCAGAACCTGCTAGAAGACAAAAAATATGATTTTTTTTTTTTACTGTGTTCTTTTAGTGTATTTATACATTGAAAGCTGCATCTTGAATCAGGTCACAATAAAATTCAATAGAAGGGTCCTGGTAGTGAAAAAACATTTTTGCAATAATGATAAACCTTTGAAAGTTTGCGATGAACACCAAGGTTGTTTGTGGCAGTATTTGTGCCTTTAAAAGTCTTAAGTTCACATCAAAATGCACCTAATTAAAAAATAAAAATAAAAAAGCTTTTAATTTCCAAATTCTGGGTGAACTAGACATTAAAAATATGTCCTTTTCACATTTTTCAAAAACTTTTTGGTATTGGAAGAAAGTTTGTAATGTTGCAATTTATCCGAAGCAGGTTTGTTTGGTTCATGGTTTACAACTCTTTACTTAAACAGTAATTTCATCTCAAGCAGTCCAAAAATTGTAAAGTTGGTTGCTTGACCATTTTTAATTTCCTTTTTTATACTTGATTTTTATCATTTTTTAGTATTGGTGGTTTTCCTTTTTTTTTTTTTTCTTTGAGATTTGCTACATAATTTCTTTTTTATTTTACTATTAAAATGGTTCAACCGCACACACACAAAAAAGGAAAATTAAATATGGTCAAGCAACCTTCATTGGATCATTTGAGAAGGACTGACCCTCAAGATTTTTCCAAAATCCCTATGGAGAAAAATACTCAGGATCCCAAAACACTAAACATGTGACATTAAGTTTTGGCATTAAATTTACCGTTGTTTATTAAAATTATAGTTCACCCAAAAATTCACCCAATAATTTGCTGAAAACTTTCTCATTCTCAGGACATTCAAGATTTAGATGACTGTTTCTTTATCGGAACTGTTTTAAAGAACTGTAGCACTACATCACTTGCTCACCAGTGGATCCTCTGCAGTGAATGGGTGCCGTCAGAATGAGAGTCCAAACAGCTGATCAAAACATCACAATAATCCACACCACTCCAGTCCATCAATTAACATCTTGTGAAGTGAAAAGCTGCGTGTTTCTAAGAAACAAATAGTTTTTGACTTCAAAGCATTGCTTCTGGCCAAAAAGAGTCCATAATCATAATAACACTTCCTCTAGTGAAGAAATCCATCTCCTGTTGTCCTCTCACATCAAAATCCACCAAAATATATGTTTAGAGCAGTTTTGGACTGTTTTCACAGGTAAACGGTGCTTGATCTGTGCAGATTTCTCTCCTGATTCAGATGAGAAGACCTTTTTTTTTTTTTTTTAACTGTAGAAAGCAATATTACGGATAGAGGACTCGTATTTTAGCCGGAAGCATCAGTTTGAAGTAAAAAATTCTGAATTATGGATTTGTTTCTTACAAACATACAGTTTTTCACTTCACAAGTTGTTAATTGATGGACTGGAGTGGTGTGGATTATTGTGATGTTTTTATTAGCTGTTTGGACTCATTCTGACGGCACCCATTCACTGCAGCAGTGTTAATTATGACAGCAAATTTTGATTTAGTATTAGTCATAGTCTTTTGACTAAAATGCCATTTAGTTTTAGTCATATTTTAGTCATCTGAATTGTTTGTAGTTTTAGTCTAGTTTTAGTTGACTAAATATCTTAAGATTTTAGTCGACTAAATCTACAGTAAATTTAGTCGGCTAAAATCTAATGGGTTTAGTTACAGTGTAATGCATTTATTAAGCATTTCCAAACTCATTATATAGGTTTGATATTAAGGTTTTATCATGATAGACACCGATTTAACTGCGGTGACACACAACATGCCTTTAGGTTAAAATCAAATAAAACCACTTCTCATAAAGAACAAGAACATGGTCTTCTTTTCAATTAAACACCAAATGGTTATGCAGGCTAATTATGCATTCTTTATAACAACTTGTTTGCCATATTCTTCATTTTTTCAAGCAGACATATTTATTTCTATAAATAAATTTAGATTAATTCAGACTGATTCAGTCAAGAGCAGTAAGTGATTTTCTGTCTTTCTTTTGTTGCTTGATTAACATCAATGACTCGGACAAGAGTGACTAAATTAGGCAGCTGTCCCTTTAAAACCGAATGCACAGATGTAATGGATGCAATGTACTGATAGACGTTCTCCCTACTGTTTACGTTCACTTAAGATGTAATGGACTGTGTTTACGTGAATACTCGTCAAAACTGACAATTCAACATCATTTTGTGTGTATTTCTCCGTTCATGCGACGCGAAAGAGTACTCATGTGCTGTGTGAGATGCGCTTTCTGTGCGTGTATGCGCTCAGAAAACTGGACAGAACTGAGTTCTCTCGTGTCGTCAAATTTATCCATATGTCTGCTCTTCTCTTACTCCCACATACTGACATTTTTGACGTTTTGTGAGACGTGCAGCAAGTGTATGTTAGCTTATGTCCCGCCGGTTCATATGTACGCATCTAACCTCCGAACTACGCAGCAGATTCCTTCTGAATGAATCTCTTCCCAAATCGTCCCTTCCTAACATTTTCATCTTGTTTTTATCCGTTAACAAAAATGTCAATAGATTTTCGTCATTCAAAATTAGTTTTAATTCGTTATCGTCTCGTTTTCAGTGAAATTAATGTCGTTGACGAAAATTATTCGTCAACGAAATTAACACTGCACTGCAGAGGATTTATCAGTGATGTAATGCTACATTTCTCCAAATCTGATGAAGAAACATACTCATCTACATCTTGGATGGCCTGAGGGTGAGGTATTTCCTTTTAATAAAGGAAAGTTTAATAATAAATGAAACCTACCAGAGTTGTTATTGTATTTGACAGAAAGATCCTCCTCATTTTCATACGTTGACTGTCTCGATTTCTGAAACCAAAACAGGCGTGTTGATTTTAACAAGCATTATGTTTAGCATAAAACAGTGTGATTGTTCAGTGTGAATCATAATTATGGGAAAGCGCTCAAACTCATTTACCTTTCTGGCCAAGATCTTCCTTTTCCGCTTCTCTTCCTCGGAGCCGTGGTGCGACTGCGCTCGCGTCAGCCTCTTGTGCTGGTGAATCTGAAAACACACAGGTTTCGTTTATGTAAACCTAAATCTACAGGATTTTAAAAAAAAAGTCTGATGGAAATTCCTGTTGTAAAGTATTACATTTTATTCAGCTTATATCATCAAGTCAACTTTTCTAGACTGAAATGATGGAATTTGTGTTTGCGACACTGTTGTGTAATGTTTCGTAAGCAAGCCAAGCTAAACGTTTGTTGCACAAGAAACCAAAAGTGAATAAAGCAATGCTAACCGTCCTCTGTTCCTCAACTAGGCGCTTCTCCAAGCATTCCTTGGACGATTTCAGAGCCTCCTTTAATTTGGAGCTGATCTGGAGTTTGGAAAGATGGAAGATTTAACCAAGTATTTAGTAAAACAAAAACAAAAACTGGTTAGGTTAGTTTTTTACTTCAGTGTGTTTACCTTAAACTGGGGTTTCTCAGAGTTAAACAGCAGCACGTCATTGAATAACCTGTTAGAACGAGAGTTAAACTCAGCAGTGGTTCGTGTTTCAGTTTTAAACAATGTCAACATTTACAATTACCACTGTAAAGAAGAAAACCACATGCTTTGGGTTCACAATAACGTGACTTAGTCATAAAATGAAGACTTTGTGCTCTGTACATATCCTTAGGATGAATCTCACAAAATTGGTCAAGAACAACTTCAGGGTCATATTTCACCCCAAAAACCAACAGAAAAAAATATTACATTGTATTTTGGTCTGCGCCAACATACAGCGTCGTTGCGCTATGGGTGTCCTGAGTTCAAATCCCGCCTCGAGGACCTTTCCCAATCCCGCCCCCCTCCGCCAAAAATAATTATAAAAAAAAAAAAAATTATTTTGAAAATGAGGCCTTTTTTTGCACCACATCAATCTGGCAGAATTTTCAGGATATTATACAATAAATGAATTAACTCATGACAATTATACCAATAATTTTATTTTTAAAATGATTTTAATTCTATAAAAAAATGTAAAAAAAAAAAAAAATGTAATATGTAAATAAAAATTTAATAAATATATTTAAAAATATCCCCAAATAAAATACTATATGAAATATATGAAGAAAATTATATAAAATTAGGGCTGAAAAACGATTAATCGCGATTAATCACATTCAAAATAAGCTTATTTTGAATGCGATTAATTGTTTTGCAGCTCTAAGTAAAGAAAATAAATAAAAATACTTCAGGCCCCGAATGAATAAGATATTAAATTTAGCATATTTGCAAATAATGCAATTTGACATTATTTTCATGATATTAAGCAATAAACAAATTAACTCATGACACTTGATGACACTCCAATAATTTTTGTTTCTAAAAAAAAAAAGTAAATTATATTTAAAAAAAAAAAAAAAAAAAAAAAAAAAATAGTAATAAAAATTTAATAATAAAACAGCAAAATTAAACAAAAAAGACAAAATAAAATATATGTAATTGCAAAATTAGTCCCAAAAGGAATAAGATATTTTTGTGAGATTCCCTCCTGAGCACAAGCAGGCCTGAATATCATAACTCACGGTGTTTGTAGGAGTTGGGAAACGGTTGGCATTCCTGTTTTGCAAGCTTCCGTGGACAGGATGGACTGAAGCACAGAGACTGTGGGAAAACAGAAAACAAGTGGTTACGTATTACATAAAACCATTAACTACAAACGTATGATCCACAACACTACAACACAGTTTGAGATTACTGCTGTATGGATTCAACTATCGTATAAAACTGAACAACAGCCAATGTTCTGTAGCTTAAACTGGAAATTCAGCTTACTAAATGAACTTCAACTATTTAGCCTATTACAATACGACATTCATGCTAATAAAAGCCTGTAAACGCCGACACATGCTCCTAGATGAAATATTTTGACTAATTTGATTATGCTTCCAGTTTACAATAAGAGACTACTACTCTCAGATTTAACTTAAGCATGTTTAAATGCATTTGTTGGACACTTTAGTCTAAAGTGAACAGAAGATCATACTGACCTACGGATGAGAACGGAGCCGGAGGATACTGATCCACAGGCACAGCGTCAGGCGGGCGGCCGTACGTCATTTCATACAGCAAATGTCCAAATGAGTAGACGTCTATGCTTTCTGTTGTCTGATAAAATAAAAAACATCAAGTTTTTAAAATCACATATCTTAATTACTAATATTTCAATTATTTACTACAAAAAAATTAAATAAATAAGGTTATCTTACATTAATTTTCCTGAACTGTGTTACATAGGGTCGGTAATATGACGGCAGTCCCAGTAAAGAATTCTCTATATCCAACAATTTACACGTGTTCTCCTCGATCAGGACGTTAGACGCATGAAGATGCCCATACGGAAAACCCTTGTCATGGAGAAATTTTAGTGCCTGGAATAAAACAGAAAATTGCATATTTACACAATTATAGGAAATTACATATTTACATTTCCAGAAAGAAGTATAGCAGCATAAGAGCAGTTTAAAGTTTGAGGTGAAATAAGAGTTAGTAAGCTAAATGTATTTTTTGGTGTGTTTTTTTTAAACATTTTTTGAAAGCAATTTATTTGATCAAAAATAGTTATATTGTGAAATATTATAATTTTTTTGTAAACACCTTTTTTTGTATTATCATATATTTTAAAATGCAATTTATTACTGTGATGCAAAGCTGAATTTTCAGCATTATTACTCCAGTCTTCAGTATCACAGGATCCTTCAGAAATCATTCTAATATGCGGATTTGCTTCATATTTTTGTGCAAACCATGATGCAGGCACATTTTTTCAAAATTTTTGCTGAATAGAAAGGTCAAAAGAACAGCATTTATTTGAAACAGAATTATTTTGTAACATTATAAAATATGTCATTTATGAATAATTTAATGCGTTCTTCAAGTATTATTTTTTTCTCAAAAACTATAAAAATCTGACTGACCCCAAACTTTTGAACAAAGCATATGTGGATGAATAAAGAGATGCAAAACAGAAAAGATCAATTATAATTCTGTATGCAAATAGAGGCAAGAAATATCAATTCAATATGCAAATATTACAACGACATCACTGTTATTAGTGTAGATAATGAATGCAAAAAACTGACAGCAGTGTAAGTCACTTTAACCTTTCTTTAAAAATGTCTCAAGTGTAAAACCTAATTAAGCTGTTCAGGCTGAAAGTTGAATATCTACGGACATAGAGGTTTAAAACAAACCTTAAACAGGATGTTTGAGAAATATCTACAGCGCTGCCTTAGCACAGGAAAAAAAGTCTACAAATTCCTGTAAACTGGTTATTATGAACATGAACTGTTATCCAAACCTCCAGAATCTGTCTTCCGTAGGTTCGGATCTGCTGCTGCTCCAAACCCTGGATCTTTTTGGGATTGCAGTACTTCTTCAGAAAGGGCTCTTTGGGCTTCACCTGAAGAATCCACAAAATTCAAGACAGAATTACAAGAAATACAAGTATGTTGCAATTTATAATATTTGATCAGTCAAGTTAAAGAAAGCAAACCTTGCAGATGTGATCCCTAAGTGTTCCTTTCTCGCTGAAAACTCGAATGACTAGAGCAGACGATTCACTGGTTGTAGCGAAACTGACGGGAGAGATGTTTGAATGCTATGGAAAAATACAAGAACAGCTGCAGTCAGACACATACAAACACTCGCAGTGTTTTTGTCCATGCAAAAGATACTTTAAGGACAAGGACATGGAGTTATGAGGGTATTGCTATGCGGTTGAATTCAGAATTCAGATTTCTGGCATGTTTTCCCATGAGCCTCATGGTCAGAAATGACTGTGTCATGCTTTCCTGATTAACGTGCATCTCGGTTGGATTGCTTTAATCTGCTCATCTGGAATGCAGACGTCAGACGAACTCCTCCATCTGACTGATCATTTGTCTTCAAGTAACCCTTTTCTACGGCATTACATGGAATATTATCTAAAACTAAAGCCATTAAAAATAATACTACTCGAAATAAAGCTGAAATAAAATAATACAGAAATTTTTGATGAAAAACTATGCCTCAGCACCAAACTGAATTAAGTTTAAGTCACAAAAAAAAAAAAAAAAAAAAAAACTTTAAAATTTAAAAATAATTATACATTATGGATAAATTTATGCTTTCATATTTAACAATAACAATGCATTTTTCCGTAAAAGTATAATTATTAGTTATTTAAACATACCTATTTGACACGTTACATTATATTTAGTGCTGGGCAACGATTAATCGCGATTAATCGCATCCAAAATAAAAGTTTTTGTTTATATAATATATCTGTGTGTATTGTGTATATTTATTATGTGTATATAAAAGACACACACATACAGTATATATATTTTGAAAAGATTTGCATGTATATATTTATTAATATAATTTATATTTTAATAATTTATAAGAATTTTAATACTATTACAAGTATGAAAAACACTGCAAACTTTTATATTTAATGTCTTAATCCTAAATATCGATAAAAACTACACTGTGTATTTGTATTAAATTAAGAACCAAAATATAAAAATAAAATCAAAATTTTAAAATATTTAAAAAACTACACTGTATTTTTGTATTAAAATGAAAACCATAAATATAAACATAAAAGACAATTCAAAAATATTAATAAAAACTACGCTTTATATTTGTAAACTAAAATATTTTAAAAATATCAACTTCAGGTTCTAATTTAAAGTAAGGTTAGTGGAGTACACTTTAAAAGAAAATACTAGTTCAGTCTTTCTACTTCTACTTATTTGCTGTTTCATTGTAGTTAATTGATACATTTCTATCAATTTCTGAGAGAAAATTGTTTCTACACCAAATTTGTCAGTGTATAATAGTGTATAAATAACAGGGTGGATTATGTTCGAGTGTCTACACATGATTTCCACTGCGAGTTACTGGAGTCTTTTGTAGAGCTGTGTTTCTCTCAGTGATCTGTTTAATCTCGCTGTACGGTTGCTGACGTTGAGGAAGCAGGAAAAACAAGAGCACATGACAGCGTTTGCGCACAAAACATCCAAACATTCGGGTCTGTACACAAAGACAGGCTCTTTTAGTTCATTCCCGACAGCTCGTCGGCTCTACTTAACAGCTTTACACAGTAAAATTTAAATTATATACTCTTATTCGTTTTGCATTACAATAACAGCAAGGAAACAGTGTGTAATTGTCATGAAAATAATGTCTATTGTCAAATGATTACTACAATATCATTACACTACACTAATATATATATTTTTGGCATTTTTATAGCCTTTACCATGACATGACAGATCAGAACTGACAGGAAGTGAAGTGGGAGCGAGATGGGGGCGGGATCAGGAAAGGTCTTCGAGTTGGGCTTCGAACTCGTGATGCCCGAAGCGCAACAGCGCTGTACACTACAATAATATTTTTACTATTTTATTTATGTTAAATTGAACTGCAATCTAAATGGTTTTACATTTGTTTTAGGCCCTAAAAACCAGCCAAAACTTCCTAGCAACACCATATAACCTCTCAAAAAATTTTTTGCAACCATATAACAACGCTCTAGTAACCATCAACTTTTTAAGACTTACAGACAGAGTTGGAAGCAGCTTCATTGCAGACTGGAGATCTTTGTCGGACAGGAACTTATCTGGACCCAAATCCACCTATAATTGGTAAAGAAATGCATTATGGTCGGTACAAGGGTCACACAAAGCTAATTATAGAAGAAAATTAAACACAAATATGTCAGGAGAGATTAGTAGGTTAGTAAAGTTCTTTGTGCAGCCAAACAAAGTGGCGTTGAATGCGATCAACAGGAACAACTTCATCAGGGTTATACAATAATGGGAATTAAACACGCTGAGGGTCAAAGTACTTGATTAACAGAGCAGGAGCATCCAGGAAAAGGTTTGGTCTGTGTTTGTATGGGTCAAAATAAAACTTACCCAACTTAATACTTGTTTGTCTTTGGGTTGATCTTTGTCTTTGACTAGGAAGTACCTCTTTCGCAATCGCCAGCCTATGATAAGACAGATATTAGATGATTGGAGAAATTTCATGTAAGAATGTCACATTTTAAAACAATATTAGAAAATGAAAACATTATAATAATAAAATATAACAATTTTTGCATTGAGAAATTCATTTAATCAAATTAAGCATATTTTCTGCTTTAAATTTTCATTACCGTAATGCGTAAAATCCTATTCTTTTTACTATAATACTGTAATAAACGTTTATTTTTTTACATTTTAAAAACTATACTTTACAAACTTACATTTTAAATGAAATAATTTTGAAATAATATAGTATATTTTGCATTACAGTAATGACGATTAAGGTAATGACAGATTGCAAGAAATTACCTTAATTTTTCTTAAAATAATAACACTATAATGGAAAAAGTCTTACATATAGCCTTTACTTTCTTTAAATTAAATATAATATTCTATTTTTCCTTTAGATTTTGAGGTAAAATTACGAAATTTTAACACGTCAAGGTAAATGTTCCATTTTTATTAACGAGTCTTCCGCTAATAAAAACAAAAGAGCAAGTTTCTTCTCAAATGTGTCTCGGCTGTGAAACTCAGGCTGTTTTTAGGGGATAAAAAATTTCCCATGAACCTCTGAAATCCATCAATGTGTCAGGAATACTAAATGTGTCAAAGTAAACCAATGCCTGGTGCTATATTATAAACTGAGTCATTGGGAGAAACAAATCAATAAAAGTTAAATCATTAACTTTTATAGTTGTGATGGAGCTCAAGGCTGACAGCATAATCATTCATGGTCAATGTAAAAACCAGTTCTGTCCCATATAAATAAATGAAAATAAATAACAAAATATGCTATAAAATATATAATATAATATGAAATGAAATTGGACGGAAGTAACTAAATTGCTTTACTCACCAATGTCTTTTAACGGCTCAATAACCTCCCATTTTGGATCGGATCTGAAGAACATGGACACCTGCTGTAAGGCTATTTCTGAAAAAAGAAGGAAGGGGAGGATTTGACTAATAATTGCAAACAAATGCAAAAACACATTTTTTTAGTGTTAAAATATGCCCTGGTTGCATTACCTGTGTAGTTTACTGAGTAATTGTTAGTGTCGAGAAACTTTTTGACCAGCTCACAGCTGGAGAGGATGTGGTGACGTGTGATGTAGTTCAGATAGGCCTGGAGACCCTTCTGACGCTCGGCTATAAACTCTCGGTCCATGTTTCCTAACAGCTTCTTAGGAGGAAGTGGCAGGTTGAGGCCGGAGATCTGTGAAGACAGAGAGACTGACTCATAGTTACTCTTTCACTGATGGGAAGGCTAATGTTAAAAGCTTTCTGAGGACTGTGAGTTTTTGAGGACTCAGCAAGAGTGAATCATTGTCACTGAGATGTCAGAGGAATGCTTTTCAATTTATTTTGAAACAGTAGCTGTCAAATGCTTATATGGGAAGAACGGATGTTTTTCCAGCACAGACTTGTTCTAATGGTCCACTTACCAGTAAACTATTATTCAGCATGTCAAAATCGCTGTATCTGCGGATGACCTGTGAAAATCAGAACCAAAATAAATCATTCTGACAATAACAAACATGAGAGAGAGAGAGACAGACAGACAGACAGACAGACAGACAGACAGATAGATCAATCTAGATGACATAGACAGATAGACAGACGGATATACAGGTGACAGACAGTTGGACAGACAGACAGACAGACAGACAGACAGATAGACAGATAGATAGATAGATAGATAGATAGATAGATAGATAGATAGATAGATAGATAGATAGATAGATAGATAGATAGATAGATGACGGGCAGGGGGATAGTCCGATGGACAGATACACAGATCGACAGTAGATGGATAGATAGACAGACAGATAGACAGCTAGATAGATAGATGGACAGATAGACAGCTAGATGGATAGATAGACAGACAGACAGACAGACAGATAGACAGCTAGCTGGATAGATGGACAGACAGCTAGATGGATAGATGGACAGACAGCTAGATGGATAGATGGACAGACAGCTAGATGGATAGATGGACAGACAGCTAGATGGATAGATGGACAGACAGCTAGATGGATAGATGGACAGACAGCTAGATGGATAGATGGACAGACAGCTAGATGGATAGATGGACAGACAGCTAGATGGATAGATGGACAGACAGCTAGATGGATAGATGGACAGACAGCTAGATGGATAGATGGACAGACATCTAGATGGATAGATGGACAGACAGCTAGATGGATAGATGGACAGACAGCTAGATGGATAGATGGACAGACAGCTAGATGGATAGATGGACAGACAGCTAGATGGATAGATGGACAGACAGCTAGATGGATAGATGGACAGACAGCTAGATGGATAGATGGACAGACAGCTAGATGGATAGATGGACAGACATCTAGATGGATAGATGGACAGACAGCTAGATGGATAGATGGACAGACAGCTAGATGGATAGATGGACAGACAGCTAGATGGATAGATGGACAGACAGCTAGATGGATAGATGGACAGACAGCTAGATGGATAGATGGACAGACAGCTAGATGGATAGATGGACAGACAGCTAGATGGATAGATGGACAGCTCTAACTCACCGTCCAGCTGTTGTCTGTGGAAACGCCCCTCTGTACACGAATGATGTACTCCTGTTAACAGAGACAAACAATGAGGACCGAATCCACAGCAGCAAATATACATTAACTAGTAATAAAATAAAGACCCTGCTGAAAAAAACAACAACAAAAAACAGGTTCAGCAGGTCTTAACCCCTGACTAGTGGAAACCAGCCTAACAAGCCATCTTTATTTTCAAGAGATCAAAGTAATGTTGTCACAGATTTGTGGTTTTTACAGCAGAATTGTGAAGCAAGACCAAAGCAGGAAGTGAAAAGGCCAAATGTAACAGAGTCTCCAAAACCTCACGCTGACCCTGACGCTTACAGCCACGTCTTATCCACATTAATGTTTGACTCTCCTTCAAAACGTCACCTGATAGTTTCCATTAGACTGAAACAAGTTTCCATCCGCAACACTATTTCAGACCACATCCGTTACTGTGGTTGATTATTTTCACACTCCTCACGTCTTAAGACACATCAACATTGTGACTTTCAGCTTTCAAAGTAACATTAAATATATATAATCAATCATGTAACTGATGATTACGGTCTAGTTGTTCATCTTCCCGGAATCTACTCTACTCTCCAATAAAAAAACAAAACATCTAACAGCCTGTAAAGTTTACGCAAGATAGAACTGAAAGCAGTTTACTAGATTGCACTTTCATATGAATGACTACAAGAACCGAATAAATGAATAAATGTGAAAGGAAACACCAGTTTCTCTTGTGGCTTTGGTTTCACAGCAAGAGGAAATGTCTTTCTGCACAAATGCAAATGATAAATTTTCAATTCCGCCTTTAAATCAACCTGAACAGATCCAGTCTACATGAGATCTACAGTATAACAGATCTTTTTTGAAAACAGCCTACTTGTATGTTGTTTAATCTCATTAAATTAATAAACTGATAGATACAACCGACATCAACAAAGTAGCTAATATTTACATATCACTTTCTTTTAAAGTCGATTATGTTGATTATATCATAAATTAAAATAAAATGTCTCGTTAAAGAATTTCAAACGCCACTATTGCTTCATCGCTTGATTCAAATTTGATATTTGTTTGTGTAATGTTTAAAATAAAATGTTATTTGCTGATATTTCTTAATCATTTAAAAGGATGTTTTTATATTTACAAAATGTACGTTACACGAATTGTTCCAGTATTGACTACTGAAAATAACATTAAACAATCTCATTTTATACTGAAAATAAATGCGAATATTAATCGACAAATAATCGAGAAACAACCAGGTTAATAATAAAATAAAATAAAAAACGACATGCAACCTAAAGTTTTACGTTAAACCCTTTTCAATCTTTTTTTACTAACATTTAAATGCGTATTTGTAAACAATATCAAAGGTTTAATGGATGCGGATCGGTGTAATCCACAGCGTCCGCGTCTCCGCGCGAACATAAACAGCGATCCGCTCGGCTCCGGTTGTGCCGTTTAACGTTACCGTGTGTGACTGTAAACTCTGGCTGGCCTCGATCACGGCGATCAGCGGCACGGTGTCGTCCAGCGGCGGCTTCCTGCCGGACAACGGCTGCGGCTGCTGCTCCATGAACGCCATCCCGGACCAAAACAACACCAAACAGCCCCGGTTCGACAGGGTTCGGTAACCGAGAGCCCGCCTCGGTCGGTAAAGGGATGTGGCGGTTCACTGCGCGTCTCTGCTTGTGACAACGTGGGAGAAACGAATCAGAAACTGCCAGTGAAATCTGACGTAGATGTTTCACCGGAGAGCAGCTCGTCCACTCCGTAGTGCGCACTATCGAGTGAAAGTGAACGACACCGCATTTTTAGACTGATATAAACATATACGTAAAATTATTTATATTTGTATATAGTGCTTGTGATGTGTCCTCCTTGCAATAAAAATGAGAGAAAAAAAGACTGGCGCCATGTTTTAGTAAATATACCCTCAAACAGGAAACCTCATAGGGCTCACGGCTAAATTCAGTCATATCATTTCTTGTGGGGCTCGGAATAAAATGAAACTTTACAAAGTACCAAACAAACCATTTTCAACTTTATTTATGCGACTGTTGTTATGAATTTTCATTTGGAGTTTGTAACACAAGCGTTGCATCTTTACGAAGCTGCTAGCAGAGAAGCTAAATGTTGTCAAGGGGACACCATGTGACCAGTAACATGTGATTCAATGTAAACAGCACTCGGTGAGTTCTCGTTTCTGTGTTTATAGTACGATTACTTTCATATAACGTTCAAATATTAGAATATAGTTTTCAGAAATAGATATCGTCATTTGCACATAATGTACAAACATAAAGCAGAGGCAAATATTTAAACAAAGTCTGAGAAAAATGTATGTATGCATGTACTAATATGGCATTAATATATACATGTAGGTATCATGTATGTATAAGTTTTTCCACTAACCCAAAGAGAAAGAATGAGAAAAGTTAAAGGACTGATAACTAGGACAAAGGTTATTTGAATTTATACTGGGGAAAAGTTCAACTGATTTTGTTTGAAAGTTGACATTAGCTGGTTCATTTCATGTAATTTTTCTACTATTATGTTAACCTTGTGATTTTTAAATGACGATTTTAAATAACTATTTGAAAGTATTTGAAAATGATCTCCTTTTTGAGGTTAGACACAGACAATTATTGCCCACACCAAACAACGAAGTCAAAAAGCTGTTTATTTTCTCACACCATTTTTATTCAGCTTCTCAGAGAACAAAAAACAAGGAATATTTAAGCTCTAAATGAGCGTTACATTTCAGAAGAACAAAAATAAGCATTTAATTCCTGGAAGCACATAAAAGACTGAACGGCAGCATTCACTGAAATTCCTCATGATTGTTGTGCGTCTTGCGGCATCATGACCATGACCTCTCCCTCCATGACCACTTTGTCTTTGACAGCGCAGGACACAGAAATAAAAGCAAAGGACATTTTGATCTTTTTGACCTCCGCTTCTGCCACAACCTCCTCTCCGATGTAGAGGGGTGCCGGAAAGCGTATTTCCTGGTAGAGAAACACGCAGCCTTTGCCAGGCAACTTGGTCCCCAGAATTGCTGAGATCAGACCATTAATCAGCACTCCGTGAACAATGGGGGTCTCGAAAGAGGTTGTTTTGGCATATTCGGGGTCGAGGTGGAGAGGATTTGTGTCCCCCGTCAGCTCAGCAAAAAGTGCGACGTCTCTGGCACTGAATGTTTTGTTTAGCGAGGCCCGTTCACCCACGTAAAGCGACCTGTGCCCTACTGTGAGGGATGTGGGAACCGTCAATGCTGAGTTGACAAAATGGTATACATTTCTGCTGAAAATACTTCTTCTGAGAAAAAATGTCATTTTTTCCAAGGTATTTTTTGTAGGCCCACCTCACAATGTCAGCTGGTCTCCAAACTGCAGCTCACGGCTATTCCCGGACAATGCTAGCAAAAACGGCGAGACCTGCAATGATAAATAAAAAATTAGAGTTGCATTTAACACTTATTTCTGTGACATGGATTAGAAGTTCAGTGGGGTTCAGTATCTAAAATGAGATAAACCGCCACCACAGTAACCGTCCATCAGTAATCTGACGCAAATTACAAAGTACACACACTTTGGCTGACAGAATGCCAATGGTCACGTTAAAATTGTGTCTAGTCATTCCTGGCAGATTTACAACTGAGCCACAAGCTTTTTACTGACATCTAGAGCCAACAGACTGCAAACTCAGGACAAAGTAATGTAGAATCAGCTTCAACATTGGGGAAAACGTACCTGCGTGACTCTGAATGCACACGCCTCATTCTGATATGATCCCAGTAAAGTTAACGCACTCCACAATTTCACCAGCCCGCTGAGATAAAGAAACAACAGAATATTAAGACTGAACATAATTAGACTGACAAAATGGGTTGGACAAATCCATAAGTGGATTTTTTTTTGGACAAATCCCCAAAAAAACTGTCTGCTATGCAATTTCAAACACTAAATTTTGCATTTAAAAAGGTCCTAAACTTGAGCCCTGAGGGACACCCCAAGTTTCTCCATGTTTATAAACAGCTCTGTACCTCAAGTAAACCTAGGGCTGGGCGATATGAGAAAAAATTCACATCTCGGTATTTTTTGGCTCATTTGCAGTATACGGTATATCTCGGTATTTTGTATTTGGATTAAACAAATAAGTGAATGTAAGTATGTAGGCATATATTATGTGCAAAAAAAGGTTAAAAAACACATTACATTCTAACACTGTAACATTGCAATCTAAAAGCAAAAATAATCCTTTTAAAGCATAAGTTAAATTTACTAAATGAAAATAAAAAAATTAGAGTTATTGCGCTCGTATTTCATTGCGCTCTGTCTGTTTGGCGCGTGGCGGCGCTCGTTCTAAATGAAGTATGTGAAGTTTAGCAGAGAATCGCAAAGCAAAAGCTCATGCACTTCTGACTGCAAAATGGAAATATTTCCACGGATTTCTAACATTTACAGATGGAGAATATACCTGTGAAATGTAAGTTATGCATTAAGGAAAACAGCACATCTCAAACACATTAAACAGCGCGAGCATTTCTGTCATCCTGCATCTGCAGGCGAGCCGCTTTAAACTGAAAATATAAACTATAGGCTACTATATCTTGAGTTTTTTTAAAGCCCTTCATATAAAGCTTGTCACATGTTTAGAACTAATTGTATTATGCACTTTCTCTGCAGCAGTTCAGTCTGTGTCCTCCCTAGATATTTTTTCAGATGCGCTCATATCAAACTACTGTCGATATTAACGGTATTGCTTCATACCGTATCGCTTATAAAGAATATATTGATATATCGTACAAACTCGATATACCGCCCAGCCCTAAGTAAACCATTTTTAAACACTTTGGCCTAAATGTACAATATTTGTTTTATGAGCATGTCTTACCTGTTGTACACTCTCAGTATCCCGGTCAGTTCGTTCTGATCAAACTTAAGCAAATCAAATGGAAAAGAAGCTCCAACCTGCCATACAGAAAAAAATCATTATACACAGTCAGGAATCAGGATAAAGTCAAAACAAATGACTTACTACAGCTCATATTATATACAACACAGAAAATGGTTTATGGACTGTAAATTAATTTTTTTTCTTTATTTTATTAGTTTTCTTATATTTTATTAGCTTTCTAGTAATTTATATTTTTATTATATAAAAGATTTGATCATTAAAATATTTCATTCAAAATTAAAACAATTTATTGATTAGCCTAAAGAATTTAAGTCATTTATTAATTATTATTACATATAATTATTTTACATTTTGGCATCATTTATGATTAAATGAGCAATTCTCAATGTAGTATGCTTATCCAAAATCTATTTTTGTGCCCTCTACAAAAAAATAATGAATTGTAGCAAACCAAATCGACATGAATTCTAATATCTCAAATTTCAAGATGCATTGCATTATTTTGTAAAGAATCATAACTGCATTGTTAAACTCTTAAATTTAGAGACATACTATGTGCTCACCTCTCCGTACAGGTCTTTAAGTCCACAGACGATCAATTGTTTGAACTGTGCATCAGTAATATATTTGTTTCCATTTTCCAAAACTCTAAAAATAAAGAATGCCAAAGAAAAAAATTAAGTGGTTTGACCATTTTATGTTCACCATATAAATATTGGATTAAAAATGACCAGATCAAAACTGACCTGTCTCATGACACTTACAGAGATATCTTCATATAATGGTAAACTGAAGCATTTTTATACACATATCGCTCAAATTTTGAAGGTTCCTCCATAACTTGCAGTTTGACACTGAAATATTTTCAGAAGGTCTGCGAGTATGCTTAAATAAAGAAAGATAAAACTCAAAATTAATTCAGATCAATTATCAGTGCTGATTACTACAAGAATATGTCAATGCATACAAAAGCTGACTTCCATATTCAGTAAGAATATAACTTAGTAACCATTCAGTAACAAGATATACGACAAGCAACAATAATCAGAGTAATTCACACATTTATGGAAGCATCATGTCTTCCAGCTCACGTGCAAGTTCTGGTATTAGCTTCTAACTCTAAAAACACTTATACTAGTTAAAGAGTCTCTATCCGCTATGTAAAACAATATTCTGCGTTTAAATATTAAATTAAACAATCAACTGTTAAGTGGTCAGAAAACAGATAAACTTACAGAATTATACAGGTCGTGTTTGTCCTTTATTCACAGCATGCGCAGCGCCATGAGCCCTCTCGTTCTGTCAAATCTCGCGAGAACACTTCGATAAAAGTCAACAAATGAATAAAACAACAGCAACAACAGGGAAATTGTTCATAACGTGATGACGGTTTTTTTTAGACAGATTCAGCGAAAGCTAACATATTTATTGATAACTTTTTGTTAAAATACTTCGTTTTTTTAGTTAATGGTATTTTTTATTTTCCAGTTCATTTTAATTCTTTGTATATTCTGTTTTGTCGTTGTTGTTGTTTTAAACTATTATTATTATTATTATTATTATTTTATAGCATAAATCCTACAGTGAACTGAACTTAATCTGAGAATGTCTTCCGCATCTGTTTTATGAAGTTGTGCAATTCTCTGTAGACTTTCCTGACTGAGAACTTCCTGATAAACTTCGTTTCACTTTTCATTTCTGTAAAACTCTCTGAATTTGAGACGAGCACGGATGTTTTGATCACCACTGTATCCTTGAAAATACGAATACGAACACGAAGAGTGTTTTAAATACTGTTGTCCTATGGTTGGTAAGTTTATTTCCACATGTTTTTTCACTGTCTCTGCTGTTCAGCTGAACGAGCGCGTTACATGTTTATTTAGCTGGTTAACGTTGGTTGGTTACATAAAGGCTAAAAATACGTAGTACACTTTTATGTATGTATATTGAGTATTTCTATTATGATTTTATTAAAACTTACATGAACAAAAAGTACCTTGGTGATGAAGGCATCTATTTTAAACATTTCTGAGTGTAGTACCATGGTATTCTGGAATTACCATTCTGTACCATTGCGTACATAAAAAATACCATGGTACGACCACAGTACTTTTTTAGATGGGGATTTAATATCTACAAAAAATGTCATGGTATTGCTTATGTGGTTTGGACATACTTATGTGGTTTGGACATACTTATGTGGTTTGGACAGATGTACTTTAATATTAATAACTATTGCTTTGTTGTTTTTTTGTTTGTATATACTATAATTTACTATAGTTTTGGACATTTACTATAATATAAATTTGATATTTAATATTTATTTTAATAAAATATTTAAATATAGTACTTATTTAAAACAATTTAAAGTATAAACCATGTTTTTAATACGGTAATATATATATATTATGTATAATATAAAACTAATGTTTATATTTGAAATGTATTTTAATGTATAAAATAAATAAATAGTTATATTTATTACATTTTCAATATTTAGTAATTTTTTAGAAACTATATTAACTTTAAAATAATAGTTTTTCCCTCTTTTTAAGGTTTCAAGGTTAAAGTATGGCTTCCCTAGATGCCTCTAAAAATATACAAGAAGGTGAGTGTTAGTAAATGTATTATACAATAAATACATATCATAAGACCCATGTTAACATCACATCTTTGCTGTCTCAGCGGAGGATGCAGCTCAAATGCTGAGTGACGCTATCAACTCCAGAGAGAAAGATGAAGCGACCAAATACCTGAATCAACTTTTGGATCTGAACCTGCCAGTGTGTGTCAAGATAAATCCTGAAGCGTACTCTAAAGACAGCATCAGGTATGCTGTTAGACTGGTTCTTTAGCGGTGAGGAACACTTGTTGCTGGGGATCTGTAACTATATTTGATGTTTTGTTTTGTGTAATGGCAGGTTGAGAGTAGGAGTGGCGGACGCTGCATCAGACGCCCACATCCCAATAACAGTGATGGTACCAGTTTACATGACAATCTCAGAGCTGAAAGAAAAGGTAAAGAGTGTTCGTGATGGACCTGAGAAGAAAATTCTTGTTTGAAACCGAAACCCAAAATTATAGTTTAACTTGGGCCCTCATTCATAATTTGTTTTTCAGATCAATCATGACTATGATTTCCACCCGGCCCTCCAGCGTTGGGTGATCGGGAAGCGTCTCGCCCAGGACAAAGAAACCTTGTATCATTATGGGGTGAGAGACCATGACGATTCGGCCTTCCTCTTCATCCTTTCTGCCCAGAACGCTAATCTGAGCCGTGAACAAGAGAGAAAAGAGAAAGAGGACAGACGGATTGATGGTACCTGGTCTATATTTATGATAAAAAAAAAAAAAACAGCTTGTATATTAAATAGGAATTTACTGAAGCGCGTTTCTTTCTTAATGAAGATATAATCGAGATCATTGATCGCCCACCTAATCGGCCACCAGAGCTCGTCGCCAGAGGAGCCAGTCGCCCTCCTCTACCTCCCAAACCTCAGGTCTGTCTGTCTATCGTTCTGTCAATTATTCTGTAGCTCTATCGTTCAATCTGTTGTTTTATTTGTCTCTATATCTATATACAGTGCTGCTTGAAAGTTTGTGAACCCCTTGCAGAAAATGTGAGTAATTTTAACAAAATGAGAGAGCATACAAAATGCATGTTATTTTTTATTTAGTACTGTCCTGAGTTAGATATTTAAATGTAAACATCTGAACAGTCAACATTTAGTCAACAAGACAAAAACATTGCTTAAATTATTAAAATAACCCTTGGTTCTTAATACTGTGTGTGGTTACCTGGATGATCCACGACTGATTTGTGTTTTGTGATGGTTGTTCTTGAGTCTCTTGTTTGTTCTGGACAGTTAAACTGCCTGCTGTTCTTCAGAAAAATCCTCAGTGTGCTGAAAATTCTTTTGCATATTTGAGCCCTTTCAGAAGTGACTGTATGATTTTGAGATCCATCTTTTCACGCTGAGGACAATTGAGGGACTCAAACACAACTATTAAAAAAGGTTCAAACATTCACTGATGCTCCAGAAGGAAACAGGATGCATTAAGAGCCAGGGGTGAAAACTTTTTGAATTTGAAGATCAAGGTAAATTTTACTTAATTTGCCTTCCTGGAAACATGCAGGTATCTTCTGTTGCTTCCGAAGGGCGGTACTAAATGGAAAAAAATGATATTTCTACAAAATAAGAAAAATGTGGACGACATCATCCTGTTCAGAAGTTTTCACCCCCCGGCTCTTAATGCATCGTGTTTCCTTCTGAAGCATCAGTGAATGTTTGAACCTTTTTTAATAGTTGTGTTTGAGTTCCTCAATTGCCCTCAGTGTGGATCTCAAAATCATACAGTCACGGTTGGAAAGGGTTCAAATATGCAAAAGATGCTGGAAAACTGAAGAATCTGCAGGACACTGAGGATTTTTCTGAAGAACAGCAGGCAGTTTAACTGTTCAGAACAAACAAGGGACTCACGAACAACCATCACAAAACACAAATCAGTCGTGGATCATCCAGGTAACCACACACAGTATTAAGAACCAAGGGTTGTTTTAATAATTTCAGCTATTTTTTTGTCTTGTGGACTAAATGTAAACATATTTTATGTAAAATATCTTACTCAGGACAGTACTAAATAAAAAAATAACATGCATTATGTATGATCTCTCTTATTTTGTCAAAATTACTCACATTTTCTGCAAGGGGTTATCATTCTATCTGTTGCTCTATCTTTCACTTTATCTATTATTCTATCTATCACTCTATTATTCTATTTGTTGTGCTATCATTCATTCATTTCTATCTATCTATCTATCTATCTATCTATCTATCTATCTATCTATCTATCTATCTATCTATCTATCTATCTATCTATCTGTCTGTCTGTCTGTCTGTCTGTCTGTCTGTCTGTCTGTCTGTCTGTCTGTCGTAATTGTAATAATTTTATTTGGTTTTATAGTCAGTTGGTTGGTCATGTCCTGGCTGCACGTTCCTGAATAAACCAACACGTCCGGGATGCGAGATGTGCAGCACAGCGAGACCTGACAACTATTCAGTGCCTGACATATACCAGCCGGACGAGGTAGAAACCAGGAGACTCCAGCAGGAGGAACTCGCCAGCCTGCAGTACGAGCAGGTTAGCTGATGAGACACAACATACTGGACAACTATGAACTGTTAGATTGGACCGTGGGATGAAAACCGCTCAAAAACACCAGGTTTACATCCATGGAACAAACTTTGGAAATACCTAACGTTATGCCTGCATCAACAAAGCTTTACTGTTTAAAAAGATGAATGGAAAGTGAAAATGGGGAACATTTAGAGAGTCTTCATATGGATGTACTTTGCAGCAAAAAAGTTCCTATTTTGTTGTTCACTGAACAAGTGAACAAAAAATGAATGTTTTCATAATTGAAGCAAACCTTAATGAATTTTATGCATGAATAAAAAAAAAATCCAGATGAGGATTGCTTTTTTTTTTTGTTTTGTTTTTTTGGTGGAATGTGGATCTTAAAGGATCCTGTTGAGAATTTTGGTTCCCAATTAGTCATTAGTGATATCTACCGATATGATAAAATGCTATATTAAATTAATAATTAATACATAATTATAGTTATATCATTAATATTAATAGGTATATAATAAATAATTGTAATAAATTACTTTTTAGTAATTATCAGTTACATTTTTATAGTCAGTTACATTTTTATAGTCCTATTAGATATTGTGTAATTTATAAATGATAAACATATATTTTGTATATATCATTTAACTTATAAATTATATACAACTTTTTCCTCTAGGATAAATTTAAATGCTTTGATTTTTAGATGATTCCATTAGCATCTTTTAGAATTGCAGAAGGATTTTTTTTTTTTTCCTCTTTTCATTTATTAATACTGCATAATAAACAGAAATATAATGCATGTGGCCTATCCGTTTATTTATGTAGTCTGTGAAGGATGAACGGGAGAGGAATTTCCGAGAACTCCTGGAAACGGATTCCCGCAGTCTGGTGGAGAACGTGGATGAGCTGGATTGCGCCATCTGCTTTTACACCATCAAGCCAGGAGAGGGCGCCGTGCTGAGAGAGTGCCTGCATAGCTTCTGCAGGTGCTGTGAGACTGTTTATCAGTTACTATAAACAGGAAGTTCCACTAAAACACACTGAAATACAACTTTGTGTATCCTACAGGGAATGTCTGAAGGCAACGGTTCTGAACTGCACAGATGCCGAGGTGTCTTGTCCTTATGGAGACAATGCTTATTCCTGTAACTGCAAACTTCAAGATAGAGAAATCAAATCAGTAAGATCAAAAATGCTGTATTATTTAACCTTGAATTATTGCGGTTACCTGTTGGCTTAATAAAACACACCAAACTTTACTGTTTTCCAATAGCTTCTCTCTCAGGACGAGTACCAGAAGTTTCTAGAACTGAGGCTGAACATCGCAGAGTCCCGCAGTGAGAACAGTTACCACTGTAAGACGCCCGACTGCGCCGGCTGGTGCATCTTCGAAGATGACGTGAACGAATTCACATGTGACATCTGCAACAAGACCAACTGCATCCTCTGCAAGGTGAACACAAAGTTTGTTTGTGTTTAGTTAAAGGGATAGTTCACCCAAAAATGAAAATTCTGTCATTAATTACTCTCCCTCGTGTCGTTCCAAACCCGTAAGACATTCGTTCATCTTCGGAACACAAATTATGATTTTTGATAAAACCCGAGAACTCTCAGACCCTCCCATAGACAGCAAGGATCCAGAAACATAGCAAGGACATCAGTAAAATAGTCCATGTGACATCAGGGGTTCAACCGTACGCATGTGCGTTTAACGCAAGCAGCAGCGCCATGTGTATGCGTTGTTTACATGAAGCGGAAGCAAGTGCATACGTCGAGATTATCTCTCTACAGTGGCAGCGTGCCACAGCATAAGGGATGAGGAGGAGAAAAATTGTCGTTATTTTTGCTTTCTTTGCGCACAAAAAGTATACTTGTAGCTTCGTAAAATGGACTATTTTAACGATGTCCTTTCTACTTCTACGGATCTTGAACGTGGTAGTAACATTGCTGTCTATGGGAGGGTCTGAGAGCTCTCGGATTTAATCAAAAATATCTTAATTTGTGTTCCGAAGATGAACGAAGGTCTTACGGGTTTGGAACGACATGAGGGTGAGCAAATAATGACAGAATCTTCGTTTTTGGGAGAACTATCCCTTTAACGTCTAGTTTTGAAGTGCATGTAATGGTGACCTAAAGGACTGTGCTTGTACATGTCAAGGCTATTCACAAGGGAATGAACTGCAAGGAGTACCAAGACGATCTCCGTATTCGAGCGCAGAATGACGACGCAGCCCTACAGACCACGCAGATGCTGGATGTAAGTGAAAATTTCATTAGTTCAACTTTTTTAGTTAATATTTGGTTATTGCAGTTGTGAAACATCACCCACTATCGATAGGAATTGTTAAGAATTTCCTTACCGGTATTTCAGTTTTTAACAGTTCAACTAACAAATTAATTAAATGCAATTGCATTGCAAAAACTGAGACCATTATAATAAGAAGTCATTTTGGACTACACTGGTTGTGTTGTATGTTTTTGATCGACTAAAAAGAGCTTCATAAGAGTCATTTATTTAAGGATCAGACTACACTGGCCGTGCTGTCTGTGTTTGATTTACTAAAAAGAAACTATTCATAAGATAAGATTCACTTGTTCAGGAATCGGACTACATTGGTCGTGCTGTATGCGTTTTATTTCCCAAATAAAACTGCAGATTCAAAAGATTTTTTTGAGGATTAGACTACATTGTTCACACTGTGTTTGATTTACTGAAAAGTGTTACTTGTTTGAGAATCTGTTGTGTTACCAAAAATGAGATTATTTTAATGATACATAAATATACAATAAAGAGAGCTGGTTCGTAAGAGTCATTTGGTAGAGGAATCAGACTAACACTAGCTATGTTTCATCATCCTGTTTTAATGCGCATTTTGAAGTAATCGCATCAGAAATGAGAGATGGAAACGCCAAATTTCGAATAGAAATCCCTTAAATAGCAAAAAAGTTTTTACGCTCACTTGAGGTGGTTATTGACTTGTGTGAAAAGGGGTTAATGCGAATCATGGAAGATGGAAACGCATTTGCCGAAAAAATCCCTCCATGCGCATAAAAAAAAAAAAAAAAAAAGTCATGTGACTTTGCGTTGTGGGACGACGAAACCTGACTAACCAGTGTGAGGATCTCGTTCCACAGCATCTGAAATGTTGTTATGGTCGTTCTAATATGACTGAGCAAAGTCTGTCGTCCAAGTATTTCTGTATAATTGCCTCCCAGAGTCGTCTTACATGACTGCATTTCCAAACAGCAGGGATCCGCCTCCGAAAGCAATTACCAGAATTTATTTTGTTTCATCTACTTACTCCAAGTCATTTATTATATATGAAAATTATTATATTCAGTGGCTTCTCCTACTTTTCTTAGTTATTTATAGTGCCAGTTTATTAGGAAGTGACAATTTTGTTCTCTTTGACTTATTGGATGGAAATGGTGCTTGTTCGCAAATGTGATATTCCAATTTTGCGCTTAAGTTAAATTCGCAACTGGATGAAAACCCAGCTACTAATCTTGCTGTATGTGTTTGATTGACTACAAAGAGACGGTTCATAAAAGGGAAAAAAAAAAAAAGTTTGCAAATCAGACTATACTGGTCACACTATATATGTTCGATTCAATAAAACAGAGTCACTTGTTCGGGAATCATACCAGATTGGTCAGACTGTATGTGTCCGATTCGCTAAAAAGAGACGATTCGTAAAAGTCCTTGTTTGGGAATCAGGCTACACTTTTTGCGCTTTATGTCAGATTCCCTACGAAGAAACAATATTCATAAAATTAATTGGTTCGGGAATCGGACTTCACTGGTTTTGCTTTGTTTTCAATACACTAATAAGAATCAGCATTAAAATGTGTGTTACCTATTGACTGATTTCCTTTCCAGCAACTCCTGAAGAACGGCGAGGCGATGAACTGTCCCAAATGTCAAGTGATCGTCCAGAAGAAGGACGGCTGTGATTGGATCTGCTGTCTGATGTGTAAGACCGAGATCTGCTGGGTGACCAAACAAGCCCGATGGGGACCTCAGGTCAGACACAAAACTACATAAATCATTAGTTCAGTGATTCACAAGCATCAGATGGCTAACCTGGAGCTGGTTTTGTCTCCTCAGGGTGCTGGAGACACATCAGGTGGTTGCAAATGTCGAGTCAACGGAGTCCTCTGCCATCCACGCTGCCAGAACTGCCACTGAACACCGGCGGCATCGATTCAACAAACAAAAACCTGCGCTACAGCAAAAAAACACTTACAAAACTCCTTAAAATAATTCAGGTGGGGCTGATGTGCAACATACAGTTTGCGATTATAGCTTTAATATGTTCATTAAATCTAGTCATATCACTGGCACATTAATCCAGACGTCTGTATGAAATGTTCTATGACTAAATATTCAGAACATGTTGAGTTTTCATGGGATAGTATGAACTGATGAAAAAGTGACATTTTTAAAATATATGTGAAACGGTCTTAAATCACTACCATTTTCTGGCAGACTGATGCTCTGGGACTTTGTGCAATGATATTGTAAGAAGAAAGCATTATTGTGTTTGAATCTTGATAAGGCAATTTTGGTTTAGAATCCAAAGATTTGTTGTTGTAAGATGATAGCAAAATATGCATTATGGAACAATGAAGAACAGAAGAAAACAACATATTCAAGATTAATTTAAATGCAGGAAAATGCAATAGATTGTAATCAAATTATGATTACATGATGTATCAAAAAATGCTTAATTACAAATATTCTAATATTTTCTTATATTCAATTTTTTATACATGCTGAAGCATTTTCAGTATGTTGTTGACAATATTTGTTTGTTTACAATATGATTCAATAAAGCTGGTATACAAAAATGGAGCTAATGCTAATTATTTTATATAAATCATATTAAATCACCTTTAAACTCCTCAATGTAAATAATAATTCACATTAAAACCAACGCAGAATTTATCTTTTCTGTTTATTTAAACATATTTAGCAACATTGTCAACTGTGACGCATTAACTTGAGTGAACCAGAGACAACTTATGACAATCTCTCAAAGTGCAAAAAATAAGCAAGAAGCGGGTTCTTTAGTGCAAAATTAATGCAAAATAAAAGCATAAACAGTAGTATTGTGTGGATGACAGCATGTTATTTCAATAAATCATGATTCAAGAATGTTTTTAACCAAGCAGTGTTAGAATCCTGGAAAATATCACTTGAATGTTACTCTAAGCTTAGAAGCTGATGTTTAATGGAAACCATCAGCATTTATTAAACAACAAAAAACAATGTGCCATGATTCAACACCGATCTGGAGTTCAATTAGAGAAACTACCTAATTCACATTCACCGTTTACACACTCCAGAATCAAGTTTGTTATTCCGAAGTGGTTTCGATTCCAGCTGAGATTCGTGAAAACTGCACGTTATATACTAAGATCAGCACTTATCACAAAAATATTGTAATTAAGGTGATTCGGAGAAAAAAAAAAAAAAAAAAAAGTGAAATGTAGTGAAAAAATAACCTCAAAAAACATTAACATACAAATTATGAACATAATAAGAAGATGGTTCGTTAACTGCTTTCGTAAATAGTTTCTTTCCTAACTTTACATACACTTATATAAGATTCCTGCCCATAAGGGGTCCAGAACCAGATTCAATTTCCAATTCTACAAACAAGGGCTCTAAAATTATTTTGGTCTCGATATATTAATGTTTTTTAATTTTAGCAAAGTACATGCCGTCTCAAACATGAACCACAAGTTGAGCAAATTTCTGAATACATTTCTAAAAAAAAGCTCTTGTAAAATTGTTGCTTTTGAGTGAAAATTTACACAAGATTGTTGTTTTTGTTTGAATGTTGGTTTTGTACGTGAATTTCAAACATAAATTGTCGCAAAAAGGAAAAAGCTTTACAAAGGATTTTTATACGAGCGTACTTGCGCAAACTATTGAGTTTGGTTTGACAATTTATGGAAAAAATGTTTTTCAAACATTGTACATAAATGTTTCAAAACAAGAACTACTTTAAACTATTAAGTACATAGTTCACAAAAATATTCTTATGTAAACGGTTTGCATTTAGTTTGAATTTAAAAACAAAAATTCAAACTATCGATACTAAATTTTTGCATTCAATTTAGTTTGACAGTTTAGATAAAAATTGTATTATTAATTCAGTGTGACATAAAAATGTTAAACAAATAATGCACATGAATGCTGAAAGAAATAGTTCCCCCCAAAATGAAAATTTGCTGAAATTTTACGCACCCTCGGGCTGTCCAAGATGTAGATGAGTTTGTTTCTTCATCAGAACAGATTTGGAGAAATGTAGCATTACATCACTTGCTCACCAATGGATCCATTGCAGTGAATGGGTGCCGTCAGAATGAGAGTGATGTGATGTTTTTATCAGCTGTCTGGACTCTTGTTCTGACGGCACCCATTCACTTCAATGGATCCATTGGTGAGCAAGTGATGTAATGCTAATTTTCTCCAAATCTGTTCTGATGAAGAAACAAACTCATCTATATCTTGGACAGCCTGAGGGCGAGTAAAAAGACAAAAAGACATCTTCGTGTGAAAGACAAAAAGAATGTTACACAAAAATTTCAATCTCAGATCGTGTTTCATATATGAGACGTGAAGTGCACATACCTCCACTGTACATCCAGGAAACATTTTCATCGTCTACTGAAGGAAGTGGTATAATTTGCTCAATATTCGCGCCTCATTCAATGGGGAAAAAAAATCTTGTTTAATTACAGTAACTATCCACACAATATTTTATTTATTAGTCTGACACGTATAAATATTAAAAAAAAAAAAAAAAGAAAAAGGCAAAATAACAATTTTCAGTCCTCAAATAACTCCTCAAAATAAGACGCTGTGGTTTGGCTCCTTCACGGGAAGAGTAAGTCTAGTTTCGGAGCCCATTCCAGGGCAGAGTTTACCACGGCTAACGCGGCGGCCCCCAGCGCCACAGTCAATCCCATGACCGCCAAACGCATGATGCGGCGTGCCGTGGGCTGCACGACTGCTACGCTTCCTCGCTGCGACTCCAGTGCGTGCTGCTTTTGCTGCTGCAGCTCTTTCCGTCTCTGCCGGAGCACTGTGTCTGGACGCTGCTGCGTCGACGCCAATTCGAAGTCTTTGAAGGTGGAGACGGCCGTCCTGGACAAAAAAAGACAATGGTTTGTGGGACATGTTTGTTGTGAGGGAAACATTCAGAGCGAGGGAGTTAGGCTTACAGCTGATTGCGCTCTCTGGCCAACTCAGACGGAGGGAACTGGACGAACAGATCTCCGGCGCGACTGATCAGAGTCTCGTACGGAAGGTCCTCTGGGATGCGGGACAGGAGATGGTGCATCATGGCCATGTCACACTCACAGTCCAACACCTCCTCCTCTCGATGCAACACGATCTGAAGAGAGACAAAATGACGCTTGGTTTGAAATTGAGTCAGAGTGCACTTTTGTATTTTGTATTTACAATTTACTTTACAATTAAATATAATCTAAATTTATGCTACTACTAGAAAATATTTAATGAAAATACGATTTTTGCATTGTGGTAATTACAATGAAAATTGTAAATTAAATAATATCTAATTTGTTTTATGTAAATGAGATTTTTTATTATGATACAGACAATCATATTTTTAAATATCAAATATCATCTCATGTTACTATAAAGAATAAGGTTTTTGCATTATGGTAATAATGATTCTTAAAAAAAAAATATTAAATAATATCTTGTTTTATGTTATGTTAATTTTTGTGCATTATGAGACTGACAGATTTTTTTAAAAATATTAAATAATATTTAATTATATGTTACTCTAATGACAATGAGTTTTTTGCATTACGGTAATGACATTAATTGTTTAAATATAAAATAGTTTTTGTTATAGTAATGATGATTATATAATATTTTATGTTACCTAATAATAATGAGTTTTTTTTTTTTGCATTATAGTAATAATGATAAATTTAAAAAAAATAATATCTCACTTCATCCTACAGTAATAACAGTAATTGTTTTGCATTATGTTAATGACAATGTTTTTAAAAATGATATTTTATATTACTGTAATGACAACGAGATTTTTTTCATTATAGTAATAATTTTATATTAAATAATATCTCACTTCATGTTACGGAAATAACAATGAGATTATTTACATTATGGTAATGACAATAACATTTAAAAAAAAGAAAGAAATAATCTCTCACTATATTCTATAGTAATAACAATGAGTTTTTTGCATTGTGGTAATGACAATAATATTATTTTTAATAATAATAATATATTTTTAAATATAATATTTTGTGTTAATGTAATGACAATTAGATTTTTTTTTGCAGTATAGTAATAATTCAAATAATTTTTTCCCCCCATTGTATCTCATTTTACGGTAACACTTTACAATAAGGTTCATTAGTTAACTACATTAGTAAACATGAACTAAGAATGAACAATACTTCTGCAGCATTTATTAATCTTAGTTAATGTTAATTTCAGCATTTACTAATGCATTATTAAAAATCACAAGTTGTGCTTGTTAACATTAGTTAATGCACTGTGAACTAACATGAACAAACAATGAACAACTGTATTTTCATTAACACTAACAAAGATTAATAAATAGTGTAATAAATGCATTGTTCATTGTTTGTTCATGTTAGTTAATACATTAACTAATGTTAACAAATGACACCTTATTGTAAAGTGTTACCCATTTTACAATGAAATTTTTTAAAATATTAAACCAAAATCTTAACGATCCTAAACTGGGCTGTTTAATTTTATTTATGCAAAATATAATTTCTTCGTTATTTTTTTTGTTTGCTCTTGTGGTGGAATTCACTCTATATAAATCAATTAGTGTTTAGTCCCTGACCTACTTCTTCTCAAACATCAAAACCCCAGGTTTATGAAGACTGCAGGTGGCAGAACACAGTACTTTACTGTTCAAAAGACAAATAGTCTCGACATGACAGATTGTGTCAATTATTTATTCAAACGGAACAACACAGCCTGATTCACACCTAAAAATAGCTGCAGTGAAACTGCTGACCCACTTCTGCTGAACATCAGAAACCAGAGACTCAAAGCTTCAGAAGATGGTTTAGATGAAGACAAACGGAAACGTACCACAGCAGCAAAGTAGATGGGCATGAGGGGATGGCAGGCCAAGAAGAAGTCGTATAACCGAACCACATGACGGAAATCTGACAGCACGTGTCCAAACCAGGTGATGAGCCAGCTGAGGGCGAAAATGGTGCCGACTTCGGCTCTACAGACAAAATAAAGGCATTTATCTCAAACTATACAAGCCAATAAATAACACTGGGCATCATTCTTTCAGGAAATGCTGTTTACATAGTGATGAATGAGGGGAAAAAAACAATCAAACCATTGTGCTTCAACACACAGACAAACATACAAACCAAACAAAAAGAAGTCAAACAAGACAGACAGGCGTCTACTCACTGCTGCATGAAGTCGTACACTTCAGGGTTGACTCTCTCGATTATGGGCATCAGGTAGTTCAGGATGTGTTTGGTGTTGTCCATAGTGGGGTCCATAAAGTCCCTGTAATGTAGATTAAATGGATGAAAACTAAAAAATAAAACAAAAAATTCTCTCAAGACGATGATTTGTCCTGTCTATAATAACTGAAGATTTTTTCCCCATTTATTTTTACAATAAATGCAGAATAAATGCCCATACAAGAAATGTATAAATAAAATATGTATAAATATTTTCAAATGTAAATAGAATTTAATTATATGAATTACTATTTAATAATAATAACAATATATTTTTACAGTGATGAGATTCTTATTTCAAAAATAAATGAAAGATGTATTGATGTAATGAATATAATTAAATTCTATTTAATATATTGTTTATACATTAAATTGAATAATTAAATAGTAATAATAATAATAATGATATATTTTTAAATTACAGTAATAAGAATGAGATTTTGTTGAAGGTAACTGTGCTTGATTATCTTGAAAATAATATCATCATTTTAAAATTTAAACAATACTGGATATAATTAAATTTAATCTAATACATTATATGTAGATTACACTTATTAATTAAATAATAACACATTTTTGGAATACAGTAAATTAGATTTTTGTTGAAGTAATTGTGCTTGACTATCTTGTACATAAATAATATAACTTAAAAAATATTTAATAATAATGATAATAATTTTCTTGGAAATAACTGCACTTCATTATCGTAAAGAAATGAATGTATAAATATTAAAAAATAAATTTACATAAATAATATTGATTATATGTCAATTATATATACAAATAATAAAATAACAGTAATAATATTAATAATATATTTTTTTTCATTACAGTAATCATAATGCACATTTTTGTTTGGTGGGAATTGCGCTTCATTATGCTGAACAATGTCAGAATTTTAAAAAAGCAAAAATAAATAAAATTAAAATAAATAAGTAAATCCCTTTTTGTCTGTGTTTTGGTCAAGTGTCCAGACACATTGTAGCCATGTTTGTCGTCTGCTGCAGGCCCACCTGAGATGGTGAGTGGAGAGTTTCTCCACCAGGGCAGTGGCCAGTCGTTCCCCCAGCACCAGCAGGAAGGTCACCACGATGTCATGGTAACCCTGATAATAGTGCAGCTGCGGGTTTTTGACGAGCACCCGCAGGATAATATCGATCAGCTCCTCCTGAAGGCCTTCTCGCTGCTCGTCTGGCATCCCTGCGTTCATTAAACACAGCAAACAAACAGAGAGCAGCTTAGACACAGACCGAGTCCAGCTGAAGACCGAGGAAGCAGCGGAGAGCGTTCTGCTCACCTGGAGGGAAGCGTCTGAGCGATCTCTGAACATCTAGAAGCACTTGGTTGAAGTCCTTGTTATTGTCTCGATCGACCGGCTCTGGAAATAAAAACTAGATTTACATCTACAGTATATAGGTATGTTTTTTTTTTTTTTTTATCAGCATAAATTAAAGCACATATAAGAAATATGTAAATAAAAGATGTACAATAATATTTAAAAGTGTAAATAAATAATATAATTAAAGGATGTTTGATGAATTATCAACTATATTATATATATATATATATATATATATATATATATATATATATATATATATATATATATATATATATATATATATATATATATATTCATTATTAAATAATAATATATTTAGAACATTACAGTAATGGGAATGAGATTTTGTTGAAGGTAATTGCAATTATGTATAATATTTTACATTTTAAATAATAATTAATATAATTAAATTACATTTAATAAATTATTTATAGATTAAATTGAATAATAATTGAATAATAATTATTTTTAATAATAATTATTATTATTATATTTTCCAAATTACAACGAAGAAATTGCGATTTTCTGTTGAATTCATATTTAATAAATTATATGGAGATTATATTTAAAAACAAATTAAATAATATTTTTCACATTACAATGATGAAAATGACTGTTCAAAGTAACTGATTATCGTGATGGTAAAAGATATAAATATATAAATATTATATAACAAAATAACAAAATAACAAAATAAAATTCTATTAATAAATAATTTGTTATTGTATATTTGTATTTTATTTAATAATAATAATACATTTTTCACATTTCAGTGATAAGAATGAGTTTTTGTGTGAGTCAAATGCACTTGATTATTTTGAACAAATTAAAGATGTATAAAAATTATCAAAATAATATACTTAAATTATAATTAATAAATTATAAGTAGATTATATTTAATAATCAAATAGGAATATTTTTCACATTATAGTGATGAAAATTAATTTATTTAAAGATTTTTTTTGTTGAAGGTAACTGTGCTTGATTACATTGAACATGAATAAAAGATGTTAAAATATTTTAAAAAGTAAATAATATTTAATGTAATCATATTTAATAAATTATACAAAGACTATTTAATAATAATTAAATACTACTACTACTACTTTTTTCACATTACAGTGATGAGAATGATTTTTGAACTTTTTGTTGTAGGAAACCGCATTAAAATTATATTTATTCTCCAGAAAGTGGACTTCCTTTGATTTGAATCGCTCTTACCTAGTTGCTCAGGTATGTTTTCTACAGACACGTTGAGCAGTCTGGGCCACACCTGGCGGCGGATCTCGTCGCTCAGCAGACCTCCTTCACTGATGGCCATGCGTCTCAGAGCGGCCACATCCACAGGCGTCATGTTCAGCGCCTGCGAGATCTCCGCCATCTTCCTCTTCCGTCTGGACTCAGCATCTGTCAACATGACGAGCGCGGTCAGCACCTGAACACTGAGCTATCACGGGCTACACACACTTCAGCAGAAACGTTCACTGGTAATGGAGAAGTTGACTAAGATCTTCCACCTTTCCCCTTCATTTGCGCAAGTGTTTTTGTCAAAACATCCGTTCCCAGAGGAACGACACGCTTAAAAGACTTGATATTGTTTTGAAACAGTCATGTCCCAAACATCTGATGCAGTTTGTGTTAGTACTGTAACAGATATACAGTACATAATGAGTGCACATATTTTATGCACAATAAATCCTTCAATGTTATGAATAATGTTTAAAATATGAAATAATGAGACACCTTTAAATGCGAAAATAGGCCTAATTCACAGGACACTCCCACAGAAATAATTAAAGGATTATGAGGCAGAAATGAATTATTCTCACACCCAGGGGGAAAAAAAGTGTATATACACATATATATAAATAATTGTATAATCTACATGTAGAAATATAATTTATATTAATGTAATAAATAAATTTATGTATTTATTTATAAAATCCCCAAATTTCAGACTGTATAACTAAATATATATATATATATATATATATATATATATATAAAATATACAGACATAAATGACACATTATAGATACACACAAACATATACATAGATTACATATATATAGCTAGATAGATTAATCTAAAAATACTTTCAGTATTGTATAAATCTAAATCTACATAAATATATAGATATATAAATTGTACATACATGTGTGTGACTGTGTGTATATGTAGAAAGATAAATAGTTATTATATATATATATATATATACACACACCGGTATATATAAAGTCCATTTTGTGGACATTCCCACAAAGATCAGTCATTAGTCAGGTGGTGACAACATTTGAACATTGGATTTACAAAAATCCTTTCAGGTTTAAGAAGGGTTTCAACATCGCATCAACTACTGATGAACACATTCAATTTCATTTGAATTATTACTCTGTAGGTTTTTTAAACATGTATTATTAATTATAACTAATTAAAATGCACATATTCATGTTATTTCTTAGTAATGCAGGCATTCCAGAACTTTTTGTCATTTAAACCTTATTCACCAAATATATTTGCTTTGAGTACCCCTTAGATTTTAAAATAAATATTTCAATAATTAAGTATCACATTTGCATGTTCACGGTTTCTTGCATGCAGGTAAATAAAAATATTTCATATTTTTTAGCAAGTGTTTTATTTAAAACAAAGACTATAGAAATATAAAGACGGTTCTCTCCTATACTTATGAATGAGAGAAACTGCAACGCGCAATATGGAGGAATAGTCCCACCTTCTAAATGAAAAAGCCAAATTTCCCATAGAAACCTGAGTCAATGCACATGCGCAGTATAAGCACGTTATGACTCCGCATGCATATTGGCTGGTCTAGCCTGAAAAATAAGCGTTTTAAACACTATTTGAGCATAAGAAACAACATTCATGGGGCAATTAATTTCAGATTTTTGTTGCTGATTTGACATATGTAATTTAATTGTGAGTTCAGCGAGCAGTTTTTGAGATTTCAGGATTCCCCCATTCATTAAGATAGGTCTTGTAAGAGCTGCCCGGAGGCGTTGCAAATATGGCCACAGGGTGAAGAGACTTTCCTCGAAAGGGAGTTTGTTTTAAAATGATTTATTTTCATTTAAAATTTTTTATGATTTAATTCATTGTCAGCTTTTCATTAAACTCCTTTACGAACCCTAGTTTGGGAAATCTTGATGTAATAATATAATGTTTAATGCACTTCATGTTGTAAATTACAATGAATGGAAAAAGTTTTCTTACTCTTTGCATTTTTTACATTATTATGGTACAAGATAATGCTATTTAAGTCAATGTTATAAACGAGTTAAATCAAAAGTTATCTGATTATATTACCTAAAATGAGTAACGTAACGGATTACGTTACTTTCTACAATTTTTGTCATGTAATCTGGAATCAGTAACGGATTACAATTTGTAAGTAATCTACCCAGCTCTGCTTATAATACTGAAAACATTCTTAGATTTATCTATCTAGCAGTAAACAAATAAATATAGTGTGTGTGTGTGTATATATATGTAAACTGTCCATACATTCATATAGATTTGTATATACATATAATACTGTAAATATTACTGTTTAAATTTTGACAAATTTTCTTATGTCTTCTTGTTATATCTATTTATATGTAGCACAAATAAAAACGTATAAACTGTGACATTTAATCATCGACCGTTAAAGTCAAGCAGTGAAATCTCCCATCATAAATGACCACAGCTCAATAAAACACACCTTGTTTTCCGAGTCCGTTGAGCGGGGAAGACGCTCCGACGCTCCGGGACTTCTTCAGATTCATCCTGTCGCTAAAGTCTGTCGCTTTCCGCGGCTTCACATCCAGCTACATCGTTTTTTCTCACTGAACCGCGAACAGCTGATGGGCTTCTATTTTAGCCTGACAGCTAAAGGCCACATCTTCTCCTTCAGGCCCGCGTTAGCTGGATAAACAACTCATGGCGAGTGGAAATCATCTTTCTCTCCGGTCTGTGTCACTCATGTCAAGGGTTTTACATCAGTGAGCTCCGCCGAACCGAAGCGGCGTCTCTGCGCCTCTTTTGTGTCACTTCACGGGAAGCGCTTGAGAAGCTCCAGCTGTAGTATCCTCTGGGTTGATGTTTACGTGTGAGTGAAGGATTCTGGGAGTTGTAGTTTCATTGGCTCACCAAGAGGCGGCGTCTTAGCGACCCTTCAAAATAAAAGTCACACACCATTAAAAAAAACACAATAGACACATAAAAAGTATTAAAAATAAACAGACACACACAAAATAAACACATTAAACGTTAAAAACAATCATTTTTGTTGTACTCCCATAAAAATAGGCTGTTTGTGCCTACGAAAAGACAAGTTAATTACACACAAAACACAAAAATACATTTCAGCTATGTACACTTTTTGTGAATAAGATAGTTATCATTCAGTCAGTCAGTTGTTATCGCTCTGTGATATAAAATATATATTTTTAATAGTTTAACTTTTATTTTGAAACGACGTTTAAAAATATATTATACGTTTGTCCCTCTGCGCTTTCCGTATGTTTTCGAGATGCTTGTCATGTGAGTCCAGGGATTGTCAAAACGTTTAGAGAAAATTGACTTTATCAAATGAACATATTTTATTTTCCATTACAATAAACGGTCAAAATGCTCTCCCGTTTATTAAAAGAGCACCAAGCGAAACAGAACGAAAGGAAAGAGTTGCAAGGTATGTGTTTCTGTAAATCTCTATTAACTAGCTGTGCCAGGCCTTTGATATAATATTAAATGTAAAGATAAAGACGCATCTTCATATTTGTCTGTTAAAGCATTGCATTTAAGAAAAGATAGAGTTGATGCATTGTTATAAGTAATAAAATTCGTTATTCATTTGCATTTGAGTCACAAATCCTGTTTTCTGTAATTTCCTGTTTACATTGCTTGTATTTTATGTGTAAATGTAAGAATAAAAAAACGAATAAATTCTTATATGTTATGAATAAATTAATAATGTAATAATTTTTATATATTATACACTTTTGTTATATATATATATATATATATATATATATATCATTAATTGAAATTTCCTGTCAACCACCTAAAACAAATTTTATCAACCTCAGAATAAAGTGTTTTGTCAATACAAATCAAGTGATATGAAATAATTGCTTATTCTTGTTAATGCTTGATAAAATGCTTCTATACGGCACAGAAAGACGAAGACGAGAGGCCATAACAGCTGCCACATGTTTAACAGAAGCCCTGGTGGATCATCTCAATGTAGGGTGAGTCGGATACATTTTATATGTTTGTAAAGGTGTGCAGGATTATACGGTCAGTTCATGTGATCACTGTGGTCATAATCCCAGTCTTTGTGTGGACGTTATGATGAAATTCTGTGAAAGCAGCTTAGAGTTGCATGGTTGGATGCAACGGAACATTTTTCTTGCAACAGACAAATTTATGCATACGGCACTGGAATAAAAACGTAATAGTTTACCCAAAAATGAAAATTTGCTGAATGTTTACTCGCCCTCAGACCATCCAAAATGTAGATGAGTTTGTTTCTTCATCTGAACAGGTTTGGAGAAATTGAGCATTGCATCACTTGCTCACCAATGGATCTTCTGCAGTGAATGGGTGCCGTCAGAATGAGAGTCCAAACAGCTGATAAAAAAAAACTAATCCACACCACTCCAGTCCATCAATAACCATCTTGTGAAGCGAAAAGCTGTGTGTTTGCGAGAAACAAATCCATCAACACATGTTTATCTTTAAAAAAAAATATGAGTCCTCATAATATTGTTTTCTCCAGTGAAAAAGTAGTCTCGTCTGAATCAGGCGAGAAATATGCACAGATCAAGCACCGTTTACAGTCCAGAACAGTTCTAAACATATATTTCGGTGGATTTTGATGTGAGAGGAGCTTTTTCACCGGAGGAAACATTATTATAGATTATGGATTCATATTTTGGCCAGAAGTGATGGTTTGAAATGTCTAAACGATGGATTTGTTTCTTACAAACACACAACTTTTTGCTTGAATAGACATTAATTGATGGACTGGAGTGGTGTGGGTTATTGTGATGTTTTGATCAGCTGTTTGGACTCTCATTCTGACGGCACCCATTCACTGCAGAGGATCCATTGGTGAGCAAGTGATGTACATGCTACATTACTCCAAATCTGTTCTGATAAAGAAACAAACTTATTCACATCTTGGATGGCCTGAGGGTGAGTACATCTTTAATAAATTCTAATTTTTGGGGTACTATTCCTTTAAGACATTGTAATGTATAAGTGTTTCTGCTCAGGGTGGCGCAGGCGTATGTCAACCAGCGCAAGCTGGACCATGAGGTGAAGACGCTGCAGGTTCAGGCCAGTCAGTTTGCCAAGCAGACAGCTCAGTGGATCAACATGGTGGAGAACTTCAACCAGGCATTAAAAGTACACAGGCTTTCCTTTACATATCGATTCATGTGGGATTGAAATGATGGCAAATTTAGAGAACTGTGCAGATTTAATAGCAGATTATTCTTTATAGGAAATCGGAGACGTGGAGAACTGGGCGCGAAGTATCGAGATGGACATGCGGACGATCTCGACCGCTCTGGAGTATGTGCACAAAGGCCCGGTTCAGTCCGCGTCTTCATGATGCTCCAAAATGGACAGAAACGCTGAGGCTTTTCCTCCAGTTATTGGTGAAACTTGGACACTGTTATTTGAGACATTTGTGTCTTGTTTATTCCAGTAAAGGATTGCTGGAACATCTGTTTGTTTCTGATTCGGTTCATTTTTATTTAGTTTTACATAATATGCTTGCATAATAAAAAATATATGTTGCGCTATAACTGCTGCGTTGGTATACTTTATAACATTTTACCCCAAAAAAGTTCCCTTGTACACCTGCAAAGATTCGGTGTCCTGCTTCGAACTTCATACAAACTGTTTTGACCAACATTGGGCAAGTGTTTTCCATTTAGCCTCAGTAATGAACGTATAGTACCAGGATTACAAATTTTCCCTGTCCCTTTTCAGCTTTTATAGATGTAACAGTGAGCTAAAATAGATTTTATACGTTTTTGTGGGATTTCACAGTTTGTTAATTTTTACTTAACCCACGTTAAGCCGAGCACACACTGTGACGCTACATAATCCACATTTACAACAAGGTCTTTCAGCCTCAGGATTAACATAGGAGAAAGAGTAAAACGTAAAACTAAGATAAAGTGAAAAGTAAGAGCAGAATGTTGTGGTTTTAAGTCCACAACATGCCAGGTTTCAAATATTTGCCTGATGGGACTGCTTAAAATATAATTTTTAGCTCGATTTTCCAATTGTTTCAGCTCTTCAAGACCATTTTCACCATGATTTTTAGGCATATGAAGTTTTAAAACTCAAGATCCACAAACATATAGTATATATATATATATATAACAGAGTTATAAAACTAAAACAATAAAATTAAACAGGGTTATACAAACTAAAACTTAAGAAAAAACATTTTCCTTATTTGAAATAAAAATAAAATATGAATATGAATGAAATTATGAAAACGTTAACTAAAATTAATAAAAAATGGTTGAAAATACTGGAAAAAAAACTAGTGGCTAGCTCATATGAGATGAATAATTTTTTATATATTTTTATAAAAATACTAAATATTTCTTATATATAATGTATATATTGGACTTGTATATACTTGTATTCTAATTTCAATTTATTTTATAATTACTAATATCCATGTAGTCGCTCCATTTTTACGAGGTCATAAAACCGTCACACACAATCATTTGAACAAAAATAGAAATTGTTGAAAGCTGCTGTCGACAAAAATGTCACAATGTCGCATCACTGGACGCTCCCGTCATTGCTTGAAGTTTCCTGTCAACCTCCCAAAAATTTTATTCAATCAGCCTAAAAATAAAGCGAATTGGCATGATTCTCCTTAAAAGTTCCTCCCAGCCCAGCTATTTGTGGAGCACGCTTACACAAGTGCACAAAAAAATGGCCAAACAGCAATACAGTGAGATTGGAGATTAGAAATTGCGGCCCTGTCTGAGAGGATCAGCTTTAAGGATAAATCTGAGACGTAGACCCACTTCAGATCACTCACCAAACGCGCTCAGGACCTCCAGCTCCAGAGCCAAGAAGGGAAAAGTAAGTCTGATAATTGACTACGTTAACTGATAGCAGAATTTTTTTATGTTTATCCTCAGTAAACAATGTGAATTGACATTTATTTAAATATGTATTTATTTATATAAAAGGGGAATTAATTGGCTTTAAATGTTTTACTAAATACTTTTACTTGCGAACGTACAGTTTATTCATTTTGAATTATTCATCAATTGGAGTAATAATTTAATATCCTATGTTTTTTGTTAAAAATAGTAATTTATTTGATGTGTGTAATAAATTATGTTGATAAGGGACTTCAGTTAAGTAACGTTTTCTTATTTTTTTGGACTGTGGTATGATTGGATTTGAAGTTTCAGTTAATAATAATTAAGATTCTTTAGCAATTTTAAGTCATATCATCTGAAAAAATAATTTTGAAATATTGTATGTTTATGCTTTTATGCAGTAATTATCGGAAGGCACATAAATAATTCTTAGATAAAAGCGCTGTTTGTTTGATAATTAGTATACATTCCTCAAAGCATAATATGCATACAGGAGCTTAAATGGTTGGTTTTGTCTGATTCGTTATGTGGTAACACAGAGATGAATCCTCCACTTTTCTCTTTGCTAATTAGTCCCTGCAGCTAATAGGTTTTGAGTTTTGAGAAGCTTATAGTGTTTCTGTGGCGCTGGATTTTCAATTTTACAGCATTCTCTAAACCTTTACGCTGATACTAAAGTCTCCCTTTGTTTCATAAGAGCCTTAGCTCAAGATTTCTCATGTGCTCTGAAAAAACGACAGCGTTACGTATGTTAGCGCCCTGTGACTACATAATCTAAAACCAAAGAAGAGCTGTGCACATGGGTCAATAATGTTCAATAAGCCACCAAATACCATGTTACGTCATTTTAACACAAGTCTTACTATTTCTGGCTATTTACCAGATTTTTATATTTGTTTAATGATAGTTTTACGCACTATAGACACAACCACATCAAGAAATGATAGCTAAGGGTGTGTAATTTAAACATTAATTTTAATTAAAGAAATTCTACAAACAAATTAGCCACAGTTTATAGTTATAAAATAGTTAGAACATTTTAGAAACACGTAGAATACATGATTAGAATTTTTAAATAAGTTTCTATAGGTTTTATCTACATTCACAATACCTTTTTGAACTGGTGTTTGTTGGGTTATGGTGCCCCCTGTGGTGATTTAAGGAATTGCTATCTGACGCTTCATAATTAAATCTGCATTGTTGTGTTTTTTCTTTCTTTTGTGTCATTGGCGTTCTACCAAAAAGAAATTGTTTACAAAACATCTTCGCAGAAGCACTCTGGAGGCAGAAACGATGTACGAGTACTTGAGGTAAGAACGTGTCTGATTAAAATACTATCAAAATATTTACATTTATGCATTTAGCAGGCGCTTTTATCCAAAGCGACTTACAATGCATTCAAGTTACAGTCTTTACATTTTATCAGCTCTTGTTTTCCCTGGGAATCGAACTTATGATATTGGCGTTGATAGCGCCATGCTCTACTATTTGAGCTACAGGAAAACAACCAAATAAACCAAGAAAACTCATAAATATGTACATTTTGTATGCCTTTGTGCTTACAGTAACAACTGTACATGCACATACGTCTTGGGTGCATTCGTGCTGCTGTGGGTTCTGGTGTGGTTCTACCGGGACAACCTGGAGATCACCAAGGTCTCGGAGAAGCATGTTTTTGTGACCGGTTGCGACTCTGGGTTTGGACACCTACTGTGCAAATGCCTGGACAAACGTGGTTTCCGAGTCCTAGCCGGGTGTCTTACGGAAAAGGGCGCAGATGATCTGAAGAGGGCGACAGGACCTTTCCTGAAGACCTGCATCTTGGATGTGACCAGCACGGCCAGCATTCAGAAGGCTTTGGAATGGACCAAAAAAGAAGTTGGAGATAAAGGTGTGTTTCAGGTGAGACGTCGAAATTAGTTTTTGAAACATGCGTGACATCTTTGTTTCCAACTTTCTAGGACTTTGGGGTCTTGTGAACAACGCCGGACGCTCCCTTCCCATGGGCCCATCAGAGTGGATGAAAATCGAGGACTTCGAAAGCACGCTCAAAGTCAACATGACTGGCGTGATCGAGATGACCATGAACTTCTTCCCTCTCGTCAAAAAAGCCCGTGGACGAGTGGTGAATGTTGCATCAGTGCTGGGAAGAGTGGCAGCTAATGGCGGAGGGTATTGCATCTCAAAGTTCGCAGTGGAGAGCTTCTCTGATTGTCTCAGGTATTACACTACAATGAAAACAATGTTTTTTATGTGGCTGTAAGTGTCAGTTTGGACCGTTGAAACCACCTCTGCATTCAGTCGTTATTGAAAACCTCATGATGTAATTTCAGGAGGGACATCCAGAATTTTGGGGTCAATGTGTGCATCATTGAACCTGGTTTCTTCAAGACGCAGGTGACCAGCTTGGACCCCATTGAGAGGGAACTTCATCGCCTCTGGAACCAGCTGACCCCTGAAGTGAAAGAGAGTTATGGAGACAAATACTTGGATAAATGTATGTTATTTAAACCAACAACTAACATTTTCTCCATTTCTCCAAACATCTTAAAAATAATTGCTCCATCACGCAATAAAATAACTTTTTAGTGAACAGTTCCTAAAAGAACCACAGTGTGACGAACATTTAATAATCTAAAGAAACTTTTTCCACTTTAAAGAACCTTTTGTGCATTGAAAAGGTTCCATGGATCTTAAAGGTTCTTTGTGGAACACTCAAAAATCTTTTAAGAATGTAGTCCATTTAGACACTCTTTGTCTTTCCAGACATCAAGATCCAGAGGCTGATCATGAACACCATATGTGACTCTGACCTCAGTAAAGTGACCAACTGCATGGAACACGCCCTGCTGGCCGTCCACCCAAGAACACGCTACAGCGCAGGCTGGGATGCCAAGCTCTTGTGGATTCCCTTGTCTTATATGCCCGCTTGCTTTGTAGATATTGCGCTGAAACTGGTGTTGCCAAAGCCTGCAAAAAGTGTCTAAATTTGCAAGTAATTTTAGGCCAGATATGTTTAACTCTTACCTTTCATTTCCCACTTACGATACACTGGATGACGCTCTGTTTTGGGGTCTTACTAAGCAACTAGAGTTTACAAACACTATGTGTCTGTAAATTGAATAGTGTATTTATGATGCAAAGTTATCTGGTAACTGGACACTATCAGTAATTTTGTATATTTATGAACCATTATACAAAGTAGTTATAAAGTGCCTTGAAAATGCATCACCAGTTTGTGCCTGTTGGTTATCTAATGTAGATGGGTTGCTAGAGTGCCACCAACTTTGACTATTGGCATTATATTTGTATGAAACTGTCAGTTAGGCTACTGTTTTGCAGGTAAAAGGAATTCATATAACTGTATAAAAATAATTCAATAAATGTTCTAAGAATATTTTCTGTGCACCAATCTCTTCCCAGAAAGTAAACTCGCCATTTTTGCTCTTCGTTTTTGTTGTTTTTTCAGTTTCTTTGAAAGTCATGATCTTCCTGGTAGGTTGAGACAATTTACTTAAAATTTAACAACACTTAGTAAATATGATTTATTCATTAAACAATCTGTCCCATGATGAAGGATTATTAAACTGTTTTCCCTGACCTTATCACCAATAAGCTATGTTCTGACTGTAGGCCTTTTACAATATAAATAAACATTAAATTTGTAAAATTACTTCATATTTTGTACATTTATATTATTCAATGCCTTGGTATCTTTTTTTCCACTAGGGTAAAGTTGTCAGAAGACGAGTTAAAGTCACGCTTCTGTTTTTTTAACCTCAGATTGTTTGAATGGAAGAGTTGTCACATGAATCTAAGCTTATAAACATTTCAGCTGACTTAACATGACATGACTTGAAGTCACTTCTCCCCTCGATGTTTCAACAGTGAAAGTTATCCAGTAATCTGTGACAGTGAACTTGAGCTCAGTGTTGGTAAAGTGCCTCTGGCGCTGACCGGATTCCTCGCGCACCTGTCTACGCGCCTCAAAACAAACCAGACGCGCGAGACACCGGAGACCTTTATTTGCGACACAATTCCCGTTTTAACGCTTCAAACTTTAGATTTTGTCTTGTGAGATTCTGGAAAATGATCTCTTTCAGGATCCTACGACTGACTAATGTCGGAGTTATTGGTTTACTGGCGAAAGACATCGCAACGAGCAGCTCAACGTGTCAGAATACGGCGAGGAGGTCGTTCAGTTTATCTTCGCGGATTCACGCGAATCAAGAATTGATCGCTCCTGCATCGGCGGATCTACCTATATCTAAAAAGTGAGTCACGTGTATAATAAATAAAGTAGTATAAAAATAGTAATGCATAATAAAAAAATGATAAAAATGCCAATAAACTGAAATACCTGAAATACAATATGTTTGGTGTTAGCATGTGTAATTTTGTTATATTAAAGCAGACACGTGACCAATAAAGATCTGTTCTCTGGACTAGAGGACATGCTTTTCTACACTATAACTGAAGGAGCAGAGAAAGTTCCTGTGTCTCATTTCATTGCTGTGAGTTTTTATTTACATAGGCTATACACACATAATCATATAGGCTACACACAAGTTTTAACTAGATTTGAAAATCTTTGCACTGGGAGTTTTCCAAGTCTGCTAAATGTACAATATCACTGTATATGGGCAACAGCTGCTACATTTACTCAGTTGCGTGTTATGGGCTCAGTTACTATCAACCCCCTACCTTTGGGTTCACGAGAAGTCTGGGCCAAAACACACAAATGTTTATCCAGACTTTGTGGAACTGGTTTGTGTCATCAGTTATGTAATAATTTATAAGGATAGTCAATAAACAGTAATATAAATGAGATTAATTTTTTTAATTAGATAAAAATCTTAGTTTGCCAGCAGCTAGATTTTTTTGTTTTGTTTATGTTTGATTATTGTTTATTCATAGTCTTGTTTTGGTTACATTTACATATACATTAGTGTTTAATGTTTGCGCAACAAATGCATTGCACAGTGGCATTACATAAAGTAAACTGAATGATTGAGAAAAGCCAGAACAGTATTTTTCCCATCTTACAGGCAGTAAAAAGCACCGGCCTTCTGACCTCTGACCCCAGATTGCGCGAGTGCATGGAAAAGATTCGCAAAGCTGTCCAGGAATCAGGCGGTGAAGTCATGATGGACCGTGAGCTGTTTCGAAAGTGAGTATTCTGTGAGGCCAGACAAATACAGATTTGCAAACGTCCCGCAGAAGAGGAATATTTGTTAGTTTACTAATTGCGAAAAATTTCTAATATCGTGACAGGTGTGTGGGTGGCAACATAGTCCTGCTGAGTCTTGCTTTCAGAAGGAAGTTTATCATTCCAGAATTTGAGGCGTTTGTGGGTGTCATCAATGATATTTACTACACATCAAAACTGCAACATGATGGACAGGTAGGGATGATTTTAATCCATTTTCCTCACTTATTTGTATAGCTATCTATATAATCTTATAATCTTTTTTTAGGTTGCAAAATACATTCCCCATCTGACCAAGTTTAGTCCTGATCTTTGGGGTGTCTCTCTCTGCACAGTGGATGGACAAAGGTGAATATATAAATTTGACCCCAACTTTTCTAAAATACGAAGTGATGGTTTTTAAATCTGCTCTTTGATTTCAGGCACTCAGTGGGAGACACAAAGGTCCCGTTCTGCTTGCAGTCGTGTGTGAAGCCGCTGGAATATGCCATCGCGGTACACGAGCACGGCACGGAGCGCATTCACCACTACGTCGGGAAGGAGCCCAGCGGATTCAAATTCAACAAACTCTCCCTAGATGAAGAAAGTGGGTGGGAAAATGTCATAGATTAGCATTATCAAATGAGTTATCTAGAATATTTTATTTGTTTTTGCTAGACAGAACTTTGATTAACTAAGAAAAATCTCAGAAAGAAATGATAAAAATAAATTAATTGTTATAATTAGTGCTGGCAAACGATTAATCGCGATTAATTGCATCCAAAATAAAAGTTTTTGATTACATAATATATGCATGTGTAGTGTGTATATTTATTATGTATATATAAATACACACACATGCATGTATAAATTTCAGAAAAATTTTATTTTATATATTAAAAATATTTAGTTTTAATTTAAATTATATGAATATAAATATAGACATGTACATACATGTAAATATTTTCAAAATATATACTGTATGTGTGTGTATTTATATATACATAATAAATATGCACAGAACACACATATATTATGCAATAAAAAACTTTTATTTTGGATGCGATTAATCATGATTAATCATTTGACAGCACTAGTTATAATATATTTAAAAATCCATAATGACAAAAAAGAACAATTCATTGAGCTGACTGGTTTTCTGTTCTTAGATAAACCTCACAATCCCATGGTCAATGCTGGAGCAATTGTCATCAGTTCACTTATCAAGGTAAACAAATAATAAAAAAAAAATACTAATATTTTTTGGCAAATTGTATATAAAATATTTTCTGGTGAATTAATCGGTTTCAATTATGTTAACAGTATTTGCTTGTCTGTTAATCAATTCTGCACGACTCCCAAACAAACACTGATATACGCACATGTATTGACATGCGGACCAGGCCAAGAATTCATTTAATCTAACAAACCTTTGACCCAGAATTCAGCTCTGTGTTGACAGACCCAGCGCGTCTGCTACACGTGCAGCAGACTGACCTTGTGAAGCTATGAGTAGGAGTATTACTGGTCTGGACTAAATCCAGTCTATTAAAAGTGCCCTTTACACAAGATGTATGTGGCTTGTGCATTCTAGGTTCCCTGATTTCTTCAGTACAAGCTAGAATACACAAAAATCATGCATTGGTAAATTTTACTGTTGTTTTTCTCGTTCTCTACAGCCAGGTGTCAATAAGGCCGAGAAGTTTGACTATGTAAGTTATAACCTGTTGGATATTGCCATTTAAAATAAAAAGTAGTACATACTGCATTTCAGATATATTATAAAAGTCTAGGAGTATTTTTGTTTTAGCAAAAGACTGTAATTAGTTATTTACCAAAGTTATTATTCCATGAAAATATATGTTTTTTTGGGTGTGTATATTGCCGTTATTCCAAAACTGGACCAAATGTGATTTCAAACTCTTTACTGTTACTGCTACAAAAATGTGAACCTGTACCACAAAACCAGTCATAAGGATCAATGTTTTTAAATTGAGTATAAATAAGCTTTCCATTGATGTATGGTTTGTTAGGATCGGACAATATTTGGCTGAGATACAACTATTTAAAAATCTGGAATCTGAGAGTGCAAAATAATCAAAATATTGAGAAAATCGCCTTTAAAGTTGTCCAAATTAAGTTCTTAGCAATGCATATTACTAATCAAAAATTAAGTTTTGATACATTTACAGTAGGAAATTTACAAAACATTTTCATGGAACATGATCTTTACTTAATATCCTAATGATTTTTGGCATAAAAGAAAAATTGATAATCTTGACCCATACAATGTATTTTTGGCTATTGCTACAAATATGCCTGTGCTACTTAAGACTGGTTTTGTGGTCCAGGGTCACAAATAAGTATAATTTTATTGGGTCTCTTTCACAGGTGATGGAGTTTGTGAAGAAAATGGCAGGCAGGGAGTATGTGGGTTTCAGCAATGCAACGTATGTCTTTCAAATTGTCATTTTAGACTTGTTTTGCACCCAATATCATTGCTTTTGACTTAAGTTTAATTTTCGTTTCACCAGGTTCCAGTCTGAGAAGGAGACAGGAGACAGAAACTATGCAATAGGATACTACCTAAAAGAGAAGAAGGTTTGTACTTCATCATCTTTAGCAAACTAGCAAGATGTTGATTGTCTGCAAACGCAACTGTGATGCCCTTCTTTACAGTGTTTTCCTGTAGGGGCGGATATGATCGATGCACTGGACTTTTATTTCCAGGTAGGTTGACACTTTTCGCTGTTAAAACAAACGTTAAGTACTTCTGGCAATCCTATCAGAATTTCCCTTCTGTCCCTCATAGTTGTGCGCCATAGAGGTCACGTGCGAGTCTGGCAGTGTAATGGCCGCCACATTGGCTAACGGAGGCATCTGTCCAATCACAGGAGAGAGAGTTCTGAGCACAGAAGCCGTACGAAACACATTGAGTCTCATGCACTCCTGTGGGATGTACGACTACTCGGGACAGTTTGCTTTCCACGTGAGTAGAAGGATTGTTTCCACTCTAGTCATGTGCGAATTATATAACTTATTTTTAAAATAATTTTTATAAAAAATTGTTTAGTAAAAGTAAATTTAAGAGTGCAATCTGTTAAGATTTTGCGCAACCTCTAGTTATTATAGAACTTTAAATCTAGTCAATGTTTTTTAAATATTTTTATTAAAAAGTGCTTATTTAAAGTTACTTGTTAAAAACGTTACATATTTAAATGTAAATTTAAGTGTTCAGCCTTTTGAGGTCAAACATATACAGGTGCATCTCAATAAATTAGAATGTTGTGGAAAAGTTCATTTATTTCAGTAATTCAACTCAAATTGTGAAACTCGTGTATTAAATAAATTCAATGCACACAGACTGAAGTAGTTTAAGTCTTTGGTTCTTTTAATTGTGATGATTTAGGCTCACATTTAACAAAAACCCACCAATTCACTATCTCAACAAATTAGAATACTTCATAAGACCAATAAAAAAAACATTTTTAGTGAATTGTTGGCCTTCTGAAAAGTATGTTCATTTACTGTATATGTACTCAATACTTGGTAGGGGCTCCTTTTGCTTTAATTGCTGCCTCAATTCGGCGTGGCATGGAGGTGATCAGTTTGTGGCACTGCTGAGGTGGTATGGAAGCCCAGGTTTCTTTGACAGTGGCCTTCAGCTCATCTGCATTTTTTGGTCTTTTGTTTTTCATTCTCTTCTTGACAATACCCCATAGAGAGTCTGGTGAGTTTGCTGGCCAGTCAAGCACACCAACACCATGGTCATTTAACCAACTTTTGGTGCTTTTGGCAGTGTGGGCAGGTGCCAAATTCTGCTGGAAAATGAAATCAGCATCTTTAAAAAGCTGGTCAGCAGAAGGAAGCATGAAGTGCTCCAAAATTTCTTAGTGAACGGGTGCAGTGACTTTGGTTTTCAAAAAACACAATAGACCAACACCAGCAGATGACATTGCACCCCAAATCATCACAGACTGTGGAAACTTAACACTGGACTTCAAGCAACTTGGGCTATGAGCTTCTCCACCCTTCCTCCAGACTCTAGGACCTTGGTTTCCAAATGAAATACAAAACTTGCTCTCATCTGAAAAGAGGACTTTGGACCACTGGGCAGCAGTCCAGTTCTTCTTCTCCTTAGCCCAGGTAAGACGCCTCTGACGTTGTCTGTGGTTCAGGAGTGGCTTAACAAGAGGAATACGACAACTGTAGCCAAATTCCTCGACACGTCTGTGTGTGGTGGCTCTTGATGCCTTGACCCCAGCCTCAGTCCATTCCTTGTGAAGTTCACCCAAATTCTTGAATCGATTTTGCTTGACATAGGCTCATCCTCATAAGGCTGCGGTTCTCTTGGTTGGTTGTGCATCTTTTCTTCCACACTTTTCCTTCCACTCAACTTTCTGTTAACATGCTTGGATACAGCACTCTGTGAACAGCCAGCTTCTTTGGCAATGAATGTTTGTGGCTTACCCTCCTTGTGAAGGGTGTCAATGATTGTCTTCTGGACAACTGTCAGATCAGCAGTCTTCCCCATGATTGTGTAGCCTAGTGAACCAAACTGAGGGACCATTTTGAAGGCTCAGGAAACCTTTGCAGGTGTTTTGAGTTGATTAGCTGATTGACATGTCACCATATTCTAATTTGTTGAGATAGTGAATTGGTGGGTTTTTGTTAAATGTGAGTCAAAATCATCACAATTAAAAGAACCAAAGACTTAAACTACTTCAGTCTGTGTGCACTGAATTTATTTAATACACGAGTTTCACAATTTGAGTTGAATTACTGAAATAAATGAACTTTTCCACGACATTATAATTGATTGAGATGCACGTGTATGTTATATATACAGGAGAGCATTGAAAACTTCTAAACAATATGATATTGAGGACTTTTCTGGTAGCTTCTTGTAATAAATTTTTATTAATTTTGTCGTACTGACACTTGTCATAGTAACAAACCATATGACTTTATATACCAATACATGTCAGGTTGGATTACCTGCTAAGTCTGGTGTGTCTGGTGCAGTTCTTCTGGTGGTGCCAAATGTGATGGGTGTCATGTGTTGGTCGCCCCCTGTGGACAAAGTTGGGAACAGCGTCCGTGGAATCCGCTTCTGTGAGGTGCTTCAGTCATCGTCCTGTTGGTTTCACACCCTCTTTTTAATTCCATATCATAAATTTAGTCTAAATAACTAATTTTGTAACACATTCTGTAATTAGGAATTGGTGTCTTTGTTCAACTTCCACAATTATGACAATCTGAGGCACTTTGTGAAGAAGCAGGACCCTCGCAGACAGTCTGGTGATGACAGGGTAAATCTAAAATTAGAAAAATAGTTGCGAAAATACCCTACATTAAGCTCTTTTTTAGACTGATTATTATTTCCATCAATTAATGCACCAAATCATTTATTTTCTTAGAATAAATCAGTGGTGAATCTGATGTTTGCAGCTCACAGTGGAGATGTCTCAGCTCTGAGAAGGTCATTTTATACACGTCACAATGTCTTTATCACTCCAAATTTATGAGTGCTACTGAAATATAAATTACTTACTGCCCTCTTTCTCCATTGTTGCTCAGGTTTGCCCTTTCATCTATGGATATGGAGCTGAAGGACTATGACTCTCGTACATCTCTTCACATAGCTGCTGCAGAGGGTAGAATCATTTTCTACAAACATAAAAGAATTCAGTCCCAAACATGATTTGTTAAAAATAAACGTAATTTGCTGTCTATGTCTTCTCTGTTTTAGGTCACATGGATGTTGTGCTATTTCTGACACAGTCCTGCAAAGTCAACCCTTTTGTGAAAGACCGGTACAGAGCCCTTTTCTTTACACATTTACTTTCAGCTTCATCCATCTGGTGATAATTAACCTCATATCTCTTATTCAGGTGGGGAAATATTCCTCGGGATGATGCACTGCAGTTCGGCCGTGAGGATGTGGTGAAGGTCTTGGAAGAATATGAGCAAAACTACAGTCTGCAAACATCTCAGACTGACACAGAAGACCACAGTCATCAATCCAAATGTTCATCTCTGGAGGGATGAGTGTAATCTGCTGTGAATTTAATCAACTTAAGGACTATAGATAATGTCATCAGATATTGTGAAAATAAGAGCACATATATGGAAATGTCTCTGGACAGAGATTAAAAAAAAAAAAGCTAACTATGTTTTTTTTTTTTTTTGATGTGTAAATATGACATTTTTGTACATAATTTGTGTTATATATATATTGTAGTTTGACATCCTCTTGGAAACTGCCTTGGTTATACAGTGTAGACTGCTGTACAGTATTTGTGACTAATAAACAAAACCAACCATGACAACAGAATCTTATGCTGATGAGATTCTCTTACAGATTCTTATTCGGTAATGTTAGCCACACTATAGATTTAAAAAAAAAAAGGTTACAATAAGGCCTTCTGTATGTAAAACATAAACCTATAACCCAACAACAATTTAGAACAGCCTCGCAACCACACACACAAAAATATCCAAATAATTAAATAAATAAAACCAAATACAGAAGACCTTAGCAACTGCATAGTAGCACTATTCTGAAGCCAAATGTTGTTGAGCAGCCTGTATTTTAGTACATCATCAAGGTAGATCTGATTAAAACAGATGTATTGGATAATATATAGGCCTAGTAGCCTACACTTGCATCTGTAAATGAAACGTGCACTTTAGCACATTCACCCCCTTCTGCCTCAGAGATCAGACGGAAGTTGGCTACCAGAGACTGTAACAGAGGTGTCAGCCTAAACGTTTGTTCTTACCATACCTAACCTTTTGTTCCTACCGGATTATTTACATTATTCAGTATTTGCAGTGTATAATTCTCTTTGAACACGACTATCTTGAGAGGATAACGTCCTGCTAAACGGATAAAACACACTGGCTGGAGTTAGTGGTGTTTCGTTCGAGAACGACTCGCTGTTGTTGAATGAATCTCAAAAGTGAACGAATAGTTCTGAACCAATTCATATTTTTCGTTTATTTAAATCCCTTACTCACGTCCGCCATCTACTGGAGAAACTATATGACCTCTAACACGGTTAGCATGAAGTGGAGAAGGGTCCTGTGGACAGGAGGTGACTGAGAGAGCTCTAACCGCAGTGCTGCAGATGTGCTTCGGCCTTGCACGCACTAGAAACCTCACGAATCATCTTGTGAACACAATGCCCATGCAGACTTTTGTGCTTAGCAACAAAAATAAGTTTGATGCTTTTTTTAGTCTTTGGTGTGGAGAACATTAAGTAGCTATTTCTTTCACAATTTAGGAATATTTTTTAAATGTATTAATCACTCAGACTAAGCTGCAAAGTATATTTTTACAACATGAGAAATGTTTAAAAAGAGCATCAGTAACCTGAGGAGATAAAAGCTTTTGGTAGGCTACATTCAACGATATTTAAACAATAATGATGCTAAAAACCAATTTGATGTGTCCATTTTGGTCAACTCTGACTGATACTTCCTCATGACAGTATGAGCGGTCATTGGCTGAATCTTCACCACATGCTCTGTTTGTGAACTGAAACCTCAGTAACACCACTTGCACTTCTAAGATGCCCCCAAACAAGCTGGGTTTAATCTTGCTCTTCATTTGTGTTGAAGGTAAGATGTCTATTGCTACTTATTTATTTGATTCATGTGTTTTTGTAAAAGTTTGGTGGGATTTTTTTATCTTTTCAGAGGTTTTCAAAGAGTCAGTGAGCATCAGTGGTTGCCACTAAACTGATATGTTCCAAAACACATATTATTGTATAAGGTTTAACTTTAAATTACTGAATAAAACTCATCTAATCATTATAGAGACATGGTCCAATAACCAATGGTGGAAACCACATCCTGCCATATCTCTGTGTTAAATGTTTAAACAATAAATATGCTAAATAATACATTTTTGAAGGTTTTCAAGATCTCTCATTTCAGTCAAAGATGTCCTGAATGTGTTTCAGGTGTGTTTGGTGCTGATACAGATGTAATGAAGTCAGTATCAGTAACTGAGGGAGATTCTGTCTCTCTAAACACTGATGTTACTGAAGTACAGAGAGATGATCAGATACTGTGGATGTTTGGACCTAAAGAGACTCGTATAGCTGAACTCTATAAGCAGAGCATTGATATGTTTAGCAGTAATGAGATATTTGGAGACAGACTGCAGCTGGACTCTTTCACTGGATCTTTGATCATCAGAAACATCAGAACCACAGACTCTGGACTTTATAAACTACAGATCCGGAGCGACAGAGGAAACTCAGACAAGACATTCAATATCACTGTTTATGGTAAGACAAATATGACTTTAGAATATGTATAAATGGATTTGAAGCTTATTATTGGACTGATCGTGAATCAGGAATATAACAACTCTAAAAATTAAGGTTTGTTAAAAATGAAATGTATTTCCCAACCACTTGTTTTTTACGCCAGTAAACTATAACCCATTGCCCTTTCTTAATATAGAATGAATTAATCTTTTTTTTAAACTAATATTTAATGCAGCCTTTATTATGTAAGCTGTCTTTCTGTTTTTATAATGTGAACTTAATCGATGGTGATAATATTGTGTAGCTCAGTTCTGATTTCCATGTTTTGGATATTATTTTGATTATTGTTCTGCATCGTCTGCATTTGGATCCTGCTGTCCCTCATGTCTGAGTTTGCCCACAATACAACAATATGTTTATTTAATTTACATGTTTTTCAGCTCGTCTGCCTGTTCCTGTCATCACTAATAACTCTTCAGACTGTTCTTCATCATCATCAGTATCATCAGTGTGTAAATGTTCACTGCTGTGTTCGGTGGTGAATGTGAGTCACGTGACTCTCTCCTGGTACAAAGGACACAGTTTATTGTCCAGCATCAGTGTGTCTGATCTCAGCATCAGTCTCTCTCTTCCTCTGGAGGTGGAATATCAGGAGAAAAACACCTACAGCTGTGTGATCAACAATCCCATCAGAAACCAGACTCAACATCTGGACATCAGTGAAGTCTGTCAGACATGTGGTAGCGTTCATCAGTGATATGTCTTTTAATGTAACAATTCACCCAAAATTAAAAATAATGTAATTTTATGCTAATTTTTAAAGCAGTTTAAAACCCGTTTGTTGGTTCACCCTGGTCGAGTTTTCAATTGACATAAATAGTGCAAGCAACCAATCATCACAAGATGAAGCCAGTAGTGAAGTATTTTTACTTTACTCAAGTAAATTTAAAAAAGTACCTGTAGTTTATCAGAATGTTTTTCTTTGGAAAACTTTACTTCACTTCACTACATTACAAAGCATAATGTCATACTTTTTACTGCACTGCATTTCATAAATAAAAGTTGTTGTTTGTTTTACCTTTAATACTTAAGAACATTAAAAATGTAGTACTTTCTTGTACTCAAGTAAATATTAGAATGACTTTTACTTGAGTAGAATAAAGAAAGTAATAGATTTCTAATGTAACTAAGTATTAAATGATATTTGAACAGTAAAATGTACAATATTATACTTTGGAGTGGTGTGAAGTAAAGTTTTCTAAAGAAAAACACTGATAAAGTACAGATGTTACGGAAGGAAGAGAGGAAGTGTTCGGATCCATCTGCAGATCTTTATTCATAAACATGGTCAAAACACAGGCAGGGTCGAACAATAGCAAATGGTATGGTATAGGCAAGACACAAGAGTAAACCTAGGGCAAGCATGGGTCTTCGATCAGCGAACGTAATCCAGGGAGCAAAACAAGAGAGATAATCCGTAAACATGAGCAAAGGTTCAGGCAGGAGCAAACTGAGTCGATAGAGCAATCCAAAATAAACAGGCAATAATCAAAACACAGGAAATCCAAGCAAGGAACTAGACTGAGACTAGGACTAGAAAATGAGCAAAGACGAACAGGCTCCGTAGTGTAGCTGCACAAAGACAGCGATAATGCTAACAATACTCAGCAGTGAGAAAGAGGAAGTCCATATGTAGCATGTTTAATTGAAATCAGCTGTGTGTGTGTAATCAGTGCATTCAGCTGTGTGTGTGTCATCAATGCAATGGATGATGGGAACTGTAGTCCGAGGTGAAGTGCAACAGTTAGTGTATTGCAAGAGTCCATGTGGTGAGCGGGTGACCTCTTGTGGTGAAAGAACGGAAGTTCATAAACCAGATTCGTGACAACAGACACTTGAAAAGTACTTTTAAAGCGGAGTAAAAATACTTCACTACTGTCCGCCTCTGGATGAAGCAACTGGTGCTCTCTATTGGTCAACACACACACACACACACACGATGGTTTATGGGGACTCTCCATAGGCGTAATGGTTTTTATACTGTACAAACTGTATTTTCCATCGCCCTACACCTAAACCTACCCCTTACAGAAAACTTTGTGCATTTTTACTTTCTCAAAAAAACTCATTCTGTATGATTTATAAGCCTTTTGAATTATGGGGACAATGGAAATGTCCTCATAAATCACCTTCTCCTTGTAATACCTATGTCATAGGCCTACCCATGTCATTATACAAATTTGTGTCCTCATAAACCACATAAACATGCGCGCACACACACACACACACTTGTCAGGCACTGGTGCTTGTTCTTTCGTGCCAGTTTAAGTGGGCACTGTGACTGTCCCTGCAAAATGTGAAAATTCAGAGTTGGAACAATCCATTTAATTTTTTTCATTCAAACATAATTTTAATGAGCAGAAGAGTTAAAAAACAACAACAACAAAATTTGATTCCTCAGTGTTTTTTTTTTTTTTTTCTCCAGGCTTTTGTGGCAATTTTGTGAGTGTGACTCCATCCCTGATTTATGCTGTGGTGGGCGTGGCCGCTGTTGCTCTTCTTGTTTGTTATGTCAAATCAAGGACGGATTGGAAAAAGAAAAAGCCACCATCACAACCTCACTGACGCGATTCTCTCCTATAGACACCAGGTGGCAGTAACTCATAATTGTTCAATCAAATCATGTACACTTCCCAATGTAAATAAAATATGGCAAACGTGCTTCTTTGTAGTCTACCAAAATAATTTTTTCATTAAATAATCAATTACACTGTATGCAAGACTGCAGTCTTAAACGCAATATGTCCAGCTCCCATAGCAGGTACAACAAAAGTTCTAATACAGTGATTTTCAGTTTTGTACCTGCCGCTTTAAACCGTCTTAAACCGACTTACAAACACAACCACGTTAAAGAGTTCATCTAAAAATGATAATTTACCTTTTTTTATTTATTTTTATTTTATTACTCCACACTTTGAAAGTCACTGACCTAAATAATCAACAAACAAACAAACAAACACCAATGTAATTTGAGGATCATTGTCAATTTCATTCCACAATTTAGGAATTCATATACATTCGTCTCGAAAATAGCCAGCTGTTAATATTGGTGATACTGAAAATGGAAACAAAAAAAGAAGAAGAAGAAGAAAAAAAAGAGTTTAACAAGACAGCAGAGAGCTCGGTCAAAAAGCCTGTGAGTGTAAAGCAATAGTGTATGACAAGACATGTATTGACTTGCAGTGCTACAGGACAGAAAGGTAAGAATTACGGGAACAACAGCAGGGGTTGGGGTAGAGTCTTGTGGCTTTACATAAGAACCCTGAGGACATGAATAACTGCCAGTTTTTTTGTGTATCAGAGCTGAGAGAACATAAACATGGCATTCATGAAGCTTCTGATCTTAATGTATCACATACTGTGCTTTTGTACAATAATGAAGTAATCTCTCTGTTTAAGTCAGTAGTTTTTAATGGCCATTTTAACTCTGCTGTGTCTCCTTGCAAAATGTAGATTTGTTAGAGGGGAATTTGGATATGCAAAAAAAATAAATAAAAAAAACACCATTGTTAAACAAGTTCGTCTTTCATTTGCTATATATTAGACATGTTGGTTCTGCCACAATCTGATCAACTTATATCAACTCATACCAAGCCTATGAAGAAGATATTTTGAAAAATGTCTTTTTTTTTTTTTTTATACAATATTTTTTATACACATTTTATACAATAAGAGTGAATGTGGCCCAATGTTGTTTGGACCCCAAAGTTCTTTAAAATATTTTCTTTCATGTTAAAAAGCAAAGAAAATCAAGAGCAAATCAGGTTTCCCTCTCCTTAGTCAAGTGTTGAAACGCTGACAGATGCAGGTGTGCAAAGCCATTGTGGTGAAATGAGAGACTGCTGCTTGTCTGATCAGTGTTTATTGACGGTGGAGTATATGGTCTCTTCTGTCCCATTAGGCTTCTGTAGGACAACACAGACAGAAAATAAGAAGACAAATACCAGGAGGCTCATTTTTATAGCGTTTCTATAATTATGTATAGCAGTCAGTTCTTACTTCGAAACACATTTTAAAAATGAAAAGACAGAACACATGTATATAGTATTTAGTGGATGCTATTGTTGATATTTATAGCCGAAAAATGCTATGCTTTATTCATTCCAGAGTAATTGCATACTGAAAATCTTCATACCAGAAGCTGGAAAAGTCATAAGGAACAAGAGTGTTGTTTTCTTATTAATGTGCTGCTCTTACAGAACTATTCCAGCAACAGTATACTGCCATTGTTAAATGCAAACTTTTAAACTTTGTTGTTTTTTTTAAACACAGCAAAACATAATTTTATCATTTTCATCTGGTGTAAAAGTGAACATGCCCATAGGAGTCATACCTTGTTTTGTACATTAGGTAAAAATGTTGTTTCAGCATAAGCTACCTCACTGTCGTCTGTCTGAACTGTTTCAGGTGCATGTGCAGATGGTTCAAAATAATTAGCTAAATTCAATAATAAAAAAAGGAATAAAATCATTAATAGCAATCATAAAAACATGAATGCACATATGCTTGTTGCATTAGCTTAAGATAAGACCTGCCTTTTGGCCTTGATTTTCCGTATTTCCTGTAAAGACAGCACATCACAATTGCTAGTACAGCCAGAACTACTGCAGATATTAATGCTGCAACAACAAGCCTTGGTGAAATGCAATCTGAAATTGAAATAGGAAAAACAACAATTATCATTCTCCTTTAAAGAAGAAATAGAAATAATATTTATGAAAGAGAAATGATATGAAGACAGAAAAGAAATTCAAATGTTTTTTTTTTTTTTTAATTTACATGCATGGTACAGAATACCCTTTAAAAAAATTCAGTTATAAAAGTACTAAATATTAGCACCTTGAAAGTATTTTAACTCAACCTGAAATACCTCCACCTGCTTATGGTGAGATTTAAACTATAAATGGTATTTGGTGAAGCTATAGCTTAGTAAAAAAAAAAAACCTTGATGTGGACATACCTTTACATTGTTACAAAATACATATCACTGATGAACGCTACCTGCACATGTCTGACAGACTTCACTGATGTCCAGATGTTGAGTCTGGTTTCTGATGGGTTTGTTGAGCACACAGCTGTAGTGTTTTTATCCTGATATTCCACCTCCAGAGGAAGAGAGAGACTGATGCTGAGATCAGACACACTGATGCTGGACAATAAACTGTTTCCTTTGAACCAGGAGAGAGTCACATGACCCACATTCACCACTGAACACAGCAGTGAACATTTACACACTGATGATACTGATGATGATGAAGAACAGTCTGAAGAGTTATTAGTGATGACAGGAACAGGCAGACGAGCTGAAAAACATGTAAATTAAATAAACATATTGTTGTATTGTGGGCAAACTCAGACATGAGGGACAGCAGGATCCAAATGCAGATGAAACAGAACAATAATCAAAATAATATCCAAAACACGGAAATCAGAACTGAGCTACACAATATTATCACCATGGATTGTGAAAAGGCCCACAAAGCACAAGGAAACACATGGTGTATAATTTGGGAAAGACAGATATGAAACAGAACCTATTACAAATTAAAAAATCAATATAAGTTTACAGTAAAAAAAAACAAAAAAACACAACGACAGCATACATAACATTAAATATTACTTTAAAAAAAGATTAAGGTTTTAATGGGTTATAATTTGTTAGCATAAAATACAAGTAGTTGAGAAATACATTTTAATTTGAACAAACCTTAATTTTTACAGCTGTTATTCATGATTCTCTACCAGTCCAATAATAAGGTTCATGTCCATTTATACACATTCTATGTTTTTAAATCATATTTGTCTTACCATAGACAGTAACATTGAATGTCTTGTCTGAGTTTCCTCTGTCGCTCCGGATCTGTAGTTTATAAAGTCCAGAGTCTGTGGTTCTGGTGTTTCTGATGGTCACAGATCCAGTGAAAGAGTCCAGCTGCAGTCTGTCTCCAAATATCTCATTACTGCTAAACATATCAATGCTCTGCTTATAGAGTTCAGCTATACGAGTCTCTTTAGGTCCAAACATCCACAGTATCTGATCATCTCTCTGTACTTCAGTAACATCAGTGTTTAGAGTGACAGAATCTCCCTCAGTTACTGATACTGACTTCATTACATCTGTATCAGCACCAAACACACCTGAAACACATTCAGAAACATTTTTGCAAAATTAATTGTAATGAACGTTTACAAAAAGAAGAAGAAATTTATAAGCAGAATTTACTAGTAGTAATAGCAATACTAATCATTTAAAGTGATACTGTAATGTTTGTTAGATTTGCAGGAACAAAACTATATTTTACTATTCCCTGTGTATGTAAATAAATTGTATGATGTTAACATAACAAGTAAAAAGTGAAATGAAACACTAAACACACATTTAACATGTACAAAATAACATAAAATGCAACATAAAGCACTCACGTTTGTACTATTTCATTTTCTTTTTCTGTTAAAGTTTCTTACAGTTTTTACAGTAGTTAGTCTCCACGTCTAAATAAGTTCTCCAAATAAGAATTATTCTTAAGTTTATTGATTTTTGAACGGTTATACATTGGCAATTAAAATCAACAAAACAATTAGGCCTACAAAACAAAAACAGCCACTATATTGCAGAATATTACGTAGACTGTGTAAGGGCGGGTGCTTATTGGGAATGATAATAACTGTTATTTATATTTCTGGGTTATAATTACGTTTAGTGTTAATTAAACGTGGTTATGTTAATCTGTGTCGGTTTAAAGTACCCTCGTGGAGATAGTGCTCCCTTTGTGATCCTGTTAAAGTTTGATACGTATGTGCGCAACATTAAAAGGATAAAGAATGTTGTGCTCTTCTAGTTTCCCAATGATCCAGCAGTTCAGCGCAACTTCCGTCAAAACACATCTAATACATTACGTAGATTGTTTGGTGGGCAAGCCTAATCCATCCCATATTTTTTAAATTCACAGGATTTTTCACATTTAATCCTAACCTTCGGTTTTGGTCACAATCTTTAACGTGTGATATAACAAAGGTGCAGATAGATGATGCAGCGCTATCTAAAGGAGAATAGGCGAATAAATATCATCTTTCTGTTTTAAACCTAAAAGACTAAAGTCGAAGTGACACAGTAAAACACTTACCCATAGCCAACAGGAAGAGACATAAGAACGTTGCTTTACTAATAATAATAATCCTCATTTTGTCCGAAAGGTAACTGAATTCCACATGATGTGTTATACGAGAACCGACAAGTGTCCGATGGACAAAAGACAAGAACAGGATCTGATGCGGATCCAACGCATTCAAACGACCAAAGTCTACAGATTTAATTCACACGATATAATCAAATCGATGATTAAGAATTTTTTTTTCTTGACGAACCTACAAATTAAAAAAGAAAAAAGTTTTCATATGCAGAGCGTTTGAGTCGACCTCAGTTTTTAGTCCCGCCCTGACTATAAGAGAGTGAAGTAGTTTACATCATAGGCTTCTGTGTATTTTGAACTGTTTCAGGCGAGTTTTTGAGATAAATAGTAGTTTTTGAGGAAAACTATCCCAGTTTTATTTGTGTGAAAAATTGCGCAGTTTTCGAATTATAAATATTATTAACTATTAACTATTATTATTATTATCTTTTTGTTCTGTTCTGTTTTGTAGGATTTCATTTACTCTCGTTGACCTTGAAAATGGTTACTGTGTTTTGGAATAAAATTGGTTGGGGGCTTGTAGAACATCTTAGACCAGCAAGAAACCAGCCGCCAGCCGATCACATACACTCTTAAAAATAAAGGTTCTTCACGATGCCATAGAAGAACCTTTTTGTCTAAATGGTTCCATAAAGAACATTTAACATCTGAAGAATCTTTCTGTTTCACAAAAGGTTCTTTGTGGTGAAAGAAGGTTCTTCAGATTATAAAAAGGTAAGAAAGAGATGGTTCTTTAAAGAACCTTTGAATTTTTGGAACCAAAAATGGTTCTTCTATGGCATCACTGTGAAGAACCTTTTGAAGCACTTTTATTTTTAAGAGTATAGTTGCCAAAGCTGTTTTTTGGAACATATCGACATGATTGTATTGCAACTAACATATGCTTGATGCACTCTTTAAACTTTAGTATTTGCCTCTTCTCAGCTTTTGTTATGTGAGAAGAGGCAGTATTAAGATCAGGCCATCAGAAGCACCTCATCCACCTACACCTTGCACTGGTACCGCACATGCACACACCACCACGCATCCATCTCTAGAAATCATTGTCATGCACAGGTTGCATATTCCACTGGTACAAACCACACTTTGGTACACAAATTACAAGTACAATACCCTGACCTAGATTTATAATAATACATTTATTGAGGTGGTTAAAAGTTGCACATACACAATAACAATTGTTTGAAGCATTCGCTTAATTTATTGGACTTCATTTGCTAAGTCTACTAAACATAATTCATACACATCTGTAGTTGAAACATGCAATGCAAACTCTACAATCTGAATGATAAACCATGTTACAGTCTAATCATCGCTGTGGTTTTCAGCTCTTCTCTGAACCCAAAGCCCCTTCCTCACCTTTTTCACTCTTCTACAAAAACCCAAAGCAAACTGGGGCCTCTGATCTGACTAAACCATCTGAGATCTCAATGATGTCTTTGTGATGTTTGCAGGAAAGAAAGATGCAGAAGCTCTCACCGCTCAGGCCTAAAAGTTCCCTTCAGTGCAGCGCAATTCGCAACAGATAGTTGATTCTTATAAAAATTAAAACAAGAAACAACAGTGTACAAAAATAATCAGATTAGCACAATCGCAAACCTAATTAGGTCACTCGGGCTGAAGCGCCTGCCATGAGACTGTATGTCGCATCACGTACAGAGTGACCACCACTTCCTGCTGAGATGCAACAAAGATCAAAGAGGTCAAAACAAAAATGTTAGATGCATGCAGTTGTCCTTTTTCACACGACTAGTCACCCTTGTGTTAATGTCAACTTTCTGCATTGTGATTGTAAAAGACAAAATGTGTGTAGATAGTATATTAAAATGCAATACATTTTTCGCACCAGTTTTTTAATAGCATTTGTAACTGCTCAGTTCAAAGTAAATTACTTCTAAATGTCCTCAGTTGTTATTCATTTATTTAATTTTTTTTTTTTTACCATAAAATAAGCATTATATCCAGTATCTGCTTGATTATCATTTTGAATTTGGAGTTTAATATCATCCCGCATCCGTGTTTCCAAAACAACTGAAGGAAATGTTTCCATTGCTACCCCTGATATCAGGAAAAGCAGTTTGGGCAGTTAGGATATAGTTTAAAGATAGCAGAGCTGTGTATTATAAACATGTTTCCCCAACAGAGTGTTTTAGAACCAGTTTGGACATAAAGTCCCAAATTATTGTCCATGTAATTACTGCGTTTATAGAATTATGTACATTCCTTTTACAGACAAATTGCTAATAGCTGCCACAGACTGAACTAAAACTTAATGTCGTAAAACCCTCAGTTCACACTTTTTTCACACGTCGGGTTCTGGTAGGCCACCATTTCCTGTAGATCAGAGAGATAGCATTCTTTCCCGCGGTCCCATTAGATTTATGCTGAGCAATATCATATTTATGTACTGAACTCTAATTGACTGATCAATTGCTGTCAGGATTTGATCTTTCGTCTTTCATCCCATGTTTTGTGGTCATGATTGTGATTCAGACTGACCAAACCTGCTTGTATCTCCAAAGAGACAGTAAAGTGAAAGGGCTCCAGTGTTTTAACTACCTTATTGGTCGAGTCGGTTGCCAGGTTGGTTGCCAAGTTACCACTCCCAGATGGCCGATGATATCTGATACGTGCACCAACTGTCTGTTGTTTGCATACAGTGTGATATATTAAAAACACAAAGGACAGGGGGAATTTTGGATTCTGTGTGACATGGACAACAGAACCGTAGTGTCCACCAGTGCCTACACACTCATTTCCTATTTCTAACAATTAACATACTCAGTAAACGAGAAGGTCCATAACACAATCAGAGGATGTTGGCCTGGTTAATGGCAGTCTAAGGGAGGAGCCCAGTGTTTATACTGTAACTTGATCTGCCTCCAGTATGTGTGGTCTGATTTACATGTTTACAATTGGTAGGGTTTAGTCTGGGGCTCTTGAAGGTAGGAAAGTTTTGTACATAAAAAAGTGGGATTCCCTGATCTTTCCAGTGTTCAGTGTGGTTTATTAAGATACACCATTATGTAAGCAGCTGGTTATGTAATGGAAGTGGGCTGTAGAGTTCAAATTTTGCTTAGAACTTATATATCAGTTCCTCATTTTAAGACCTCCTACTTTCCTTTCAGATGTTTCACTTCCTTGTTTTACAACGGTTTTGTCTATTAGAGATAAGATTCATAATACCGAATCAAAAATGAAACAGGAAATTAGGAAAACGTGCGAGGTACAAGAGAAACTGCAGACCTGTAACCGTGCATCAATACAAGTTTCGTATTTTTATCTTGGTCTGTCACTGTTTCACTTAGCAAACCGCATCCTGTGTCAGAGGTCTCAAGACAGACCATGTGAGCCGTCACAGTTCTTTAAAAAGACCCAGCTTCCTGTGACAATGAAGTACAGTCTACCATGTTTGTCCTTTCCTCTACAAATATTGACATCAGTTCTCTGTTCAAAGAAAACACACCTAACCTACAACTGTGGGAACGATACAGTATGGTTAAACACAGAGTGACAATTTCTAGCAAAGTTTGACACCAGAAAAAAGGATCAGCAAAAGGATCCATTTTTTTTTCTTTCTGTTCCCTCCCCCTCACTCCCAGTCTTCTGCGCAGTGTTTATCTCACACAAGGGAAGAGGGAGCTTGGGGATTTCCATTGGAAAACAAGTGCAGTTGCTTTATCTGACATTACAGAAAGCAGAAATTGAGCCTAGGGGTTCTGATGCATGCCATAAAACCACAAGTTCACAAGAAACATACAATAACAGAAATAGTTAGCTAATATATTGTAATCATTTCTTTAAATAACTAAGCAGTTTTCCATAAAATACATATAACAATGAAAAATATACATAATTGCGACAAAAAGCTGTTCATCTTAAAGGTCCACGAAGTATTTTGTTTACTTTGCTCTAACCCGTAGAGTCGTCTTTGCTTACAAAACCCTCACAAGTCACAACCCGTTACTGAGGAGTTATTTGCCAGGGCAAACTATTTTACAAAATAGGTGAATCATAAGATAAATATATGTGACATAGACACTATATATGTGTACACCCTGTGTCACAATAAAGAGTTTAGCATGAAACTTAAATTTTTTGCTTGTAGTAGCCTAAGTAGAACTAAAGGACTGCCCTCATCTCGAAACCCGGGAAAAGGCTCTTTATTTTCCCGCCGGCATCAAATGTCAAACTCCCCCGCATTCTTTGCCGTGCTCCTGAAACCCGCAGTGAGTTAAGGTAAAAGATTGCATACGTTAAATCGTTTCTGCCACCTTCTGGTCGCTAAATGTTATTATTTCATAGTGACGAGAAAGACAGAAATCACACAGAAATCTACAAAATAAAATATATAAAATATAACTTCAGCTGGGAGAAATAAAGTTAATTTAAAATAGACTTTTTATTTATTACGAAACTAATAGCTTACATTTTCCCAAACTCAAACACAATTACACCCACAATATTTAAAATGATGAAAAACAAACAAACAAACAACAACAACAACAACAAACAAACCATAGTCAGCTAATATTTGTATTGCTCAGATATTATAACCATATTTTTTTCCCCCCTTACACATCATATTTCCCATTTCAACAAGACTAGATTTATGTTGGAGCTAGAAGAAACACTTGATGCTAAATAACTAGTATTACTGGGCAAAGGAAAAAAACAAACAATGGCAGATATATGCCCAACTATTTTTATTTATTTATTTATTTTTAAATTTAGAAGATGATCTACTTTCGTCTAAAATGTACTCAATAGCTTGCATGCAATGTTACATTTACTATCATGCTGCCAAGCTCTTGTTCTGTCAAGCTAGCTTAGTATCAGAAAACTAGCCATCCCACATTAACAATGCAGGCTCATTAGATGGCCTATTATCAATCTCACAAATATTTAACAATTCTGTAAATACAAAACATTTTTAAATATACAGTTCTAGAAAATGCCTTTATTGTTGCTGAAATTGAAAATATACAGGGTGTTTAGTCTAAACTTTGCTGCCACCAACTGGAATATTTGAGCATGCGACAACTAATATGGAGCATTGTGAGGGAAAAGTGCAAAAATAGTGCTAAAATATAAACTAAAAGGTGCTGAAATACTGATGACACTGAACCTTTAAGCTATAAGCAACCTTGATAAGCAAAATTTTATTTTAAACCTGTGTACAAACAGACTGGAGCCAGATGGTTGAGCTGGTTTCTGAACAGTATTTCATCAGAATGAAGAAAATACAAGTTCAGACAAGATATATTAGCTTGACGTTGCAGGAAGTTGTTATTATGATCCTGTTGTGCTGAATCGACTTTTCAAGAATAGATGATTCAGAATTGCAGAAGTGTCTTGTGGTTATTGCATGTCCCCAATTTAAAACAAATAAATTAAAATATGTTAAAACAATTTTCAAACTAATGGACTTCTGGATTCCCAATTCATGTTACAACACTTGGAATGGCTTCCTGCAAGAAAAAACACAAAAGACAGTAAACAGACGGACCGGACCCTGTCTCCTTCTGCCACTTTGAATGTGAAGTTGTTGTGGTAATATTGTTTATGGTCCATGTATCATCCAATCATTCATTTTTTTTTTTTTTTTTTTTTGATTTAAGAAAAATCTGAAAATCCTTTTTCGTTGAAAATGAATCAAAAATGAATGATCGGATGATACACGGACCGGGAGAAAATAAACAAAGAACTAGAGTTTACACTGTAAAAAGTGATAAGTTGACTTAACTTAAAAAAATTGAGGAAACCCGTTGCCTTAAAATTTTTAAGTAAATGATAATTAAAAGAATAAGTTAATTGAATTGTCAAGTTCACTTAACTTTAAAAAAAAAATTATTATGTACTTAATAATTTTAAGGCAACGGGTTTCCTCAATTTTTTTTAAGTTAAGTCAACTTTCACTTTTTACAGTGTATCCATTCAAAAAAAAAAAAAAAGTCACGTCAAACTATGAATATTGTACCTATAGATTCCACTGTTTCTATAAATAAGCACTAGATTATACTTGCACCCTCGTATTTGTTTCTTCTAAATCCAGTAGAAAAAATATTCCAAACTGCCAGAACAACTGGAATCAGTGCTCAAAAGATAGAATAGTCATGTAGGGTCTGCAACAGAGAAACATAGCAACTTTTACTCAAAGTTGAATTTCACAATAAAAGTAATGTGTCTACTACAAAAAACATCAGAGCTATGAATATCCTCACTGACATACCTGGACATGGCTCACAGACTTCACTGATGTCCAAATGTTTGGTCTGGTTGCTGATGGGATTGATGATCACACAGCTGTATGTGTTGTTATCCTGATACTCCACCTCCAGAGGAAGAGAGAGACTGATGCTGAGATCAGACACACTGATGCTGGACAATAAACTGTTTCCTTTGTACCAGGAGAGAGTCACATTACTCACATTCAACACTGAACACAGCAGTGAACAATTGGTTATCCTGATGATGAAGAAGGACATTGTGAAGTGTCTCTGCTGATGGCAGGATCAGGCAGATGAGCTCTAAAACATGAGTATAAAAAATGTTATATCCACATGAATGTCCATAATATAATGCACACACACACACACACACACACACCCATACCCACACACTATTTCATATCCAAAGAGAAGACTCACCATAAACAGTGACATTATATGTAGTTGACGTCATTCTGCTGGGATCAGAATAAAATTCTTTGAGAATTTTAACAGGTGAAATCATGAACATAAAAATGTATTAGCCTACCTAAGAGACGTGAGAATAGACAGAGCAGCAGAAAAAGGGATATTGTAAATGACCATTAAATCCCCAATCATTGAAGTGGGTCGACACCTTTACTTCCAGCCATAGAGGGCGGTGTTGCCATGGAATAGTCAAGAAAGGACTTTATTATTAAATTGAGCCAAATGTTACTAAATAACTATTTATTTGTTTATGTTTTGGTTGTCTGGTGATTTTCACAGAGTGCTTTGTGTGGACATTGTATTCCTATTTGTTTTACAAGAGTGTCTGCATTTCTTGCCACACACTTTTATTTTGAAATCTGAAAAGGAAGTGCAGCGACGCTGTGTGTGTTATGTTGGCGCACTTTTTCGTACGTGAAGCGTCATTCTGATTAAGGTTACCAGAGAAGAAAGGTTCATGTTTGGGTACACGTTGTACAGTTATAAGTTTAAAAGGTTTCTCCCTATCTCTTAGCTCCTGGCTGATGAAGGGCACAAGGTACCGTTTTAATTTCATGCTGTGTGGTCAACTTTGAAAGTCTTTGAAGTGTTTATTTTAATGATCTTCTCTGAAGCTATTAACTAATGTCTAGCGAGTCTTTAGCATATATGAAAGTTTCGAATATCAGTGATGACCATTTAATTTGCTAATGTTGTAATTCAGAGAATGTGTATTCTTTCATTTATAGGCTTATGGACATTTATATACAATTTGCAAGCAGATGTCTTATTTTGTTTGTTTGTTTTTATTCAGCTCTTACAGTGTTTTTTTTGAAGATTAAATCCTGTATAAACATCAGTTCCTGAGAGTAAAGTGCATCTGTTCAGCTGGGAATGCTACAGATATTCTTCGCCCCAAATTCCTGAATAATTAAACTCCATTTTGTTTCGTTTACATTTGGGCCAACGTGGAAATGAAATGAAAAACTATGAAGGACGACAAAAAATTAGTTGGTCAAGCAAGCGCACCTTTCAGCGCGGGTCAGCGTGCGCGCACCTGAGTGACCGACCTCATTGCACATGGCACCAAGATTTTCAAAAAAGGCTACATCTTGTTTGTACGTTTATTTTATTTACTTATTAAGTGTAATGAGACCAATGCTAGTAGGCTTCAGCATGTTCGGGACCAGTGTTGGGATTGGGAACTACACTAAGGAAAATTATAAATGCAATACTTTTGTTTTTGCCCCAATTTTTCATGAGCTGAACTTAAAGATCTGAGACTTTTTCTATGTACACAAAAGGCCTATTTCTCTCAAATATTGTTCACAAATCTGTCTAAATCTGTGTTAGTGAGCACTTCTCCTTTGCCGAGATAATCCATCCACCTCACAGGTGTGGCATATCAAGATGCTGATTAGACAGCATGATTATTGCACAGGTGTGCCTTAGGCTGGCCACAATAAAAGGTCACTCTAAAATGAGCAGTTTTATCACACAGCACAATGCAACAGATGTTGCAAGTTTTGAGGGAGCGTGCAATTGGCATGCTGACTGCAGGAATGTCCACCAGAGCTGTTGCCCGTGAATTGAATGTTCATTTCTCTACCATAAGCCGTCTCCAAAGGAGTTTCAGAGAATTTGGCAGTACATCCAACCGGCCTCACAACCGCAGACCATGTGTAACCACACCAGCCCAGGACCTCCACATTCAACATCTTCACCTCCAAGATCGTCTGAGACCACAAACTGTCAGAAACCATCTCAGGGAAGCTCATCTGCATGCTCGTCGTCCTCATCGGGGTCTCGACCTGACTGCAGTTCGTAACCGACTTGAGTGGGCAAATGCTCACATTCGATGGCGTCTGGCACTTTGGAGAGGTGTTCTCTTCACGGATGAATCCCGGTTTTCACTGTACAGGGCAGATGGCAGACAGCGTGTATGGCGTCGTGTGGGTGACCGGTTTACTGATGTCAGCATTGTGGATCGAGTGGCCCATGGTGGCGGTGGGGTTATGGGCAGGCGTATGTTATGGACAACGAACACAGGTACATTTTATTGATGCCATTTTGAATGCACAGAGATACCGTGACGAGATCCTGCGGCCCATTGTTGTGCCATTCATCCACGACCATCACCTCATGTTGCAGCATGATAATGCACGGCCCCATGTTGCAAGAATCTGTACACAATTCCTGGAAGCTGAAAACATCCCAGTTCTTGCATTGCCAGCATACTCACCGGACATGTCACCGATTGAGCATGTTTGGGATGCTCTGGATCGGCATATATGACAGCGTGTTCCAGTTCCTGCCAATATCCAGTAACTTCACACAGCCATTGAAGAGGAGTGAACCAACATTCCACAGGCCACAGTCAACAACCTGATCAACTCTATGCAAAGGAGATGTGTTGCACTGCGTGAGGCAAATGGTGGTCTCACCAGATACTGTGAGGTGGATGGAGTATCTCGGCAAAGGAGAAGTGCTCACTAACACAGATTTAGACAGATTTGTGAACAATATTTGAGAGAAATAAGCTTTTTGTGTACATAGAAAAAGTCTTAGATCTTTGAGTTCAGCTCATGAAAAATGGGGGCAAAAACAAAAGTGTTGCATTTATAATTTTGTTCAGTGTAGTTACATGTAACGGAATTGCGTAATTTAATTACAAAATAAAAGTAATTGTAATCAGTTACAGTTACTGAAAAAAAAGTGTAATTAAATTACAGTTACTTATGAAAAAGTTAAGGATTACAAAGGGGGTTACATCTGATTTTTTTCACACACACTCCCACATACTGATTTAATTGATCCCCAAAAATTACTGCCAGATTCTGGAAGATACATTCTTCAAACAGTGGTACAAGAGGATGTGATGCTGGTCCTTCAAGAGTCACTCTCAACTTATCTGTCCATAAATCCTATACAAAATCAGTCTTCATGTATTTCACAACACTTCAGCATGTTATTCATATTAAGTGAGGGTCATTTTAAAGAATTTTTTTACCCAAGCAAAGTCTCTGAGAACCTGACACATTCCACTTCTGGAGACTCCAGGAAGGTTGCAGTTCTGGAAAATGATGGTGCTGGAGACTAAATGATTCCTGATGATTTCTCACCTAATTCTTAATTCTTTTGCAGTTAACGTGTCTTTTCTTCTCCACCTGTTTTTTTCTGACCGTGCTGACCCAATGAGCATTTCGTAGCCCAATGATCATGCCTTAACTTTGCTAATTCTGTTATTGCATTAGTATTGCATCCTTCTCATGGTCATTTGATAATTTATTTACTTTTATTCTTGAGTTCTATCTCTTTTTTGGCTCATTTTATCTGTAAAAGGAAACCTGCCTAATAATTCAGCACACCTGAAATAAGGAGTTTTTATTAAGATTGATGTGGTTTGGAATTGGTAAAATGATCTTGAAAAAAAAAATATGACCAGAATATCAACTTGCCTAATAATTCAGCACACACTATATAATTGATTTTTAAGTAAATCATATGGACCTTAACATCTAGGCCTATGTTTGTCATATTTTATTTATTTAAAATTTAACACTGAAACATTAGAAAATAACTCTTGTAAATACGGCATCGGTTTGTTTTAAATTAAATTAACCCCTGAAAGGTGCTGTAGGGGGCAGCACTTACATATTATGTAGAAGTGCAAAGCAATTCTTTAATATCTGAATTCAAGACAATGGAGATAAATTAATTTTGTTCTTTTTCAACTGTATGTAGAAATCTGCATTAAAAAAAAAAACCTGCAGTAATTTTAGCATGAAGAATGGCAAGTTAAAGGCAGAGAAAAAAAGAGCAAAAACAGCCTTTATTAAAAGCCATTTTGAATTTATTTATGTGTGATCCATACAGAGATACGTTTTAGTCAGGTCATAGTTAACTGGGTGTAAAATGATGTAACTAAATGATGTTATGATGTAAATGATGTTACTTTGATATAAAGTATATGCAATGCAGACATATAACTGCAGATGGGATTCAGGATGTCATGGGAAAAGACAAGCACCTTAATTACAAATCTTTCCTTTATATAGATTACTGTGATGATTTTTTGCTACTACATAACATCTGGAATGATCATAACCTGTGATTTGAGTGCTTAACCCCATACAAGAGGATGCCATTTTATTTGAAATATAGCAAAAAACAAACAAACAAACAAGTTGTTTCAAATTATTCTGTTTATTTTATTTGACTGCTGGAGTGACTGCGTAAAACAGTGACATTTTTGTTTTATAAATCCTGATGTGTACTTGTAAAATGGCATGGCAAAGGTGTCTGTAACTATTTGCAGCACAGATTAGTTAAACAGATACGTTCCTTTGGTGCCCTTAAGGAGGGTGAACCGGGAATCAAATTTTCATTGTCCTGTTCATCATCGCTGGTGTCTGGTGTGTCCCCTCTGGATGCCACTGTTACATAAAACATATTTTAAATGCACTTCTATGGTATCAAACTTGGTTTGTATTGAGTGTATTTGGAAAATACATTTCTCCTGTATCTAACCTGGTGGGGAATTTTGACTGGTCTCAGTTCGACTCCTGGTATCTGCTTAACACAAATTGATCAGATTATGAGATCTTCCACCATCTGACTTACCCACAGTCTTTCATTTTGCAAAAATGATGTTACACACATTTTTGTATTTATATTTTCTAACAGTGTGTGATGTCCAAACATGCTAAATCATAAAACTAAAACCACAAAGGCAAAAAAGACAATATTGTGGTGTCTCATTTTAACTATTTTTGCAGTCATGTATCAGCTGTAAGTACTTGCCATTTAGATTTGCTCGTCTACAGACTTTCACAACAACAACGATGAATGGCACAGACAATAAAACCAGAACAACAGTCAAACAACTTATCCCTATCACCTGGCTCTGATCTGTAACAAACATAAGAAAAGAGTAATAAGTGCAAGGCAAGCAACAAGATAAACTCACAGAGTAAATACAGCAGCATGAATTTATTTGTTTATTTTCATATATTTTGGTCTCTATACATCAGTTGGTGTTGTTTCATAGTTTTAATGTTGTGACTATTAAAATATGTTAAATAGTCATAAAGATTGAGTGCGTGTTTACAAATTTTAGACTAGTAGTGTATGGTTTCTTATGCTATTAGCTAATTACTGCCATATAAGCTCACTAAATGAACACTAATATAAGATGCTGGCAAACCTGAACAGAGCTGACAGATGTCCAGTTGTGTGGTCTGGTTGCTGATAGGGTTGTTCACCACACAGCTGTAGGTGTTGTTATCCTGATACTCCACCTCCAAAGGTAGAGAGAGACTGATGCTGAGATCAGACACACTGATGCTGGACAATAAACTGTTTCCTTTGTACCAGGAGAGAGTCACATGACTCACATTCACCACTGAACACAGCAGCACATATTTGGACATGAATGTACCTTCTGATGATAAAGAACAGTTTGTGTTTCTTATGGTAGGGATGGGCAGGCGAGTTGTAAAAAATAAGAATATTAGAATATGAGTAAATATTACAACACATATCCAGAATACTTACCATAAACAATGACAGTAAATGTCTTGCCCGTTACTTTGACCCTGTAATAAAGCTTATCAGGATCAACGATATCTAGATGATAAGTTCCAGAGTCTGTGGTTCTGATGTTTCTGATGGTCAGAGATCCAGTTGTGAAGTTCAACTGTAGTCTGTCTCTGAATGTTTCAAAATTAACATGATTAAGTTTAGCATTCACGCTAGAATAAATGTCAGCAATGCGGGTGTTTTGTGGTTTCAACGTCCATATTATGTGAACATCTCTCTATTGCTTCAACTTTGGTGGGTAGAGTAACAGAATCTCCTTCCATAACTGTTAATCTTGTATCAAAACCTGAAACACAGACAATACGCTGTGATCATAAACGAAACCCCCCCCCAAAAAACAAACAAACAACAACAACAACAACAAAAAACCATTAGGCCTACGAAAAAAAAAAGGTTTTATAAAAACTTTTATAAAAACATTCTTCCCTTACGAAAAATAAGTTTATTCAAGTGTGCTATTAGTATACTTTTTTAAACTAAAATAGGAAAGTATACTTTTAATCTACTTTTTATGTACTTCTCAGAAATGGGCTTTATGTACTTCTCAGAAATATACTTAAAAATGACATTTTAGTATACTTGACACACTTACTTGTGCTCTTTGAATCCGTGATTTCATTGTTATACGGTAGGGGGCGCTATAGTACACATCTTATGTACAGAATTTCCAAAAAGACACAAGTGAAGAAGAAACCAAAACAATAGATGCTTCCACATGTAATCTAACAGGATCATCAGACATAAAACAACATCAAAACTGTGTAACCTTATGGAATAAAATGTCGACCAATGAAGAGGTAATAATGACTGTCAAGCTTTGGGGTGTTGATCGACTCCGTCTACATTTTGATTATCATTCTGAATCCAATTCATAGTCTTTTTTCAGCTTTTTGTTCAAAATGTTGTTTATTTCTTTATTTTTTATTTATGAAACGTACCCACATTCAAGTGTTTAAAAAAAGAATGCAAGAAGCTAGAATAAAATGTTTTTGTTTACAAGCAGATACTGTTCTTTCTTTTGATGTTTTGTATGTTCAGATATTCATATAACAAAATATATACAAATTAATACCTAAATAGGGACATGGTAGTATACCTAAAGCATGATGTAAAGTTCACTTAAAAAAAAAAAAAAAGGATACTTTCAGTATAAAAGTACTAAACTAGTTTACTGAGACTATACTTCAAAGTGTACTAAAAATGCTACTACTAATGAAATATTAGTAAGCTGTCAGCATACCTATAAGTTCACTTTTAGTATTGTTGCAGTACAAACTAAAACATTGACGTAAACTAGTTGTCTACTCAAAGTATACTTAAAAGCAGGGCTGTTTCTAGCCAATTTGACGCCCTAGGCGAAATCCCCAATTATATATTTATTTATTTTTATATATATATATATTCTTTTCAGACACCAGTTTCTTGTTACATTCAAATTGGTTGTCATAGTAACGACACTGATTTGTGGAGATTGAGTTCCACAAATCTGAATGCATTATTTGTAAATTGACTTAAGAAACATTTTGCACAATTTATTATCTGTAATATCATTGTGTTGCCACTAGATGCCTGTATAGCCCTATGTAACAATCCCTAGTAGCCAAGACATTGCACATAATTTACACATAAATCACACATAAATTAATTTGATTACATTTGGATTTGGATACATATTTAGATACTATCAATGGCTACTTTTTGTCTTTATCTGTTTTTTGTTCAATTGTTTTGTTGTTGTTGCTTGAAACATTGATTTAAAGTGTCAGTTATTGCATTATTATTTCAGTCAAACCTATAAAACCCTTTGTTGCCCCAAACTACATATAAAAGCCTGATCAGTGGCATAAAAGTAATCAATGCAGCTACTTAATAATCCTTTGCTACTCATTTACGCGTGAACTTCCCCTTTAAATAACGCGACGCTCTGCCCTCTATGTGTATGACGCATCTCCCATTAAGTGCTGTGTTAGAAGTGAATTAATTGATCAGCATTTCGACACCTCCATAAGGATGTATTAAACTCGACAAAGCGGTTTAATAAAGGATGTATTGATCTTGTGAATTAGCTTTTTTTTTTCTATACCAATATTTTTTAATTGGCTGTTAAAGTTTATATGGGGATATTACATGACACGCTGATCCTTTAACAATGCATTGGCGTTTCAACTGCCACAAATACTGCCTAAACAAAATACTGATTTTGTGCACTTTATTTACTGTATCAATATTTTAAATTGGCCTTTGAACTTAGCTTTATTGCATGGCAAAAAAAAAAAAAAAAAAAGAAAAGAAAAGAAAGAAAAAAAAAAGCGTTACCTTGCCAAAGCACTAACAGAGCCCATTGATCTAATGGCGTTGATGAGCGCTCCAAATGCAAGCATGCAACGATCAGGCAGCAATTGACAGCGCTCTGATCCAATGGCATACAGGCATCGTCAGATTGACAGTACTCTAGCCCAATGATGTTGGAGATCCAGTGGGGGCGGCAGTCATATTTTAGGGTGACCGTGCCACTCTTTATCACAACCCTGTTAAAATATAGTGCCAGTACGTGCGCTCAATGGCGCCCCTCCAGCTGGCCTATGCCTAGAAACGGTACTGCTTAAAAGTATACTTTTATATACTAGAAAGTGGGCCAATTTAGTCCCAAGGAGTATTGAGGTAGTGCACTTACAAATATACTACTTGTACACTGATATTTGTATACTTACTACATAAAGTATACTTAAAATATACTTGAATTTTACTTAAGTATACTTAATAAAATAAACTTGAAGTATACTACTTTTTGGAAAGGGTTGTTCTACAAAGCAACATGTGAAAGCATGACGAACATAAAGTTTACCATCAACGATCCGCAAGAACCAACGTGACACAGCAGCAGAAATGAGAGATCCATATCGTTTCCAAACGTCAGGAATAATTAAACGCCACATTTGGACCAGCCTACTTAAATCTGGGCCAACACGGAAATGAAATTACACAATAAACCGAAACTAAGGAACTATGAAGGATGAAAAAAGTCTAGTGAAGCGCTCCCCCTTCTGCAAGAGTCCGAGTGACTGCAGTTACAACCACTGCAAAAGTCAAGTTACGAGAATTGATCTATAATCAAATCACACAAGTCTTCATTATCCATGTCCATGACATTTTGTTTTATTTAATTATTTTATTTCATTTAAATTACAAAAAAGCTGTTATAAATAGTGTGGTTTTAATTTAATTTAATTTTAAAAAATTGAATAATTAAATTGCCTGTAAAAATATTTGGACAACATCTGAAAGCTGGTATAGGGACATATCATCATTGCATATATTGTGCAAATGCTCTGAAGCAGCGATTGTATGCTATATACGTGCAAAAATACTGCTGGAAGGTATGGCGGGCAGAATAGTCAAGTCAAACATTGTTTTATTGGTCATTTGTGTGGCTTACTCGTTTTTTAAAAGAGACTCATTTCAGAACATTAACAGTAGAGACAATTGTGCAATACATGCCACAGAGAGTGTAAACAATAATCTATAAATTGTATGTGTGTAAAAAAAACCTTTAATATCTATATGATAATTTAAAATAAAATAAAATATTATGTGAAGAAATACAACAAGAACACACTCTGTACAACTGTAGCTTACATACTGTAGAAATCAAACCTGCATTTTAAACAATAGAATTATGTAATTTTACAGAATTACACAGAATAAGCAGATCAATCAATCAATCAATCAATCAATCAATCAATCAATCAATCAATCAGTAGCAATAGTCCAACTTATCATCAGTGATTCTGAAGTTTCAGTGGCTCTAATCATCTGGCCCTGCAAGGTACTAAGCAACAGCATAGCATCAGTGACCAAGACTAAGCAAATTTAACAATTTGAGCATTCTGCATGTGATGCTGTACAGAAACCTCACAGTGAACCTGCTGGATAGTCTTGGGCCATATTAGGCAGGATTAGGCCATAGTTCAATCAGGACATTTAAGTAATTTTTTATAAAAGTCCCTTGGAAAAATCATAACTGGTGTGCATCTTGAGACAAAACAAAGGCACTGATAGTTTTAAGATTTTTTATTCAGTTTTCTTTCAGTTGAAAAAGCTCAGACTTACATTTGATGTCTGTGAAACCGGGGCTAAATGTTTTAAATGCTACATTTTGTTTTTAAGCTACACCCCATCAAATCAGTTTACCCCAAATAGTATGTACTTATACCTTCTGAAAAGGTACCACGTCACTGACAGCTTTTGTACCATTTTTTGAGAGTGATGTACAGAAATAAATCACAATGTACTTTTAGTTTTGCGAAAAACTCTTGTTTATTTCAAAGTGTTCATTGCTCCTTTACTTAAAAATCACTTAAAACACTTAAAAATCTGAACTGCTGCATCTTTCTACAGTTTCTCCTCACCACTGTCGCCTTCAGTGTCCTCTGATGGAAATAGTGTGCAGAGCTGTAGCTGAATAGTTAGGTCCACAACGCTACTGTATTTTAATGTTGGTCATTATGGTGGTACTTGGAGAGCCAAATATTTTCTGAGGTGGTACTTGGTGTAAAAAAGTTTGAGAACCACTAATTTAAGTTAGACACACAATGAGATCAGTTCGCTAACAGATGATTGTCATTATGAACATATAACAACCAACTACTGATCATTTTCTCTGGGCTTTTGAGTTATAACAAATATGTTTGAGGAACACATGGTTACAACAGCCAGAGAAAAAGAGGAGGGAAAAAAAAAACTAAAACAGAAGTCAAGGGTCAAGAGCCCAACTAAAGCAGACACTGATCTCTAACATGGTTACTTCAAATGAAACAATAAATCAACATCTAAACCTTAGTTAATTCTCAATATTATTCAACATCTTATTAATTCTCAATAAGATCTTCTGTAGATGTCTGACAGAAATAAAGTCAGTCTGATTATTAATAAGTGGAGCTGGTGATGCTGTTTGTGGGGTTGTTTAATCAGGTCTTGAGAGATTTAGTGTATTTTATTTCAGTTGATTTCATCTAAGGCTGTGACTAAAGTTAGTTGTTCTTGTGTTTCTTTTTCTTCACTGATTATGTTTGTTAACAGCAAGTGTTCATCACTAATGCTCAATTATTACTCAATTAATCACTTAATTGCAATGTATATCTTATTTTAGTGAACTCAACTGAAATAAGTTCAGAGCACTCATAATTGTTAGTTTTAAAAACTTAAATGGTTTAAGGCAATAAGTTTACTCAAACAGTTTGAGTTAACCTAACTTGTCGGGTTTTACAGTGCACAAAAATAAGTCAAGCAAACTTTTAAGTTGGCTCAACTTTTTTTTTTTTACAGTGTGCCAGTAAGTTAGAACTTAAAATGTTAAGTTCACTGAATTAAATTGGTCTCCTTGAATTTCAATAACATTAAACTGACTTAAAAAATCAAGTTGAATCTAGCATAACTTACAAAAAAAAGTTGAAATTGCTTAAATTATTTTTATGAGTTAAAGTAACTTTAAAACATAAGTTGTCATGACTTTTTCATCATATCATTTTTTACAGTGTATATCTAAAAATTATGTCTGAAATATATTTCCTACTGTTTTCAGCAATAGGGAATATACACACAAGGCCATACAGGCAGTGGCTACACCATGGTATTACAGATTATTTGTCAGATTGCACTTTTATGCCTCCATTTGTTGGATTTTCAATACTTTTGTTGTATAACTTAAATACTGCAATAACTGAAAAATATTTTTAGTTTAGAAACAAATGTAAAATTATTTGAAGGTAGATATTGTTTTCCCTGAAACTTTAAAGTAAACATTAAAAATATTATTGAACTAAATATGGCTCAACACATTGATTTAATTAAAAATACACTAATTATAACAATCAGTACAAGTGTAATATTTAGAATTTTTATTTCCCTAATGAAATAATGTTTCATGAATATGGCTCTGTAGTGGACTGCTGGAGCTGCTGATGTCTGTTGCTGGCTGACAATAAAGTGATCTCTCTGGACTTACCTCATCTTTTGAAGGTGTGTAAATAAGTGAACAATTGCGGAGAAACATCAGAAACCGATCTAAAACATTCAATTACTTATAGTTTATATGTTTTATTTTTGCTCCTGATCCTGCTGTGCTGGACTGTATATGATTAATTGAGGTAAGTCTGAGTTTGTGCATTTTCAGGTTTACACACACACACACACACACACACACACACACACACACATATATATATATATATATATATATACACACACATATATATATACAGTGGTATGCAAAAGTTTGGGCACCCCTGTAAATTTTCATGATTTTCCTTTATAAATCATTGGTTGTCTGGATAAGAAATTTCAGTTAAATATATGATATAGGAGATAAACACAGTGATATTTGAGAAGTGAAATAAAGTTTATATGATTTATGGAAAGTGTGCAAGAATTATTTAAACAAAATTAGGCATGTGCATAAATTTAGGCACCACAAAAGAAAAATTAACTCAATATTTTGTGCATCCTCCTTTTGCAGAAATAACAGCCTCTAAACGCTTTCTATAGCTTCCAATTAGAGTCTGGATTCTGGCAGAAGGTATTTTGGGCCATTCTTCTTTACAAAACATCTCCAGTTCAGTCAGGTTTGATGGTTTCTGAGCATGGACAGCCCGCTTTAAATCACACCACAAATTTTCAATAATATTCAGGTCTGGGGACTGAGATGGCCATTCCAGAATGTTGTACTTGTTCCTCTGCATGAATGCCTTAGTAGATTTTGAGCAGTGTTTAGGGTCGTTGTTTTGTTGAAAGATCCAGCCCCAGCGCAACTTCAACTTTGTCACTGATTCCTGGACATTGTTCTCCAGAATCTGCTGATATTGAGTGGAATCCATGCGACCCTCAACTTTAACAAGATTCCCAGTCCCTGCACTGGCCACACAGCCCCACAGCATGATGGAACCGCCACCAAATTTTACTGTAGGTAGCAAGTGTTTTTCTTGGAATGCTGTGTTGTTTTTCCGCCATGCATAACGCCCGTTGTTTTGCCCAAATAACTCTATTTTAGTTTCATCAGTCCACAGCACCTTATTCCAAAATGAAGCTGGCTTGTCCAAATGTGCTTTAGCATACCTCAAGCGACACCGTTTGTGGCGTGTGCAGAGAAAAGGCTTTTTCCGCATTACTCGTCCATACAGCATCTCCTTGTGTAAAGTGCACTGAATAGTTGAACGATGCACAGTGACACCATCTGCAGCAAGATGATGTTGTAGGTCTTTGGAGCTGGTCTGTGGGTTGACTGTGACTGTTCTCACCATCCTGCGCCTCTGCTTATCTGAGATTTTTCTTGGTCTGCCACTTCGGCCTTAACTAGAACTGTGCCTCTGGTCTTCCAATTCCTCACAATGTTCCTCACAGTTGAAACTGAGAGCTTAAATCTCTGAGACAGCTTTCTGTATCCTTCCCCTAAACCATGATGTTCAACAATCATTGTTTTCAGGTCATCTGAGAGTGGTTTTGAGGCTCCCATGTTGCCACTCTTTAGAGAAGAAGCAAAGAGGAGAAACACTTACAATTGGCCTCCTTTAAATACTTTCTCATGATTGGATTCACCCGTGTATGGAGGTCAAGGGTCACTGAGGTTACCAAACCAATTTTGAGTTCTAATAATCAGTGCTAAAGGTATTGAAATCAATAAAATGACAAGGGTGCCTAAATTTATGCACATGCCTAATTTTGTTTAAATAATTCTTGCACACTTTCCATAAATCATATAAACTTTATTTCACTTCTCAAATATCACTGTGTTTATCTCCTATGTGATATATTTAACTGAAATTTCTTATCCAGACAACCAATGATTTATAAAGGAAAATCATGAAAATTTACAGGGGTGCCCAAACTTTTGCATACCACTGTATATATATATATATATATATATATATATATATACACACACACACACTAAAAATTAGGATATCGTGAAAAAGTGTTTTTTTGTAACTTATTTCAAAAGTGAAACTTTCATATATTCTAGATTAATTACATGTAAAGTAAAACATTTCAAAAGTTTTTTGTTTGTTTGTTTTAATTTTGATGATTAGAGCTTACAGTTCAAGTCAAAAATCCAGTATTGGATTGCTGCAGTTAAAGCTATTGCTATTCAAATCATCAATCTTATTGTCTCTAGCAAAACAAATCATTACAGCTCCAAGTGAACCATGTTCGACAGCTCACCAAACTATTGTTCAGGCTTTAATGTGTGTTGCTGCAGACACACGGAATTTGTACTGTAGGGATGGTCATTTAATTCAACTCAAATGTAAATATTTTTGGCTTTCGTGACCTGTAAGCTGTAATCATCAAGATTAAAACAAAAAAAAATATTTTTTTGAAATGTTTTACTTTACATGTAATGAATCTAGAATATCTGAAAGTTTCACTTTTGAAACAAGTTACAGAAAACAATTAACTTTTTCACGATATTCAAATTTTTTGAGATGCACCTGTGTATATATACATACACACGAACACATACATACATAAATACATTCAAATATACATACACTGTGTGTTATTGCAATAGATACTGCATTGAACTAGTCCACAACCATTAATCAGTACACTAATATAACAAAATACTCATTTTTAAGATACTCTGAATAAAACCATGTGCTAAATGAATAAATGTCAATATTTTGTTATTAAATTTTATGTTAATCCCTCCTTTTTCAACGAACTACACAGAATCTTACACTAACTGTGGTAATGGAGACCCATTTGGTGAGAGCAGCACTGCAGATTTTCCTGATGGTGAGGAGCTACTTGCTGACGAACCTACCAACATGATTTCACCTTATAAGTGCCTTTGTTCTATTCAACATTATACAGAAAAGCTGTTAAACGTACAGCAAAGTGTACTATTTTTCTGCTGCTATTTGTTGGGTATTCAAGAGGAGATCATCAAGCTACCTACAGCTGTCTTGAGGCTTATCAATTTCTTAATTTCCTGTGTGAATTTTCCCAATCTGTGACCTCCATTTAGAACAAGAAAGAATGTTATCATTGACTGCGATGTACATTAAATTTGCTCATTTGAATTGTACTATTTTTGAGGTATGATTGTTTTAAAGTTCTAAGATATTTGAGTCACATTTATTTGTTTATGGTTTTGTCAAAGTGTAAGTTTTTTTTATTTATAACAATATTAACACTGGTGTTCCCATGAATTTGATTGTGATGTGCAGTATTGATTATTTATTTGAAACTTCTATGGATATTGTTGTTGTTAATCAATAAACAATCTTTGATATGTATTCATTTTAGTTTTTCTATTTGTTTATTAAAATAATTAAATGTCAATAGCAGGAACAATAAACTAGAGGGAGGGAGAGGGGAACAAATATTAAAGAACTGAAATTGAGAAATGGTGCCTCGAAGCACCAAGGTGGTTCCTGACCATTCTTAATAAAAGAGTTCCTCCAGGAACCATTAAAAGTTCCTCAGAGAACCACCCCTTTTTAAAGGGTGCCTAGAGGCTCTACAGAGGGTTCCGCCACAGTGGCAAAGTGAAGAACCCCAAAAGGTGCCTCCAGGAACCTTTAGTTTTTACAGTGTACACCAACCCTACACCTAAACCTACCCCTTACAGGAAACTTTCTGCATTTTTAGATTTTCAAAAAACTTCATTCTGTGTGATTTATTAGCTTGTTTACCTGTGGGGACCTCAATTTAGGAAAACTCAAACACACAATATAACTACCTCGAGAATCGATATATATTCCTGTCACACCAGAGGAAACAAAACCTTAGACCATGTTTACACAAACATGGCTGGAGCTTACGTTGCGACACCCCTCCCCCACCTGGGACAGTCAGATCACCTTTCTTTGTTCCTCACCCCAAATATGCACCCCTCATCAACCGTGTGAAGCCATCAGTGAAGACCATCAAGGTGTGGCCTGCGGGGCAGATTCCACACTCCAGGAAAGGTTTCTACACACAGACTGGAGTATGTTTGCTTCTCAAGCCACCAGTGGCGCTCACACAGACATTGACTCTTACACCTCCTCTGTATTGGATCATATCAATATCACCATTGACAGTGTTACAACCCAGAAACAGATCACCACATATCCAAATCAGAAGCCTTGGATGAACAAGGAAGTGCGACTCCTGTTGAAGTCACGCAACACTGCCTTCAGATCAGGAGATGCACAAGCCTACAGCACATCCAGAGCAAACCTGAAGAGGGGCATCAAAAAGGCCAAGCACTGCTACAAGCTAAAGATAGAGGGACACTTTTCCAACTCTGACCCTCGACGCATGTGGCAGGGCATTCAGGCCATCAGTGACTACAAACCCACCCACTCCACCCCCGCAGCCACTGATGTCAACTTCCTGAACGAGCTAAATTACTTTTATGCTCGCTTTGAAAGAGACAACAGAGAAACTGCCACCAAGCTCAATCCCTCAGATGACCACCCACCAATCATACTCTCCTCCACAGATGTCTGCAAGGAACTGAGCCGGATCAGCGCGCACAAGGCTGCTGGACCAGACAACATCCCTGGTCGTGTTCTCAGGGCATGTGCGGAGCAGCTCGCTGGGGTTTTTACAGACATTTTCAACCTGTCTCTTGCCCAAGCAGCCGTACCAACATGCTTTAAATGCACTTCCATTGTGCCAGTGCCAAAACACTCTAGTCCGAGGTGCCCTAATGACTACCGCCCTGTAGCACTCACACCCATCATCATGAAGTGCTTTGAGCGGCTGGTCCTGGAACACCTAAAGACTCTCTACCATCCACATTGGACTCACACCAGTTTGCCTACCGTAGCAATAGGAGCACAGAGGACGCAGTTTCCATGGCACTGCACTCTGTGCTCACTCACCTGGACAATAAGAACACTTATGCACGTATGCTGTTTGTTGACTTCAGCTCAGCATTCAACACTGTCATCCCAACCAAGTTAATAGCCAAACTTGGAGACCTGGGCATCAATACCTCAATTACTTATAGTTTATATGTTTTATTTTTGCTCCTGATCCTGCTGTGCTGGACTGTATATGATTAATTGAGGTAAGTCTGAGTTTGTGCATTTTCAGGTTTACACACACACACACACACACACACACACACACACACACACACACACATATATATATATATATATATATACACACACACATATATATATATATATATATATATATATATATATACAGTGAGGAAAATAAGTATTTGAACACCTGAGAAAATCAATGTTAATATTTGGTACAGTAGCCTTTGTTTGCAATTACAGAGGTCAAACGTTTCCTGTAGTTTTCACCAGGTTTGCACACACTGCAGGAGGGATTTTGGCCTCCTCCACACAGATCTTCTCTAGATCAGTCAGGTTTCTGGCCTGTCGCTGAGAAACACGGAGTTTGAGCTCCCTCAAAGATTCTCTATTGGGTTTAGGTCTGGAGACTGGCTAGGCCACGCCAGAACCTTGATATGCTTCTTACAGAGCCACTCCTTGGTTATCCTGGCTGTGTGCTTGGTCATTGTCATGTTGGAAGACCCAGCCTCGACCCATCTTCAATGCTCTAACTGAGGGAAGGAGGTTGTTCCCAAAATCTCGCAATACATGGCCCCGGTCATCCTCTCCTTAATACAGTGCAGTCGCCCTGTCCCATGTGCAGAAAAACACCCCAAAGCATGATGCTACCACCCCATGCTTCACAGTAGGGATGGTGTTCTTGGGATGGTACTCATCATTCTTCTTCCTCCAAACACGTTTAGTGGAATTATGACCAAAAGTTCTATTTTGGTCTCATCTGACCACATGACTTTCTCCCATGACTCCTCTGGATCATCCAAATGGTCATTGGCAAACTTAAGTCGGCCTGGACATGTGCTGGTTTAAGCAGGGGAACCTTCCGTGCCATGCATGATTTCAAACCATGACGTCTTAGTGTATTACCAACAGTAACCTTGGAAGCGGTGGTCCCAGCTCTTTTCAGGTCATTGACCAGCTCCTCCCGTGTAGTTCTGGGCTGATTTCTCACCTTTCTTAGGATCATTGAGACCCCACGAGGTGAGATCTTGCATGGAGCCCCAGTCCGAGGAGATTGACAGTCATGTTTAGCTTCTTCCATTTTCTAATGATTGCTCCAACAGTGGACCTTTTTCACTTCAGCTCAGCATTCAACACTGTCATCCCAACCAAGTTAATAGCCAAACTTGGAGACCTGGGCATCAATACCTCAATTACTTATAGTTTATATGTTTTATTTTTGCTCCTGATCCTGCTGTGCTGGACTGTATATGATTAATTGAGGTAAGTCTGAGTTTGTGCATTTTCAGGTTTACACACACACACACACACACACACACACACACACACACACACACACATATATATATATATATATATATACACACACACATATATATATATATATATATATATATATATATATATATATATATATATACACACACACACTAAAAATTAGGATATCGTGAAAAAGTGTTTTTTGTAACTTATTTCAAAAGTGAAACTTTCATATATTCTAGATTAATTACATGTAAAGTAAAACATTTCAAAAGTTTTTTTTGTTTGTTTGTTTTAATTTTGATGATTAGAGCTTACAGTTCAAGTCAAAAATCCAGTATTGGATTGCTGCAGTTAAAGCTATTGCTATTCAAATCATCAATCTTATTGTCTCTAGCAAAACAAATCATTACAGCTCCAAGTGAACCTTGTTCGACAGCTCACCAAACTATTGTTCAGGCTTTAATGTGTGTTGCTGCAGACACACGGAATTTGTACTGTAGGGATGGTCATTTAATTCAACTCAAATGTAAATATTTTTGGCTTTCGTGACCTGTAAGCTGTAATCATCAAGATTAAAACAAAAAAAAATATTTTTTTGAAATGTTTTACTTTACATGTAATGAATCTAGAATATCTGAAAGTTTCACTTTTTGAAACAAGTTACAGAAAAACAATTAACTTTTTCACGATATTCAAATTTTTTGAGATGCACCTGTGTATATATACATACACACGAACACATACATACATAAATACATTCAAATATACATACACTGTGTGTTATTGCAATAGATACTGCATTGAACTAGTCCACAACCATTAATCAGTACACTAATATAACAAAATACTCATTTTAAGATACTCTGAATAAAACCATGTGCTAAATGAATAAATGTCAATATTTTGTTATTAAATTTTATGTTAATCCTCCTTTTCAACGAACTACACAGAATCTTACACTAACTGTGGTAATGGAGACCCATTTGGTGAGAGCAGCACTGCAGATTTTCCTGATGGTGAGGAGCTACTTGCTGACGAACCTACCAACATGATTTCACCTTATAAGTGCCTTTGTTCTATTCAACATTATACAGAAAAGCTGTTAAACGTACAGCAAAGTGTACTATTTTTCTGCTGCTATTTGTTGGGTATTCAAGAGGAGATCATCAAGCTACCTACAGCTGTCTTGAGGCTTATCAATTTCTTAATTTCCTGTGTGAATTTTCCCAATCTGTGACCTCCATTTAGAACAAGAAAGAATGTTATCATTGACTGCGATGTACATTAAATTTGCTCATTTGAATTGTACTATTTTTGAGGTATGATTGTTTTAAAGTTCTAAGATATTTGAGTCACATTTATTTGTTTATGGTTTTGTCAAAGTGTAAGTTTTTTTTATTTATAACAATATTAACACTGGTGTTCCCATGAATTTGATTGTGATGTGCAGTATTGATTATTTATTTGAAACTTCTATGGATATTGTTGTTGTTAATCAATAAACAATGTTTGATATGTATTCATTTTAGTTTTTCTATTTGTTTATTAAAATAATTAAATGTCAATAGCAGGAACAATAAACTAGAGGGAGGAGAGGGAACAAATATTAAAGAACTGAAATTGAGAAATGGTGCCTCAAGCACCAAGGTGGTTCCTGACCATTCTTAATAAAAGAGTTCCTCCAGGAACCATTAAAAGTTCCTCAGAGAACCACCCCTTTTTAAAGGGTGCCTAGAGGCTCTACAGAGGGTTCCGCCACAGTGGCAAAGTGAAGAACCCCAAAAGGTGCCTCCAGGAACCTTTAGTTTTACAGTGTACACCAACCCTACACCTAAACCTACCCCTTACAGGAAACTTTCTGCATTTTTAGATTTTCAAAAAACTTCATTCTGTGTGATTTATTAGCTTGTTTACCTGTGGGGACCTCAATTTAGGAAAACTCAAACACACAATATAACTACCTCGAGAATCGATATATATTAAATATATTAAAAATATAAAGCAATAGTTGAGCATGTTCTTTTGCATGGAATGAGCATAAGGAAAGCTGGCCTGCAGGATCATCTACTTACACATTACAATTACAGTACATAGCAGTACTTCAGATGAGAGAACTTTCACTGTTCTTTGTACTGTAAATACTGTAGCACACACCCTCAAACTCGTAACTGTTGAATTGATTTGTAGCCAAGTACTTTTTACATGTATTTGTGCAGAACTGAGAGTCGACTCTCTAGGGGAGGCAGAGAAAGTCTTTTCTCAGAAGACTAAGAAACTGCTATAGTATAACAAATAAGGATATTACCAATACTGTAATGCAACTTGGCAGAGGATGCTGTATTTATTTATTGCTGTACAGTAACTGACATGATATTCCAATGTGTGTTTACTGTATATTCAGTAGTTTGGTTTTTGTACTTTTCTCTTCTAGTGCTTTTCATTTACTGTAGGATCACTTTACAGTAGTGTAATAGAATTTATTGGTGAATTTTACTGTATTTGCACAACTCTATTTATGCTGCATACTGTAACAGAGATTGACTTGCAAGATGTTTCCTGTTTCCCAAAAGGAGGTTTTTGTGACAGTGTTTGGAATTGATCTCACTAGTGTTATCTTGTCAGGAAAATAGTCTGTGTATTTGACAGCTTTGTGTGTCATCTGAGGCCAAAGATTAGATTCTGACAAAAGATAATATGTTTTTGACTAAAATGTTTGACTTTTGTCTGAAGTTTGCACAAATTGGTGTGTAGTTTTGAGATTGTGTTTATAGTTGTGAGAAAATGGTGAATTGTTTCATGAATATGACTGTAAACATCACATAAACTATTCATGCTGTGTATCAGCATGGTTGTGGATGCCTTGTGTTTTCACCACTCCACAGAAGAGCAGCAACAATGATAAATGTGAATGATAACACTGTATTCACTACAGAGAAGAAAACATATCTTTCTTTTTTTTAAACATCAGTTCAAATATCAACAATTCCAAAGTTCACATACTTTTTGCTACACTTTTATTAAAATGTACATGAAACGTGTACATGGACAGACACACATTATACTATGCCTATATTTTGCATATTGAAAATAAAATGGAAGAACTATATTGAGAAAATGAATTGTTAGGAAAGAGAAAGAATGGATATTTAAGTTCAGAAAAGACATCAGCTTGGTATTGCTGGACATTATAGTGTTAATTATCGTCTTCTGCTGAATCAACTATTTTACCATCAAGTACATTTGTTGCATGTCCTCAACTGGAAAAAAAATATATATATACAGTGAGGAAAATAAGTATTTGAACACCCTGCTATTTTGCAAGTTCTCCCACTTAGAAATCATGGAGGGTCTGAAATTGTCATCGAGGTGCATGTCCACTGTGAGAGACATAATCTAAAAAAAATCCAGAAATCACAATGTATGATTTTTAACTATTTATTTGTATGATACAGCTGCAAATAAGTATTTGAACACCTGAGAAAATCAATGTTAATATTTGGTACAGTAGCCTTTGTTTGCAATTACAGAGGTCAAACGTTTCCTGTAGTTTTTCACCAGGTTTGCACACACTGCAGGAGGGATTTTGGCCCACCTCCACACAGATCTTCTCTAGATCAGTCAGGTTTCTGGCCTGTCGCTGAGAAACACGGAGTTTGAGCTCCTCCAAAGATTCTCTATTGGGTTTAGGTCTGAGACTGGCTAGGCCACGCCAGAACCTTGATATGCTTCTTACAGAGCCACTCCTTGGTTATCCTGGCTGTGTGCTTCGGGTCATTGTCATGTTGGAAGACCCAGCCTCGACCCATCTTCAATGCTCTAACTGAGGGAAGGAGGTTGTTCCCAAAATCTCGCAATACATGGCCCCGGTCATCCTCTCCTTAATACAGTGCAGTCGCCTGTCCCATGTGCAGAAAAACACCCCAAAGCATGATGCTACCACCCCATGCTTCACAGTAGGGATGGTGTTCTTGGGATGGTACTCATCATTCTTCTTCCTCCAAACACGTTTAGTGGAATTATGACCAAAAGTTCTATTTTGGTCTCATCTGACCACATGACTTTCTCCCATGACTCCTCTGGATCATCCAAATGGTCATTGGCAAACTTAAGTCGGCCCTGGACATGTGCTGGTTTAAGCAGGGGAACCTTCCGTGCCATGCATGATTTCAAACCATGACGCCTTAGTGTATTACCAACAGTAACCTTGGAAACGGTGGTCCCAGCTCTTTTCAGGTCATTGACCAGCTCCTCCCGTGTAGTTCTGGGCTGATTTCTCACCTTTCTTAGGATCATTGAGACCCCACGAGGTGAGATCTTGCATGGAGCCCCAGTCCGAGGGAGATTGACAGTCATGTTTAGCTTCTTCCATTTTCTAATGATTGCTCCAACAGTGGACCTTTTTCACCAAGCTGCTTGGCAATTTCCCGTAGCCCTTTCCAGCCTTGTGGAGGTGTACAATTTTGTCTCTAGTGTCTTTGGACAGCTCTTTGGTCTTGGCCATGTTAGTAGTTGGATTCTTACTGATTGTATGGGGTGGACAGGTGTCTTTATGCAGCTAACGACCTCATTATCTAATTTAGGATAATAAATGGAGTGGAGGTGGACATTTTAAAGGCAGACTAACAGGTCTTTGAGGGTCAGAATTCTAGCTGATAGACAGGTGTTCAAATACTTATTTGCAGCTGTATCATACAAATAAATAGTTAAAAATCATACATTGTGATTTCTGGATTTTTTTTTAGATTATGTCTCTCACAGTGGACATGCACCTACGATGACAATTTCAGACCCCTCCATGATTTCTAAGTGGGAGAACTTGCAAAATAGCAGGGTGTTCAAATACTTATTTTCCTCACTGTATATAAAAATTAAAACAGATGAACAAAAATATCACTGATGATCTTTCTGATGTTATAGTCTCTTATAGGGGTCGATGAGGAACCTTTAAAACAATAGTACATTGCAACACTGCCTTCAGATCAGGAGATGCACAAGCCTACAGCACATCCAGAGCAAACCTGAAGAGGGGCATCAAAAAGGCCAAGCACTGCTACAAGCTAAAGATAGAGGGACACTTTTCCAACTCTGACCCTCGACGCATGTGGCAGGGCATTCAGGCCATCAGTGACTACAAACCCACCCACTCCACCCCCGCAGCCACTGATGTCAACTTCCTGAACGAGCTAAATTACTTTTATGCTCGCTTTGAAAGAGACAACAGAGAAACTGCCACCAAGCTCAATCCCTCAGATGACCACCCACCAATCATACTCTCCTCCACAGATGTCTGCAAGGAACTGAGCCGGATCAGCGCGCACAAGGCTGCTGGACCAGACAACATCCCTGGTCGTGTTCTCAGGGCATGTGCGGAGCAGCTCGCTGGGGTTTTTACAGACATTTTCAACCTGTCTCTTGCCCAAGCAGCCGTACCAACATGCTTTAAATGCACTTCCATTGTGCCAGTGCCAAAACACTCTAGTCCGAGGTGCCCTAATGACTACCGCCCTGTAGCACTCACACCCATCATCATGAAGTGCTTTGAGCGGCTGGTCCTGGAACACCTAAAGACTCTCTACCATCCACATTGGACTCACACCAGTTTGCCTACCGTAGCAATAGGAGCACAGAGGACGCAGTTTCCATGGCACTGCACTCTGTGCTCACTCACCTGGACAATAAGAACACTTATGCACGTATGCTGTTTGTTGACTTCAGCTCAGCATTCAACACTGTCATCCCAACCAAGTTAATAGCCAAACTTGGAGACCTGGGCATCAATACCTCAATGTGTAACTGGATTTTGGACTTCCTGACCAACAGACCCCAGAATGTTCGATCAGGATTCACCTGCTCCACATCCATCACACTTAACACTGGTGTACCACAGGGCTGTGTGCTAAGCCCGTTTCTCTACTCCCTCTTCACCTCCGACTGCAAGCCTGTGTATGGATCTAATTCCATCGTCAAGTTTGCAGACGACACCACAGTGATTGGCCTCATCAGTAACAACGATGAGACTGCCTATAGGGAGGAGATCCAGCACCTGGCCACATGGTGCACTGAAAATAACCTGCTCCTCAACACCACCAAAACGAAGGAGCTCATCGTGGACTTCAGGAAGGAGTCAAGAGGCACACACGACACCATCCACATCAATGGAATGGCTGTTGAGCGTGTCTCCAGTTTCAAGTTCCTGGGGATCCACATCTCGGCGGACATGTTGTGGAAAACCAACACCTCCAGCCTGGTCAAGAAGGCTCACCAGCGCCTCTTCTTTCTGAGGACACTGAGGAAGAATCAGCTCTCCTCTGCTATCCTGGTGAACTTCTATCGCTGCGCAATAGAAAGCATCCTGACCAACTGTGTCACAGTATGGTATGGGAGCTGCTCTGTTGCGGAGCGCAAGGCACTGCAGCGGTGGTGAAAACTGCCCAGCGCATCACAGGGACTCCACTACCTGCCATCGAACACATCCAGAGGAAACGCTGTCTGCATCGAGCTCGCAGCATCCTTAAGGACTCCTCTCACCCAGCCCACAGACTGTTTTCTCTCCTGCCCTCCGGTAGGCGTTTCAGGTGCCTCCGGACCAGGACCAGCAGACTAAAGAACAGTTTCTTCCCCAGAGCTGTCTCTTTACTGAACTCTACCCCCCGTTGATCCACTTCCTCATATATTATTAACTCTTCTCTCCTACCTCACATCTGCCTTATTTGCACTACTGAATGTAAATTTTTATTACAGTAACAACTGTTTACTTTTGTATCTTGCACTACCATACCTAAATTGGATTATGCTCATTTGCACTGCCGACTGTTGTTACATTATCAATGCTTACATTAACATTTTGCACCGTATGTCTAATTGTAATATGCAATCACTTCCACTGCACTTTTACACCTTGTTTATAGTAATAGTCATCTGTATATATATTATATTGATAGTACATATCACCTGTAAATTCTGCTTATAGTAATAGCCATCTGTATATTTATTCACTATACATATTCACCTGTAAATTCTGTATATTTATTCACTATACATATTCACCTGTAAATTCTGTATATTTATTCACTATACATATTCACCTGTAAATTCTGTATATTTATTCACTATACATATTCACCTGTAATTTCTGTATATTTATTCACTACACATATTCACCTGTAAATTCTGTTTATATTAATAACCATCTTTCTATATATATTTATACATATACTCAGTACATATCCTTGTCCTGCACTTATTCAACCATTGTATATACTGCACTTGCTACTATTGCACTTCTGGTTAGACCTAAACTGCATTTCGTTGCCCTGTACCTGTACTTGTGTAATGACAATAAAGTTGAATCTAATCTAATCTAATATTAAATATATTAAAAATATAAAGCAATAGTTGAGCATGTTCTTTTGCATGGAATGAGCATAAGGAAAGCTGGCCTGCAGGATCATCTACTTACACATTACAATTACAGTACATAGCAGTACTTCAGATGAGAGAACTTTCACTGTTCTTTGTACTGTAAATACTGTAGCACACACCCTCAAACTCGTAACTGTTGAATTGATTTGTAGCCAAGTACTTTTTACATGTATTTGTGCAGAACTGAGAGTCGACTCTCTAGGGGAGGCAGAGAAAGTCTTTTCTCAGAAGACTAAGAAACTGCTATAGTATAACAAATAAGGATATTACCAATACTGTAATGCAACTTGGCAGAGGATGCTGTATTTATTTATTGCTGTACAGTAACTGACATGATATTCCAATGTGTGTTTACTGTATATTCAGTAGTTTGGTTTTTGTACTTTTCTCTTCTAGTGCTTTTCATTTACTGTAGGATCACTTTACAGTAGTGTAATAGAATTTATTGGTGAATTTTACTGTATTTGCACAACTCTATTTATGCTGCATACTGTAACAGAGATTGACTTGCAAGATGTTTCCTGTTTCCCAAAAGGAGGTTTTTGTGACAGTGTTTGGAATTGATCTCACTAGTGTTATCTTGTCAGGAAAATAGTCTGTGTATTTGACAGCTTTGTGTGTCATCTGAGGCCAAAGATTAGATTCTGACAAAAGATAATATGTTTTTGACTAAAATGTTTGACTTTTGTCTGAAGTTTGCACAAATTGGTGTGTAGTTTTGAGATTGTGTTTATAGTTGTGAGAAAATGGTGAATTGTTTCATGAATATGACTGTAAACATCACATAAACTATTCATGCTGTGTATCAGCATGGTTGTGGATGCCTTGTGTTTTCACCACTCCACAGAAGAGCAGCAACAATGATAAATGTGAATGATAACACTGTATTCACTACAGAGAAGAAAACATATCTTTCTTTTTTTTAAACATCAGTTCAAATATCAACAATTCCAAAGTTCACATACTTTTTGCTACACTTTTATTAAAATGTACATGAAACGTGTACATGGACAGACACACATTATACTATGCCTATATTTTGCATATTGAAAATAAAATGGAAGAACTATATTGAGAAAATGAATTGTTAGGAAAGAGAAAGAATGGATATTTAAGTTCAGAAAAGACATCAGCTTGGTATTGCTGGACATTATAGTGTTAATTATCGTCTTCTGCTGAATCAACTATTTTACCATCAAGTACATTTGTTGCATGTCCTCAACTGGAAAAAAAAAATATATATATATACAGTGAGGAAAATAAGTATTTGAACACCCTGCTATTTTGCAAGTTCTCCCACTTAGAAATCATGGAGGGGTCTGAAATTGTCATCGTAGGTGCATGTCCACTGTGAGAGACATAATCTAAAAAAAAAAATCCAGAAAATCACAATGTATGATTTTTTAACTATTCATTTGTATGATACAGCTGCAAATAAGTATTTGAACACCTGAGAAAATGTTAATATTTGGTACAGTAGCCTTTGTTTGCAATTACAGAGGTCAAACGTTTCCTGTAGTTTTTCACCAGGTTTGCACACACTGCAGGAGGGATTTTGGCCCACTCCTCCACACAGATCTTCTCTAGATCAGTCAGGTTTCTGGCCTGTCGCTGAGAAACACGGAGTTTGAGCTCCTCCAAAGATTCTCTATTGGGTTTAGGTCTGGAGACTGGCTAGGCCACGCCAGAACCTTGATATGCTTCTTACAGAGCCACTCCTTGGTTATCCTGGCTGTGTGCTTGGTCATTGTCATGTTGGAAGACCCAGCCTCGACCCATCTTCAATGCTCTACCTGAGGGAAGGAGGTTGTTCCCAAAATCTCGCAATACATGGCCCCGGTCATGCTCTCCTTAATACAGTGCAGTCGCCTGTCCCATGTGCAGAAAAACACCCCCAAAGCATGATGCTACCACCCCATGCTTCACAGTAGGGATGGTGTTCTTGGGATGGTACTCATCATTCTTCTTCCTCCAAACACGTTTAGTGGAATTATGACCAAAAGTTCTATTTTGGTCTCATCTGACCACATGACTTTCTCCCATGACTCCTCTGGATCATCCAAATGGTCATTGGCAAACTTAAGTCGGCCCTGGACATGTGCTGGTTTAAGCAGGGGAACCTTCCGTGCCATGCATGATTTCAAACCATGACGTCTTAGTGTATTACCAACAGTAACCTTGGAAACGGTGGTCCCAGCTCTTTTCAGGTCATTGACCAGCTCCTCCCGTGTAGTTCTGGGCTGATTTCTCACCTTTCTTAGGATCATTGAGACCCCACGAGGTGAGATCTTGCATGGAGCCCCAGTCCGAGGGAGATTGACAGTCATGTTTAGCTTCTTCCATTTTCTAATGATTGCTCCAACAGTGGACCTTTTTCACCAAGCTGCTTGGCAATTTCCCGTAGCCCTTTCCAGCCTTGTGGAGGTGTACAATTTTGTCTCTAGTGTCTTTGGACAGCTCTTTGGTCTTGGCCATGTTAGTAGTTGGATTCTTACTGATTGTATGGGGTGGACAGGTGTCTTTATGCAGCTAACGACCTCAAACAGGTGCATCTAATTTAGGATAATAAATGGAGTGGAGGTGGACATTTTAAAGGCAGACTAACAGGTCTTTGAGGGTCAGAATTCTAGCTGATAGACAGGTGTTCAAATACTTATTTGCAGCTGTATCATACAAATAAATAGTTAAAAATCATACATTGTGATTTCTGGATTTTTTTTAGATTATGTCTCTCACAGTGGACATGCACCTACGATGACAATTTCAGACCCCTCCATGATTTCTAAGTGGGAGAACTTGCAAAATAGCAGGGTGTTCAAATACTTATTTTCCTCACTGTATATAAAAAATTAAAAACAGATGAACAAAAATATCACTGATGATCTTTCTGATGTTATAGTCTCTTATAGGGGTCGATGAGGAACCTTTAAAACAATAGTACATTGCAACGCTATGTTTGTGGCTACAAAACAAGCAGACAAAACTTAAATTCTGTAATGTAATGAATTTATTGTTTTAAAACCTCTCAGATTAGGCTATTTCATCTTAGAATACACATCCAAAATATTCACTATATACCGTGACATTAAATGTTATTGACTGTATTCCTCGATAGACGATAATTACATAGTAAAGCCCAGAGTCTGTGGTTCTGATGTTACTGATGGTCAGAGATCCAGTTTCATAGTCCAGCTTTAATCTGTCACCAAATCTCTCAGATTTAAATGAATAATCATCAATGAAAAGGATACATTTCAGCAACAAACGTGCGTTCTGATCCAAACTTCCACCTTAAGTGAACATCTCTATTTAATTCAGTAACATAGAGTGACAGAATCTCCCTCCATCACTGATACTGACGTCAATTCATCTGTATCAGCACCAAACACACCTGAAACACAGACAGGAATGATCGATTGACAGAAACAATCTGCTGCTAACTAGCATATGCAACAAAGTAGGTGTTTTTACAACACTGGTTTGAATAAAATATTGAAATATTGGATGAATAATAGCCTAAAGGATTTTGTATTATAAAACGTTTTTTTTAAAAATTTAAATTAAAAGATTATTGTTCGAGCACAGAAAAAGTTGATATCTGTAAGAACAGACAGAGCAGCAGAAAAGAGAGATCCATAATTCTTCAGTTATTCACCCAAAAGTCTATAATAATTCAACTCCACTTTGATCTTCTTAAATCTGGGATGAGTCAACAGAAATAAAATTAACCAGCAACTTGAAACTGCATAAACTGTGAAGGATGGAAAAAAACTTTGTAGTGGCAGTGAACCCTTCTGTGCGTTTCCATGTGTGTGCTGTGCACGCCTGAATTCTTATGTTTTTGCCTATAGCACTGCACAGCAAACACCAAATGACATACTCCCAGAAGAGATGCTGGAGAAGGCTGTGCACCATTAGCAGGGGCGGCAAAATGAGGGAAGCTTAGGAAGAGTCCAAGATTTCTACTGAGGAATTTGGGTAAGGGAATAGAAACACATGCACACACGCACACGCACACGTGTTTGTGAGGGCATTGCACAGACTTCCATTGATTTTATTATTTTCTATCAGATTGATTTTCTAACCGAACCTAACCCTACTGTTACTCATCACAAGAACATGTGCAGAACACTAGATTGAAATAAAACATCTTTTGGCTGATTTATACGCTTTTTTAACTAGTGAGGACCAGTAAAATGTCATCACTAGTGACTTGTCAAAGTATTCCACAATATAAGTGAGGACATTTGGTCCTATAGACGTAATGGTTTTCATACTATACACAAACTGTATTTTCTAACCCGATCACTAACCCTATTCTTGTAGGGATATCTGATTCAAGGATATATAACTAACATAAAAATAAATGATTTATGCAGATAATATATCTATAGCCAGTACAAAAATTAAACATGAAAATATACAAAACATACAAAATGTTGACAAAATTATGCAATCAGTTATGCGTTAAACCTCAGACAAACTCACAAAAACCTCACAAAATTGAGTATTAGCACACTGTAAAAAGTGATAAATTGACTTAACTTAAAAAAATTTAGGAAACCCGTTGCTTTAAAATTATTAAGTAAATAGTAATTAAAAAAAAACGTTAATTCACTTAACTTATTTTTTTTTAATGATCATTTACTTAAAAATTTTAAGGCAACAGGTTTCCTCAATTTTTTTAAGTTAGGTTAACATCACTTTTTACAGTGTACAATATTTATGGTATTTATTATATCGTAAAGCACAATAATCCACAAGTCTATAGTATTCTGTATGCATTGCTGAGCTCAAACACACATCTAAAATGTCAAATAATGTTGAACAGATTAGAGCTCATTAAGCAGGAACAAGAACTAACAACTCATGAAACTAACAGAAGGTTGGAAGAAAATGGTGGACTTAAAAGAGCTCTAAACATTCATGCTCTGGAGGAAAATAACAACAGTTTCTCTTTAAATATCATTTAAGTCAGAGGATTCTTGTTATACTCAAAAAAGGATTGCACATAATTTTTTATATTAAGTAAGAATCAATAATATTCATGTATAGCATTATGTGACATGGGATGTCAGTGCAAGAGAAAATCTTGATACCAAAATAGTGACATATTTATAACAACAGGGGGCGTCCTCAAACCAAGTTCATGCTTTTGCTTCCTGAATGATTTTAGTCTTTCATAAAACACTGGGTTTTGAGTTCTTCATCTTCCTCTCCTCTAATCGACTGCCTGGTTAGTAGACAAATCCAGACAACATAAATGCAACAGTTTGATCAGTGTCTCATGACAATCCTGGAGTATATTGTTTCCTCTGTCCCGTTAGCTTTCTGAAAAACAACACAAATTTACTGTACGAAATGAGGCTCACCAAACAAATGTTCTCAACAAGTTAAAGGCATTCATTTCACCATGACAGGAAATACAAATAGTGTGTCATTGTTGTGTTTGTACTGCAGAGAGAAAGAGACCTGCAGGATTTTCCATTAATGTCTGATCAAAAATAATAATTGTTAGTGTTTAATGCAGACCTTAAAGTCTAAATGCTCCTGACATCATGCACAGAATGTATTCTACATTTTGACATTAAAGTGATCATTATTTTATAGGAAGAAATATTTTGCATGTAAGACAACTTAAATTTCATTCTGTTCCTCACACAAAGCTATCATATGACTTCAGAAGACTTGGAATATCACACAGTCATCTGGACTATATTTGTTTTTGTCATTTTGCAGCTTGACAGCTAAATCCTCAGAAAAGAGTGTCCTGGATAATCTTTAGAATTTCATCTTTTATGTTTCACAGAATAAAGAAAGGCTTGTGAGTTTTGGACATGCTAATAGATGGTGTTTAATTAAAAAAAAAATCGTACCTTTTTCTGATCATTTTGTCTAAAAAATCCTGTTTCAGCATATTGTACCTCTTCATCTTCTGTCTGGACTGTATTCACTGTATTCACACACGGTTCAAAACCATTTCCTGAAGTTTTAGGGTTAGGATAGAGTTAATCTCTCAATCATTAACATCAGTTATATAAACTTAATGGATGCAAAAGCATTAATACATTATTCTTGTTATAAAAGCAGAAGATAAGACTTACTTTTTTGTGCCGTTCTTTTGCGTTTCCTGCAGAGAAAGTACATCACACTCACGAGTACAACCAGAGCTACAGCAGACATACATGCAGCAAGGACTTTATTTACATGAAACGATTCTAAAATGGAAAGAAAGCAGTTAACTTTGGCTTCACATCAACAGTGCATTTACAGACCCAGAAACAATATTCTTTCTATATACTTGATGAAATTAGTGTTGAATTACCTGGACATGTGTGACAAAATTCAGTGATGTCGATATGTCTTGTCTGGTTTCTGATGGGATTGTTGAGCACACAGCTGTAGGTGTTTTTCTCCTGATATTCCACCTCCAGAGGAAGAGAGACTGATGCTGAGATCAGACACACTGATGCTGGACAATAAACTGTTTCCTTTGTACCAGGAGAGAGTCACATGACTCACATTCACCACTGAACACAGCAGTGAACAATTCAATGATCCTGATGATGAAGAACATTGTGGAGAGTCTTTGGTGATTATGGGAGCGGGAAGAAGAGCTGGAAAATATCAAACAGAACTAAAATATTAATTCAGGAACAAACAGTGATTGACATCTTAACAATTTAGACATCTTTAAATTAATATTATCACACATGCTGGTCGTCATATCTCAATACCTATATTGTTAAAAACAATTTAATGCAGCAGATTTTAAAGGGATACTCCACCCCAAAATGAAAATTTTGTCATTAATCACTTACCCCCATGTCGTTCAAAACCCGTAAATGCTTTGTTCGTCTTCAGAACACAATTTAAGATATTTTTGATAAAAACCGGGAGGCTTGTAAATTATACTGTCAAGGCACAGAAAAGTATAAAAAAACATCGCCAAAATAGTCCATCTGCCATCAGTGGTTCAATCTGAATTTTATGAAGCGACAAGAATACTTTTTGTACGCAAAGAAAATAAAAATAAAGACATTTATTCAACAATTTGTCGAACGAAGCTTTTACGGGTTTTGAACGGCATGGGGGTAAGTGATTAATGACAAAATTTTCATTTTGGGGTGGAGTAACCCTTTAATTTGTACCTGAAAGCTATTCAGCCTGAACTGCTGATTTTTTGTTTTTATCAAAAACATTATGATTAGAATTAAGCTTAGATAAAGAGAAAAACTCTCCCTTTTGACTTTTATTTTCAACATTCAAAATCTAACAAATCTTTTATAACTGATATTGTACCTAACACTTGAACACTGTCTTTTGCTTTCTTTTAAGCGCTGGTATTTCCTTCAGGATTGTAAAGCAAAGGTACATTAGATTTTTTAAAATAGGCTGTAGAAATGACTTTTTGTCTGTCTTTTTCCATTTGAAATATTTATGAATCACCAGGGAAAACAGTTTCATTTTTGTTTCATCACAGTCTGGATCATAATGGGCTAATTTACTCACCATAGACAGTAACACTGAATCTCTTGTATGAAGTTCCTCTGTTTCTGAGGATCTGTAGTTTATAAAGTCCAGTGTGTTCAGTTGTGATGTTTCTGATGGTCAGAGATCCAGTCTGACTGTCCAGCTGCAGTCTGTCCCCAAATGTCTCATTACTGCCAAACATATCAATGCTCTGCTTATAGAGTTCAGCTATACGAGTCTCTTTAGGTCCAAACATCCACAGTATATGATCATTTCTTTGTTTTTCAGTAACATCAGTGTGTAGAGTGATAGAATCTCGCTCAGTTACTGATACTGACTTCACTTCATCTGTATCACCAAACACACCTGAAACACAAACAGAATGTCCCAGTCAGTAAATAAAAACCTGTTTCAGATCAAACAGAATGCTATTAAGGAGGATCCGCTAAAACCTTCTTCAAATACAAGGTGGAAAACTTTTTACTGGGATTTTACTAATCCCAATAGAAAAAGAAACATGTTCCTCATATTTACTAAAAGGACGTTTAACATGTATCATATTTAATAAAAGGATGTTAAACACGTACCATTCATGATCAATAAACACAGACTGAATAAAGTAGCGTTGTGAATCATCTTCCATTTATGAACTCTCCGACATATAATCATCTGTTCTGCTTACAAACAGAGTTATTTTCATGCTCATATGTAGTTACCATGCTCTATATCTTCAATTACAAAAAAAAAGAAAAGAAAATCCACAAAAAAGAATTAAAAGCATTTACATGTGAGGAATAATCCAGTTGTGTGAAGGTGGTTCGTAGGAATGAATTTTGAGATCTATGGGTTTACTTTACGCACACTTTCTGTTCCTCCCTCCCCCTCCACCCCTGCTTGCACTCTTTAATTTCAGAATTTTTTTCTCACAGTGTAAATACACCATAGATTTTACGATCAAAGTATGCTATATATTTTATTATATCAGCTATTTATTTTCTCACGTTAAATTATTTTTCTGTTGCTATTTAACTTAATTTTCTAATTTCTTTTTTTTAATTTCCTGTGGAGATCAATTAACATTCTTATAATATATTAATATGTATGTAATATTATATAATATTAATTATATAATACTTCCTTAGTGATATGCTCTATTTAAACAGCAATATAGCTGTATTGAAATCTAGCTGTTTAACTAGCCATTTTGCAAGTAATTTTATTTTAAAGGGGTCATATGATGCGATTTCAAGTTTTCCTTTCTCTTTTGAGTGTTACAAGCTGTTTGTGCATAGATAAGATCCCTAAAGCTGCAAAGACTAAAGTCTCAAACCCAAAGAGATATTCTTTATAAAAGTTAAGACTTGACCACGCCCACCAAAAACAGATAATTCAAACATGCTCCCACATGTCTACGTCACTGTGTGGGGAGATTTGCAAAACATTGGAATTATTATTCTCGCTGTAGTATTGTTGCTGCAGTCGGCGCCATGTCCTAGAGACGCTGTGTTTTGTTGTGAAAGCGAAAGTACTTTGTTTGGGCTTCCAAAAGAGGACACAACTAGAATCAGTGGTTAAGTTGTATTTACAACACTGTTCCAGAACAGTTCAACCCGAATTTTCGAATGTGTGCAGCGCATTTTACAGAGGACTATTTCCTGAACCTGGAAGAGGAGCATACAATGCTGGCTTGCACAAAGGCTGTTTCTATAAAGTGGGGCAATTCCAACTTTGCAAGGACAGTCAGGCGCTTCTGACTCACAGCCTGTAAGTATGTTTTCATATTTAAAGAATTTGCCACTGACAATTCAAACGTGAGTTTTGAGCAGTGTAGAGTAGTGCTTATTGTTTGTCGTTTCTCTGATCACAAATGCAGACATGGTAATGTTTATGCAGCACGATGCAACGCAACACGTAAAAAGACAGTATACTGTAAGTCATTGTCATCAGTCCCCACTGGATTAAACAAATGCCTCGTTTATAATGGGTTTTATTGTTTTTGTGTCATTGCCCTGGGACACGGCATCACAATACGGTAAGGGGCATAACATTTCCATCACACGCTTGAGGTATTCGGCCAATCACAACGCACTGGATAGCTGGCCAGTCAGAGCACGCCTCGCTTCTCAGAACGATGAACTTTGTAAAAATCGACACGTTTCAGAAAGGCGGGGCATAGAGGAGCAACAATAATGTACAGTATGTGAAAAATAATGTTTTTTTGAACCTTAAACCCCATAAACACATTGTATTTAGAGATGTTCCGATACCCATTTTCCCATACCGATACCTAGGCTCAGGGTATCGGCCGATACCGAGTACTGATTCGATACTGTGTATCTGGTTATACAGGTGTATGTACTACTTACTAGCCCTGTATGAATTGATACAATTATTTTATGGTGCGCTTCACCATAGATAAATAGATATAGATAGTCTGGCGAGTAAACAAAAAAAATAATATATAATGTTTGGAAAAAAGTACACTCTTAACATCAGTCAGTCAAGCATTATAATTATATTATGATAATCAAGTATTATTTATTGATAGAACTTTAGCAATTAGAATTAAAACTTGGTAACCATGTATGAATGCATATTAGTCTTCTAGTCTTCTTAGTCTGTTTCTGTAAAAATGGGGGAAAAAACTATCAATAATACTGATAAGATAATAATAATCATACTATGAATTCTAAGAACAATATAAACGCACTAAGGATTAATGAGCTGCTGGGTTCATGAATATTAATCACGTTGTCTGCGTTTGCTCGAACTGATTTGCTGAAATCAAAACAGGGACGATAATAGGTGAGCGCCAGCCAATGAGATTGTCGTTTGCGCATTAGCTCCGCCTACTACCGGAGAACCCGGCAGTTAAACTGAAGAATTCCAAAGAAACTCCGTTATTTTGACAGGAAAATACAACAAAGAATATCGTTTACATACCATCCGGAATTGACGCGCTACATGTAAAAGACTATCTCTCTCTCTGCGTGTGAGAAAAAAAGCAAAGCGACGGCAAGCCGTGTACTTCACACTAGAGCTTACGGTGAGTCAAATACAGGTGTGCTACGCATCCATTGAGATGATCTGAAAAATAGATCGCTTGACGGAGAGAGAAACTCTGAAGCGCTCAGTCAGTGTTCGGCGAGTGACAATATATCTGCGCTAAACTTATACATAGCCTCCAACTCACATACTAGCGAGTAAAATCTGATTATTTATCAGCCAGTGGCTAATATTAGACATCATTTAGTCGCTCAGGGTGAAGATTTAGTCGCATATGCAAGTGATTTACTGGCAATGTGCTTGCACGTTTGTACTTCTTCGCTGCTCTATATAGTGGTTGCTTGTGGCAACACAGCACAACTTCCTGTGTTTGCATTCTGAGCAGCGAAGAAGAATTGATTTCCATTTTGCAGCGTTAAGCAAAGCTAGCGCGCATAACTATAGGGTTTAAGAAAATGGTATCGGATCGGTACATGGGTTCAAGTACTCGCCGATACCGATGCCAGAATTTTTTGTGGTATCGGTGGAATTTCCGATACTAGTATCGGAATCGGAACAACCCTAATTGTATTACACCAAATACACAAAATAATGTTCTTTTTAGCAATGTCATATGACCCCCTTTAATAATTTACAAGTTTCCCATGTATAATATAGTCTTCTATAACTGCTTCTGCATACTGTTTTTCTTCATATCTGACAAATAAAACAGCAGATCACTGCACAATTACGCTGTTAGTCATCAGTTGTTTGCATTTCAAATGCTGTTTGACATGCAAATTATGATTTTCTTATGCTGTTTTGTAGATGAATAATTAGTTTTCTTCTGTTATACCTGGATTTTGATTGACCACCGAGAAGCCGTAACAGTTGCACTTCTGTCTAGAGGGGTTTTTTGATACCTTGGGTTCTGGCCACCATTTCCTTTACAGCTAAGACTCAACATCCTTTACAATTTTCTCATCAGTTTAAGGCTCTATACAGTGACATATTTAAAATGCTTTTGCACTCTTGGCGGGATTATAGAGAATGTTTTATCTAAATCATCAGTTGTGTCATAGATAACTGAGAAATTTGGGAAGGTTTGTGTCTGTACAAAACCTGATGAAATCGATATTTGCTATTCAAAACCAATTTTATGAGCTTCTGGTTACTACTGTGAACTTTGAGTTGCTTGAGTAAAATGTGTTTATATAAGCTACCCAACAAGAAGGATGTTGAACACAAATTTCATATTGCATCTCGTACCCATACAAGGAGATTAACGAACTGAATCTTGGATTAGTATTAATTCCAAAACTTTTGTGAAGCGTTCTCATAACATTTGTTTCCAGTGAAGTGTGGAGGTGTCTGTAGGGGGATTCACATGAGCAGAAACAGCCCTTTACCGACTTGTTTGTGGGCACATACAGACACACCAACACACTGTTACATGCGGCCAGTAATACATACACCCCTGCACCTGCTGCTGCATTCAACCAACAACACAAAACCACATGGACAGCCGATAGACAACAATGACCACAGCAGGTATCATTCTGACTCTGAAACTGAGCTGCTAGTAAGGCATAAAGCATTTTCATTCTGCATTAAAAAAGAGGCCTTGTGCTCAACTGCTTCAATGCAAAAACACTACTGAGATTGATACTCACATATGAGTATTTTTCAGTACTGGTAAATAATACCCTGTAAATTCTAGTACATTTCTAAAATAAAATATTTCAAAATATATCTATAAAGCAGCAATGAAGGGGCCAAGTACAACAGAGGCAAAATGAGGAGCTAGCATTTCTGGGAGCATCAGAAGAAACTGCAGCAATGACAAATGGCTGGAAATTCACAATCACTAGTAACATGATTTAATTGCTTATCACTTTTGCTCAATAGGTGGCACCGTTATCAAATTATGAAGCATTGTAGCATTGCAGAGTTGCAGCCTCAGAGTCAGTTTGGCGCCATGCCAACAATTTAATTGATGTGTTATTTGAGATTGGCTTGGTCTATCGAAAAGCTTTTAATAACTCTTTGCCATCTGAAGATGATCTGAGCTGATTTGGTGAAATCAGACAAACGATATAGGAGGAGTTAGAAACATTAGGATTTGAAAGATATTCAAAATTGCGGACTGCAAGTTCGACGAATATGGCATAATTGGTATTGGCTTGATCCAAGGAATCCATCAAGACCAGTTTCATTCAAATAGGCAAAAGCTATTAGCATTTAAAAAAAAATAATTTCCTGTACTTTTTGAATACAATCAGATATGGTGCCAATGACCAATGACACATACTGAGTTTCGTAATGATACGCTAATGCGACAAAATTCAAAATAGCCGACACCCAAAATGGCTCATATGGGAGTATAGGTGCGTTCACGCCATTTCGTAATAACCGTAATTACGAGATACCAACTTGTAAAAAGTGTTCACGTCCTCGCAGAACTGGTAATTACAACTTGTGAACTGGGAGCTTTCTGAAAGCTACGGCTTGTACCACATGACCGCTACACCTAACGCGGAACCAGAGAAAAATGCCGGCGCTTTCAAAGAAAGCTATATTACTGCTCTAAAAAAAGAGGAAAATAGATGCATGTATATACTATAATGTCCTATAAAAAACATACCGTGTTCGTACTGTTATTTTGTTGTTGTTCTCAACATTCTTTCGCGGGCTCATTTTGTTGACTGTCGCTATAGAAACAGATAATCCCCAGTTGGAGGACGTGAACAGCCCCGAGTTGAACGTCACGTGTTGTCATCTCGGAAATACGGTAATTACGATATGGCGTGAACGCAGCATATCAATTCGAGTATCAATTGACAGTTCGCAAAGAGCTTGATTGACAGGTGATCTGCCCAATCAGAACGCGGATATTATGTGCCGCTGCTGCTATCCGCCATCTTGCCCCACAGCTACACCCTGTCTCCATAGAAATCCAAGTTAAAACAGGGTAAAAATGATCGACTGAAGTGAAACTTTTTCAATCTAACTAAATATAAAAATGTGCGGAGGGTTAAGCTGTGCTGTTGTTGGCTGCCACAGTAACGGTAATAAGCTAAGGAATTCCTTTAAAGTACTTGTTTTGGTACCAGAAAACCTGTCATGTCCGGCGCTGTATGCATGGCTTTCAGCGCTTAAGTTTTAAAATACTGAGTGTGAAATAATAAAATAATGCTAAAACGTGTGCTCTTCCCTGCTACAAAAAAACAATAAAAGCCCAATAGAAACCATCACAGAAATTCCAATGGTTTCCATTAAAATACCATTATAAACCATTAGCTTTAAACCATTAAAACTTTTTTGTAGTGTGTTTTGGGCATTTTTCCAATAGGATTTAACATCCCACCAATAGAATCCATCACATACCAGTAGACACCATTATAGTTTCCATTACATTTTCTATTGTGTTTTGGGCAGGGTTCTATTGTTTTTTTCAGAGGGTTATCATTCGTGAACTTCACCCCAAATGGGAGCTTTATATGCACATGTGCACTCATATGTTTTCAATGCAGGTTAACCTCATCGCTTCATGTCATCTTCCCACTCATTAAACTATGACAGGTCCTTTACTGCAAAAAGACCGTCACTGCGACACTCTATAGTGAAACTATGGCACAATGTACTTTTTAAAAAACATTTTCATAGGTTTCACGTTATAATGTTAGCTCGGAAAATATGTAAATTCGCATGCTCAGTAGCTGGACTTGCACTTGAAAAATGGTGTGTTCCGTGGTTGAAATAAAACCAGTTTTTATGATTTTTGCATTCGACTCAGCAAGAGCCAGGGAATCAGAAGAAAAAAAGAATTTTGCTTCCAGACCTTACTGTTCAAAAGTTATTAGCATGAAAATGATTCCAAGTTTGTTGTGGTTAATGTTGAGAGTGTCCTCTATCTGTGTGCCAAAATTTCATAACTGTCCCACAAGTGATTCTGTGAATTGTGCAGTGCATTTTACCTGAAGTTAGGAGGCAGAATCAGAGTTGGTTAGTTTTCCATATGGAGACTTGAACATAAAATTATTAACAGTAGTCTACTCTAATTAAGTTTGCTGAAATATTAATGTTTATGATGTTGTGTCAAGTATGATGCTGTCTTACAAATATTGGTACAACTCTTATTTACTGAACACAGGCAAGTTCCACATACAGTTTTTTTTAGCCAAATCATCAGAACCATAAATCAAATCCTCAGCAGGGAATTCTTCAGATTGAATAATAAAACAATGAAGATACAGAAAATTGAACACCAATATGATGACACTGTGTCTTAACACTGTTATACAAATGAATTTGTTCTTTCCCAAGACAATCACAAGTCCACAAAGATGTTTGCTTGGTTTTGTTGGCAGCACTCTTTAACAACAAGATGAACATTAGCAGAGGTACACTCAACAATGCATATACATTATAATAATTTCCCCATATTTCCCCTATTTTTTCTCGAGATTTCCACTATGTAATTCTGGGCAAACAGGAAAGCTAGAAACAATTTGCAAAACCTTCTTATAAATTAATTATTCAAGGATAAACCAACAGAAAGTAAGTGTTAGATTACATGTTTAAAAATAGTGGCACCTGTTGACCAAGGTTGGTAATGCCAATATTAGCTAGCCATTTTTTTTTTATTGTGTTGCTTTTTGAGAAAAAAAAACAAACAAACAAAAAAAAAAAACATCTTAGAACGTGGGCTCCGTAAAGATAGGATAAAAGACACTATTTTTACACCTCAGTTTTTTTTTTCATGGTTCAGGGCTTATTATATTAGGTTTATTATCCACAGTTATTACACACTGGAGTAAAACCACACATGTGATCAGTGTGGGAAGTGTTTTAGAGAAAAAGGAAACCTAAAGATGCACATGAAAATCCACACTTGAGAGAAGCTGCACACATGATCATTGTGGGAAGAGCTCCACACAGAAGGAAACTCTAAATCCCAATTTTGTTGGTGACACAGAATTATGATTTAGCATATTTATTCCCAATTAAATCAAGTTATTAATACAATACACATGAATAAACAAAATGTATCAAATAAATAGACCATTTGCCAGAATGGTAACAGGGTTGCAAATTTAAGTTAAGTAAAAGCTGATTTATTATTTCTGGTTGTGATGTTTTGCAACTGCAGGCAGTTTAATTATAATAGACAAAAATACCAAAATCAAAACATGAGGAAGATCACTCAACTTGAGAAAAAGGCAAACATGCAACAGGTAACATTCAAGTTAAATCAAGAATGGACACGGAACTGTAGTGATGGCCGATTTTGAAACAGTGCTTCATGAAGAATTGAAATCTTTGTAAAATTTTGTAAAACAATTTTTTTAAAAGGAGGTAATTTTTGTTATAAATGCACTGGGTTGATATTACTGCTAATAAATTGTTCATTAAAAAATAAAAAAATAAATAAATGAACAGTTTTGTCATGTCAAAACTGGAGAAAAATCTTGTTCACATACTTTCAGCTCACAGACTGAAAGTAAATTTTTACTAAGAGGAGCCACAGAAAAGTGCATTGTGAAGGATCATATGTGCTTGAATTGTGGGAAGACTTACTATAGCTGACGGATCAAATCAGCACCAGAGAATTCACAGTGAAAAAAACAATGTACAAGTGTTCACATTGTGTCAAGAAATTCAAATAAAATGGAAAACACATGAGAGGATCCACACTTGAGAGAAGCTGTATCACTGCCCTTCATGTGGGAGGAGTTTCACTCAATTATCTTCTCTACCCCGTCATACAGTACAAAAAACACTTCATGTTCAGGTCCTGCACTCTCAAAGGCAACGCTGCATCCTCGTCAAACGTGACACAGAAGTGTGTCCAGCAATAAAAGGTTTCTTCCAATCAAATCAGGAAAAAGAAACAGCATCCAAAGCATGAAAAAAATTCATCTTCAAGACCAGTTGATTCAAGTGTGAGACTAAGATCATCTGAACAATGGAGTTTCTCTGAAAAAACAAAACAAAACAAAACAATATCTTAAGTTTTATTCTCCTTTATCATTTTGCTTTATGAAATTAAATCATCATGCTTAATTATGATTTCTGTATTGTTCAATATATGTTTAATATTCTCATAATGCATGTATCAATCTTAGTTCATTTACTTTTATGAAGAAATGTGTAAATTAGTTTTTACATTTACGACTTGGCGCAAATTATTTTTCAAATGGAAGAGGCAGATCTTTCCACTTTCATCTGTACAGGCCACACGCATGAGAAATGACGTGGAACCAAAGTGGTTACCGTGGTAACAGACAACGCTTGTGCTACGTTTGATGCAATTATTGTGTAAAAATTAAATTTTTGTGTTGTATAAATGCGACAGCTTATAAAAGTAACAAATTACTGAAATAAAAGCATATATATATTCATTAAGTTTATGTGTATCTGTAAATGTATTAATTTGTTCATAAAATGCATATGTTTACGTGTTTGTATATTCATCTCATGATAACACACATAAATTGTGAAGACATCTAGCCTATTTGATGTTCACGTTCATCTTGACAATGTACAGTACTTTTAGAGCGTTTGCTCATCTGCAATACGTTGGCTCAGAATAAGAATGTTTTAAAAGATTTTTATGAGATGATTATATACAACATTGTAAGAGTCATTACTTCAAGAAAGTTTATCATTATTATGTGAAACCAAGTCATTAATATGTTTCTCATTATTATAATTCTTCTCATTTTACTGTACATGTAATTAAGTAATTGTGTAAAAGGAAATTTGTTTCTCATTATTACTGTACATTGTCTCATTATTATGAGAAACTAGTACGAGATAATATAATTGTGATGAGAAATTAAGTCATTATTACTAGAATGTTTCTCGTTATTATGATTTTTTTACCCTAAATATTGTAACATTAACTCATTATTATAGGCTATGAGAAGGCTTGCGTTGTTTTCACATGTTATACATGTTTTCCTATTTGCGTCATTTGTCATTTAATAATTTTTTTATATCTGAAAGTCATGAAGTAGGCTAATCTGTTTGATTTTGGGGCTTACCATGTTTTTACTTTCTTGACAGAGCTGCCTAATAAGCTGTTTTACCATTGATATCCACTATTGTATAACCATACAGAATAATTTGCTCAGTGAGCAATTTTTGCAGTTATTTTAGTTTCATATTTGTTTTTTAGATTGAAAAATAGTTAACGTGTTCCTTATAATGTATGTTTTCACCTCACTGTGATGACATCACAACTAGTATATTCAGTCAGCGTAGGGAAAGCCAAAAAGACAAGGGTTGTTTCTCAGCACGAGTTACGTGATCTTGCATCCTTGTGTTCTTGTTTCATGTCATCATGAACTACCAATTCCAATACTCAAGAATGCTAGTTCTGAGGACACATGAAATTGTGTTGATGCCGAAGATGCATCAAAGGCAGACTTGAGAGAATTGAAGTGTAAGAAATCCCAGAATTCATAGGGTGTGTACAATCAGAGGAGTCATGCCCATTCAAATCGAGTGGGCACGTGCCTCCTCAGATTTTTGAGCCAAGTGGATTTTGAATGTAGCTTCCAAAAGACAAAATAAGCTGAATAATTTATTTTTATATTTGAGACAATCACACCGGTGTGATTAGAAAGTTCAGTGCAGCACATCACCAGCTGCTAAATTCAAATCTGCGCAGAACCAGAGACAGACGTGTTTTACAGCGCTGCGCATTATAACCAATCACACACGATTCTGTTGAGCTTATGAACGCAATGGCCAATCAGACGCAATCAGATCAGTCACCACAGAAAAGCCGGTGTTTTGTTTGGTGTGTGCTGACTGAATTCTGCTTTCTGGCAAATTCTCTCATCAGAAACAAGATGTGCAGATGTGCGTACGATGTAAGTAAGATATTCATTTCACAGTGTAAACAGCTTCAGTGATTATAACGGGAGTTTTTGATAGTGATTAGCTCTGGATAGATTGAAGTCAATGTTAATGTTCTTTGATAATATAAATGTTCTTTGCTGTCTTTGTGTAAAATGATAGTGTTATAATTAGTAACTTACAATGTTTTTATTAAATTCACGTTAAATACGAAGTCGTATTAAAAATATTTTTTGACCTTATGACACCCATACCTGTACTTAAGTAAAGTTTCTGAACATGATGAATGGTGGGATATGTTTCACCTCAAATAACTTTCAGAAGTGGTATTAACCCTCATGTTGTGTTCAGGTCATTTTGACCCAGAGAGAATTTTCTTTCTCCCGAAAATGTTACTTAATGTCTCATTGGACTAAGATTTACTGACTGTTCACACAGGGCATAAATACTTATAGAAGTGGGCCACCTCCCACCAGTTCTATAACAGCCAATGGCTTTGCCACTTTTTTCACAGACAAAACTAGAACAATCAGTAGTCAGTTCTCAGCTCCACAAATACAAACTTCTCCTCCCCAGCCATCCTACAACATGTCCTCTAGACCCAATCCCCTCACACCTTCTCTAAGTAATCTCTCCCACACTCTTATCGGCACTCACACACATCATCAATCATCAGATCCTCCTGTCCACCCTCTCATCACTGGGCATCACTGGGATTTGAATCCTATCTCACTGGTAGGTCTTTCAGGGTGGCCTGGGGAGGAGAGGTATCCAAAGCACATCAACTGGTCACTGGGGTTCCTCAGGGATCGGTTCTTGGACCCCTCCTCTTCTCCACATACACTACATCACTGGGTCCCATCATACAGGAACATGGCTTCTTCTACTATAGCTATGCTAATGACACACAGCTCTATCTCTCTTTTCAACCAGATGATCCAACGGTAGCTGCACGGATCTCAGGCTGCCTGCCAGACATCTCGGCATGAATGAAAGAACATCACCTACAGCTCAACCTGGCAAAGACTGAGCTTCTTGTTTTCCCTGCCACTCCGATTCTACAGCATGATTTCACCATCCAGCTAGGTACTTCTACATTTACCCCATCAACTTCTATCAGAAATCTTGGTGTAATCTTTGATGACCAGCTGACCTTCAAAGAGCACATTGCAAAGACTGCTCGATCTTGCAGGTTTGCACTACACAACATCAGAAAGATCAGGCCCTTTCTGACAGAGCATGCTGCACAACTTCTTGTCCAGGCCCTTGTCATTTCTAGGCTGGACTACTGCAATGTTCTTCTGGCTGGACTTCCATCAAAAACAATCAAACCTCTACAAATGATTCAGAATGCAGCGGCACGACTGGTCTTCAACGAGCCCAAAAGAGCCCATGTTACACCTCTCTTTATCTCCTTGCACTGGCTACCAGTTGCATCTCGCATCAAGTTCAAGTCATTGATGTTTGCATATAGAACAACCACTGGCTCAGCCTACTTCCACTCACTATTACGAATCTACATCCCCTTCAGAAGTCTGAGATCTTCTAGTGAGCAACGCCTCGTGGTACCATCACAGAGAGGCTCAAAATCACTCTCCAGACATTCTCGTTCACCATTCCTGGCTGGTGGAATGATCTTCCCACCCCTATCCGGAGTGCTGGATCCCTGCCAATCTTCAAGCAACATCTGAAAACTCATCTCTTTCGACACTACTTGACTTCATCCTAAACTTAAAAAAAAAAGTTTTTTCTCTTTATTTATTTCTTCCCTTGCTAGCTTGTACTTATTTTAACAATGCCTGAGACTTGGTTGTTGCAAGCACTTCCTCTGTCTGATTGCCTCTTCAAGATGAATCGCTTTATGTATTCCCCAATTGTAAGTCGCTTTGGATAAAAGTGTCTGCAAAATGACTAAATGTAAATGTAAACTACTTCCACTGCAAAAATTGTTAATTTTCATAAAACATTTTTTATTTTATTCAACCTTGTTGCACTTTTGGTGTTCCCTTTTTTGACCGGCCAACAAAAATAGCTTATAAATCTCTTGTTATGCTATATTATCACCTAATATTGGTATCAATCTTTTTGTCAGCTTGTTTTCTTTCAATTAGGACTAGTTTTGTGTTCATTTTTGGAACTAATTTTTCGTAGGCTTCATTAATCCGAGCTTACGCACCTCAGTTTTTGAGTGAAAAAAAGTATTATTTGTGGATAATTTCGTCAATATTAAAATATGAAAAAAAAAAAAATGCAGTTTTTCACACTAGCATGCTCTAATGTTTAACCAATAAATTTGTTTTGAAAAGACAGAAAGACATGTAAACATGAGTCCAAGATGCCATATGGCTAACTTATCATGGCTAACATTATCATGACTAACTTTCAATTAGACTATTTATTTAATATTTATTGTACAGTCAGAGTCAGATTTGCATGTTGATGTTTTGCATACAGCCACAGCCAGAACACTCAGTATTGTGTAACTGCAAACACAGTTTTTATTTAATGTTTATTATTTACAAATTAATGAAATTAATTTTATCTGAAATTAAATTAGCTGCACTCTAAACCCGGATTTTGTTTTAAATAAAGGTTTTTAGCTGTCTTTAATTATTCTTTCTTGTTTTTGTAAAACACGTCGCCATTACTAAATATAATTAGTTATTTGAAGTAATCAGACGAAATATTACATGCAATGATTAAGTTAAGTAGAGACAGCTTAATGTGTTAAGTTTCTCTAATAAGGGGGAGGAGCCCCATTCGAACACGTCTGTGAGCGCGCGATGTTTGAAGAGACCTGAGACGGTTGATGATGCACACGATGGATTTGGAAAACATCATGAAACGGTGAGTGTGTAAATTAGCTTCTTTCTCTTTATCTTTCTGGGAAAATTGATTATCCAAAAGACCGGTCCGATGACAGCGTTACTGTAGTTAAAGCTAAAGTAGTCTTATAGGCCTAACTTACTGATCGACGGTTTCCCCCCTGTCGGTTCACAGAAGCTATAATGCTAATATTAAAATCCGTGTTTCTTTTGGTTCACAGTTAAGATAAGTTCAGCAAGTGTGTTTCTGCATGTTCAGTTTAGCTGTAATGTTAGCATTTCATTACCCTTAGCTTCAGTCGTTTAATATCAGCACATGTGCATGAATTAGATTTTTGTTAATGCTAGTTTGTCTCTTAGATATATATTCGTAACTATTATTATTTATAATAACTGCAACTGAGTTGTTGAGTTTAAAGTGATGTGCATATGCTAAACATTTATGCTAAAAGTTATAGTTAGTCTTGAAATGTAACACTTTGTTTCTCTGTTTTAGGTGTTCATGGAGTTCTACAGGATTGTGGGCAAGAATCTCAAGCAATCATCTAATTGAGATATTTCAGTCTAAAGAGGGAATGCTGGGCAGCTGTTGACCGCTTTCACAACAAATCAAGGTTGGTCTACTCTATATCCATTATAGACTTGCATTGCATTGTTTTTCACAGCTTAAGTAATGAAAATGTATCAAAAGTTTACAATATTGGTTGTATAATACAATCAAAATTGTGCTTGACTGGTTCTGCTTTCTTGTGATAATTTCTTTCATTTTATTAATCGATTCATTTTACTCAGCAGACTAAAGAGCCGACTGATACTAGGTTTCTGGTGCTCTGAGGGCTCCCTTTTGCCCTTTGCGACAACCCTACAGATTTCTACAAAGCATGCTTTGTAAGTAACCACTGTTTTCTCTCAGAATATTTAACAGGACATAAAACATAATCATTTCACCATTAATTGATAGTTCCTGTGTTTTATAAAACCTCTGTTTTATAAAACAGTTTAAAATTTTTTTTACTCCAAGTGATGGTAGCCATTGACTTGCATTAAATGAATTACCAAGAATCAGAGTTACAGCTAAAAATCTTTAATGTTCTACTGAAGAAAAACTCAGCGATGTTGGATGGCCTGAGGGTGTGTAAATTAACAGCAGATTTTCATTTTTGCATTAACTTTTTTTTTTTTAATGGAACATCATGAGTTTCTGTCCCTCCATTAAAAGTCTACAGTATGTTACCAAAATTTAAATAATCATTTTGAGGAGAGAGAATTAACATTTTTTGGTGGACTATTCATTTAATCAACTCCAGCAGTTGTAACAAATTTCTTCTCATTTATTTATGGTTATATAATGAGAAATTTCATGATTGTGCTCTTTCGTTGTTAGGACTCTGATGACGATTACTCATTCCACCACCTGGACATTGGAATCATCCTGATTGAGCATGAAGGTGATGTGCTCTCATCCTCTCTCCGTCTCAATCCAGCCTCATTGAAGGAGATTTTGCGATGGACAATATTGAAGACTTGTCAAAAGCTATGTGCATTCTGTATGGACTTACGCAACTATCCTAAACCTATGAAGAACACATTCCAGATCATCCAACAGGTACTTCTCATTTTGGGCCACAGTGAACTAAAACCCAGGTCGCAAACTCTGAAAAATTGTCCTACAATGTTAGGAAATGCAAGAAGCTTCCATGAGAAGTCACTTGTGTTCTGCCGTACAAGACATTAAAGTGTATTCTGTCTCTGCATATTAGTGCTGTTAGTGCTCAGTTAATGTGCGTTCACAGAATTCTTCAGCCAAGTTTAAAGTTACAGAGACTTGCCTCTGTTTTAATTTAAGCCCAGTTGTTAATGCACATCCAGGCATTCACAAGGGATATAGCATATATTCTTGAATACTGTGTGTTCATGTTTCTTCTACAAAATAGTTACAATTGTTAACAAGCTGTTCCAAAGCTTATTTTTACTTGTCTTGTGGCTGACAAGTTTTATGTATTGTCGTGTTACCATTTCTTTGGTGAACAATTAAAAAAAACAAAAAAAACATTGGTGCATTGAAATCTGTTTTTCTTTTTTTCTAATTTATTTGAAACTAAATGTTTAATACAATAAATCTCAATCTATGTCTATTTACATGACATTTACATAAATGTCATTACTTAAAAACATTTGTTAATGTTATTTGCTAATATATGTTTTTGTAGTTGTAACTTGAAATAGCTATTTTATACAACCTATACTCCAAATAATAATTGTGAACTAATGATTTTGAGTAAAGACTACTAATGTAAACCTGATTTGTCTATTGCATGAACTTAAGGTTCTATGTTAATACAACTGAACCAGTTTAGTTTCACCCTGTGTAAAAACTAAAATTGTTTAGTGCAACGGGTTTCCTCGCGAATTTCTAGTAAAGTCAACTAATCCGGGTTAAGAGTGTGAAACTGATAGACTGAGATGAAAGAAGGCATAACATTCTTGTGCATAAAAATTCTGTGTCTCTGGAGGTGCGATATCACAAGTCATGTTTCAGACAGTGTGCCAGGTTCTTGACAGTTTCCTGCAGGGGTCTCTAACCCTGAGCAACTGTCCTGCAGATTTCAGCTCTGACCCCAATCAAACACACCTGAAGTAGCTGATCAAAGTGTTCAGGGCTACTTGACAATTACAGACAGGTGGGTTGGAACTGAAGTCTGCAGGATGGTAGCTCTCCTGGTCTGCTGCAACAGTTACTGGGGCCTCCGAAGAACAGTGAGTTACAATATTGGGTAACACTTTACAATAACAGTACATGAATTATCATGTACTAATACCTTAATTAATAATTACTTGACTATGAATTAATGAAGAGTTAAGACATGTATTAATCAAGAACTAATGAAGGACTAACTTAACTACGACATGAGTCATATGAATTACCGCATGAATAACACCACCTTAATTACATGTTAGTTCCTGCATGTTAGTTAATGTATTAATTAACACTTTGGGGTAAACTAAATCAAACATGCTCTAGAAGAAAGATTCATGAAAATGGCACACTGCAAAATTGTTTATAAATGTTCCACCTGCAGCTATGTCACAAACATCAGTGAATGACAGTGGATTTCTTGCAATATTTACGTTTAACCAACTCATCCAACGCACAATGATGCATTCATAATTAAAAACAACTTCATCTCATCCTGTTTGGAGTGATTCCACTGCTGCCCTCCTACAATAATGTATTCATTAAGCAGATGCAATTTTAAAATCAGTGTTAGCATAGAGATGATGGTTATGTTATGGATTGGTTTACTGTCTTTATATCATAATAATGCACTGAAGTCAGACATTTGTCTTGAGTTCTTGCTCTTCTTTTGGGCCACTATTGCTCCTTCAAAATGTTAACCTTCCTCCTACCGTTCAGTTCCTTCTCCATCCAAATGCAGCCACGTGACCTCTGCTCTTCCACTTTTTTACAAACCACCAAAAAACACCAAATATCTGATTTAGATGAGCTGAATATGTGTAAAACATGTGTAATTGATAACTTCTTAAAGATGTGCCCTCCAAGACAATTCATGACATGATACATTGACAACTCATGAATTCATGTTAAGTTATAAGTAATTAATGATGAGTTAATAAGATTGTGCCCCCAAGTAAAGTCATGACATTATGATACATTAACAAGGCATGAATTAATGTTAAGTTAATGATGACTTAATAATATTGTGCCCCCGCCCACTCACCGTGTATCTAGTCATGAAGATGTACTATATATATAACAGTATTTTTGCCAAAGTTTAGAATTTGTTTTTGTTGTTTGATGTATTTTGAAGAGCCCGTTTTTGCAATAATGCCACATAAATTTGCAGAAATGCCACACAAGTTGTCACTAAAACGTGATTGCAGGTACATATTTATTTCAATCTAAAAAGTAAAATAAAAACATTTTTTTTTTTTTACATGTAAGTAAAACCAAAAAAAAAAAAAAACCTAAACTAAAAAACAACAACTGCAATAAGCAGATATGAATGGTGGGTATGTGTGTAAGAGATAGTGTGTGTGTTCGTGTGTGTGTGTGTGTGTGTGTGCATGCGTGTACACTGTAAAAAATTGCTGTAGTTTCTACAGCAAAATTTTACTGTTTAAACATTTTACAAGATGTAGCTGTAATTCGCAATGCATTATGGGTCAAATAAGGTTTTACAGTTGTTAACTGTATATTTCCATGTCAACTGTAATTAATTTACAAGAAGCAGGTGTTATCACTGTAGCTCCTGCTTTTTACACTACTTTACTGTAGTGTGGCATTATGGGATTGCGCGCGCATCGTTCAAATCTGAAATCCAGCGGACTGGAGCAGTGCCAGAACGATTGAAGATTAGAGGCTTTATTCATAATTCCTGGTAAGTTCACTTAAGAAATATATCATTTTATATTTATTTAAGTTAATGTATAAGTGATATCATGTCACAATAGCCTGCTATCACACATTTAGACAAGCGGCCTTGGTATGTGCAGTAAAATGGAAATTGCTATCATAGCATAGTTAGGCTAAATGCTGCATTTTTCTCATTTTGGCAGTTTAATTTTCTTATTGAGAGCATTTAAAGTAGTGTTTACCCAACTTTTAACGTAATGCCCAGTTTGAACGATTATCATAGTAACGTTAACTACTATCTGTCGAAATAACTGACGAACAGCAAAATATGTGAAATTTAATTTGTTTATATGTGTTCAACTGTACCATATTGACGTGACATCTTACTATAATTAGAAACAACATGTAAATGAGAAATTGTGTCTATCCACTGTAGTTGTAGGCTACTCGACTTGTCCGGGGCAATTTTTTTGTGAAATACATCTTTACATGCCCGATTAGACAAGTTAGCCTGATTAAAACTCGAGTGAAAAATAAAAACTAGGGAAGCATCGAAACGCAAGACTGATTCTGATTTTGCTAATGTTACATTCAACAAACAAATAACCTTAACGGCGCACACAAACTCACGGAAGAAACATGAGGTAAATGTTCAAACTGTTGAGTTTATTTATAACACATGATATTGTTAAGTAGCATAACAAGTGATCTGTTGCTGATTATCACGATTGCAAATGTTACGTAGTTCAATAAACAATTAGTTAACATTAAGTTACTTACTTTTTAGACACAATATTGACTGTTGTTTTATTTCACCAACGAAAATCGTTCCAAACAAAGATCAAAGCAAAACTCAGCTGTGTTTTTACTGAATGATTCAGCATTCTGAACGAATCGGTTCAATGAATGACTCAATTGACTCACTCATTAAATTATTTGCTGCCACCTAATGGCGGTTTAGTTTCACGTTTAAAAAGTATCATTGCATTTTTCCAACATTTCTTATTTGTAATTTCAAAAATTTATGTAAAACATTAATGTCATAACAGTTGTAATTTTGCATTATAAATTATTTAATTTGATTGGTGGTACAGTTCTACAATGTATTGCTATAATTGAATTTATTAATCAAATGTAAAAGTTTATTTTAAAATATATGCCTTTTTGGGTGTTCATTTTGGTCTCATTTATGTAAATGCATTTTTTTTTTTTTTAAATCACAAGATAATTTTCATTATTTCTTGTAGGTGCAAAGAATAGCAGCTGATGTGGAGAAATGTTTGATGCTTCAAGACTCTCTGAAGCTGATTATATTAGGTAATGTATTAATTTTGATTAATTCTCTTGTAAATCATTTGATAAACTTGTATTTTAGATTACATTTTATATTGAAATACTGTATTGTAAGTTACATTATTGCTTCTATTTATTTATTTCAGGTGCACCCAGTGGCTTTTGACTAGGCCTATTCGAGGGTCACATGGTTGTGAATTCATACCTCAACTTTGCGGCTGGATTTTCAGTCTTATTACAACTTCAGTCTGGCGTCCCGGGAGCAGGCGTCTTTTGCACACTTGAATTAATTTCAAAGGTAACATGTTTTACTTGAGTAATTTCATTTGTGAAAAAGTTTACTTATTTAGTTTAAGTATTGTATAAGTGGCATTTTTACATTTATTTTATTGAGCTAGTTTCATTCAATACTGAACTTTATTCTAAAGCTTCTGCTTGTTTTTATGTGCAGATGTTTTGTTGGAATCACAACACTCACTGGATACAAGACGGATACACAGAGGCAAAACAAGTGGAAAGGTCTCAGGGACAGCCCTCATGTGTGTGCTCATCTCAGAAAGTTGATGGACTTTCAGTATGTATTTATTAAATTGTCTTTTGCAGGAATATTCTAAATTTAATATAACATAAGCTCAAACAACAGAATTTGTGGTATAATGTTGCTTCCAGCATTTTATTTTAATCCTTTAACCAAAATTATACAAATTCTGTTGATTGGCTTTTTTCAGAATTTTTTGTGATATAACAGTTATTTGTAGTTATTTTGTGATGCTATGTTATTTTTATGATAAGATTTTAACTGTTGAAAGACTGACATTTTTATTTTTACCAGTAAAAGCCTTGCAATGTCTTTCTGCCAGTTTTAATAAATATTTATTTGCAACATCTTTGACTTGGTTTTTATTCATTTGTAAATGTATTAAGATAGTTCTCATGATAATTCATTTAAATCAGTATTTTACTGTTTACTGTTAAAAATTATTCTTTGCAGCATTTTCATTGTTAAATTATTACAACATCATCTTGGATTTAGGGGTATTTACAGGATTTTATTGGCAACTTTTGTTGCCAGGTAAATACTGTACTTTAGTGAGATTACAAAATATTGCTGTAAAATATATTTACAGGATTTTATTGGCAACTTTTGTTGCCAGGTAAATACTGTACTTTCGTGAGATTACAAAATATTGCTGTAATATAAATTACAAGTTTAATTCAAAGTTACTGTAAAAATACTACAAATTACTGTATTTCACATACAGCAATTAACTGTGATTTGCTTTGCAGTATTATACTGTAATCCATTTTACAGCAATTAACATCATTTTTACAAGATTTTATTGGCAACTTTTTTGCCAGTAACATCCTGTAAATTCTACAGTACATTTTTTTACAGTGTACGTATGTGAGTGAGTATGCTGGTTCCACATTGCATTTGTGCTCTAGTATCAGGCTTTAATTTTTTTGTGTGGACATTTTCAGATTTATGCAGAATTTATTGATTTTATTTGCCATTTTTGATTTCTATAAAAAAATGCTCTTTGTTGCAGTCACACGTGTGTTTTGTGTGTGTGTGTGTGTGTGTGCGTGTGCATGTGCATGTGAGTGAGCATGTCTTTTCTACATTGCATTTGTGATCTAGTACCATGCCTTCATTTCTGTGTGAAAATTTTCAGACTTATGCTGGATTTATTATTATTTTTTGACAAATGTAAAAAATATATATAGGTTTTTTTCGCATTTGCCATTCATTTTCATTTCCAAAGACCTTATTAGTAAAAAAAAAAACAAAGTACATACCTTCAGAACAACCGAATCAAGCCCTTTTTTATGTGAATACAGATAGAAAATGTTGAAAATGAAACTAACATGTAATTAAGGTGGTGTTATTCATGCGGTAATTCATATGACTCATGTCGTAGTTAAGTTAGTTCTTCATTAGTTCTTGATTAATACATGTCTTAACTCTTCATTAGTTCATAGTCAAGTAATTATTAATTAACCCTTGTGCATTGTTCAAATTCACTACCCTTTCGAAAACACCGTGGCAGGTGTCGATTTAAAAGTATGCACATTCATACCTTAGGCTATTTGTAAATGAAATTCATCTCCAATCCTTCTTCTATCGTTTCAGGTTTATCCATAGATAACTCGAATGTTAGACAACAACTGATTTTCCAAGTAAAAACCGCCAAATAACGTTTACACGTAGTTACGTTATGATACGTAATATTCAGAGCGTGGGGAGATGCCCCGGTCTACGTCTCTGCATCAACTGAATGAATTTTTTTTTATATATATTTATTTTTTTATTCCCAGTGAATAGGAGTTAAAACTCCCACCCGGATGACAATAATAGACCATGCAAAATACCCAAAAATAAAATAAAATAAAATAATAATAATAATAATATCTTTAAAATATTGACAAGTAACGTTGCAAACAACAATAACATCACAGAAGTACTTTAACTGTAAGCGACACAAGTATACGGAAAACAAAGGTATTGTTTCCTATTTTTTCCCTGATATTTGTTATTATTTCAAATTTTATATACATTTTTATAAACTTTTTTTTATTTATTTACTACTTAGGCATGTTGACAATAACGCCATCAACATTGTCTATGATCAGATATGTTTTTAGTGGACTTTCAAAATTTGCTTTGCTTGAGAAAGCATGATATACAGTTATGATGTTTGTTTTTTGTTTTGTTTTTTTTCATATGATTTCGTCGGGTTAGTTTTGCATCAAACACAATGTAATTTTCGGTAAATCGAGATCTGGCAGCAACAGCGCATTTTTCCACCTGGGCGAGCGCTTCGCGGACAGCTTACCTCGCGCATGAAATCAGCCGTCGACCAGCAAAACACTGAGAACGCGCTACAATCCTGACGAGTCACAGCCACAGAGCGGAGGAGAATCCGCTTACCCGGAAGCTTCCGTACTGTCTCACTGACCTAGATTTACAGAAAATGACCATTGTTTTCAAATATATAATTTTACATACTTATTCCCAACGCTTTATTAAGCTTTAAGTCACATCTCAAATGACAAGGGATCAACTTATAATCATGTTTATATTCATTAGCCCGTGAACTCATTCTCTCAGACGGCCTGGGTATGCGGCGCATTCGCAGCTTATATGGACGGAACGCCACTGGTGTGCACATGTGTGTGTGTGTGTGTGTGTGTGTGTGTTTTCAGTCTTTCCAGCAGGACTTGCAGCATATCACTTGGTGCTCTTTGCAAGTGTGTCCACCACAACAGATGCAAGTGCTGACTGAAGAAAGGAGTTGTCTCCACGTTGGTGGAAAACCACACTTCACAGTTTCTCCCAATCCACCCAGATCCAGGATCCTCTGAGTCCTCCTCTCCTTCAGTGAAAGCTGGAGAGGATGATGAGGGTGCCACAACAAAATCATTGATCTGACTCTCCTGAGTCTGTGGTGTCAGAAAGGACAATACATCCTGCAGCTCGCTGGAGGGGTCAGGCTGCATAATCATTTCTAAAACTTCGGTACAAGTCAAGCCCTTTCTCATGTTGCTTGCTGCTCTTCTCACCATCAAATGACCAGCCGGATGGCATTTTGTTTAGTCTGTACTTCTCACCATCAAAAGGCAGCAGGTGCATAAATACACTTACTTTGTTTTTGTTTACTCCATGTAGTTCTGAGATCTGAGGTGCATATTTTGATTTTCTCAGATACATCAAGGTAAGTGCGCAAAGGTCTCTCTCACACTTTCTCTCTCTCTCTCTCTCTCTCACACACACACACACACACACTATAATGTGCTGTTATACTCCATATAACTCCATATACAAGCCAGAAACTAAGCTTTTTTTTTTTTTTGCGCAGGCCTATCTAAAGGGTTAATGGTGCTACCTGGTGATCAACAGTAAAAATTACAAATTTGACCTCTTCCCAACAGAGAAAACCACCAACAATCAAGAATGCATGATTATATGGTGTCATGGCTTTGCAATCAAAAAATGTCGTTGTAATGGAAGTCAACGGGGCAAAAACAGCCACGAACAGTAAATGAGGGAGAAAAAATTAAAATCTGATGCTGCACAAAAACTAACAATGAATCAAAGCTGATGTTGTTACTAATCTTTCACATGTCCACGACTGTGATAAAAGGTAAAAAAAAATCTAGTGCACAATCACTTTTTATATTGAAAATAAGTCATTTTGTGTGTTTTTCCCCCAAATCAGTGACATCATTTATGAACTTGCCAATTAAAGAGTAAAAATCCTGGATTTTTTAAAAACATTTAGTAGTTTTGATCAGGACTGAGGTTGATTAATAGATTCATGCAAAAAAAATAGAATTTTTTTTTTTTATCTGATACATTTTTACAGCAGTTTAATTTAGTGGATGTTTTCATCCCGAACATAACGATAGGGTAGTGAATTTGCCCACAGTGTATGGTTGAGTTTTTGAAAATTTTCAAAGCATTTTCCCAAAATGTGTGTAAAAATAAGATTGGTCACCAAAAATCATTCCATTTGCTGAAACACAGAGAAAGTTGTGGCCAAATTAAGACTCAACAGCACCCCATAGTGGACGAAAACGTCCCCAACAGCACATTAGGGTTAAGGTATTAGTACATGATAATTCATGTACTGTTATTGTAAAGTGTTACCCAATATTGCATTATCAAATTATAAATATGAATTCCCTCACATTATTGCACATTTCAAAAGTAAAGCATCGACCATCTTCATAGTCTGTATATTGTCAGTTTGTCTGTAAACAGTCTTGACTGCACAATTCTAGGCACAGTAATTCAATATAATAAAATGTGTAGTGGTTCATGAAGGTAAAAGAAAATAATTCGTAACAATGTATGTCAATTGCTTTTGATTTGCTACAATTTATACTAAATTTAAAATAAAAGCCAATGTGAAATAATTATGGCACATGACATATCTTTTCTGATTTTAATGCGTTTTCTTTTCAGAAATTAGCCAACCTTCAATGCCAGCTACAAGATCGTCTGTGAGAGAATCATCTGCCATAGAAAAATTGTAAACCAAGATGTGATGACGATGCAGTTAAGAAGGATCTTTTTAAATCTTGTGAAAAAACACGAAAATCTTGATTCTTCAAATTACAGGTAACTTAAATACCATGCCTTTCTTTGGCAGCTTTGGTTAAAACATTTATGCAACAACTTAATTTTTTTAAACAATTTTTAATTCTTTTTTTACAACAATGGATTTCATAATAATGATAGTCATAATCATATTTTATAATGCGTAGAAGCTGATACAACGTGTATTTTAACTTTCACAGTGATCCATACCTTCTCAGGTTGTGACCCTATAAGCACCTTTTATGGCAAAGGCAAAAGAAATAGGATTACCTGACTGCATTTACAAATCTGGGTAGCAGTTTTACCCTGGACCAGTCAACCTTTGAACTACTTCTGCAAATATGTGAGCCACCAGTCTGGCCAGTCATCTGCTGAAACTGTGGATGATGCAAGATACAAAGCCTTGCTCCTTGCTCCACTAGAAATCTTGCCCCTGAAAGTGTGTTGCAGGTAGTCCACTGCAGTTGCAAGCAAGGCAAATGTGAGACTGAAAGATGTTCCTGTATGTCTCCAAGACTGTGTTGTACTGATTTATGTCAGTTAAGATGACCAGACGTGCCACTTCCTGGGGACATGTTCTGCACGGGATTTCTAAATTGTGCATGTCCTTGAGAAGTGGCACGCCTGGTCACCTTAATGTCAGTGCCAATATTGTGCAAATGTTTACCAGAAAACAGAGGAAAGAGATGCATGGGATGAAGCTCTGATGAGAGTGATAGGGATGATACTGTCACTTTCTTAGGGTGATTTTTGAGCTGTAATGAATCTATTGTAGAGTTGTCCATTTTTGGCATTATTATTTTTTAATTTAATTTCTTGATGTTATTAATGCATGAAACACAAATCGAACTGTAAGAAATCCCAGACGTCACAGTGAGTGTGTAATGTACAGAAGCCTGTAAATTTTTTGCATTCCTAAAATTGAGAAACGTTCTTCAGTAAGTAGGAAACCTTTCAAAATATCTTGTTTCATTGCATGTGAGTTTCTGAACATGATGAATGGTGTGATACGCTTCACAACAAATACCTCTTTGAAGTGGTATTAAAGATAGTGGATTCAGTGTATATTAAGGGATCTTACCGTATTATGTAAATGATTTGTACAGAATGTTTTTAGAACACTTGAGTTTGAGTACTGACTCCATACTGACCTAAATAAAGCAGACCGCAGCAGATCTCACTGAAGCTGCTTGTGTGTCACAGTGTGTGAAGAGCCATGTTCATTCTGCTCTGTGTCACAAAATACAGACTGACAACAGATTCTGTTTCCCAAACTATTTTGAAAATGGGAAAACGAATAGCATGATCATTGACATTTGATTTCTTAATTTGATTAATACTTTTAATACTCCCCCAACATTTAATACTTACTTGTTTCTCAAGTACAATGTGATATATGCCGATCTCAAACTACACACGTTCTCATGCAGTGACAAATACACTGCGGAATAGAGGAAACTGACAACACACCAACAGTCAAGACAGAGCAGGTTACTTTTGATATGAAACAAAGTCTCAGCTTTCAAATTTACTCTTTTTTTTATTTTTAGGAAATTCAAACAATAAATACCATTTTGTGGCTCTTTAATGTGTCGACTCGTGACAAATTGCTGTAGAACCTGGTTCAAGCAGCATGTGCATCATCACTTCCTCTTAACTATACCATGAAATAAACATGAATGAACATTAGAAGGTGTCTTGTTTCAATCGCTCAAAGACGTCAATAGACAGCATTTTTCAAGTTCAAGTCCACTGATGTTAATCTACTCTCCTGTCTGGTTTGTTTGTCAGACAAAAATGATAGATTCAGCATTATGATTGGTCAGATCACCTCAATCAAACTCCCTGTGAAGGGTCAATTGGTTACATAATAATAATAATTAAAAAAAAAAAAAAATGTAGAGTATTTTTCATTCACTATTTACAGTTGTTTACATAATGACAGCTTTCTTATGAAAAATAAAATCTTAATAGTAGGCTAAATGTGTCTGTGACATTTTTTTTAGATGATCCGACGGTAGCTGCTCGCATTGCAGCTTGTCTGAGTGACATCTCTAGCTGGATGAAAGATCATCACCTTCAGCTCAACCTTGCCAAGACAGAACTGCTCGTGGTTTCAGCCAATCCATCACTTCACCACAACTTCTCTATACAGCTGGGTTCGTCAACCATAACTCCTTCCAGGACAGCCAGAAATCTTGGGGTTATGATAGATGATCAGTTAAGCTTCACAGACCATATTGCTACAACGGCCCGGTCCTGCAGATTTGCCTTATACAACGTTAGGAAGATTAGACCCTTCCTGTCTGAGCAAGCTGCACAACTCCTTGTCCAAGCTCTTGTTCTCTCGAGACTGGACTATTGTAATGCTCTCTTGGCAGGCCTTCCCGCAAGTATTATCAAGCCTCTACAACTGATTCAGAATGCAGCAGCCAGAGTGGTCTTTAATGAACCGAAGAAAGCTCACGTTACCCCTCTCTTCATCAGGTTACACTGGCTACCAATAGCTGCTTGCATCAAATTCAAGGTACTGATGTTTGCCTACAAGACGACAACTAGCACTGCACCAATATATCTAAACTCACTAGTTCAACCTTATGCACCCTCCAGAAGCTTGCGTTCTGCAAGTGAACGACGCCTTGTGGTGCCACCACAAAGAGGTACCAAATCTCTCTCACGGACCTTTTTCTGGACTGTGCCTGGTCTGATTGCTTCTATTGTTCTCATTTGTACGTCGCTTTGGATAAAAGCGTCTGCTAAATGATTAAATGTAAATGTAAATGTAAAATGTTATGTAAGTACAAACTTTAGCTGCTTTTCCACCGAGAACTGTGCTGGTAGAATTCGTGTAGTGACGTCACCATTCAGGATTGGTCACTTGTTCTTTGCCTGGCTACTAGTTTCTCTCTGGTCACGCAGAAAACAGAAATAAACAGAAATATCTGATCATCCTCCATAACATGGTCGCGTTTATTGACCGGATGATTGTATCCTGTTGCTCTACACTAGAGGCTGACACGGGAGTGCATTTTCAAACCTCTCCCGTCCCACTCCCACAAAAAAAAAAATCTTGTCCCATCCCAATCCCACGAAAAAAACTGGGGGCAAATCCGGTCCCATTCCACTCCCGGAAGAATTACTCCCATTTTTTTTTTTTTTTACATTTTTTTTTTATTAATTTATTTTTGGCCGAAATCTGTCAGTTACAGTAAAAATATAGTACAGATCACAGCGTGCCCACCTTAGTTGAATAAAAACCCAAAATGTAGTTTTTTGTTATTATACTGAACTGAAAGCCAGTTTATGCACAGTGTAGGTGACGTTGCACACATTAAATTTTATGTAAATCACAGCTGCATGAGGTCTGGTCAAATGTAAATAATAGTGTCAATATTGCCGTATCAGTTTGAGCCAGAATCAGACCCAGAAAGCGGTAATGAAGAGAGTCAAGCAGAACTTCCGCAAGCACGGCTCTTACAAACGTTTCTGAATGAAGTTTACTGTTGTGATTACATATAATTGTTTGAAGTTAGTACACGTTTGTCTTATACACATAAAACAGCATCGAACTAACTGACTACTAACCAAACAGCGTTGGCTTGTTTACGTTCTTGATCAAATCGAAAAATTACGTCATAACGTATACATGGAAAATACATTTACAAAATTAGTACATAATTACAAATTCGGGTCCAAAATGTTTGTACGCGTTTGTCAAAGACAGACGAAACATCATTTAACTAACTGGCTACTAAAGCCAGCGTTGGCACTACAGCGTCCGTAGGAAGCCCGAACACAGAAGACCTGTCAGCTGGGTGAAAATAACACCGTTTCGACGGCATGGATACAACTCTCCACTATAACTCTTCCTCTTCGAAGAAGCGCAGCAACTTTGCAGATACTGTTCATGCACCAACAGCAACATTACACACTATTTAAAATGAAAAAAGTGAAATCGCAGTAAACCACCCCTTTAAATAATATAAAAAGTCTACATTCACTACCGCTCAGTCTCCGCTGTGGCTCCCGTGACCTAAATTCCCAGAATGCATTGCCGCTGTGAGTTTCTCGCTCAGAGACCTAAAGCGCACCCTGTTTGCTTTAAAGCGCAACGTTTCGTTGTTATTCTGAGTGTACACAGATAAACGAGTCTTTACAGATAAGATCTGCCACACCAAAGCAAACAGGAGGAGAGCGAGACAGGGCAACTAGAATTGACCTATCAGTAAGCCCCGCCCCCCTTACTATTGCTCCCTCGGACAAACAAACGGAGTTGCTCACTGTCTTTTAATTACAGCTACAGTGTGAAAACCTTGTCCCACGATGTTTTTGCACAATTTTGGACACAGAAGGCCACCAAATGGGAATTAAATATTCCATGGAGGGATTTATAAAATATTTAAAAATAAATACGGTGGGTAACTCGAAGGAGGGTTTACAGATCACAATGCAAGCGGGAGAAGTCTCATCACGATCACGAATGACAACATGCAGGATCAACACTGTTCATACATCGCAGGGTACGATTAAATTAATGTACATTTAACCAGTTTAATATGGAGAGGCACTGAAATGTAGACCTTCGTTTGTGTTTTTGACCTACACTGTAACGTTACAAGACACGAGAACAGTCCGCTATTTAGGTTTGTACATTAGCATGGACTCGCTAACTTTAACGTTAGCTAGTTTTAGCCAGAGATACCTTGCTAAAGCACAAGACAACATTAACTTTCTGCGTGAGCAGATGAAAATTGTGACTTAATGACTGTATGACAACCAGAAAATGAACGTTTTTGTCTTCATTTGTATTGGGGTTGAATACTCAGGGACATTTTGCTCTGTTTTGTTTGGATTCAGGAAATGTAATAAAATAAATTATATCGCCCATCCTCTCAGGATATCTGGAATCAGTGTTACAAGTACCCCAGACACATCGTTTTTCCATTTTTGAAGCATAATCCCATAAAACTGATGCGAACTTCGGATCTGCCAATGTTTCTCTATGACGCTGAAACTAGAGAATCGACTCCTCATTCAGAGCTTTTTTCAGACTAAGTGCAAATATCCATGTTGTTGGCAGAGGCTGTTTACACTAATTCCACCTACAAACGTATTAATGGGATAATCAAATTAGCAAAAGTCGGTTATCGCTCGTTAGATTCAGTGGCGCAGATGGTAAAGCGTGTATTACGCTTCTTTAGACACGATCGACCCAGGTTCGAATCTGCCTTTTGGCGAACTTTTTTTCTCCCTTTTTAAATTTCAAATAAGAAAAGCATTTATTTTTAATAGTAATAATATTTTGATTAGTAAATAATCAAAAAGTTGAACATAAAGTATCGGGTAGGTGTAGGGAGGGCTTTTGTCCTAATAATTTGAAATAAAATTTAAAAATTACACTCAATAAGTTATTGCATACTATTTTATAATGTATTACAATGCAGAGGTGCAGATAAGTGCCACTATTTGCAATAAGTAATGTTTTTCTCTAATAATGTTTTTCGCCACAATTAATCATACCCTTTTATTCAATATTTGCAATAAGTAATTAGCAGAATCATGCTATTTTAACAGAGAATAAATAGAATCTAAAGCTATTTGCACTGTGTAAATAGCATATCACTAAAGAATACTGCTATTTTCACTTAGTGTAAATAGCCTCTATCGCAACAACCCCCAATGGTCAGTAGTGCCATGGTTAAAAATACCGCGGCAATTTTTGAATAAATGTGAAAAAATATCACTTTAAATGGCTCAGTATTATAGCTAGGTAGGTAGCATTATACCCTGAAAATAGGCTGAATAATGAACTGCTGGAGTCACATTTGGACCCCCCCAATATCTATACCATGGTTACGCCCTTGAGCTTATCTATGGGAGCCTCTCAAACGGAAGACTGCATACTACGAAGGCTGCACACATTTAAATCCATGAAAATAAACTGAAAGAAAACGAGTCGGTACTGCATCATCATAATGCAGCCTTCTGTTTGAGAAGCACCATTCACCTCATGCTCGATAAAAGCGGTAATTACAAGAGTTGTGATAAAAGATTATTTTATATATATAAAAGATCTATTCCATTTTTATATTTACCCTTCGCCTCATGCTCGCTAAAAGTGATTAGAAGTTTCTTTCGGATAGTTTTAATGAACCAGTTAAAAAAAAAAAAAAAAAAAAATATATATATATATATATATATATATATATATATATATATATATATATATATATTCAGGGTTATTTTACGGTGGAACTGGCTTATGTTGTCCACAATTTTGAGCGCTGCACGGCAGAATAGATCATGACGTGATTGAGGATCTTATTTCCATCTAAAATTCTATTTTTATTTCTATCAGCCAATGATAATTCTAAAAGAAAACGTCACGAGCATAGATCAGTGGCCGAGAGCGCATCTGACTGACAGATAAACCACGAGCTCTATCAGTGTTATTGTTAATGTTCTGGTTATTTTGTTTCAATGTACAGTTTGTTATTTTTATCCAAAGCATATACAGTCAAAGTAAACTTCATTCAGCTTAACTGCACATCTATTTTAGACACTTCATGTCTTGTTCAGTTTATGCGATAAATGCATGTCTCTGCTGAACAGTGAGCTATGACTAATTTCACGGGCAAAGCAGACAAAATTACAATTTAAGAATCAATCATAGCTATAGAAATGTATTGTCATTTTTTTTTTTTCTTTTTTTACAAATAAAGCTTCATATTATGAGAAGGATACTTTCTACGACCTTTATATCCTGCAGTCATGGCGAGATTAGGTTCCTTCGATAAAAAAAAAAAAACAAGAATCGAAAAAGAATCGAAAACAACAGAGGAATCCAGAACCAGGAATCGGAATCGGAATCGATTCCAAAAATTTCGGAATCTTACAGCTCTAGCTGAAACCTAAAGATGTCTGAGCTCCGCTCCCTGTGCAACTGATACTCGACTGCCATTGGTTAGTCTGCATTCGAGGGGAAGCGCTTACCGATAGGTCAATTGAGTTCAGAATTAAAATATACAGTTTATAGTTTATTTACATAAAAGGTATATTTGAGTATAAAGTTGTGTATCATTACTATTCCCGGTCCCGCCCACTCCCGATTACATTTTTTCCTGTACCGTCCCAATCACGTGATTCGTAGCGATTTTGTTTCCATCCCGCGGGATTCCCGTGACCCGTGTGATTCCCGAAAAAATGTCAGCCTCTACTCTACACTGAACTTCACAGCTAACTACTATTGAAATAAAAAAGTCCTGCTCATAGCTTTTGTGATAATTTTTGGCATCTGGAGGCTGTGGACAAAATCCAACAGTCCAACAGTTTAACCTGTTTGCATCGAACATTTATGAAAAAAGTAATACTGGCGACCAAAGATGTATTATTTCTGGCAGTTTTAACTAAACCTCTGTTGACAGAGGTGCTGTATAAATGCTCGTATAAGTACTTCCTACTAAGCCACTTTTTATGACAAGCGACAGTCATATAAATTTCCACTGGAGAGTAGTACAGGAGCTTCACACTGCACTGACAGACGCTGACAAACAGCAACAGATATGTTCATAGGGTTTGGTCTGATCAGTGTATCTCTTGGCATTGGTTAGTGCTCGTTTTCACAGACTAAACATGTAGAATTGGCATTTATGGGATCTTGGAATCTCTGAGAAGTGATGTTCTATTCTCAGTCAGTGTTGGTCTGCATCTGTTGATGCAGTGTGAAATGGCCTTAAGCAAATAAATGTCAACTGTTAATGGTGTCCGAATACTTTGTGCAATGGGGTGGACATCTTGTGCACATCTTCTCCATCATTCTTTTGTAGGAAGAGAGACACACATCTAGAAGAGAACATTGGCGAAAAATATGTAAAGCAGATATATGAAAGAAGACCAAAGCAGCAAATGCACCATATCAGGTATAAATAACTATAAAGGCATCAATAGAATCTAATGAACATGGGAGCTTGATGATCAAGTACTGGCTGGATTTTCTTTAAAACTGTGTATGATGAGTGTTAAATTACCAACAACATCAGAAAAACGATTAGCTTATTTTTCCTACAAACAGATTAAGCGATTAAAGTCAGAAAACAACAAACATATCTTACCTTATCCTGAGCTCCTGAGCTATCAGCATTATCCATCTTTTCTTCAGTCTGGGCTGTTTGATAATAACACATTTATGAAATTAAATAAACCTGAATCTGTTTAGAATAAATTGCGGGCACATTTGAGCATATTTTTGCATAAGGAGATTAATTTTAGCAGCTGTAGGTAATACTTGCCCTTTTCTTTTCCTCGATTGCACTTTAAAAGGCGACAGACCATCAGCACAACTACAATCATGAACGCTAACAGCAGAAACATGGATGTTATCAGCAGTATCTCAAGTGCATGCTGGTGGAGTTCTGCAATGGAGAAAGCAAAAACATTATTAGCATAGAGACACTTTGTAGTATTTTTTAGGCAAAGAGATGCTACAAAAGGCACAGACCTGAACATGTCAGACAGAGTTCAGTGATGCTGAGATGTTTAGTCCGGTTGGTGAATGAATACGACACAACACAGCTGTAGGAATCATCCAGACACTTGATTTCCAGAGGAAGAGAGAGACTGATGCTGAGATCAGACACACTGATGCTGGACATTAAACTGTTTCCTTTGAACCAGGAGAGAGTCACATTTCTCACATTCACCACTGAACACAGCAGGAGACATTTTGGCACTGATGAACATCCAGGTGAGGATGAAGAACAATGTGAATAGTCTCTGTTGATGACGGGAATGGGAAGAGGAGCTGCAAAACATGACAGAAACAGTAAAAGTTATCTATTATAATTTAATCGATCATTTCAGTATTTGTAGGTCATCTCAGCTGATGTATTGTGCATTTCAATTGGATTTTGTATTGAAAACATTTCTGCATACTGAGTTCAGACTAGAATTAATTTGTGCATTTGTGACATGAATTACTCACCATACAAAGTAACATTGAACCTCCTCTGTAAGATTTTTGAACTACTGATCTGCATCTGATAAAGTCCACTGTGTTCAGATCTGATGTTTCTGATGGTCAGAGATCCAGTTTGATTGTCCATATGCAGTTTATCTCTGAATCTCCCATCATTACTGACAAATACAAAATGTAATTTGTCCCTTTTAATAATTTCTGCTATTTGAATACATTGTGGTTCAAATGTCCACAGAATATGATCTTCAGTCTGTACTTCAACATCAGTGTTTAAAGTGACAGAATCTCCCTCCATCACTGAAACTGTCTTTACTCCATGTATCTCAAACACACCTGAAACTGAGATTTAAAATAAATCAGTAAATAAAGCACACAGCAAATTTAACTTAGCTGAAGAAGCTTAGCAAATAAGATTTTTTGTGTGTGTGTAATAAACAGATGGCTGCAATCCCTTTGCTTAGTATAATTTGAAGATGAGGTTTTGACATAAAATTCCTAATTTTATCTTTAATGGACAATGTTCATCTCAAAACCTCACATCATCTGACTATAACCTATTCAAAACTAGCTAACGTTTTTTTTTCGTTAAGCCAAAGGACTTTTTTTTTTTTTTTTTAACAATCTTTCTTTTTATTTCTTTTTTCTTTTTGGAAAGATGTGGCATCGAAATTGGGGACTTTTTCTTTTGCTGCTGTAGCTAATAAGAAAGCGAGAATAATATTTTCTATCGCCTCTTATATGTAACCTTGCCCACTTTTGCTTTTAAAAGCGAAAGCTGTTTTTTAGTGTGGATGGCGGAAGAAGGATTGCTTAAACTTATTTCTAACTAAGAAAAAAAGAAGCAGATTCGGAATTCAGAAACGTTCCGAATTCATAAATGCAATTTAAACGATCATGTGCATATTGTCTAAACCGCATTTCATGAAATCCGACTTACCACTAGTGAACAGAACGCACAGGTAGATGGAAACGGTGTGTGTGTCTTCGAAAGATGTCCGAACAATCCATGATAAAGTCCGCATAATGCAGTGAATTAAGTCTGCTTTAAATGGAAAAGAGCATAAACTGAAGATTTTATGAAAAAATATATAAACTAATTAATTACAATGTTTTAGATATGCTCGCGCTCTGTAGGAGGAAGAAGTCAACACTAACGTGCTTTTCTACTCTTTCAGTTTTTTTTTTTTTTTTGATCAATGGTGCACTCTAATGTTGCCATCTATTGGACTGTAGAGCAATTATGATTTAGTTATTGTTTCTTGTCCATCCCTCACTTTATTACTCCATATACTATATTACTCCACTTTATTACTCCATATATTATATTACTCCACATTATAAGTGCATCCAGTTTCAAAATCAGAGAAGTTGGGGTTCTGGGGATACAATTTAAATATTTCTTATTTTAATTCATGCCCTCATCAACTGTTTGTTTCCAGGATCATGAAAAAAAAATTATATAGACTATGAGAAAGCCTAATTTTAAATGTGTGATTTCTCTTTCTAGGGGAAAAAACAAACACTGGGTTTAAAACAACCCAATTTGGGTTGTTATTAGCCTAGTTGCTGGTAAATATAGGACAAAACACATGGGTTAACGTGACCCAGCAGTGGGTTGCTTATTTAACCAACATAATGGGTTGATTTCACCCATTCATTTCTACAGTAACAAACCTAATAGGTTTTAACCTCATAAATGAATTAGTACTTACAAATTAACTTTATCTTTGTAAAATGAGAGTTATACATCATCTGAAAGCTGAATAAATAATCTTTCCATTGATGTATGGTTTGTTAGGATCGGATAATATTTGGCCGAGATACAACTATTCGAAAATCTGGAATCTGAGGGTGCAAAAAAATCTAAATATTGAGAAAATCGCCTTTAAAGTTGTCCAAATGAAGTCCTTAGCAATGCATATTACTAATCAAAAATGAAGTTTTGATACATTTACGGTAAGAAATTTACAAAATATCTTCATGGAACAAGATCTTTACTTAATATCCTAATGATTTTTGGCATAAAAGAAAGATGGATAATTTTGACCCATACAATGTATTTTTGGCTATTGCTACAAATATACCCCAGCGACTTAAGACTGGTTTTGTGGTCCAGGGTCACAAATAATAAAACTTTGTAAAATACATGACACAACCACTAGATATGTTCCTTTATTTTCGATGAGTAGTTCTTAATACAGCATAATTCATACAGTCTTTAACATGTAATATTGCCTGCATTTAAATGCATTTAACAAATATTTTTGAAGTAAAAATCAAACATTTCTGGTTATGAGTCAAAACAGATCATGAACTGAAAAACGTGCACTCTTCACTTCCTGCTTCACTTCCTGAAGGAATGTGCAACAACAGTGTATGTATACGTTCTCTATCTTCTCTAGCTGTGTAGAAATACAGACCAAATGTTTTAACCAAAAATATAAGAATTAGATCTATGTTATTTAATTTACCGCCTTAGGGGAAAACAAAAGCTTTTATATGTACAGACAACTGTATGACAAAAAAGGCACCAATACCCCCCAAAAAAGTGACCTAAATACCGGTTTCTTTATATTATTTAATCATAATGAAGAGAATACAAGTTCAGAAAAGACATCAGCTCGGTGTTGCTGAACGTTATGATCCTCTTCTGCTGAATCAACTATTTTTCTATCAAGTAAATCTGTTGCATATCCTCAACTGAAAAAAATAAAAAAATTTAAAAATACAAAATGTCACTGATGACCTTTCTGATGATAAAGAACAGTTTCTGGAGTCACTTACTGTAGAGGTGGACGAGGAGCCTGTAAAACACTATAGTAGGTATATAAAAACACATTTATGTCTGTAACATTACAGCACCTTTGTGGCCACAAAGCAAGTGGACAAATCTTAAATTCTGTAAATGTAATGAAAATAATTTTTTAAACCTCTCACATTAGGCTATTTCATTTTAGATTACATATACGAAACACTCACTGTAAACAGTGACATTAAATGTCTTTGACTCTTTTCCTCTGGGACCGGCGATATTTAGATGATAAAGTCCAGATTCTGTGGTTTTCATGTTCCTGAAGGCCAGAGATCCAGTTCCAGGGACCAGCTTCAGTCTGCATTCCCCGCCCCCCCCCCATGACAGAAACCGTAAAAGTTATCTATTATAATTTAATCGATCATTTCAGTATTTGTAGGTCATTTCAGCTGTTGTATTGTGCATTTCAATTGGATTTTGTATTGAAAACATTTCTTCATACTGAGTTCAGACTAGAATTAATTTGTGCACTTGTAACATGAATTACTCACCATACAAAGTAACATTGAATCTCTTCAGTAAGACTTTTGAACTACTGATCTGCATCTGGTAAAGTCCACTGTGTTCAGATCTGATGTTTCTGATGGTCAGAGATCCAGTTTGATTGTCCATATGCAGTTTATCTCTGAATATCCCATCATTACTGACAAATACAAAGTGTAATTGGTCCCTTTTAATAATTTCTGCTATTTGAATACTTTGTGGTTCAAATGTCCACAGAATATGATCTTCAGTCTGTACTTCAACATCAGTGTTTAAAGTGACAGAATCTCCCTCCATCACTGAAACTGTCTTTACTCCATGTGTCTCAAACACACCTGAAATGAGATTTAAAATAAATCAGTAAATAAAGCACACAGCAAATTTAACTTAGCTGAAGAAGCTTAGCAAATAAGATGTTTTGTTGTTGTTGTTGTAATAAACAGATGGCTGCAGTCCCTTTGCTTAGTGTAATTTGAAGATGAGGTTTTGACATAAAATTCCTAATTTTATATTTAACGGACAATGTTCATCTCAGTTAAAACCTCACATCATTTGACTATAACCTATTCAAAACTAGCTAACTTTTAGAAAAAAAATAAATAAATTCCCACCATTATTAAATTAAATAGACTACGCCATTTTTTTTCGTTAAGCCAAAGGACCATTTTTTACAATCTTTCTTTTTATTTATTTTTTCTTTTTGGAAAGTTGTGGAATCGAAATTGGGGACTTTTTCTTTTGCTGCTGTAGCTAATAAGAAAGCGAGAATAATATTTTCTTTCGCCTCTTATATGTAACCTAGCCTATTGCTTTTAAAAGCGAAAGCTGTTTTTTAGTGTGGATTGCGGAAGAAGGATTGTTTAAACTTGTTACTTCTAACTAAAAAAGAAAAAGAAAAAAAAAAGAAGCAGATTCGGAATACATAAATGTAATTTAAACGATCATATGCATATGGTCTAAACCGCATTTCATGAAATCCGATTTACCACTAGTGAACAGAACGCACAGGTAGATGAAAACAGTGTCTGAAATCATATTCCTCGAAATATGTCTGAACAATCCCTGATAAAGTCCGCATAATACAGTGAATTAAGTCTGCTTTAAATGGAAAAGAGCATAAGCTGAAGATTTTATGAAAAGATATGTAAACTAATTAATTACAATGTTTTAGATATGCTCGCGCTCTGTAGGAGGAAGTCAACACTATCGTCAGGTGCTTTTCCACTCTTCCAGGTTTTTTTTTTTTTTGTTTTTGTTTTTGGTCCATGGTGCAATCTAACGTTGCCATCTATTGGACTGTTGAGCAGTTGTGATTTAGTTATTGTTTCTTGTCTATCCCTCACTTTATTACTCCATCGCTATAAGTGCATCCAGTTTCAAAATCAGAGAAGTTGGGGTTCTGGGGATACAATTTAAATATTTCTTATTTTAATTCATGCCCTCATCAACTGTTTGTTTCCAGGATCGTGAAAAAACAAAAAACAAACAAACAAAAAATTATATAGACTATGAGAGAGTTACCTAGTTGGTAAATATAGGACAAAACACATGGGTTAACCTGACCCAGCAGTGGGTTGCTTATTTAACCAACATAATGGGTTGATTTCACCCATTCATTTCTACAGTAACAAACCTAATAGGTTTTAACCTCATAAATTAATTAGTACTTACAAATTAACTTTATCTTTGTAAAATGAGAGTTATACATCATCTGAAAGCTGAATAAATAAACTTTCCATTGATGTATGGTTTGTTAGGATCGGACAATATTTGGCCGAGATACAACTATTAGAAAATCTGGAATCTGAGGATGCAAAAAAATCTAAATATTGAGAAAATCGCCTTTAAAGTTGTCCAAATGAAGTCCTTAGCAATGCATATTACTAATCAAAAATTAAGTTTTGATACATTTATGGTAAGAAATTTACAAAATATCTTCATGGAACAAGATCTTTACTTAATATGCTAATGATTTTTGGCATAAAAGAAAGATGGATAATTTTGACCCATACAATGTATTTTTGGCTATTGCTACAAACATACCCCAGCGACTTAAGACTGGTTTTGTGGTCCAGGGTCACAAATAGGGATGCAGCGATTTACCGGTTTTACGATTAACCGCGCTTTAAAACGTCACGGTTAATTAATCGTAAAGGCTCTGCTACACCGAGTGTTTCTGTTGTATGGAATGGAACTGTTGAAACATGAGCAAAACGAAAACAAAGTTACACTAGCGGTGCACCAGCTTAAAATGCCGTGCTTATCAGAGACACGGAGGCTACTAGATTAACTATGACAGAGGAACCAAACAGCGATCCTTTATTTCCACCACAGAAATGACTGAATTCGATAGTGTGGGGCCATTTTAAATTTGGGTACATCAATATTGCCGTAAAATCGCTGTTAAAGAGTGAATACATAAGGGATAATGCACAGCTAGCCAACCTGTTCTGGATGTGCAATAAACGATTTTAATGCACGACGTGAAGGCAAGGACCACCTGACGCGACGTTCGTTAGCTCGAACATTCTGCCGCTTTAGAGATGAAATAGTGCAGTGAGAGAGCGCGAGCGCGTGTGTGAAGCGCGCGCAGTCAGCGGAGGCTCGCGAAGCAGAGCCAGGCGCAGTATAAACGAGGCTTTAGCCTACCTGCATCTGCGTCACTACAAACAATGAAGATTTGAGTTTAGTTATTTAAACAGTCATTTTACCCCCTCTTTGCTGATTAATATAATGTAGCGATCCAGTCTCTATAAGCTATTTTATTAATGAAAGTCGCTGGGCAGCGTTGACAACACGTTTCTGTCCTCCTAAATGTTTGTGGGCAGCTCGATCTCGATCTCACAAACCAAAATAATAGACATGATTTTCTCAGGCCTTATGTAAAATCAGATGAATAAAGATTATTAAAATGAATAAGTATTGATGACAGTTGATTACAATAATAGTTTAGTTTATTCCCCTCATTACTAACAGTGTCCTCTGTGGGATAAATAAAGTTAATATTAGTCATATATTAATAATACTTCATTAATATTGTGATTTATCATCCCTGTTATAGTATTATTCATAAGTCAATTTATTTTTCACCATCTTTCCGAGTTCTGTACCTCAGGTCCAAAAGAAATGTAGAAAGAATGAAATGAAAACACCAAATACATTTGTTATTTTCAAAACGGAAATACTGACATGGGTGTTTACAGAGCAGAGGTCACCTTTTTTAATTCCAATAGGAGAGATTGACTTTTATTTTTTTTTTTTTTTTTTTTTTTTAGTATTATTATTTTGTGCTGTATTATTGGTTACTGTGTTATTTCTGTTTCAAAAGGCAGCAATAAATAACACTTTAATATCTAAAGAGTGTTTATGTGATTTTATGTTGTGAAATGAATAAATGCATAATAATCGTAATAATCGTGAAACCGTGATTATTCCTCAGACTATAATCGTACCAACAAAATCTATAATCGTTGCATCCCTAGTCACAAATAATAAGACTTTGTAAAATACATGACACAACCACTAGATATGCTCCTTTATTTTCGATGAGTAGTTCTTAATACAGCATAATTCATACAGTCTTTAACATGTAATATTGCCTGCATTTAAATGCATTTAACAAATATTTTTGAAGTAAAAATCAAACATTTCTGGTTGAGTCAAAACAGATCATGAACTGAAAAACGTGCACTCTTCACTTCCTGCTTCACTTCCTGAAGGAATGTGCAACAACAGTGTATGTATACGTTCTCTATCTTCTCTAGCTGTGTAGAAATACAGACCAAATGTTTTAACCAAAAATATAAGAATTAGATCTATGTTATTTAATTTACCACCTTAGGGGAAAACAAAAGCTTTTATATGTACAGACAACTGTATGACAAAAAAGGCACCATTGAAAAGATTCCAGCATTAGAGCTCATTAATGCAAATGTATCTTTGTCCGATAGAGGTATATTTTCACATTTCAGTTGAAAATCAGTCAAATATCAAATTCATTCCATTGAGTTCTTCTGTCTTCCTCTTTTGTATTAGAATGACTGGTTAGAAGACAAATCCAGACATATAAATGCCGCAGTGAGAAAGTTTGATCAGTGTGGCCTGACAATGCTTGAGTATACTGCTTCCTCCGTCCCGTTAGCTTTCTGAAAGACAGCACAGAATTACTTCACTAAACAAAAGATTTCGATAAGTTAAAGTCGTTAATTTCACCATGACATTAAATACTAATTGTGTGTCATTGTGGTGTTTATAGACTGCAGAGAGAAAGAGACCTCCGGGCCCATTATTGGTCTGATCAAAAAATTAAAGTTTAATTACAGACCGCCTAAATGCTCCTAACATCATGCACAGAATATCGTCTATATTTCGACAGGTTTAAGTGATCATTATTTTATAGAAAGAGATATTTTCCATGTAAGAAGACTTCATTCTGTTCCTCACACAAAGCCAAAGCTATCGACTTCAGACGACTTGGAATATCACACAGTCATCTGGACTATATATGTTTTGTCATTTTGCTGCTCGACAGCCCCATCCTCAGTAATACTGAAAAACGTGACCTGGATAATCTTTAAAAATGTCATCTTTTATGTTTCACAGAATAAAGTAAGTCATGTGAGTTGTGGACATGCTGATAAATGGTGTTTCATGAAAATCTTACCTTTATTTGTTCATTTTGTCTAAAAAATCCTGTTTCGGCATATTGTACCTCTTCATCTTCTGTCTGGACTGTTTCTGCTGTATTCACACACGGTTCAAAACCATTTCCTGAAGTTTTAGAGTTAGGATAGGGTTCATTTCTCAATTACTAATATCCATTTTAATGCAAATGTACTAATACTTTATTCTTGTTATAGGAACAGAATATAAGGCTTACTTTTTTGTGCCGCTCTTTTGCGTTTCCTGCAGAGAAAGTACATCACACTCACGAGTACAACCAGAGCTACAGCAGACATACATGCAGCAAGGACTTTATTTACATGAAACGATTCTAAAATGGAAAGAAAGCAGTTAACTTTGGCTTCACATCAACAGTGCATTTACAGACCCAGAAACAATATTCTTTCTATATACTTGATGAAACACAGAAATTCAGTTTACTGTTGAATTACCTGGACATGTGTGACAAAGTTGATCGGTGTCCAGATGTTTGGTCTGGTTGTTGATGGGATTGTTGAGCACACAGCTGTAGGTGTTGTTCTCCTGATATTCCACCTCCAGAGGAAGAGAGAGACTGATGCTGAGATCAGACACACTGATGCTGGACAATAAACTGTTTCCTTTGAACCAGGAGAGAGTCACATGACCCACATTCAACACTGAACACAGCAGTGAACAATTCTGGTTTGTTGATCTTTCAGATGATGAAGAACACTGTGAAGAGTCTCTAGTGATGACAGGAACAGGCAGACGAGCTAGAAATATAAAATATTATTTCAGGAACAATGCATTATTGACATCTAAACAATTAAGACATCTTTAAATACAAAGTTATTTCATGAAACTCTGGATGGTGCAAGCTAATAGGTCCTTAGCTCAGTCCAGTGCTATCTCACGACCAATTCGTACGTATTTTATGAGGTGGCTAATTTGTACGACCTCACTTGTACGATTTTGTATGATTTGTCTAGACCTCAGGGACGGGTAGGTTTAGGGGCGGGGTTAGGTGTAGGTCATATGTACAAATTCACATGAATTGGGAAACTTGTAAAATACATCTGATTCAGCAAAAAATTTGCAAAATAAGCCACCTTGTAAAATATGTACGAATTGCCATGAGATCCAAAGAGCTCAACATTCAAACATTTAACATACTTCTTTTTGATATACGTGACTGTATAAAGGAGGGACTTTTGTGTTTTTCTTGCCTTTCCCTCTTTCCCTCCCTTTGATTGGACTTTGAGATATTGAGTATGTGTCTGTTGTTGTTTTTTATTTTTATTTTTTTATTTTATTTATTTTTTATTTTTTATTTTGGATGTTATGTATACAAAAATAAATAAAAATGTTGATAACAAAAAAAAAAACATTTAACATACTAATTAAGCAATCGTAATCAAAAAAGTTTTAAACTGAACGTCATGTTTAACAGTCTTGCATTTGATGACTGTTTGTTATAATGAGAGGATTCACAGCTTCCAAAATTTAGGACTGAACAAAACTCTGTGTTTTGACCGGTGAGTGGATTCTGACTAACTGAAACGCCTCTGATTGGCCATTGTGTTCCAGAAATCAACAGATATGTCTATAGGGCCTCCCTGCTGAAAAAAAAAACAACCTAAAACCAGCATCCAGCCTGGTCTTAGCTGGTCAGCAGGCTGGTTTTAGAGGGGTTTTGGCAACTTCCTTAGCTGGTCAGGCTGGGAGACCAGCTAAAACCAGCTAAAACCAATCTAATCTCAAACCACTTCAGGGGGTTTGTCTGGGATGCATTCCAGCTAGAACTGGACAAGTATAAATGCATCTTACTGTTGAAACCACATAAGTAAACTTTACTCTTCCCAAAATATTAAAATAATAAATGTATGCACTGTAAAAAATGCAACTGCACATTTTCCAGTTTACGAAACCTTTTGAGTCTCATATACTAAAAAATGCTATTTTCTTGAACCTACATAAAAACCCTTGTCAGACCAACAAAATTACCCCAACTTGTCAAACACAGTTGTCTGAACAAAGAACGTCATGTTGTTGAAATGTTGAGGCTTTGTGAGTTCCCAGCATGCATTGCAGCATGAATAAATTATGCAGTTACTGTTGTAGGATCGTTGTTTTGCTGTCATTTAAACTTATTTGTTGTTGTTTTATCATTATTGTTAGTTATTTGTTGTACTGTGATGTAAAGGGCTTGTCTTTTTAACATTTGTTGATTGCCACCGTTCTTGAGGTTAGTGTGACTAGTTTTGAGGCCTAGAGTATGTTCGACCACTTTTGCCTGTTTTCTGGATATCTTAGTTTGTAAACAAGTAAAAAAAAGTTCACAGAACATAATTTGAGACATATTGGAAAAGCATTACAAGTCTTTTTAACTAACAAAACTGTGTTAGCTGAAAAAAAAAAAAAAGACATGTGACTTGGGTTGAGTGAACAACTTGGTCCAAAGTTGAGTAAACTCAAAAAAGCTGTGCAGCCAATTGCCTTGAAATTTTAAGTTAAGTCAACTTTTCATTTTTTTTACAGTGTGAGAGCGTGTTAAAGGCTATATGACATGTTATAGTCAGATATGACAGCACTAATGGAACATGCATTGCTGTGGATAAGTAGTTGATTATCTTGTCAGCAAATAACCGACAAGTAAACTGCCGCGAATGAAACTGTTCATGCAGTTTCTTGTTTTCTTACACTTGGCAGCATGCATGTATTGGCTTGTATTGCATTTCTTTTGGCTCCTGCTTTATTGGGGGATGTATTGTCTGTGGATGTATTGGTAGTAGCAAGTCTGGGTTTGCCTCAGCAGCAGCATATTCTATTCTGCTAATACCAAACACATTAACATTGCCATGTATATTACCATGCTAATCTCTCTGAGAGTCATGACAGAAATATTCTTGTCAATACAAGCAAAATGAACAATGTGTTTAAATTTTAAATACTATTTTAAAATAATTTCTGTTTTCAACTTTGACTTCTGGTGGTGAACTGAAAATATAACAAACAGTCTGGATTAGCAAGTGAATCAATTTACTCACCATAGACAGTAACACTGAAATTCTTGTATGCAGTTTCCCTCGTGCTATAGATGGCTATTCTATAAAGTCCAGTGTGTTCAGATCTGATGTTTCTGATGGTCAGAGATCCAGTTTGACTGTCCACCTGGAGTCTGTCTCCAAATTTCACATTACTGTTAAACATATTAATGACCTGCTTAGTGATTTGAGCTATACGAGTGTTTTGAGGTTCAAACGTCCAAAGTATCAGATCATCTCTCTGTACTTTAACATCATTGTTTAGAGTGACAGTTTCTCCCTCCATCACTGATAATGACTTCACTTCATCTGTATCACTGCCAAATGCACCTGGAGAAAACAGACAGTCTCAGTGAGTAAATAAAAATCTGTTTCAGATCAAACAGGAAAGTGATCTGGGAAGATATAAAATCATCTTAACAAGTCAAAAAAGACCATACTATTACCAAAATATATTTCATAAAAAGGATATAAAACACATACCACTCAAGATCAAGAGACCCAGACAGGATAAAGTTGCTGTGTTAATCATTTTCCATTTATCAAAGGCTCTTTGATTTTTATAACTTCCAAATGGCACAATTCAATGATCATCTACTCCACTTATGGTCAAATATGATCATAGAAGGATTAAAAGCGTTTACAAGTGAAGGACAATCCAGATGTGAAGATGGGTTAGAACTCTCTCTCTCTTTCTCTTTATTTCTCTCTCTCTCTTCCTCTTTCTCCTTCCCCCTCAATTCCTGTTCTGTTTTTCACAGTTTAAATATATCATAGCTTTCATCTTAAAAGCAATCTAGCTGTTCTTTAATTGGCCAGAATTTTGCAAGTAACTTCAATTAATTACACTGTTAGTCATGTCAAATGCTGCTGATAGATTTGTGATACATCACCATGTTTTGAAAACTACTACATTATCGTGTAACCTCAGAATGAACATAAGCACAAGGACAAAATTAAATACAGGGCCCTGGATTTACAAAACAAGAAGAAAAAACGGTAGAGCAAAACGTGCTTGCATAGGATTTCTATTGGGGTTACACTTCAGCATATAAAGTCAAAGTCATAACAACAATCTCTTTTTGAGATTAAAATAAGTCTAAATTGTCTGTAAGTCTAAAGGTTCATCTTTTAATTCTGCATGAAAGATGACTACTAAGCTCTTTTAGCTTAATTCTGCAAAACATTTTCACATTTGTTTCCAGTGAAGTGTAAAGGGTTTCACATGACCATAAAAAGCCTTTCACCCACTTGCTGCGGCCACACAGACACAAAAACACACATGCGCACACACGCACACACACACACACACACACACATGGTGAGTTGGCCCCCTAAAATAATTAAAGCGTGAAACATAATGTTTTTTCTTTTTTTTAAAAAAGAGGCCTTTTGCACAACAATGCAAAGTGAAACAAAGCATTAATACATACCAATATTTGTGATAAGCATGCCAATGATATTTCCATTCTAGATACTGCTAGTTAATGCTGCAGTGACAATGCGGAAAGACCTGTTTAGCCTGTGAGATATGAGTATTTTGCATCTTTGGCTGATGGTAGGAGGTTTCATTTACACAGAGGTGGATAGAGTACCCGAAAACTGTACTCAAGTAAAAGTAAAAGTACTTGAAGAAATATTTACTCAAGTAAAAGTAAAAGTAATAGTCTGAATAGTTACTTGAGTAAGAGTAAAAAAGTATCGGATAAAAAAACTACTCAAGTAGTTAGTTACTAGTTACTTTGGATATACTGAATATAGTCTATTTTTATTTAGATATTTAGATACATTGTTTTATATACACACACTGCTGTTCAAAATACTTTTTAAAAATTTTTTTATTTAATGTAATTTATTTCAGTGATGCAAATCAAAATTTTTATCAGCCTGATTTATTATCAATGCTGTTTTGTTTTTTTAATAGCTTTCTATTCATAAAAGAATCCTGAACAAACTGTCACAGGTTCCAAAAAATATTAAGCACCAAAACTGTTCCCTGTTGAAAAAACCAGCATATGCTGATATGGTATGTTTTGAAGCATGGGATGCTGGTTTGAGCACCAGCTCAAGACCAGCACATGACCAGCACATGACCAGCACAAACCAGCATTCCAGCTTCAAAAAATACCATACCAGCATATGCTGGTTTTTTTTTTCTTTTCTTTCCTCAACAACACTGGTAATAAATCAGTATATTAGAATGATTTCTGAAGGATAATATTACTCTGAAAACTGGAGTAACAGCTGATACAAATTCTGATTTGCATCACGGAGTTAAATTAAATGATATTTTAAAGTTTAATTATGTATTAGAAATGTATATAACCTCTGACACAGAGAAGAGTGAAAACTCTACAGAACATCTGAACATAACGAAACAAATGCACATTGACGGATCTTCTTCCGTCTGTTCTGCAAAATGTAAACAAATGTAGCCTTTATTTCTGCAAGCCTAAATATTGTGAAAATATCAATATTAATTGTGTCATGGCAAGGCATTCCTCCTGGAACTAACGCGGGTTTGGCGGGTGTTTATTTCATACTCTGTGACAGCTTATTTAATGAATAAATTATACAATGCATTTAATGTGTAAGGTACATGTACAACAAACTGGTAATGTCATGGTATCGTGTACTGTAATCGGATCTATACCTGTGGAACCGACAGCACACGCGGTGCTCATCTAATAAAGATCAGATCTTCATAGCTAGCAATAGCCTTTGCAGATTTGCTTTCAGCTGACTGTAGATCCAAAGCCACGTCTTCAGCGCTCTTGATGTTACAACTCTGAGTGAGAACCGCTTCAGACGACTCAGCGCGTGCGGCAGGGAACTGAACGAATCATTCAAACTGATTCGCGAACCGATTCACTGGTCTGCCAACTGATTTGATCAAGCCTTCGAACAGAATTGACTCAAAAGAATGAATCATTCGCGAACGGGCATCGCTCATTGCCCAGAAAAAAAAAAAGTAGACGGCGCGCTTGGAATAAATTTAAGGATTTTTAATGCATTAAGATAAAGTAACGAGAGGAGCGTCGCCCACAGTAACGAAGTAAAAGTACCGTTTTTTCCACTAAAAATGTACTTGAGTAAGAGTAAAAGTACCCATTTTTAAATATACTCTAAAAGTATTAGTTACACAAAAAATGTACTCGAGTAAATGTAACGAAGTAAATGTAACTCGTTACTACCCACCTCTGCATTTACAGAGGTTACTGTGAAAGTTTATTCGCTTAAGCAGCCTGGCTAATCCAGTACATAAACAATGTTTTTTAACTTTTACACTTTTAGAGATAAACTGTTAATGTTGCATACAAACAAAGTTCTAAACTTCACATGAAAATCCACACGGGGAGAAGCCGACATCTGAGCAGTGTGGGAAAATGGTATTTTGTTGGTGAATAGATTGAAGTGGTTAATTGTTACAAATATCTGGGTATGTGGTTTACCCCAAAATTGTCATGGTGGAAAACCTGACAACTTTTAGCAAGCCAAGGCAAGAAAGCAATGCTTTCCATGCTAAGGTTTGTTTGTAAACATAAAATCAGCTGCAATCAATCCTTGTGTTTGTTTGTTCGCGTGGTTACACCTATACTTTATTATGGATCTGAGATATGGGGTTTTGAACCAGTGGAGTGTATTGAAAATGTTCAGGTATCTTTTTGTAAAAAACTCTTCTTTATCAGTACAAGTGTGAGCAATGTAGCTGTCTTGGGTGATTTGGGTAGATTTGCATTTTCCACTTATATGAAAAGATGTATTGGATAAAACGAGTGTCTATGTCTAATCATCATTATCCAAGAAAATGTTATAATGTGCTTTTTCAATTTGAAGTAGGTAGAAAAACATGGGTTACTTGTATTAGAGTTCTGCTGTACTTTTTTGGTTTTTCTAGTGCCTGGGAGGCTCAAAGTGAAGGTGATATAAGAACATTTACAGCTATTCTTAACCAACGACTGAAAGAAAAAGCACATGAGGCATGGTATACTGTACATCAGTTTTGGAAAATAATAAGTTAAATATATATTCACAATGCAAGTCGTCTTTGATACAAGAGAGCTACATTGCGTCTGTGTATAACATGCAACTGGTACGATCATTGTTCCTTTTTAGATGTTCAAGTCATCGTCTTGCTATAGAAACAGGCAGATGGAGTAATACACCAATGGCAGAGAGAATCTGTAGTTATTGTAAGTTAACATCAAATATTTCTGTGATAGAAGATGAAAAGCATTTTTTGTATGATTGCTCCTTGTATGAGGATTTGCGTAAGAAATACTTCGGTGATCTTGTTCTTGTTGGTGATGTTTGTATTGATGTGTCAGGTCTTTGTGATTCGGGGTATGCATGGAGATTGGCATTGTATATATATCATGGAATGAACAAAAGATGATCTGCCATGTCATTATGATTTTGTGGAACTATGGGCCGAGAGACCATGTATTCCTGGAATAAATTTGAAACTGAAACTGAGACTTTTCTGGGTTTAAGCTTTGGATGAATGCATGTCAATAATCAGTACTATAAAATCCATGCCTTGTTTTAATTTATTGTTTTATTAATAAAAGAATCTGAGCACGTCGACAATCATATAGAATTAATATGCAAGATTGTTTAATGTGAATTAATATTGAAATAATATGTAAGCCAATGATTAATGAATGTTAGTCAGTCAGCCAGTAAAACGAAATGGAATGGAATTAATTTTTATTAAGAGAAGCCACAGAAAAGTCACAGTATTGTGAAGGATCTTATGTGACTTCACTACACTCTCAGAAATAAAGGTACAAAAGCTGTCACTGGGGCGGTACCTTTTCAAAAGGTACACTTTTGTACCTATTAGGTTCTAATATGTACACTTTAAGTACTAATATGTACCTTTAAGGTACCAAGTTGGACTCTTTAGGTACAGACATGTACCTTTTGAAAAGGTACCGCCCCAGCGACAGCTTTTGTACCTTTATTTCTGAGAGTGTACTCTCTCTCTCCAGCGAGCACCGCCGAGCGGACCGAGTGAGGTGAGTTCACGGTGTTTCATCAATAATAACAAAATAATAACAGAATTTTGACGGGATTATGTTACAGTACGTGTAGTCTGTGGGGAATTATTGGGGATTGATATCTCTTACGAAAATGAACCATGGTTTTATTGTAATAAAAGCGTAGTAACCATGTTTTTAGGACTCTTTCTATATGTCTCTGTTAACAGAGAAGTCAGTAGTAGCTGTTTTCACCTGATTCATTAAGCTGATGTCCTCAGATGACCTATGAACTACATCATAGTTCATCACTTTTGATATCTACAAAATACAAATGTCTTAACATTATTCCATGCAGTCTGATGAAACCATGGTTCATGTAAAAAAAAAAAAAAAAAAAAAGGCTAAAAATCAATGAACAAAAACAAATGAAGTTAAATGAAGTTGATCTCTGTTGGACTGTTATTTGTTGCTTATCTGTACATTTATTCCTGTGTTTTCTATTACGATTCTTTTTTTTTTTTCTATAGTTCTTCGTCAGTATGCCCACATTGCAGATAATAATAAAAAAAGTGTATTTAATTAAAAACAATTTAAGTGAAATTTAAAATTAGGTAGACTCAGGTACAACATATAAATACGTAGAATATGAGTTTGTTTCAAAAGCATTCAGCGACTTCACATTTTGACAGATAAACACAAAAGGCAAAATGCTTAAAATGTGTGAATTAATGCAACCATCAGTTTAATAACTAATTTATTATTTATTTTATTATTTTTAATACACAGCAATTCACCTTCACTGGTGCGCCACCTACTGGAATTCACCAATAAATGCGGGAATATTCACATCACTCTACAAGTGAAGAGGGCAGAGTTTGTGAAAGAACATTGAGAACATGAGCGATCCAGAACCCTGCAGAATGGAGCATGAAGATTCTGAAGAACAAAGAGGTTGGTGTTTATTCATGACTCTAATTTAGATTATAAAATTTAAAGGAGCTCAATAGATTTGGTGGTTGTATTTAGAAAAATCATAAGAACTGTGAAATAGCATAATAGCAAGTTGAAGTAGCAAATAACATACTGATCACTTTCCATAAGCTGGGTACAAGCAATGGACAAGAGGTCAATAAAAGATTGTTTGAGAAATGTTTAAGAAACATCATAATATTTACCAACATTGGACTAAGTATTATCTGAGCAGTTTTATTTTATATATGTTTCAAAATGTTTGCAACCTATTTATTGAATTTACATATTTTACACCCACACTTTTGTAATTTTGTTATTTTTTTTTGTAATAAACATGAACAACACAAATGGAAGAATTGGTAGATATTCGGCTCATATGAAATTAACAAAAAGGCTCATTTATAGTTAATTAAACTTGTATTTCTCTAATTATAGATGTTATTGGTGTTACTGAAGCCACATTTTTCTTACAGTAACTTTGGTAACAGGATTGATAAGTGCAGTCAACACTACAGTTTGTGTAAACAATGGACTGAGATTTGGGGTTTTTGAGTTTTTTAAATGTTTGAAATTAAAGCTTTTTTTTTTCTTTCATCTTAGACCTGTTAAAAGAGAACAAGGAAAGTGAAGAAATGAGTGAAGCAGAAGAAAAAAAACACGTCAAATCCAGAAAAAAAATCTTTGAGTCACTCACACACTGAAATAATTTTGAACTGCAAAGAAGAGCAGAAAAAAACTTCTTCCACTTGTCCACAGTGTGGAAAGTTTCCCATACCAAAAAAAAGTCTTCAATTTAACATGAGCGCTCATAGTAGAGAGAAGCTGCATGCATGTGATCAGTGCAAGAAGGTTTTTGCACGAAAAGGAGCCCTTAAGCAACACATGAAAATCCACGCTGAAAAGATGTACACATGTGATCAGTGCGGGAAGGGATTTGCACTAAAAGAAAACCTCAAGAAACACACAGAAATCCATGCTGAAGAAAAGCTGTACTCATGTGATCAGTGCGGGAAGAGTTTTGCACAAAAAGGAAACCTCAAGGGTCACATGAGAATCCAAACTGGAGTGAAACCATACACATGCGGTCAGTGCGGGAAGACTTAGGCTCATGCAGGTGCTTTTAAAACACATCTGAATTCTCATTTTGGAGAAAGACCATATAACTGTGATCAGTGTGGTAAAAACTTTCTTGGGGCAGATTACCTGAAGAAACACCTGAAAGTTCATTCTTTGGAGAAGCCTCACCTGTGTTCTTTGTGTGGAAAGAGTTTTAGTCAGCTGAGTAGCTTTTCATGAGTTCACACTTACATATAATAAACTGAGTAAAGGTTATGCGTATTTGGCGTGCTGTCCAGGGAGAGGGCTCCGAGCTCGGTACTTACCCCCGAGCCCAGGGTACTCCCCCTGTACGGGGAGAGGGGTCCGAGCTCTGCATTTAGCCCGGACCCAGAGCGTTCCCCCCAAAGATGCAATAAGCACGGGACAGCAGCCAAAGAGGTGTGTTGATACCCCCCAAAATCGGCAGAGCTTAATGTTGGTGGGGTGCTGGACGTCGCTTGGAGTAACGGCACTGCGGTGGCCTTTAGAGAAGAGAGTTTAGCTACTGTGGGAACGGACACTGCTGCGGCATCTGAAAAACAAAGGAAAGTGGCTTCTACGGAAGCGGGCACTGCTGCAACATCTGAAAAGAGAATGTGGCTTCTGCAGAAGCGGACACTGCTGCAACATCTGAAAAGAGAATGTGGCTTCTGCGGAAGCGGGTACTGCTGCGGAATCTGAAAAGAGAATGTGGCTTCTATTGAGATGGGCACTGCTACGGCATCTGAAAAGAGAACGTGGCTTCTGCGGAAGCGGGCACTGCTGCAACATCTGAAAAGAGAATGTGGCTTCTGCGGAAGCGGGCACTGCTGCGACAGTGGAAAATAGAAATGAGTGGGCAGTAGAGATACAGGCTCCTGCGGGAGCAGGCATTGCTGCGGAAGTGGGAAATAGAGATGAGTGGGCAGTAGAGATAGGGGCTCCTGCGGGAGCAGGCACTGCTGCGGCAGTGGGAAATAGAGATGAGTGGGCAGTAGAGATACAGGCTCCTGCGGGAGCAGGCACTGCTGCGGCAGTGGGAAATAGAGATGAGTGGGCAGTAGAGATACGGGCTCCTGCGGGAGCAGGCACTGCTGCGGCAGTGGAAAATAGAGATGAGTGGGCAGTAGAGATACAGGCTCCTGCGGGAGCAGGCACTGCTGCGGCAGTGGGAAGTAGAGATGAGTGGGAAGTAGAGGTAGAAGGTCGTGCGGGAGTGAGCACTTCTGTGGGATCTGAAAAGAGAATGAGGCTTCTACTGAGACGGCACTGCTACGGCATCTGAAAGAGAATGTATCTTCTGCGGAAGTGGGCACTGCTGCAGCAGAGGAAAGTAGAGATACAGGCTCCTGCGGGAGCGGGCACTGCTGCGGCAGAGGGAAGTAGAGATACGGGCTCCTGCGGGAGCAGGTACTGCTGCGGCAGTGAGAAGTAGAGATGAGTGGGAAGTAGAGATACAGGCTCCTGCGGAAGCGGGCACTGCAGCGGCAGTATGAAATGAGCAGGGCACTGTTACGGCCTCTGAAAAGAGGAGGAGGCTTCTGTGGAAGCGTGCTCTGCTATGGCAGTAGGGAAATACAGATGCAAGCTCCTGCAGGAGCAGTTACTGCTACGGTACCTGAAAAGAGGAGGAGGCTTCTGTGGAAATGGTCACAACTGCGGGAGCCGTCACTGCGGAGGCATCTGAAAAGAGGAGGCTTCTGGGGGAGCGGTCGCTGCTAAAGCATCTAAAAAGAGAAGGCGGCTTCTGCGGAATCGAGTACTGCTGCGGCAAAGAGAAGAATCAGATAAGTCTCCTGCAGGAGCGGGGTGTTGCTGGGATGGTTGGAGTGGAGTGATCCACTATGGGTGGATTTCGTGGTGTTAGAGAGGATGGCTATGGTGGGTCCGAGGTTCGAGTGGACAGGGATGGACTGGCGTTGAAAGGGTCTGCTGATGAGGGTTCGGTGAGATTCTTTGATATGGATGGGTCTTCGCCACTAGCGGAGGCAGCCTCACGCTAGCGTCTGCTAAGGAAGCTGGAGGTCACTGAAAAGGAAAAGGGGGTTATTAGTGGTGGCAGGAAAAGACAAAGATATGTGGGCCTGTGTTGCCAGCGGAGGGGGCCACGCGCTTGCTTCGGCTGCTGTAGCTCACTCATGGGAAGGGAGTGGGGTTTGTGACATCCTGGAGAGCCTGTGGTCTGTACCACTAGCGGAGGCAGCCTCACGCTAGCGTCTGCTATGGGAGCTGGAGGCAACTGAAAAGGAAAGGGGTTAGGAGTAACAGGAGAAAAAGACAAAAGACATGTGAGGGCCTGTGTTGCAAGCGGAGGCAGCTTTGCGCTTGCTTCAGCTGCATGACACGGGGGTTTGTGGCATTTGGAGAGAAAGGCTGTAGAGCAGTATGCACTTCATATATGAATTAAGTTGCAGGTTGCATTTGCTCAATAATGTTTATTTAAGCCTTAACTTTTTCGTTTGTACTCATGATTGTTAATCATTACTGTTGGTCCACTGAGATAAATTTTTTAATTCCTGGTTAAGATCAACAGTGGAAGAGAAGATTCACTGTTGATTATCTGACTTATCCATTTATCAAAATGGAATGAGTGAATTAAATACGGGTAAAATGCTGGTGAAAATAAGAGTAATTTCAGTGTGTATTCTCAGCACTTGCGTCGTGGTTACGTAATGACATTAACATCCGATGATGTCGCGACGTCATTTAACAACAAAACAAGAAATGACAAATCCTTTAGCGATTTTTACCTTGGACATTGTTTGGCAAGACTGGTGACCTGTGCCGCTAGCGGAGGCAGCCTCGCGCTTGCGTCTAGAAACGGTAGTTAGAGGCCCGGCTGCATGCGGCGCTGCGGCCGGAAGAGCCGCGGTGAAGGCTGAGCCGAAGCAGGAAGCGAGTGAGGCTTTGCTGCGGTAAGAACTGGGCGCGGCCCAGGCTTGTTGAAGGCCTGTTTCTGCGACCCGACGCTCGCGGAGAGCCGGGTTTTGTGCGGGACAATGATGGTGTCAAGCGAGACGAGTTCGGGGCTTGCTCAAGCTATTAGTCGCCTTGGTGGCTGGAGTGCATTTAGGAGTGAGGTTGGCTGATTTGTGGGGTGACGAATAGATCGTACAAACCCGTTTGTTTGTTCTCTGCGAGAATGGAGCGTCGGAATTCATCAGCGTTTGCCTCTGGATTAAATACTCACCACTTCCGATTGGAGGAATTTATTGGCGCAGCCGAATGATACGAGGATGCTGGGGAAGATGGAAGTTAGGCAGTGGAGGCGAGGTTAAACCTCGGTGTCGGGGGATTCTTGTGGCTGGTCGAGCAGAGCGGCGGCCGCGATGGAGCCTGGGGCTCGACGGCGTTGACTGGCGGAGGAGGAGTGATCCTGGGGCCGGCAGATTTGCTGCAGAGGATCCGAAAATCTTGAGTATAGGTCACGTTGTTTGGATGGGAAAAAAAATTGGGTCTGTGATATAATGGCAAAGGAGCGAACCGAATGCTGAAAGACTAGAACTGATGGAGGTAAGACTGCTTTGATTATTTATAGGGGTTCTCTGTCGAGCTGATTGGATAGATGGTGTGATTGCTGATGATGAATTGGCTGCGTTAATTATCTGCGCGTGCTCCTCCCGAAATTTGTTAATAAAACATCACATAATTACACCAGGGAAGACACAGCGGTGTGAAGAATCATATGTGCTTTGATTGTGGGAAAACCTTTTTTTAAAATATGGAATTGATAAGGCACCAGAGAACTCACACTGGAGAAAAACCTTACAAGTGTTCATTCTGCGACAAGAGATTCACTCAGTCAGGAGCCATGAGAACACATGAGAAGATCCACACTGGACAGAACCCATACACCTGTGATCAGTGCAGGAAGAGTTTTAACCAAAATATGCACCTTAATGATCACATGAATATCCACACTGGAGAGAAGCCATACTCATGTGATCAGTGTGAGAAGAGTTTCAAACATGTAAGCACTTTTAAATCGCATCTGTATTCTCATTCTGGAGAAAGAAAGTTTTGCTGTGGTCAGTGCGGTAAGAACTTCTTTGGGGCAGATAAGCTGAAACAGCACCTGAAAGTTCATTCAAAGGAGAAGCCTTACACATGTTCTTCATGTGGCCAGAGTTTTATATGGCTGGGTGGATTTAAAAGACACCAAAAATCACACAGTGGTGTGAAGAATTAGATGTGCATTGTGTGTGAGAAGACTTTTGCTACAGCTGATAAATTGAAACGTCACCTGAAAGTTCACACTGGCGAAAAACCTCACAAGTGTTCACACTGTGACAAAAGATTCAGTGAGTCAGGACAAGTGAAATTACACGAGAGGGTCCACACTGGAGAGAAGCCGTATCACTGCCATCCATGTGGGAGAAGTTTCAGTCAGTTATCTACTCTACGCACTCATACGAAAAACAGTTGTCCAAAGTCACAGTAAGTATTTCATCTTCAAGGGTGACAATGCATCCTCTTCAAACTTGATGGCGCAATGTGAACGAATGTCTGAGTTTATAGCATAATTGCAGCAATGTGTACCTGGACATAATGTCGGTTGATTAGTTTCTATTATTGGATCGCTATACTGAGTAATCCCACCTTCTGTGAAAACTCGTTACGCTCCGCATAACTAAATGTTAAACATCAGATATGGTCATGTCACATGTGGTTGGGACATGATGTGAGATTTAGATAAACTCAAAAATGGAAATTACAGTAAAACAGAGCAAAATCATTAAGTTTTGAAATAAATGAATATCAAAGGCAATTTAAGAAAGTTAATGTGTCTTACTGTGGCTTTGACAAATCTGATTGTCCATGTTATGTAGCATGACATGATCTAAAATGTTTAATATTTGTCTTGCATAATTAATTGTTGGAAACTATTTTGTTTTTGCCAGAACAACCACAAAAACACGGTTCAGACTGAAAGGAGGCAACGTTGAGGAGAAGACAAAGAACAAAGAGGCTGGTGTTTATAATTTCTTATTACTGATGCTGAAGGTCATTATGTTGATGCTCCAGGTGAACGCTAGATTTAGTGGCTGAAGAACATCGCCGGAGTGAGGCACATTGTCTACAAACTTGATCAATATTAAACTTTTGCAAATAATTTTCTGTTAAAATATTTATCACATCCCTTACAGAAAAAAAAGCCTTTTCTGTAAGGGATGCATTTAAAAAAATTGTCAATGATAAAATTCCAAATGAAATGATTGTGTAATTTTTCTAGAGCTTTCCTATATATTGGCATGTAAATTTGGAAAGGAAAAGGCGTTGAGGGAGCAATGCTGATGGATCTTTTTTTATAGCAGGTGTTTTCTCTTTGTTATTACATCATAAATCATTTTATCCCCTTTCCCTTCACATTTCTCACTCGCATTTTACTTTTATTTTAGACTGGATGGAATAAGGAGAGTGAAGAACCGAGTGAGTCGGAGGCGAAACTTCATGTTAGAACTGGAGAAAAAAAAGAGTTGCTCACAAACTGAAGTGTTTTTTTTTAAATGAAATGAAGACTCAAAACAGTTTCCCATAGAACCTGAACTTAAAGGGATAGTTCACCCAAAAATGAAAATTAGCCAAAGATTTACTCACCCTCAGGTCATCCTAGGCGTGTCTGACATTCCTCTTTCAGATTAATACATTCGGAGTTATATTCAACATTGTCCTGTCTGTTCCAATCTGTATAATTGCAGTGAATGGTGCCCCTGTTTCTGAATCCGAAAAGAAAGTACCCATCCATCGCAAAACTACTCTACACGGCTCTGGGGTGTTAATAAAGGACTTCTGAAGTGAAACGATGTGTTAGTTTAAGATAAATGTCGATTCTTAAAACTTTATAAACCGTTTAGTCCAGCTTCCTGTCTCTCGAGCAGGCGTGTTCCCGACAAGGCCGTTGAGAGTATGACGTAGGCGCAGCGAAATGCGTAACATGAGCTCCGGGGAACATAAGCTCTTTTAGCTTAATTCTGCAAAACATTTTCACATTTGTTTCCAGTGAAGTGTAAAGGGTTTCACATGAACATAAACAGCCTTTCACCCACTTGCTGCGACCACACAGACATAAAAACACACATGCGCGCACACGCACGCACGCACAAACACACACACACACACACACACACACACACACACACACACACACACAAACACAAACACACACACACACAAACACACACACACACACATACATACATACATACATAAATACATACATATACATGCATTCTCGTGTGTAAAATACATACACCTTTCACCGTCAGATTCACATGGTGAGTTGGTCCCCTAAAATAATTAAAGCGTGAAACATCTAATGTTTTTTCTTTTTTAAAAAAAAGAGGCCTTTTGCACAACAATGCAAAGTGAAACAAAGCATTAATACATAACAATATTTGTGATAAGCATGCCAATGATATTTCCATTCTAGATATTCGTTAATGCTGCAGTGACAATGCGGAAAGACCTGTTTAGCCTGTGAGATATGAGTATTTTGCATCTTTGGCTGATGGTGGGAGGTTTCATTTACAGAAGTTACTGTGAAAGATCATTCGCATAAGCAGCCTGGCTAATCCAGTACATAAACAATGTTTTTTAACTTTTACACTTTTAGAGATAAACTGTTAATGGAATAAGGAGAGTGAAGAACTGAGTGAGTCGGAGGCGAAACTTCATGTTAGAACTGGAGAAAAAAAAAAAAAGAGTTGCTCACAAACTGAAGTGTTTTTTTTAAATGAAATGAAGACCCAGTTTCCCATAGAACCTGAACTTAACCTTTCACATGTGATCAGTGTGGGAAGAGAGGGTCTTTAGGGGGTTTACATTTAAAAGCAGTGAGTCTTTGGTCATTAATATTATTTTTGTAAAAAAAAAAAAAAAAAAAAAATATATATATATATATATATATATTTGTAAATTATTGTTTCCATGTTACTTGTTCATAGCCATGAGATTCCAGAATGTTGCTACAGTTATTGCTGTCAGTCGTAACAATTTTGATATTTAGCAGATTTACTATATAATCTACTTCATGATCTCTTGGGCAAAAAAAAAAAAATAATAAAAAGCAATTTATGTTTCATGATATGTTGCATTGCATCTGCACTTTGATAGCTAGTGCAAAATTAGCATTTCTTCATGTAGTTTATAGTATAAAACCGCTATCCAAAAAGGTTAGTAAAGTAGGGCCTATGGATAGTTTAATATTTCTCACTACGTGAACTTGACTGAAATTAAATATGAAACGTGACACTATGTGTTGAGCAATAAAAGGTCTCTTCCATATAAATCAGGACAAAAACAACACGCACGTGCCACACACTTCATTCGGCGACAGGTGGCGGTAATGCGCTCATGTGTCAACGATCCGCCGTGAAACAACAAGAAGACATTACCAGTCAGCTTTGGGTCTCCTGAGGTAAGACAGTCAGTTCACGGTGCTTCATATAACTGTACAAACAGAGTTTGTTAAAGCAACATTTTACGGAGACATTCTGTATTTTCATCTGGTTCAGCGGTATTTGCGCGTCTTTTCTGGCGTCTGCTGACTGAAAAACATTAAACCTAGCAGACAACGATATGAGGAACTAATGCTAAAAACATTAAGACCTGTGATTTTGTGTGTTTTTATGTTTGTGTGTTTTATCATTTCGATTATTTGGAGCAATAATGGTACTGTTTTTGAATGCCACAAAAGTCAAGTATGAGGGGAATTAATGGGAGTCGAACTTGATTTGTTTTCAAACAAATTCATATCTAAGTATTTATTTATTTTTTGTCTGTGGGTTAATGTATTTTTAATATGATCTATTATTGACATGAAGAGCCTTAATTGTAACACTCGATTTGATGATGAAAGCATTGATTTGATTACTGATTTATTTTTGATTTTGGCATTTCTGTTGCTCCTAACTCACAGCAATTCACCTACAGTTCAGCGTCTGAGCAGCAGTTCACCAATAAATGCTGGAATAGTCCCATTAGCCTAAAAGTGAAGAAGATGAAGTTTGTGAAAGAAAACTGAAAACATGAATGATCCAGAGCCCTGCGAAATAAAACAGGAAGATCTTGAACGACAAATAGGTTGGTGTTTGTTCTTAATTATTTAATAAGGTTATAATACTTAAAGCTGCAATTGCTGTGCAAGTACATAACCAATCAGTGTTCAAAACTATCTCTGTACCTTTGTCCGATTCATATCAGTAAGCTTGTAAAAATGTTTTGTAATTTGAGTGGTTCCGGTCATTCGCATAAAAGGAGATAAAGATTAGGCAGCAGCTATTTGCTCTAAATTTAAATAGCGATTAGAGGCTGCACCGCGCCGCATCCAGTGTAGACAGCATCACTGATTATGTAGACACGGTGTAAGTGTAAGTAGCTATAGATTCTAATTACACTGTTAAAATAGCAGGATTTTCTGCTATATATACTATTTAATGAAAATAAAGGCAGTTATCTGCACCTCAGTACTGAAGTATAATTATAAAACCGTATGCAAAAATAACATATTGAATTAGGGGTGTGCGATATGACGATTTTTGATCATGGACGATAAAAATGTGTCCACGATCTGCTTTTGAAGAAATATCGTAGTATTGTGCTACAGCGCACATTATATCAGTTACAGTTCTGGCGCCGCCGTACCAACATACTGTACAGCACGACATGCATTCACATCAATGTTAACTAAGCGGTAGAGTTACTCTCACAAAACACTGCACTTATTCGCAATCACAAAAGTACATAATTTGCGTGTTTTAAAGCCTTGCAGGTTAAGCTTTTAATTAGTGCGCTGGTCTGACGTGCGCTTTTTCTGAGCGTCGCGTACACCCGAAACGCGCGCACTAATACGCCTGTCTAATAGCACCTGATTACTCAACTAAGTTATCTTTTGAGCTAATACTGTCAAAACACACAAGGTTTACATATAGACTCAGTTGGTTATGTCTAAAATGAAAGTAAACAGTTGAGAGAGAAACGGATGCGTGCATGTCTATTAGATGCGTGCAGGTCTTAAAGGTGCCATGTGATGCGATTTCAAGTTTTCCTTTCTCTTTGGAGTGTTACAAGCTGATTGTGCATAGATAAGATCCCTGAAGTTGCAAAGACTAAAGTCTCAAAACCAAAGAGATATTCTTTATAAAAGTTAAGACTCTGCCACGACCCCCTAAAACGGCTCATTCAAACACTCCCCCACATGTCTGCGTCACGATGTGGAAATATTTGCATAATGCAGCCCAAATGTTCACGCAAAGAAAGAAGGCGTGGTTTCAGTAACCGCAGTAGTGTTGATGCAGCCATGTCAGGGAGACGCTGTGTTTCTATGTGAAAGCAAAAGCACTTTATTTGGCCTTCCGAAAGTAGATGCATTTAGGAATCATTAAGATTACTTACAACAGAACAGCAACGCATTTTATGGACGACCATTTCGTGAACCTAGGAGAGGAGGTAATTCTGACTTTGCTATGACAATCTGGCGCTTCTGAATCAGCGATTGTAAGTATGTTTTGTTATTATTTTATGTATTTGCTATTGACTGTTCAAATGCGGAGTTTTGCGCGGTATGTGTGTGCGTGCATGTGTGAGCGAGAGACAGGGTCACGTCACAGTGGAGTCAGCTGTCTTAATCGCGGCTTGTGTGCAAATATATACGAGCTTCATCACTGTGTCTGTCACGCGACTCTGTTCCCCTCTCGGGCTTGAACTGATGGTAAAACTAAGGACATTATTAACTGTCTTTACCTTTATTTTGAAAGCTGAAGCTCGCGATTATGGTAAGGGCCGTTACATTTCCGACGAGTGCTTGTAGTGTTCGGCCAATCACAATGCACTGTGCCAGTTGGCCAATCAGAGCAGACTGCGCTTGTCGGAAGGAGGGACTTTGTAGAAACAATGCGTTTGAGAGAGGCGGGGCATAGAGGACCTACAATAATGTGAAATATTTAAAAAATGTGTTTTTTGAACATTAAAGCATTTCACCATATTCTGTTACACCAAACACACAAAACAATGATCTTTAAAAAAGCATCATATGACCCCTTTAAACTTAAAGGGACAGTACTAAACATGCAGCCGACTGTCATTAAAGGGATAGTTCACCCAAAATTTAATTTCTGTCATTATTTACTCACTCACGTTGTCCCAAACCTGTATTAATTTCTTTCTAGTGCTGAACAGAAAAGAAGGTATTTTTCCCACTATGGAAGTCACTGTGGACCAGCAACTGTTTGGTTTTCCACGTTCTTAAAATAGCATTTATGTTCAGCAGAAGAAAGAAACTCATTCAGGTTTAAAACTAATTTTGAGTGAGTAAATGATGGTATAAATATAAAACACTATGACAGAATCGACAGACAGATGACAGAATTTTTATTCTTTAATGTTAAAACAACAAAACACAAAGAAGACAAAAAACTCCCTTCTCTTGACTGAAAAAAAATAATACTTTAATAGGAATCAATCTATATAGTGTTTTATTTTTATATTTGTTCATTCAATTTCTTGAATGCTCCTGCTAAATATGCCTATTGAACCTGAAAATAAAGCTCTGTTATTTGTATATTTGTAATGTGTATCTTTGTTCTTATTTTTAATAACAAATATAAAATGACAAAGATTTTTATCTTCGCCCACTTTGGCCTAAATATCCACCATTCTTTTTAATTTTTTGTTACCTTGAAAGGCTTTGTCTTTATAATAGGGAAATTAGTTTGGCTGTAATGCTCAGACAAAATAGTAAAACCAACATGACAAAGAATCGTGGTGAAATCGTGATATTTAAAAAATAAATCATGATATGATATATTGAATGCAATAATAACATATTAAATTATAATTTTAATTCAAATTATTAAATGGATGCCACATTATTGGGACAATAAAGCCCTCCCTACACCTACCCTAACCTGATACTTTATTTGCATCTTTTTGATTATTTCCTTCATTTTTATTGAAAATAAATGCCTATCTGATGTGGTATGAGATTTGGAAAGGGAGGAAAAAAAGTTTGACAAAAGGCAGGTTTGAACCCGGGTCGATCGAGTCAAAAAGATTGCGATACACATTTTACCATCTACGCCACTCGAGCTGATGTCTGACAGCTGTCTTTTGTAGTGTTGACTAGCCCAATCAGACGTTGGTGGACGAAGATAGTGTAAATAGCCTCTGCCAACAAGGTGGGCTATTTGCACTTAGTGTAAATAATCGCTCAGTAAAGATTATTCTGCAAATAACTGCAATTGCAGGTTCAAACAGGGAGGGCGACAAAGAGGCAATACATTTGGACTGCAGTTAAGTGATGCTGATGTTTGAAATAATGTTTGCCAGATGTCTTGTATCTATTGCAATTTAAGTCTCACAGTTGTTGTCATCTCTGAAAAGCTTTGTTTGGACATGTCATCATGCGAAGATGAATGTGATGAAATGAAACTAACATTTCCCATGAAATCCAACCTGACCAATCATATTATAAAACATTATTATATGCTTACCATTTTATTCTTTTGAACACTGTTTTTTAATGTACTAGGTCAGTGATTAATTGATTTTTGTTCATTTTAAATAAAACTTTTCTGTACTGCAGCTTTAAAGCAAATAATATCCAGGTAACTTTCAATGAATTGGGCACAAAATGAAGCCTAGAACTCAATTTTCTTACCAAATATGATCTGAACTGTTTTATTTTATATTTATTTATATCAGTTTCACAATTTTTGCAACCATATTACTAAACTTTTGAACATTTTACATACCAGCCCAAAGTATAGTTAGTGAAATATATAGTTAGTAGTTTTCATTACAAAAAATTCTATTTGTGCCTGTAATGTCTAAAAAAAATTATAATCGGTTGATACATTTACCCAATTCAAATGAATGCATCACAATGTTCATGTTTCTACTATTATGTCAGGATTCACATGTCTTTTCCTTTAACATTTCTCTTTGATTTTTTTTAATTTAATTTTATAATTTACATTTTTTGGGGGGGATTTGCTGCAAATCAAACTATTGATTTTTCTACTTTTATTTTAGACCTGATAGAAGAGAACAAGGAGATTGAAGAACTCGTTGAAGCAGGGGAGAAACATCAGGTCAAAACTGAAGAAACATCCTGGAGTTCCCCATTGAAAGATGAGAATATATGTTTCACTTGCCCTCAGTGTGGAAAGAGTTTCTCATGCAAACAAAATCTTGACCTTCACATAAAATTTCATCGTGGAGGAAAGCCATATGCATGTGATGAGTGCGAGAAGATTTTCACTATAAAAGGAAACCTTATTGAACACATGAAAATTCACATTGCAGAGAAGCTACACATCTGTGATCAGTGTGGGAAGAGTTTCACACAAAAACAAAACCTTGATGAACATAAGAAAATCCACACTCTGGAGAAGCCATACACATGTGATCAATGTGGGAAGAGTTTCCCATTTAGAGGAAACCTTGAGGAACATATGAGGATCCACACTGGAGAGAAGCCGCACAAATGTGATCAATGTGAGAAGAGCTTTGCACAAAAAGGAAACCTTAATGTACACATGAAAATCCACACTGCAGAGAAGCCATACATCTGTGATAAGTGCGGGAAGAGTTTTGCACAAAAAGGAAACCTTAATGAACACATGAAAATCCACACTGTAGAGAAGCCATACACGTGTGATCAGTGTGGGAAGAGTTTCCCACAAAAAGGAAACCTTAACGAACACATGAAAGTCCACACTGGAGAGAAGCCATTCGCATGTGATCAGTGCGGGAAGAGATTCACACATAAAGGTAACCTTAATGAACACATGAAAATCCACACTGGGGAGAAGCCGTATGCATGTGATCAGTGTGGGAAGTGTTTCGCACATAAAACAAACCTTAATGAACACATGACAATTCACACTGGAGAGAAACCTTACACATGTGCTCAGTGTGGAAAGAGTTACGCAAGAAAAGGATACCTTAATGATCACATGAAAATCCACACTGGAGAGAATCTGCACAAGTGTGATCAATGTGGAAAGAGTTTCAGAAAATCAGGCGTTTTTAAAGTACATCTGCTTACTCATTCTAGAGAAAGACTATTTAACTGTGACCAGTGCGGTAAGAAGTTTTTTAGGGCAGATTTCCTGAAGGACCACCTGAAAGTTCATACTAAGGAGAGGCCTTATGTATGTTCTTTGTGTGGAAAGAGTTTTAGACAGATTGGTAATTTAAAAATACACCAGAAAAGACACAGCGGTGTGAAGGATCATGTTTGCTCTGAGTGTGGGAAGACTTTTTTTACAGATGGTGCACTGAAAGTGCACCAGACAGTTCACACCAGAGAAACACCCTATAAGTGTTCACACTGTGACAAGAGCTTCAAACGGTCAGAATATCTGAAAATACACGAGAGGATCCACAGTGGAGAGAAGCCGTATCACTGCCATTCATGTGGGAAGAGTTTCACTCATTTTTCTTCTCTAATCGGTCATAAAAGAAAATGCATGTCTGAAATTACAGCAAGTAGTTCGAGTTTTGATCTGTAAGACTGCATCAAACAACTGTATTGATTAATCAAAGATTATTAGAACAATAATGAACTGACTTGATTATTTCAGATGAAACTTTTTTGTTGTTTGTTTTAATCATTTTATTATTATTATGCATTCGTCATTCTATGTTTTTATATTTTATATTAGTTAATCTTTTAAATATTTTATTTCTCATGCAATGCTCGCTATTGTTGTTTAATTGTATGGTTGTATGGTTTGTAAGAAATAAAAGAATGTCTTTGTGTCTAGGTTTTTTTTACCTTTGCAGGACTATGTTGTGAAACAGTATTTTTCCCTTGTTTTTGCTTTGATTATAATAAGACTCAATAATCTGGTATTTGTATTATCATCACTTCGTCTTCTGCTTCTGCTCTTATCTGTATTTTATTTGCACTAGATCTGATTTATCGGTAGAAAGGGAATACTAATTTCTTTAAATGTGCCCTAGAATGCATTGATACAATATTTAAAATTGTGCTCTGATATCTACATAGAAAGTATATGGCTTAGGTAAGGGTAAAAATAAAACCAGAAGTGGTTTTACATGTGTATTTACAACCCTAGGATTTCTCCCTAGAATGAAATGATCTGTTATTGGCATATTTGGAAGGGTCATGAATAATAATGTTGAGCTCTGCTCTGATTGGTTGTTTCACAGTGCAGCTCATTTCAGTAGCTCACACAGCAGGAAGGAAACACAGGGAGGAAAATATATATTTCAATACTTTCTCTCACAGTTATATTGTCTGGTAATTATACTGTATATGAAAATGGGGGCATCAGGGAGCCGCTATTAATATGTGGGGCACTGAAACTGTTTTCAAATGCACGATCGCTTTTTACTTTCGCTTTCGAGATTCGCGATCGCACAAACTCTGTTTATACAATGGGCGGCAGTACTTATCACACATTTTAAAAGATCAGATGCTTGTCAGTGGTGCTCAGGATCTGTAAATCATTCACCATCATCCTCCGTCATCTCTCCTTACTCTGTTTATGTGGTAAGTGAAATCTTATGTACTGTAATGTAACAGGCTACGGCTAGCAAGGAGCTAACCATGTCCCTTTAGTGGCTCGCCTTATTTTATTAGAAAGCGTTATTCACAGTCGGGTTATTATCAGAGAACAGAGCAGAATTTTAATGGAAAAATCATTCTACTCATTTCCGCAGGTTCCAACGGAATGTATCACATTTGCACCTGCTTTTGAGTCTTGAGAACTCACTCGCATGCTCTCATTTTCTGTGCACAGATCGCGATAAAGAGAGTGACAGCTTTTAATAATTATTAAGGGAGTTTGCAAATGTGATATTGATTTAATACAACAGATCAATAAACAAGTACTGCATGATTTCACTGTATATCATCAACCAAAATAGTTCTAAATAAAGTAACAGCTGAGCCGCTGCGCATCTCTAAAAGCAAACAGCTGTGTTTCATTCATGAATGAAAGTGCGTTTTGGAACGAATCTAGTGTGTCAGTGATTCATTTATCTATTCATAAAGACAGTCACTTGCTTCATTCCTGAATGAATCATCCGTTCGAACGAATCAATTGAATGAATGCTTCAGTGAAGAAATCATTGACTTGACGCCACCTGCTGGCGGTTTCAGTTTCACTTTTAGCATATAATTTCAGTTATTTAAAATCATTTAATATTTCTGTATTCAAAATTTTATATCTAAAACATTAATCTCCACATGAATCTATGAATTTAATTGCACTCATGCCACCTCTGAGCCTCATTAAACGTCTGAAAATGTACAAACCACTTTTGTGTTCTTCTGTGCCACCTCTGTAGTACAAATATATATATATATTTTTTATTAATACTCATTTCATATGATTGGTAGCTTATTTGTCTTATTCTACTACTTGTTATATTGTTTTAAATAGAAATTTTAAGAAGCTTATAAACATAAATTTTTGAATTTGACATAGATGAAAATGATGCCATTGCAAAGGTAAAAAGAAAATACCCCTGTAAATCACTTTGAGTCAAATGTCACCTTGTATTAGGAAGGCTAATTTTTTTATCAGAATTTTTGATTATTGATCAGAAGGTGCTCCTAAATTTTTTTAAATTAGGAGGACAAGCGCTCCTAAAAAGAAAAGTAAGCATAGAGCCATGTGTAACATGTTAGATCTGTGCATGAGGTCTTAAAGAGTCTTAGTTAGTAATCTAGTGTTATTTTACAGTTGAATAGATTATAGTTAGACCTAACTGAAAAATATTAAGTACTGATAATTTAATTTGTATCTTGTTATTGTTTTTGTTTGCACTATTGATTGTCATTCATTTATTTGATCTTATTTTATTATTTACTATTTACTTGTCTTATTTAGTTAAAATAAATTCGATTCTGAGTGCACGTGATTCTTGGGTGGGGAGGGGGCGTGGTCCATGGGAAATAGTCCTGCCACCACAGCTAGAATAAATCCTAGAGGAAAACACTGCATTCATTTAAAGGGGTGGTTTACTGCGATTTCACTTTTTTCATTTTAAATAGTGTGTAATGTTGCTGTTGGTGCATGAACAGTATCTGCAAAGTTGCTGCGCTGAAAGTTCAACGTAAGCGGAGATAACGTCTTTTAAAAATCAGGAAGTTTAATGCCTACAAAAACGACTCAAACGGGACTACAACAAGATACTTCCCGGGTTGCATACGTAATAAACCCATAAATTTGCATCAACCCCTCCCTCCGGAACATGCAAAAAAGGGGGCAAGGCCATGTTCTGCGGCTTTGTCGAAGAGGAAGAGTTATAGTGGAGAGTTGTAGCCATGCCGTCGAAACGGTGTCACCCAGCTGTCAGGTCTTCTGTGTTCGGACTTCCTACGGACGCTGTAGTTCGTCAACAATGGTTAAAATTTATGTTTGATTATGTTCCTGACAATTACAATCCTAATTTAGCTCTCTGTGCTGCACATTTTACGGAAGACAGCTTCCAGAATCTACACGAGTTCAATGCCGGATTCACACAGAAACTATTACTAAAACATGGAGCAGTTCCAACTTTAAAACCAGAGGCAGCAGTTGTTGGGCCACAACCTGTAAGTAAAATGTAATAATTTTAAATGTATTTGCATGTATAATTTCAGACGTAATGTTTTAGTTTTATCAAGGAGGTAAACAAATGCCAACGCTGGCTTTAGTAGCCAGTTAGTTAAATGCTATTTCGTGTGTCTATGACAAACGCATACAAACCTTTTGGACCCGAATTTGTAATTATGTACTAATTTTGTAAATGTATTTTCCATGTATACTTTATGACGTAGTTTTTCGATTTGATCAAGAACGTAAACAAGCCAACGCTGTTTGGTTAGTAGTCAGTTAGTTTGATGCTATTTTGTGTGTATAAGACAAACGTGTACAAACTTCAAAAAATTATATGTAATCACAACAGCAAACTTCCATTCAGAAACGTTTGTAAGAGCCATGCTTGCGGAAGTTCTGCTTGACTCTCTTCATTACCGCTTTCTGGGTCTGATTCTGGCTCAAACTGATACGGCAATATTGACACCATTATTTCCATTTGACCGGAGCACATGCAACTGTCGCCCGTAAAGGTAATGGGCGTGAAGTTTCCGGACAATGTGCAGTACTCAGTTTAGCCAATCACAACACACCGGCCCAACTAACCAATCTGAGCCCATCGCCTGTTTCTGAGCGAGTGGTTTCATAGAATCAGGAAGTCAACCGGTCGTTCAAATGACAGAGGAGAAAGCGGCTTACAATAAAGGTGAAATATATGAAAAATAAGGCGTTTTTTAACAAACGAAACACGAAGACATGTTATATTGCACCCCATAAACACAATCAAGCAAAGAAAAAAAGCAGTAAATCACCCCTTTAATAAAATTAGAAAAATGCATTTACAAAGGTAAAAAGAAAATGCCCCTGTAAATCACTTTGACTCAAATGTCACCTCGTATTAAGAAGGCTAATTTTTGATGCAAATTTTTTATTATTGATAAGAAGGTGCTCCTAATTTTTTTTTAAATTAGGAGGACAAGCTCTCCAAATTACAAGAAGAAAAAACTGCTCTTAAACTGGCTATGTGACAGGTATGGCTGTGGAATGGGGTTTGGCCAAGGAAAGATTTTCAGTCATAAGATTTTTTTTTTTGCTTTAACCCCTGTTTGGTGCTTGTATGTATTTATTTATTTATTTATTTGAAGTGTTTTGAATCTTATTTTACAGTATTGCAGTTTAACATTTTGACAATGCAACACTATTGTGCATCTACATGGTTTTAGTTTTGTCTTGCGATCAAATGCAAAACAAGTGTTACAAGTAACACTTCCTGCACATTGTTAAATGTTTTTTTTTTTTAAATGTGCATGTGACCTAAAAAGCTGTAGCCCTGTGCTTGTATTCCTGATTGTTTTTTTTATTTTTTATTTATTTAAAGAAGGTTTTGACTTTTAATTGGTTTCTTTACTATTTTACTTGTGAATCTTACCTTTTTGACAGTACAACACTAATTTTGTACACATACATGCTGTTTGAAACAAAACAAAGCCTTTAACAAGAATTTTTTTCACATTGTTCAGTGAATTTGACATTTTCACAATGCAACACTATTGTACATCTACATGGTAGGGATGGCGCGATACCATAATTTTGGCTTCGGTACGATACCAGAATGTAATACCTCGGTATCGATACTAAATCGATACCATAGGTGACAAATATCCAGCCTCAAAAGATAAGTGAATTGAAAACAATTTTATTAAAGTAATAATAATAAAAACAGATTACATTTTTATGTTGGAGGAAAAAACTATAACTGAAGTGATAAAATGAAAATCTATTCAAATCTTCTAATCTTTTCAGTTCAAACACATACCTACCGGGAATATAGGTTACATTTTGACTGAGTTTGAAGGAAAAAAAATACAACTGAAGTAACGCAATTAATGCAACAAATGTTGCTTGATTGTAAAGTGTTATTCTAACAGTCAAAGTAATATTCAAAATCACGTTGTTATTTATCTCTCTTTCTCTGATTGTTTTCAGATTTCAGCCTCAGATAGCCAAAGAAAAAGCATTAAATATAAATCTCACTCTCTCGCTCTCTTGGTTGCTACATAGCCTATTAGCGGTCGGCAGCGCCGCATAACATTCCCTTCATATTATTGATACTAAAATTAATATAGCAAAACTCTTGCTTAATTCAAATTCAATTAATATTCGATTGTATGAAATGCAAGTGCATATATTAGTGACCAAAACTTTCTAGCGTGTCACGCATATTTGCGCTTACTGTATCACATCCGTATGTGCGTTGATCAGTTGTAAATAAAAGTTCAAATTAAATCTGAATTCATGAATGATGCACTCACCTGTCGATCTCTTAATTCTCTGAAAAGATCAGGATAAGCAAGCGACAAATGCTTAAAAAGTTTAATGTTTTGCTTACTGTGGCAACACCTGATCTATAGTAAGACGTGCATTCAGGTGCAGTAAGGTCAGTTCGTTCACCTTTATCATCTGTTTTGAATGCAGAGTAATGCCATATTTAACTTCTACTGTTCTCTTTATTTATTCATTTCGGGTGGGTTGATAGAGGCCGTTTCTCAAACGGAAGGCTGCATCCTCCGGAGGTCGCATTTGTAGGCTGCATACGTCATCAAGCCTGGTTTATTTCAGCTAAATGAGCATTACATTTGCGAGTCAAAAGCATATTACAACAATTTACACTTAACTAAGAATAATGGTTAAATTTATAACCATTAATATACTAAAATAAAATCTTTGTGACGTATGCAGCCTACAAATGCGACCTCCAGAGGATGCAGCCTTCTGATTGAGAAATGGCCAGAGTTTCATCTGTTTGATCCATAGCTTTGTTCTGTTGTCACTTTTACCGGTTGCACAGCAATTTGGGAAGCACTACTACCTACAGGTGCACTTCGCAACAGCAGCATATGAAATACCGAACTGAGCAAAATTATGATATCGTACTGTTTGAAACATAATATATACCGGTATTTTTCCAGTACCGGTATACCGCGAATCCCTACTGCATGGTTTTAGTTTAGTAACACTTCCTGCACATTGTTAAATGTTTTTTTGTTTTTGTTTTTTTTAATGTGCGTGTGACCTAAAAAGCTGTAGCCCTGTGCTTGTATTCCTGATTGTTGTTTTTTTATTATTATTTATTTAAAGATGGTTTTGACTTTTAATTGGTTTCTTTACTATTTTACTTGTGAATCTTAACTTTTTGACAGTACAACACTAATATTGTACACATACATGCTGTTTGAAACAAAACAAACCTTTTAACAAGAATTTTCTGCACATTCTTCAATGAATTGGTACCATTTTGATGTTTTAGTGGGGAAAAAAAAGCTTAATTTCGGTATTCCAGGTTTGGTGCTTGTATTTAACATTGTTTAATGAATTGTTACCATTTTGATGTTTTAGTATGATTTAAAAAAAACGCTGAATCCCTGTTTTTTTCTTTCCAATTTTAGTGCTTGTATTTTCTTATGTACTACAAAAGCTATTGAATACACTCACTGTTTACCTGAGGTAAAAATAAAACATGTTTGGTTTGTGTACGTGCTTCATTTATTGGACCATGTTTATTGCTTTAGAAGACTGCATTGGACTGGTAATGGATAATGATTGTTTAATATAGTTCATCATAACTAGTGATTATGTATAAAACCAATACAGATCAATATAAATTTTAAGTGGTAAAACATTTTCAGTCAATGCTATGGAAGGAACAGTATGCTAAAATTTTACAGAAATTGCTGTATAAACATTAACGGAAAAGTAGGTAAATGGTACTGAGGATGTACTGTAGGTTTACAGAATTTTCTGTTTTTGATTGGAAGGAAACATCCGTAATTTTAACAGAAAATGTCCTGGTAATTTTCTGCCAGTACATTATCCGTTTTTTTACAGATTTTTTTTTTTACAGTGTATATTGCTTCACGAGATGTCACGAGGCTTCTCTCAAACATGTGTCGACACAGAGCTCTTTTAGTTCTTAATACAAAAGATCTTTGTGGTCTTCGGATTAGATTAGTTCTTTATCACTCTTCTGAGTAAGGCAAGGCAAGGCAAGTTTATTTATATAGCACATTTCATACACAGTGGTAATTCAAAGTGCTTTACATAAAAGGAAGTGAAATAGTCATTAAAAATAATCATAATAACAAGAAATTAAAAATAATAATAATCACAACAATAAAAACAAAGTGATTTAAAAATTGATTTAAAAAGAATTTAAAACATTTAAGAATAGAAAGTGATTATACATATGCTAATGTTTTAGCACATCTGATCTCTTCTGGAAGCTGGTTCCAACTGCGGGCGGCATAATAGCTAAAAGCAGACTCCCCTTGTTTTGTGTGAACCCTTGGTATTTCTAACTGACTCGATCCTAATGATCTGAGTGGTCTGAAGGCTAGGTAAATCTGCGTATCATCAGCATAGCTGTGATAGGCAATTTGTTTTTTTCTCATTATTTGACTTAGTGGGAGCATATACAGGCTAAACAAGAGTGGTGCAAGAATTGAGCCTTGTGGGACTCTGCATGTCATGGACGTCCACTTAGACTTATGCTCTCCTATACTCACATAATAACCTCTCCCTTCTAAGTATGACCTGAACCATTTGAGTACCATCCCAGAAAGCCCGACCCAGTTTCCAGTCTCTCTAGAAGTATGTTATGATCAACAGTGTCAAACGCAGCACTGAGATCTAGTAGTACCAGAACTGATATTTTGCCTGAATCAGAATTGAAGCGAATATAATTTATTATCTTAATAAGCGCGGTCTCTGTGCTGTGATGTGCTCGGAAACCAGATTGAATATTGTCCAAGTATTCATTTGAGTTTAAGTAGTTGTTCAGCTGATTAAAAACTACCTTTTCAATAATCTTACCTATGAACGGAAGATTTGATATTGGTCTATAGTTGCTCAACGTTGTGTTATCAAGATTGCACTTTTTCAGAAGGGGCTTAACAACTGCAGTTTTCAGGGAGTTTGGAAAAGTCCCAGAAAGAAGTGAAACGTTCACCACTTCTAAGAGATCTGCTTCTAAACAGTTAAGCACACTTTTGAAAAAAGATGTGGGAAGTGTGTCAAGATAGCAGGTTGACGATGTAAGGTGCTGTACTATTTCTTTCAAAATTTTGCTATCAATTGCTTCAAAAACAGACATAGTCACTTCTTTTTGAAATTGCGGTCGAATCTCGGTGACCTCTGCAAAAGTAGATATGCCAATCTCCTTTCTGATATTATTGATCTTCTCAGAAAAGAAGGAAGCAAACTCATTGCATTTACTGTCGGAGAGCATTTCACTGGGAATCTGACTTGGGGGGTTTGTCAGTCTCTCCACAGTAGCAAAAAGAGTGCAAGAGTTATTTAAGTTACTGTTTATAAGGTTTGAGAAGAAGGTCTGTCTAGCTGTGGCTAGTTCCACATTGAAAGCATGAAGGCTGTCTTTATAGATGCTATAGTGAATTTCAAGTTTTGTCTTCCGCCACATCCGCTCAGCTTTTCTGCATTGTCTTTTCATACTCTGAACTGCTGTTGATTTTCATAACAGCAGTAGATAACAATAAGGCGCTAACATGAAACCAACTCAGAATATTGACGTCACGTGATAGCAGACCCGGCGCCAGACACAATTCATGGACGGGCATTTCATTTTTTCAGGGGGGCACGAATGAGACCAACCTCATTGCAATGCATAATATCATTAATTATGAATTAAATGGACAAAAAACAAGGAAGAATTGACCTACCACTCACCAAAACGCGATAATGATTCTTCATCATTTAGTCTAAATGGCGATCCATAGTGCATAATGTAATGACGCTAACAAGGCTGCGCATCAGAAGGTTTTAAAATGTTTAACCAATGCCATTGGATCCTCAAGTTCTCAGCGAAAGCTTGTAACTTCACCCCACCTCCTTTCAGATCGACGCGCCCCGCACAGCCTGGAGGAGACAGATCTACGTTTTTTCGCAATGCAAGGGTAAATAAATAATAACTGATGCTTGAATAGTACTGCGTTTTCTTTACTCAGCAGGCTAGTCCAGGGCGGGCCCATGGCGCCGGGACTGCATGATAGTGATGATTAGTTTAGACCTCGTGATGAGTTGATTCAATGGCGTATCTGTGTCTGTTCGACACAGGACTCCTACACTGAGCTCCATGTTTAATAAATTTCATATACAGACCATCAGCATAACTACAACTAAAGCCATCAGCAGAAATCCGGATGTTATCAGCAGTATCACAAATTCATGTTGGCGGAGTTCTGCAATGGATAAAGCAAAGACATTATTAGTGTAGAGACACTTGTAGTATTTTTTAGGCAAAGAGATGCTGCAAAAGCGACAGACCTGAACATGTCAGACAGAGTTCAGTGATGCTGTGATGTTTAGTCCAGTTGGTGAATGAATACGCCACAACACAGCTGTAGGAATCATCCAGACACTTGATTTCCAGAGGAAGAGAGAGACTGATGCTGAGATCAGACACACTGATTCTGGACAATAAACTGTTCCCTTTGTACCAGGAGAGAGTCACATGACCCACATTCAACACTGAACACAGCAGGAGACATTTTGGCGCTGATGAACATCCAGGTGAAGATGAAGAACAATGTGAATAGTCTCTGGTGATAACGGGAATAGGAAGAGGAGCTGCAAAACATGACAGAAAATGTAAAAGTTATCTATTATTAGGGGCCAAGCACCGAAGGTGCGGAGGCACCTATTGTGTTTGTTAGCTGTCTTTTTTTCTTCCGCTCGAAGTCTATTGCAGCCCATAAAACCGCTTGGCGGGAAAGTTGTAAAATTTGGCACACTGATAGAGGACAGTGTCAATAGTAACCACAGCAAATTTGGAGTCTCTATCTCAAACTCTCTAGCGCCACCACATGTCCAAAGTTTCACTTTTGAAATGCTAATAACTTTTGAACCGTAAGCCGAAAATTCCTTTTTCCTCTGAATCCTTGGCTCAAGCCGAGTCGAATCCAGTCCAAAATTCAAAAATCGTAAGGTTTAGTTTTTTCGCTATATTCAATTGTTCGTAAAACCTACTTTTTAGAACTCGTCCTAGACGGTTCGTCCGATTCTCACCAAAATTGGCTCAGATCATCTACAGACCATGCAGGCAAAAAGTTATGGAATTCAAGTCGATTAGTCCAACCGTTCTCGAATAATGCACGAATAAATTCTACGAAAAGCATGCAAAAATGGATCTGAGGCTATATCTCCGCAACGGTTTGGCATATTGAGACGAAACTTGGTGTGTGTTATAACAAGCATGACCTGAGGCTACCTGCAGTGTTTCGGCACTGTGCCACCTAGTGGTCAGGAGATATGAAAAATGCATATTTTTGCTTATAACTTGTGAATGGTTAGGCTAAAAATCACAAAACTCGGTGCATCATGCCGAGTCCAACCATATCTGATTTTCCCATATCGGCCATTTTGGGAGTCAGCCATGTTGAATTTTGTCGTAAAATGCTATATTTTACGAACTCATTAACGTATCGTTACGAAACTCAGTGTGGTTCTTCGGCACCATGCCCTGATGGTACTCAAAAAGTTTGGGGACAGCGCCACCTTGTGGTCAAAGGTTATAATGAAATTTCTAAAAATGCTAATAACTTTTGCTTACATTAGCCTATTGTCATGCTGAGAACATCGATACCAATTTTGCAATAATTGGCTAAACTTCCTGTTCGCCATTTTGATTCATGTTGAAAACCTACTTTTTCGAACTCCTCCTAGACCGTAAGTCCGATTTTCACTAAATTTGACTCGGATCATCTTCAGACCATGCTGGCAAAAAGTTATGGATTTCGTGTCGATATATTACACGGTTTTCATTTAGCGCATCAACGAATTTGCTGGAAAGATGCCAAACTGCATCTGAGGCTGTATCTCAGCGAAACTTTGACATATTCGCACCAAATTTTGTATGTGACATTGTCACCTCACACTGACCATACCACGTCAGTTTGGTAACATCGCCACCTATTGGTCAAGAGTAATAAGCCATTCATTAAACTTTAATTATGAAATTTCCAAAAATGCTAGTAACTTTTGAGTGCATTAGCCTATTGTAATGAAACTGGTCTCAAAATATCCCTTGGGTCATGCCGACAACATACATACCAATTTTCGCTTAGGAAATCTGAACTCCCGGTCCACCATTTTGATTTATGTTAAAAACCTACTTTTTCTAACTCCTCCTCAAATGTTTGTCCGATTTTCACCAAAATTGAGTCAAATCATCTTCAGACTGTGCTGACAAAAAGCATTTCGTGTCGATTGACGAAACCGTTTTCGTACAGCACTGTTGCAAATTTTAGGCATGGTGCCAAAATGAGTCTGAGGCTATATCTTTGCAAAGCTTTGACATAATGACAACAAACTTTGTGTGTGCCATTGTTACATCACACAGAACACACCAAAATCGATTTGATAATGGTGCCACCCGTTGGTCAAAAGTGAAAAGTCATTCAGTCTTATTACTAGTAGTTTTAAATGATTTTTCAAGCATTTGGACTACAATAATCTTAAAATGCCTTCAATTACTCATTGCTGAAGTTGGTCTGATGCTCCGTGCTATGCTTAGCTCCTCATGTTGCCGCTGATGTGCTTGGCCCCGTCATTGCTGCTTGCAGCTATATTTAATAGTAATATTATTAAATATTACTATTAATTTATTATTTCATTATTTATAGGTCATTTTGGCTGCTGTATTGTGTATTTCAATTGGAATTTGTATCGAAAACATTTCTACATACTGTACTCTGTTCAGACTAGAATTAATTGTGCATTTTTGACATGAATGCTTACTCACCATACACAGTAACACTGAATCTCTTCAGTAAGACTTTTGAACTACTGATCTGCATCTGGTAAAGTCCACTGTGTTCAGATCTGATGTTTCTGATGGTCAGAGATCCAGTTTGATTGTCCATATGCAGTTTATCTCTGAATCTCCAATCATTACTGACAAAAATAAAGTGGTCCCTTTTAATAATTTCTGCTATTTGCACACTTTGAGGTCCAAATGTCCACAGAATATGATCTTCAGTCTGTATTTCAACATCAGTGTTTAAAGTGACAGAATCTCCCTCCATCACTGAAACTGTCTTTACTCCATGTATCTCAAACACACCTGAAACTGAGATTTAAAATAAATCAGTAAATAAAGCACACAGCAAATTTAACTTAGCTGAAGAAGCTTAGCTAATAAGAATTTAGAAATAAACAGATGGCTGCAGTCCCTTTGCTTAGAATAATTTGAAGATGAGGTTTTGACATAAAATTCTTAACGGACAATGTTCATCTCAGTTATTAAAAACCTCTAATCATCTGATTGTAACAGCAGTGTATTCAAAACTAGATCAAAGATATATTGTAGGCCTACCATCACACATGAAACAAAACAAAGTATAGATGTATAGTAAAGTTATATTGTCAAAAGTATTTGGGAAAAAATGGAAACCTGTTTCAGTAAAAAAAAAAACATAATTAATTACTAAATAACCAAATTGTTTTTTGTTGGCCAAATCATCCTTTTTACAGACTGTGATGTTGCACTAATAATAATAATAATAATAATAATAATACCGTAATAATAATAATAATAATAGTAGTAATGTACGTTTGTACAAATATGTACGTTTATAACCATATAGCCTATACTTGTTAAAACTGATGTGATGGATTTTCTACGGCCGAGGGATCGACTGTTTATTCGAAATCCACTTCCCTATATGTTCTTTTTAGAAAGTTGTGAAATCTAAATATGGAACTTTCTTTTGTTGCTGTAGAAAATAAGAAAGCGAAAATAATGTTTTCTATGGCCTCTCATATAGCCTACAAATACATTAGTTTATGTACTTTTTATATAGGATACTTTCGCTTTCAAAAGCGAATCGCGGAAGAAGGATTGTTCAAACTTGTTTCTTTTTTAAAAAAAAAACTGATTCGGAATTCAGAATCATTAAGAATTCATAAATGTAATTTAAATGGTCATGCGCATGGTGTCTTAACATTTAAACCGCATTTCATGAAATGAAATCCAACTTACCATCAGACAACACGCACAAGTAAATGAAAACAGTCTTGAAAGATATCGAGCATTTCGTGATAATTAAATCCCTCATAATGCAGCGAAGCAAGTCATCTTAACATGGAAAAAGAGCATAGCCTATTTTTTTTTTTTTTTATGAAAAGATACACTATATAAATACCGAGTAATGTTTTGGATATATCTACGCGAAGGAGGAAGAAGTCTTTTAGCCTTTGTTTTGTTTTAGGGGCGGATGTGGCCATCGCATGATGCCATCTATTGGCCATCTATTGTCTGTCCCTCACACTTTTTACTCAACTTACTGGGGGAACAAATATTTCTTATTTTAATTCATACCCTCAACTCAACTTTTTTAAGATTGTGAAAAAAAAGATGAGAAAGCCCAATTTTAAATATGTGATTTCTACGCTCTTAAAAAAAAAAAAAATTACCCAGCGGCTAGGTAAATAGAGGACAGAACACATGTTGGTCTAACCTGACCCAGTAGTGGGTTGCTTATTTAACCAACACAATGGGTTGATTTCACTCATTCATTTTTACAGTAACAGGCATAATAACTTTTTTTTAACCTCATGATCTAGTACTTACACATTAACTTTTTCCTCTCAATCTTTTTAAATAGGCTCGACAACCACTATGGGCCTTTATTTTTGATGAGCAACCTATTCTTAATACAGCATATTTTATACAAGCTATAACATGTATTGCCTAAATTTAAGCTCATTTAACAAACATGTTAGTAAAAATCAAACATTTAAAAGTAATTCAAGTGTAAACCACCGTCTCTATTGGAGGACTTGTTGGTATTCATAAAGTCAAAAGGTAATCTAATAATGTGGTCTAAGTGTAAATGTAAAAAAGAAATACAAATTGTAAGACATTTTGGCATACCAAAAGCGGACGTTTCTGTAGAATAAAAATTTTTGTATGTAAGCTATAGCTTCTGACCTTTAAATCAAAACATACTCATGATTTTATGGCATCAATTACTGCTTAATTTAATCAGAAACAGTCTAAATATTATTTGTGAATTTTGCTTTCATTTTATTAGAAGTAGGCCAACAGTGCCCCCTGTGGAATTAAAACTCCTTACCTAAGAGGGCATTAGGACCCGGGGGAGGCTACTGCTACTGCCGTTGCTGCTGCTGCACATGCTGTTACTGTTTACTCTATCACACACACCATGTTTTCACAGATTAAATGCAGTGATCCAAAACAGTGAATCTAATCATCATTCAGGCAAAACTTTGCTTCAAGAATGAGCCACACTGTCGTGATCTAATCGCTAACACACCCTGAGCACATGTGAGTTCATGTATTCCTCTTATCGGCAGGACATATCGGCATAATTTTTCATATTGGGCCAATGACGATATTTACATTTAAAGCCTTTATCGGCTGATTCTGATATTGGTCCGATAATATCGTTCCTCCCTAATCATTTTTTTATTGTTCATTTGTCATTCTATAGTCGTTCTATGTTTATGCCTGAGCTTTGAGACATTAGCATTCAGACGAAGTCACACACAATTTAAATTTTTCAGTAATCTGGTATTTGTATTATCATCACTTTGTCGTCTGCTTCTGCTCTTACCTGTCTTTCTCAGTCAGATTTTCAGGCTGATAGAAGACTGTAAATAGAGTTTTGGGAACCAGACAAGACTTTATTTTCACATGTTTTACTGGTTTTGGACACCAGACAAAATAATATCTTCTGACAGGGATTCGGCATGCATAAACATGCATAAAAATTAACTATAAAATACATTATTTACTAAGCAAAGTGTCCTTCACATTAATCTAACTGCAAATTTAAAATATATAATTAAAAACATTATTAAAAACTACCTAAAACATGAAAATATAGCATTTGTACATGTCCCCAGTGTCTAACGCTACATTTTAACATTAAATATACTGTTTAAAATCCTTCAGAAATCATTTTTATTTTGTATTTTTGTGTACCTCCATATCCCATCTGTGCTTTAAATACATTTATTTCAAAATAAATTTATAATTATAACTCAACTTTTTTCTTTTCTTTTTTTTTTACAGTGTACTGGAAGGGTTAAAGCTAAAATAGCCTACTTTATACTGATACTGTGATGAAACACGTGGGACTTTAATTCGATCCAAGTGATATAAATGTCAATCTGCAGATAAATGTGAATGACTTTTGCAACAAGAAACTTTTAAAATGATTGTTTTATTATCATAAATGTTTTATGATCATTGTCAGAGCACATACAAAATAGTAAGTTGATGATTTAATTCATGCAGTTATTGAAATATATTTAGATGTTTAATTAATACTATAAAGCTGCTTTGACAATCTTTATTGTAAAAAGCGCTATATAAATAATGGTGACTTGACTTATTGTGCTGTAGCAGTTAATAAAATGGTCTCTAACATGAAAAGGAAGCAGAAAAACTACTGTAAAGATGGAAGTTGTTTCTGTTTGTTTTGATGTATTATTTATATTTTTAATTGTCACACATATTAAGAGAAATAATACTATAATAGAGCAGTTTTTTACTCATTGCAGTACATTTCTAGTCCAAACACAATAAAGTGAGATCTCTGCTAATGATCCTGTAAGGCTTGTTTCAGGAGTGTCACTACTAACAGCTGCTGAAATGCCTTTATATTGCATTTCAATAGATCGATATTTTCACCTCATTCATTATGCTGATGTCTTCAGATCTTCTGTAAACGGCCACTTACCGTAGCTCATTTATTTGGTGTGAACAACCTGAAACAAACTACTCCACCACCACTATCACCACATCTACAAGATATATCTTTGACAGCATTTATTTAATTATAAGCTGTGCCTAAACTGGACGTGGCACGCAGCACAAACCCCAACATTTATGAAACAATGTTTCATGTAAAAACAACAAAAATCTAAACACCAATGATGAAAAACACAGCTATTTGATGTTGAAATCCATTGGAGTGATATATGTTGGTTACAAAATTTTACATTTATTTCTGAATTAATTATGCTTTTTTAATTCATACTTTTACTTTTTTAATTAGAATTTTTAAAAATTTTATTTATTTGTCTGTTTGTATTTTCTCTTTGTCTATTTGTTCATAGGGAAAATAAAGGTAAAGATAAAAATGGATTAAAATGTTTATACTTGACGCACAAACAAAATAGAAATACAATGTGAATTTTTGGTAGAAACAAAATCCGTAACTTTACATCTTCATAGATAGATAAACAAAACACAAATGCTTAAATTGTGTGAATTAATTAAAATATCAGTTCAGTAACTGATTTTATTTTTGATTTTGGCAGATCTGCTCCTAACACACAGCAATTTACATTCATTGAATCTCCTCCCACAGCAATTCAACTTGAGGGAAGCTCCTCCCACAGCAATTCATCAATAAATGCTGGAAAATTCTCATCAGTCTTCAAGTGAAGTATATAGAGTTCATGAAAGAACACCGAGAGCATGAGTGATCTAGAACCCTGCAGAATGGAACAAGAAGATACTGAAGAACAAAGGAGACACACTGGAGAGAAGCCGCACACATGCGATCAGTGCGGGAAGAGCTTTGCACTAAAAGGAAGCCATAAGAGACACATGAAAATCCACACTGGCGAGAAGCCACAAACATGTGATCGGTGCGGGAAGAGTTTTGCACTAAAAGGAAGCCATAAGAGACACATGAAAATCCACACTGGCGAGAAGCCACAAACATGTGATCGGTGCGGGAAGAGCTTTGCACTAAAAGGAAGCCTTAGGAGACACATGCAGATCCACACTGGAGAAGCCGCACACATGTGATCAGTGCGGGAAGAGTTTTGCAGCAAGTGAACACTTGAAGTGTCACATGAGAATCCACACTGGCGAGAAGCCACAAACATGTGATCAGTGCGGGAAGAGTTTTGCACTAAAAGGAAGCCATAAGAGACACATGAAAATCCACACTGGCGAGAAGCCACAAACATGTGATCGGTGCGGGAAGAGCTTTGCACTAAAAGGAAACCTTAGGAGACACATGCAGATCCACACTGGAGAGAAGCCGCACACATGTGATCAGTGCGGGAAGAGTTTTGCAGCAAGTGAACACTTGAAGTGTCACATGAGAATCCACACTGGAGAGAAGCCACACACATGTGATCAGTGCGGGAAGAGTTTTGCACTAAAAGGAAGCCTTAGGTCTCACATGAAAATCCACACTGGAGAAAAGCCGTACACATGCGATCAATGCGGGAAGACTTTTGCACTAAAAGGAGGCCTTAGGGTTCACATGAAAATCCACACTGGAGAAAAGCTGCACACCTGTGATCAGTGTGGAAAGAGTTTCAGACAAAAAGGACAGCTTAACGTACACATGAAAATCCACACCGGAGAGAAGCCTTATACATGTAATCAGTGCGGGAAGAGTTTTGCACATGCCATCTCTCTTAAATTACATCTGCGTTCTCACTCTGGAGAAAAAACATTTTACTGTGATCAGTGTGGAAAACTGTTTCTTTCATCAGTACTCTTGAAGAGCCACCTGAAAGTTCACACAGAGGAGAAGCCTCACATGTGTTCTTCGTGTGGAAAGTGTTTTAGGGAGCCGAGTGCTCTTAAAATACACCTGAAAAGACACAGAGGTGTGAAGGATCAAATGTGCTTTGATTGTGGGAAAACTTTTATTACACACTCTGAACTGAAACTGCACCAGATAATTCACAGAGAAGAAAAACCTTACAAGTGTTCACAATGTGACAAGAGATTCAAACGGCCAGAATATCTGAGATCACATGAGAAGACCCACAGCGGAGAAAAACCTTACAAGTGTTCACACTGTGACATGAGATTTGGTTGGCAAGGAAATTTGAAAACACACGAGAGGATCCACCATGGATAAAAGCCTCACATGTGATCAGTGATTTCTTCTTTGGGCAACATCCCAGAAGAACCACCTAAAGTTCAGGCTCGTGTGGATCTTGTGTGGACTTTTTCTTGCTTGGTACTTTAAAATTACACTAGAAAAGACACAGTGTATGAAGGATATGTTTTTTTTTTTTTTTACTACAGAGGGTGAACTGAAACTGCAGCACACTGGAGAAAAATCTCACAAGTGCTCACACTGTGAAAAGTAATGACTGTAGACCATAGTAACTCAGTTAAAATGTATGTTTCCAGTTTATTTTGTCAATTATGCTAATGTTGCATTGTGATTTGATAATGAGCAGTGATTACACTTCTAACATCTATGCCATGGCTGACAAAAATCATACATTTTGTTTCCCATGATTAGGGGCCAAGCCCAGAATGGGCTGTAGCCCCTATTGAAATCGTATGTTTTCTTTATTAGGGGCCAAGCCCAGAATGGGCTGTAGCCCCTATTGAAATCGTATGTTTTCTTTATTAGGGGCCAAGCCCAGAATGGGCTGTAGCCCCTATTGAAATCGTATGTTTTCTTTATTATTATTATTTATTATTATTATTATTTTCGTCCAATGGCAGTCTATGGCAGCCCTATGAAGGGAAAATAGGAAAATGATGAAAATAGGCACAGTTGTAGAGATGGCCATGACTAGTGATCTGACCAACTTTGGGGTCTCTAGAACCAACTCTATAGCGCCACCACCAGTTCAAAAATTCAACATTGAAATGGTAATAACTCACAAACCCCTAATTCTAGAAAAATGAAACTTAGTACACCTGATTAAGCTCTTCGTGCTGAACACATTCAATAGCTTACATTAAGACTCCACCCATTACAGTAGCGGCCATTTTGAAAAGTACAGTATTCTGTCTTTTCGCTACTCCTCCTTCAAAATTGATCCAATTCTTCCCAAAATTGGCTCAGATGATCTTTGGACTGAGCCGCACATAAATGACTGAACATATTTTTTTTATTCATGTTTGTTCAAAAGTTATGATGTTGTGAACTTAACGAGGTCGACCCAAAATTGGTTCAGAGGCTGTATCTCGGCCAAACTTTGATCAATCGAAACGAAACTTGGTACGCATCATCAACACCATGATCTGAGGGTCCATGCCAAAGTTGGGAATAGCGCCACCTATGGGTCGTGACATACCAAAAATTCACATTGTCGCTTATAACTTTTGAAGAGTCAGTCAGAAAAATATAATATTTATGTCTATGGATTCCTTGGGTCATGCCGATTCTGACGATGTCTCATTTGTCATTTTCCATTAATGTACGTATCAGCCATATTGAATTAAATGAAAAACAGTTTTATTGCTACTCCTCCTTCAAAATCTGTCCAATTCTTCCCAAACTTGGCTCAGATGATCTTCGGACTGAGCAGCACAGAAATGACTGAACAGATTTTTGATATTCACTACCGTTCCCGAGAAATTCCTCTGGAAAGTTGACTGTGCCCGTGTTTGTCGTCTTTTGCTCGTAAGCTTATCATGCTAATAAGTTACAGGCTAACCAGTTACCATACTATTTAATGCGACTCTTCAGCTATCAAGTTAACCATAAGCTGCGTTACAATTAAATTAACTTTGCATATTACGCTGGTTAAAATGCTAAAGCACTATATTGGGGAGCTCATTCTCACACCTTAACCTCTCCTCAGCAACCTATTGAACGTGAAGTGACCGAGTGGCGCGCTCTGCTAAGCCGCTGTTTCGTGAACCGTTGGGTCGTGGGTTTGAATCGTGTCACACATGTCCAGACCAGCATATTTGCTGTGGCAAGAAATGATGCTGAAGTTGCTTCTTTTCCAGATGTTGTGCTTTTCAAAGTATCATCTCATCTAAGCTTATTAAATAGTACATATCTATATACAAAATCTTAATTTTGAGTTGAGTCACTTGAATTATGGAGCTTCAGAATCTGTGTAAATCAAAAGGCCATAGCTCTGAAGATTCTATACAAATTCAATGTGTAGCAAGTCACTTACGAAAATTAACTCACAAACCCCTAATTCTAGAAAAATGAAACTTAGTACACCTGATTAAGCTCTTCGTGATGAACACATTCAATAGCTTACATTAAGACTCCACCCATTACAGTAGCGGCCATTTTGAAAAGTACAGTATTCTGTCTTTTCGCTACTACTCCTTCAAAATTGATCCAATTCTTCTGAAAATTGGCTCAGATGATCTTTGGACTGAGCCGCACATAAATGACTGAACATATTTTTTTTATTCATGTTTGTTCAAAAGTTATGATGTTGTGAACTTAACGAGGTCGACCCAAAATTGGTTCAGAGGCTGTATCTCGCCAAACTTTGATCAATCGAAACGAAACTTGGTACGCATCATCAACACCATGATCTGAGGGTCCATGCCAAAGTTGGGAATAGCGCCACCTATGGGTCGTGACATACCAAAAATTCACATTTTCGCTTATAACTTTTGAACAGTCAGTCAGAAAAATATAATATTTATGTCTATGGATTCCTTGGGTCATGCCGATTCTGGCGTTGTCTCATTTGTCATTTTCCATTAATGTACGTATCAGCCATATTGAATTAAATGAAAAACAGTTTTATTGCTACTCCTCCTTCAAAATCTGTCCAATTCTTCCCAAACTTGGCTCAGATGATCTTTGGACTGAGCAGCACAGAAATGACTGAACAGATTTTTGATATTCACTACCGTTCCCGAGAAATTCCTCTGGAAAGTTGACTGTGCCCGTGTTTGTCGTCTTTTGCTCGTAAGCTTATCATGCTAATAAGTTACGGGCTAACCAGTTACCATACTATTTAATGCGACTCTTCAGCTATCAAGTTAACCATAAGCTGCGTTACAATTAAATTAACTTTGCATATTACGCTGGTTAAAATGCTAAAGCACTATATTGGGGAGCTCATTCTCACACCTTAACCTCTCCTCAGCAACCTATTGAACGTGAAGTGACCGAGTGGCGCGCTCTGCTAAGCCGCTGTTTCGTGAACCGTTGGGTCGTGGGTTTGAACCGTGTCACACATGTCCAGACCAGCATATTTGCTGTGGCAAGAAATGATGCTGAAGTTGCTTCTTTTCCAGATGTTGTGCTTTTCAAAGTATCATCTCATCTAAGCTTATTAAATAGTACATATCTATATACAAAATCTTAATTTTGAGTTGAGTCACTTGAATTATGGAGCTTCAGAATCTGTGTAAATCAAAAGGCCATAGCTCTGAAGATTCTATACAAATTCAATGTGTAGCAAGTCCCTTACGAAAATTAACCATGGTTTTACTATAGTAAAACTGTAGTTAACCATGACTGTAGTAACCGTGGTTTTGGTGCAAACCATGGTTCTGATACCATGGTTTTACTACAGTTATATAAACCATAGTTCATTTTGCAATTATGGTTTTCTACCAAAACTATAGATAAATCATGATTACTGCAGTAAAACCATGATTAATTTCGTAGTTGCTATGGTTTTACTACAAAACCATAGTTAAACCATGGTTACTACAAAAACAAACAAAAAAAACATGGTTAATTTTCATAAGGGGTGTTTAACCGTGGAAACCGTGCAACGTTTAAAAACATCCGAATAAAGTCCCAACTTTCAAACAGGCCAAAAACAGCCCAAACGGGCTTGGCCCCGGTAATCGCTGCTAGCAGCTATATTTATTATTATTTTCGTCCAATGGCAGTCTATGGCAGCCCTATGAAGGGAAAATAGGAAAATGATGAAAATAGGCACAGTTGTAGAGATGGCCATGACTAGTGATCTGACCAACTTTGGGGTCTCTAGAACCAACTCTATAGCGCCACCACCAGTTCAAAATTAAACATTGAAATGGTAATAACTCACAAACCCCTAATTCTAGAAAAATGAAACTTAGTACACCTGATTAAGCTCTTCGTGCTGAACACATTCAATAGCTTACATTAAGACTCCACCCATTACAGTAGCGGCCATTTTGAAAAGTACAGTATTCTGTCTTTTCGCTACTCCTCCTTCAAAATTGATCCAATTCTTCCCAAAATTGGCTCAGATGATCTTTGGACTGAGCCGCACAGAAATGACTGAACAGATTTTTTTTATTCATGTTTGTTCAAAAGTTATGATGTTGTGAACTTAACGAGGTCGACCCAAAATTGGTTCAGAGGCTGTATCTCGGCCAAACTTTGATCAATCGAAACGAAACTTGGTACGCATCATCAACACCATGATCTGAGGGTCCATGCCAAAGTTGGGAATAGCGCCACCTATGGGTCGTGACATATCAAAAATTCACATTTTCGCTTATAACTTTTGAACAGTCAGTCAGAAAAATATAATATTTATGTCTATGGATTCCTTGGGTCATGCCGATTCTGACGTTGTCTCATTTGTCATTTTCCATTAATGTACGTATCAGCCATATTGAATTAAATGAAAAACAGTTTTATTGCTACTCCTCCTTCAAAATCTGTCCAATTCTTCCCAAACTTGGCTCAGATGATCTTCGGACTGAGCTGCACAGAAATGACTGAACAGATTTTTGATATTCACTACCGTTCCCAAGAAATTCCTCTGGAAAGTTGACTGTGCCCGTGTTTGTCGTCTTTTGCTCGTAAGCTTATCATGCTAATAAGTTACAGGCTAACCAGTTACCATACTATTTAATGCGACTCTTCAGCTATCAAGTTAACCATAAGCTGCGTTACAATTAAATTAACTTTGCATATTACGCTGGTTAAAATGCTAAAGCACTATATTGGGGAGCTCATTCTCACATCTAAACCTTTCCTCTGCAGCCCAGTAAAAGTGCTTCAACTGAGTGGCGCGCTCTGCTAAGCCGCTGTTTCGTGAACCGTTGGGTCGTGGGTTTGAATCGGTGTCACACATGTCCAGACCAGCATATTTGCTGTGGCAAGAAATGATGCTGAAGTTGCTTCTTTTCCAGATGTTGTGCTTTTCAAAGTATCATCTCATCTAAGCTTATTAAATAGTACATATCTATATACAAAATCTTAATTTTGAGTTGAGTCACTTGAATTATGGAGCTTCAGAATCTGTGTAAATCAAAAGGCCATAGCTCTGAAGATTCTATACAAATTCAATGTGTAGCAAGTCACTTACGAAAATTAACTCACAAACCCCTAATTCTAGAAAAATGAAACTTAGTACACCTGATTAAGCTCTTCGTGCTGAACACATTCAATAGCTTACATTAAGACTCCACCCATTACAGTAGCGGCCATTTTGAAAAGTACAGTATTCTGTCTTTTCGCTACTACTCCTTCAAAATTGATCCAATTCTTCTGAAAATTGGCTCAGATGATCTTTGGACTGAGCCGCACATAAATGACTGAACATATTTTTTTTATTCATGTTTGTTCAAAAGTTATGATGTTGTGAACTTAACGAGGTCGACCCAAAATTGGTTCAGAGGCTGTATCTCGGCCAAACTTTGATCAATCGAAACGAAACTTGGTACGCATCATCAACACCATGATCTGAGGGTCCACGCCAAAGTTGGGAATAGCGCCACCTATGGGTCGTGACATACCAAAAATTCACATTTTCGCTTATAACTTTTGAACAGTCAGTCAGAAAAATATAATATTTATGTCTATGGATTCCTTGGGTCATGCCGATTCTGACGTTGTCTCATTTGTCATTTTCCATTAATGTACGTATCAGCCATATTGAATTAAATGAAAAACAGTTTTATTGCTACTCCTCCTTCAAAATCTGTCCAATTCTTCCCAAACTTGGCTCAGATGATCTTTGGACTGAGCAGCACAGAAATGACTGAACAGATTTTTGATATTCACTACCGTTCCCGAGAAATTCCTCTGGAAAGTTGACTGTGCCCGTGTTTGTCGTCTTTTGCTCGTAAGCTTATCATGCTAATAAGTTACGGGCTAACCAGTTACCATACTATTTAATGCGACTCTTCAGCTATCAAGTTAACCATAAGCTGCGTTACAATTAAATTAACTTTGCATATTACGCTGGTTAAAATGCTAAAGCACTATATTGGGGAGCTCATTCTCACACCTTAACCTCTCCTCAGCAACCTATTGAACGTGAAGTGACCGAGTGGCGCGCTCTGCTAAGCCGCTGTTTCGTGAACCGTTGGGTCGTGGGTTTGAATCCGGTGTCACACATGTCCAGACCAGCATATTTGCTGTGGCAAGAAATGATGCTGAAGTTGCTTCTTTTCCAGATGTTGTGCTTTTCAAAGTATCATCTCATCTAAGCTTATTAAATAGTACATATCTATATACAAAATCTTAATTTTGAGTTGAGTCACTTGAATTATGGAGCTTCAGAATCTGTGTAAATCAAAAGGCCATAGCTCTGAAGATTCTATACAAATTCAATGTGTAGCAAGTCCCTTACGAAAATTAACCATGGTTTTACTATAGTAAAACTGTAGTTAACCATGACTGTAGTAACCGTGGTTTTTTGGTGCAAACCATGGTTCTGATACCATGGTTTTACTACAGTTATATAAACCATAGTTCATTTTGCAATTATGGTTTTCTACCAAAACTATAGATAAATCATGATTACTGCAGTAAAACCATGATTAATTTCGTAGTTGCTATGGTTTTACTACAAAAACCATAGTTAAACCATGGTTACTACAAAAAAACAAACAAAAAAAAAACATGGTTAATTTTCATAAGGGTGTTTAACCGTGGAAACCGTGCAACGTTTAAAAACATCCGAATAAAGTCCCAACTTTCAAACAGGCCAAAAACAGCCCAAACGGGCTTGGCCCGTAATCGCTGCTAGCAGCTATATTTATTATTATTTTAGGTCCAATGGCAGTCTATGGCAGCCCTATGAAGGAAAATAGGAAAATGATGAAAATAGGCACAGTTGTAGAGATGGCCATGACTAGTGATCTGACCAACTTTGGGGTCTCTAGAACCAACTCTATAGCGCCACCACCAGTTCAAAAATTAAACATTGAAATGGTAATAACTCACAAACCCCTAATTCTAGAAAAATGAAACTTAGTACACCTGATTAAGCTCTTCGTGCTGAACACATTCAATAGCTTACATTAAGACTCCACCCATTACAGTAGCGGCCATTTTGAAAAGTACAGTATTCTGTCTTTTCGCTACTCCTCCTTCAAAATTGATCCAATTCTTCCCAAAATTGGCTCAGATGATCTTTGGACTGAGCCGCACAGAAATGACTGAACAGATTTTTTATTCATGTTTGTTCAAAAGTTATGATGTTGTGAACTTAACGAGGTCGACCCAAAATTGGTTCAGAGGCTGTATCTCGCCAAACTTTGATCAATCGAAACGAAACTTGGTACGCATCATCAACACCATGATCTGAGGGTCCATGCCAAAGTTGGGAATAGCGCCACCTATGGGTCGTGACATATCAAAAATTCACATTTTCGCTTATAACTTTTGAACAGTCAGTCAGAAAAATATAATATTTATGTCTATGGATTCCTTGGGTCATGCCGATTCTGACGTTGTCTCATTTGTCATTTTCCATTAATGTACGTATCAGCCATATTGAATTAAATGAAAAACAGTTTTATTGCTACTCCTCCTTCAAAATCTGTCCAATTCTTCCCAAACTTGGCTCAGATGATCTTCGGACTGAGCTGCACAGAAATGACTGAACAGATTTTTGATATTCACTACCGTTCCCAAGAAATTCCTCTGGAAAGTTGACTGTGCCCGTGTTTGTCGTCTTTTGCTCGTAAGCTTATCATGCTAATAAGTTACAGGCTAACCAGTTACCATACTATTTAATGCGACTCTTCAGCTATCAAGTTAACCATAAGCTGCGTTACAATTAAATTAACTTTGCATATTACGCTGGTTAAAATGCTAAAGCACTATATTGGGGAGCTCATTCTCACATCTAAACCTTTCCTCTGCAGCCCAGTAAAAGTGCTTCAACTGAGTGGCGCGCTCTGCTAAGCCGCTGTTTCGTGAACCGTTGGGTCGTGGGTTTGAATCCGGTGTCACACATGTCCAGACCAGCATATTTGCTGTGGCAAGAAATGATGCTGAAGTTGCTTCTTTTCCAGATGTTGTGCTTTTCAAAGTATCATCTCATCTAAGCTTATTAAATAGTACATATCTATATACAAAATCTTAATTTTGAGTTGAGTCACTTGAATTATGGAGCTTCAGAATCTGTGTAAATCAAAAGGCCATAGCTCTGAAGATTCTATACAAATTCAATGTGTAGCAAGTCACTTACGAAAATTAACTCACAAACCCCTAATTCTAGAAAAATGAAACTTAGTACACCTGATTAAGCTCTTCGTGATGAACACATTCAATAGCTTACATTAAGACTCCACCCATTACAGTAGCGGCCATTTTGAAAAGTACAGTATTCTGTCTTTTCGCTACTACTCCTTCAAAATTGATCCAATTCTTCTGAAAATTGGCTCAGATGATCTTTGGACTGAGCCGCACATAAATGACTGAACATATTTTTTTTATTCATGTTTGTTCAAAAGTTATGATGTTGTGAACTTAACGAGGTCGACCCAAAATTGGTTCAGAGGCTGTATCTCGGCCAAACTTTGATCAATCGAAACGAAACTTGGTACGCATCATCAACACCATGATCTGAGGGTCCACGCCAAAGTTGGGAATAGCGCCACCTATGGGTCGTGACATACCAAAAATTCACATTTTCGCTTATAACTTTTGAACAGTCAGTCAGAAAAATATAATATTTATGTCTATGGATTCCTTGGGTCATGCCGATTCTGACGTTGTCTCATTTGTCATTTTCCATTAATGTACGTATCAGCCATATTGAATTAAATGAAAAACAGTTTTATTGCTACTCCTCCTTCAAAATCTGTCCAATTCTTCCCAAACTTGGCTCAGATGATCTTTGGACTGAGCAGCACAGAAATGACTGAACAGATTTTTGATATTCACTACCGTTCCCGAGAAATTCCTCTGGAAAGTTGACTGTGCCCGTGTTTGTCGTCTTTTGCTCGTAAGCTTATCATGCTAATAAGTTACGGGCTAACCAGTTACCATACTATTTAATGCGACTCTTCAGCTATCAAGTTAACCATAAGCTGCGTTACAATTAAATTAATTTTGCATATTACGCTGGTTAAAATGCTAAAGCACTATATTGGGGAGCTCATTCTCACACCTTAACCTCTCCTCAGCAACCTATTGAACGGAAGTGACCGAGTGGCGCGCTCTGCTAAGCCGCTGTTTCGTGAACCGTTGGGTCGTGGGTTTGAATCCGTGTCACACATGTCCAGACCAGCATATTTGCTGTGGCAAGAAATGATGCTGAAGTTGCTTCTTTTCCAGATGTTGTGCTTTTCAAAGTATCATCTCATCTAAGCTTATTAAATAGTACATATCTATATACAAAATCTTAATTTTGAGTTGAGTCACTTGAATTATGGAGCTTCAGAATCTGTGTAAATCAAAAGGCCATAGCTCTGAAGATTCTATACAAATTCAATGTGTAGCAAGTCCCTTACGAAAATTAACCATGGTTTTACTATAGTAAAACTGTAGTTAACCATGACTGTAGTAACCGTGGTTTTGGTGCAAACCATGGTTCTGATACCATGGTTTTACTACAGTTATATAAACCATAGTTCATTTTGCAATTATGGTTTTCTACCAAAACTATAGATAAATCATGATTACTGCAGTAAAACCATGATTAATTTCGTAGTTGCTATGGTTTTACTACAAAACCATAGTTAAACCATGGTTACTACAAAAACAAACAAAAAAACATGGTTAATTTTCATAAGGGGTGTTTAACCGTGGAAACCGTGCGCAACGTTTAAAAACATCCGAATAAAGTCCCAACTTTCAAACAGGCCAAAAACAGCCCAAACGGGCTTGGCCCCGGTAATCGCTGCTAGCAGCTATATTATTGTAATTGTGTTGATTAATATTGTAGATAGATAACAGAATTATTCATTATTGTAGGGGGGCCTTGATCTCCTTGTGAAGCCAGTCTCTCAGGAACTCTCGCAATGCAAATGTCATGCCGCAAAACAATAAACTCTCTAATCAGATGAGAGGATCTGGGAGAAAGACCATTTGCTCATTGATCCCTTCACCCATCCATCCCCCCTGGGCACATGGTCCTAGCCATTAAAAGTTGACAAAGAAATGTCAAGAACTCGAGTTGCTATATCTTCAGAATTCATGAGCGTAAACTTTTCATGTTTGGTATCAATTTTACAGTCTCGGTGCGATATCAATAGAACAGACCAAAAATAAAGATCTCAAACCTGAGAGAAATTCTGTTCTTCTGGTATGGGTTGTGCTTTGCCAAATGTTGTTTTTATACCACAGGTTAGATAGGGCCTTCAGGTCATGCCCCAGCAAAAGGTCCTGTGAAGCTTTTATTATGCTAAATTTATGATCGTTTTGTTTTGATTGGAGTATTTAAAGAGGTTTGGCGAAACATTCAAGGAAGCATCTGTAAACAGAACTTCCCACACGATTGCCGTGTGTCTCTCTATTTGCCAGGTATGCTGACTCTTTGAAATTATTTCAACATTACTTTTCTTATTTTATGTTTTATGTTTATGCTGATCAGTTGTGTACCTAATATCTATACGTTCTTTTTCCAATTGATGTATTCGTTTTACTAATTGAACTTGTTCCTTTGCTTGATGTTTTATTATGCCTGGCAAAATAAATGTTATTTCTTGATTTATTCCAGACTCTGCTGAAATCATTATGACTATTAGACTGCGAGGAGGCTTTTGTTACCGCAAATCTACGGCCAGGATAGGTCACACTGAAGGCTCATGAATGAACGGAGCAGTTGGCACGTCATCGGAGACCTCAGATTATGATCAGTTTTTAAATTATCACGATTTGTATTCACTAAATATTTTAAATTGGAGTCAGATTTAAACGAGAAAAGAGTCAGAATTAGAAACCAACATTTTAATAAATCAAGTGATCTTTTCCAGAAGCGCAAGGAAAGACATACACGCAGAGCTCCTTCGACCAGGCCGCTGGATTCCGCTGTTTGGGCTAGCGGGTGGATTCTTACATTATTACAATGTGTCACATTCAAATCAGACATAACATGGATGTGCCCTAAACAAGAATTATATTGTGAAGAATAAACTGAATCTGAATTCAAAATGTTTTAAATTATTCATTTTTATCACTTACACATTGTATCTAAACAAAATATTTTGTTACATAAAGCTGTGAAATGTAGGCTAACAAATAAGTCAACAAACAACAAACAGTTGAAGTTGGAAATAATTTGGCCTAATTAAAATAACTGCCTACTATACAGAAATTGAAGTCAAATATAAAATTAAAACAATGCATTCTTCACCATGTGAATTAAACATACAAGCTACTAAAATTATTCAGTGAAGAGCAATGAAGAAATCTCTCGTTTTCTTTTGTTGCTTGATTAACAATAAATGACAGCGACAGCAGCAGGTTTATTGGCTGTTATTATTTAAGGACCGAATGCACAAATCTAATATGCTGACAAGCATTCAATTACTTTCTCAACTGTTTGTTTACTTAAAACACAATTGAATGTACTTAAGTGAAACTCACCAAGGCAACATTTTGACATATTTTGGTGTATATTTGTCCATTTAAGCACATACCCAAAGCACAAAGTCTCAAAGTCAATTTTTGGTTACCAAAACATTCCAAGAATGATTGTTTTTGGTTTGCCAGGAAAGTTTCTCAACGGAAATAGAAATGTATGTCAGTAATCATCCAGCACACCCACGACACAGTATACCTATAATCAATGTGGAATATGTATATATTAACGTCTATAGTCAATATTGTACAAACCATACATATTTAACAAAAAGATACAAATTAAAATAAACAGTAACAATGGTTTTCAAAATATGAAATTTGTTCACAGACATTAAAATCTAATGAGGTTGCTATGGATGTAGTTAAAATCTATATTTCTACTGATATATGGCATATGCTGCTATTGCTATTTATGTGTAGCTGTTAATGAAACAGTCTCCAACAGAAAGGAAGCAGAAAAACTATTTTAAAGATAGTGTCATTTGTATATAATCTGATTCTTCCACAAACACTTATAAAGTGAGAGTAATAAAGTGAGGTCTCTGCTGATGAGCTGGTTTAGAAGTGGCACTATTAACATGCTAAAATGTCCCTGTTTTCACCTCGTTCATTATGCTGATGTGTTTAGATCACCTGTAAACAGCCAGTTAAAGCTCATTTTATTGGTGCCACATTGAGGCCAACTATGTGACTTGTCATACCTAGAAGACATACATCTAATGAATCTATAATCTAATGATACAGCATTTATTTCTTTATAGTCTGTGATAAACCACATTTCATATAAAAACAAGAAAAATGTAAAATCTCATTAACAAAAACTTAGCTACATGACGTTGCACTCAGTTGGAGTAGGTTATGTCTTATTTGTTGCTTACAAATCTATACATTTATTTCTGAATTTGTTCTTCTGTTTTTTTATTATTCGTAATTTTTTTATATTTGGGTTATTTTAATTGTGGTAGTTATGTGTATTCTTCTACATTTCTTTTGTTCATACGGTTGGGTAAAAGAATAAAAACGGAATAACATGTTTATAATTCACAAACAAAACAGAAATAAGTAATAACTTAATGTTACATTTTCATAAATGGAAAGATAAACACAAAATAAATGCTTAAATTGTGTGTTACTGATTCAGTAACTCATTTATTTTGGATTTATTTTGCTTTTCTTTGTGCACAGCAATCCAACTTTTGTGAAGCTCCTCCCACAACAATTCACCAGTGAAGCTCCTCCCACAATTCCCTAATAAATGCTGGAATATTCCCACCAGCCTACAAGTGAAGAAGACAGCGTTCATGAAAGAGCATTGAGAACATGAGCGATCCAGAACCCTGCAGAATGGAGCATGAAGATACTGAAGAACTAAGAGGTTGGTGTTTATTGCTGATTCTACATTTATGATGCTGAAGAACATTAAGTTTGTAGAACTTAAAACAGTTTTCAATTAGATTTAGTGGTTGTAATTAGAAACGTCTTAAAAGTTGTGAAATAACATAATATAAATAACCTTGTTTTATTTAGTATACATGGACCATTAATAAGCAAATTAGTCCCCATCTCCACTCAGTCACAGCGGCTACTGATCCACTCCCTAAACTGTAGTAAAAGCTGCACAGTGGAAATATTGGTTTTATTCAATCATATATGTGACCCTGGATGACAAAACCAGTCTTAAGTGTCAATTTTTCGAAATTGAGATTTATACATCATCTGAAAGCTGAATAAATAAGCGTTAAATAAGCGTTGTTAGGATAGGACAATATTTGGCCGAGATATAACTATTTGAAAATCTGGAATCTGAGGATGCAAAAAAATAAAAAATATTAGGAAAATCACCTTTAAAGTTGTCCAAATGAAGTTCTTAGCAATGCATATTACTAATCAAAAATTAGGTTTTGATACATTCACGGTAAGAAATGTACAAAATATCTTCATGGAACAAGATCTTTACTTAATATCCTAATGATTTTTGGCATAAAAGAAAAAATCAATAATTTTGACCCATACAATGTATTTTTGGCTATTGCTACAAATATACCCCAGCGACTTAAGACTGGTTTTGTGGTCCAGGGTCACATGTTTAAACCAGGAACTGATTCAGAAAAGGAAGAGCAAATTATACAGGGTCGTCTATAAGATCGTAGGCCTTTGGCTTGACGACGTTATCAAACAGCTAATAATGTGTTGTTAATCTTACACAAATCATGTTCATGTTCGCCATCTCAGGGTTTTTTTTTTAAGTTATGGCATTATTAAATAGTTTTAATATCAATGTTATATCAGATAATTGTATAATTAATTAAATATTTAATATTTCTCACTACAAAAATGGGATTTGTGATTAAAATGTTTTAAAAATAATAATTAGAATTTCAATGTATCCAATTCATGTAAAGTTCAAGAGATATATAATTAATTTATATTGAAACAAAAAAAAATCAAAACAATCATACTTTTCTGCAGTAAATGTCTTTTCCCTTTACATTTCTGTCTTTGAATTCATGATTTACTTTCATTTTAGATCTGATGGAAGAGAGCGAGGAGAGCGAAGATCTGAGTGAAGCGGAGCAGAAACATCACGCCAAAACTGGTCATTTGAGTCACTCACAGACTGAAAGCAATTTCTTACAGAGAAGAACAGCCAAAAAGCAAAAAAAGGCCATTTGTCCTCAGTGTGGAAAGAGTTACATAAACAACCTAAGTCTTAAACTTCACCTGAGAGTTCATAGTGCAGAGAAACCGCACACATGTGATCAGTGCGGGAAGAGTTTCTCACAAAAGGAAACCTTAAGGAACACATGAAAGTCCACACCGGAGAGAAGCCGTACTCATGTGATCAATGCGGGAAGAGTTTCACTCAAAACAATGCCTTGAAGGATCACATGAGAATCCACACCGGAGAGAAGCCTTTTAAATGTGGTCAGTGCGGGAAGAGTTTTGCGTATAAAAAAGTTTTAAAAAATCACTTGAGAAGTCACAGTGGAGTGAAGCCACACACATGTGATCAGTGCACACTGAAAATAACCCTTACTGGACACATGAGGATCCACACTGGAGAGAAGCCATATACTTGTGATCAGTGTTGGAAGAGTTTTGCAAATCTAAGCCATTTTAAAACACATCTGAATTCTCATTCTGGAGTAAAACCATATATCTGTGATCAGTGTGGAAAAAGCTTTTTGGCGGCAAAATCCCTGAAGAACCATCTGAAAGTTCATACAAAGGAGGAACCTCACATGTGTTCTTTGTGTGGAAAGAGTTTTGGTCAGCTGAAACATTTAAAAAATCATCAGACAAGACACAGCAGTGTGAAGAATCATATGTGCTTTGATTGTGGGAAGACCTTTATTAGAAATGTCGAACTCGAACTGCACCAGAGAATTCACACTGGAGAAAAACCTTACAAGTGTTCACACTGTGACAAGAGATTCAGTCGTTATGGATCTTGGAAAAGACATGAGAGGACACACACTGGAGAGAAGCCGTATCACTGCTCTTCATGTGGGAAAAGTTTCACTCAATCATGTTCTCTACTCCGTCATACAAAAAACACATGTCTGAAATCACATTAAGTAGTTTATGTTCAGGCCCTGAAGTTCAAGTGCATTTGACACAATAATATGTTGAGCATTAGCAGCTCTACTCCATAAAATCTTCAAGTCTTAACCAGCAACAGTAAGCGACAGGACGAGGAAACATCCAAAGTTATTTTGCGAATAAAGTTCATCTTCAAAACAGTTTCAAGGTTGAGACTGAGATTAACTCAAATATTGAGTTATATCTAAGATTTTTTTCTTATGTATATCATATGATATACATGAAATCATTGATTGTCATTACTGATTGTATCAACCACCTTTTATTGTGTTCTGATTCCATGGAGATCCTAAAGGGGCATGGTATGAGATGTGCTCGTGTTCGTTTCAGTATACAGAGTGAGTACCTCCTATGTAAATGGAGTTAATTTGGAGTTAATTAATAAAGCTGGAATTAAAACCTATCTGGTATTATCTATTATTTTACTGGCCTAGCAGTGCAGACAGAGACACTGGCGCTGTGGGTCACACAATCATGTTATATTTGAGGCAGTTACTTTTAGCGCTGTGAGAGACCAGCAAATACGAGGCGCCACCATTCGAGTCATCAAAAGCTAGTATAGGCTGATACTGATTAATAGCCTATCAATCAGAGCATTCATAAAATCCTTCACTAAAGTTTTTAGAAAGACAGTTCTTTTCACAAAGAAAGCTTACTTTTGTCCAATCTTTTTAAAATGGTGATACACTAACATGAATTTAGACATGCATATAGCTATATATTAAAAAGCTGTTGTATTTTGGGTCCTCCATGTTCATGAAGTGCTTTTTAACTATTTCCCAACCATTGACAGAGTTTTCTGTCATTTATAACCCAACGCTTCCCTGCTATTTTCAGCAAACCAGGTTTTTACTGTTATATGGTGGAGGCGCTATTACACGTCTTCATGAAATGTACAGAATCTCCGGCTCAAAACACAAGCAAAAAGAGGCAAAAACAAGAGATAGAATCATTTCATATGCACATGTTGAAGTCTTTGACAAAAACACAATTTTCTCAGCTCAAAATGTTGCTTTCTAAATAAAACTTACCTGCAAAAAAAAAAAAAAAAAAAATCTGAATCATTTTGTTGTTGTCTAAAAGCAAAGGCTCTCTTTCTTGTGATATATTGTATGTTCAGATATTTATAGCCTACAACAAAATATTTTGGGGGCCATGAAAGATTTGTGAAAATGATCAAAAATATTGCTGCTATCTGGGAACGTTTTAAAATGCTGGTGGGGAAAGAGTTAATTTATATGACTTATACATGACTTCTAATTGCTGCCGAAAAGCCTCTTTACTTCATGTCAATAGTTCCTGTTTTCACCTCATTCATTATGCTGATGCTTCAAATCACCAGTAAACTGCCAAAAGCTCATTTCATTGGTGTCAACTGTGTAAATAACTATCTAATTTATGTGTAAATTAACAAATTATGAATTTTAATTCATTTAATTAACATAAAACATGTACTGTACATTTTACACCTTATTTGTAAAGTCATAGACCTTTTTCACATTTCCGGGTTTCTCAGCAGCAAAAGTATAGTTGGGTTAACTTCAAGAGCAGTGAATGGGAGAGTACCACAAATATATATTTTTGAATTCCCATTTGCTCAAATAGCAAAAGAGAAACGTGAGAGACAAAGGGCCTCCCCTAATGGCCTATCAGTGTTACTGAGGCAGGTATAAGAGAGAATGTGAGGAGATTAAAATAATGGGGATTATTTATATTTTATTTACAGTACAGTAAAATCTAAATAATGAAAGCCAAAGACACATTATTAAGCACACTGTTCTAAACACAAAGACATGTCACGCACCTTTGTGCCATTACTGAAAATTGATCCTGTTCAAGTGTTGAAGCAATATCTGGTATTTCCAAAGTGTTCCATCTTTCAATGCATCCAAGAAAAATGCATCAGTAGTCATGGAGCTTATCAGTCGGAGCACTTCACAGGAACATCTTTCCCACATTTCCCATATTTGTGCTCTCCTCCACATCTAGCACAACTTTCTTTACCCTTACATTGGCTGGCTATGTGACCCAGACGTTGGCATTTGAAACATCTTAGAACCGGAGGAATATATTCTCAAACTTGATAACAGAAAAAAACCCTAGCATAACTTTGTTTGGCATCTTATTCTCAAATTCAATCATGACTGACAGCGTTTCTGGTTTAATTCCATTCTTTTTATTGATTAGCCTTTTTACATTTTTAGCTTTCCCCCCAATTACTTTGAATTGCATCTCACTGTCAGATGTTACTCCTTTTCTTGCTTATTAGCTTGCTTAGGCTTATTAGTAGCCTTTTGCCACTCCATATACCTTTCAATATCTCAATCATCCTCCTCAGATCCTGAAGTCATTCAGTTACATTACTGTAACTCACCACTACCACTCGTTTTGCGATATTATTCGTTGTTTGCTGTTGTCGATGTCTCCCACACGCATATGTAAAGTGTATATTGGCATTGAGCAGAATGATAGAGAGGAAAGAATCGACACGGTAATTGAAGCAGCAAAGAAGTACTAGTTCAGAAACAAAAGCTATAATTGAAATGATGAATCCACTAATCTATGAATCTAGTAGTGGTTAAGATTGGTGCTGACTATTTTACATTGGAACTCAAGGAGTTTTATTGCAAATGGTCAGGAATTAAAATTTTTTATTTAGGGAAAGGAAAAAAAAATATATGGGGACACTCCATAGGCGTAATGATTTTTTTACAGTACAAACGGTATACCTAGCCACATCACACAAATCGTTCTGTATATTTACATTTTAAATAAAACATTGTTTAGTATGTTTGTAAGTGTTTTAATTATAATGACTCAAGAAAGATCCTCATAAACTGCATTTATGTAATTGTAGCAGTGTAAAACCCATATAATCATACAAATTTGTGTCTTGATAAATCATAAACATGTACAGACAGACAGACAGACACATGGATACAACGCGGTTAAGTTGTTTTCGTTCAGATCAAAGCACAACAACATAGAAAACCTATCCGTGTGACGCAGCTGACACAGAACAGAATACGCTGTTTGCGTCCAGTGGATACTCTGCAAAATGGCACCAGGGTGATGTGGAGGAGATGAATTGTCGAATAAAGTCGTCATTTTTTTTTTCTTTTGTGCACAAAAAGTATTCTCGTAGCTTCGTAAAATGACGGTTGAACCCCTGATGTCACATGGATTATTTTACCGATCTCCTTGCTACGTTTCTGGACCTGGGAACATTACAGTTGCATTGCTGTCTATGGAGGGTCAGAGAGCTCTCAGATTCCATCAAAAATATCTTCAATATCTTTTGTTCCGAAGATGAACGAAGGTCTTACGGGTTTGGAACGACATGAGAGCGAGTAATTAATGACAGAATTTTCATTTTTGGGTGAACTAACCCTTTAAGGATAAGAAGGTATATATATATATATATATACATACATTATATGGGGAATGGGGTTTGATTTCAGGCTTTATGAAAAATAAAGTAACTATTTCAAAGGGGTATGATGATTTTCTATAGGCACTGTATATATCTTATCAGATCTCTTTATAAACTCACAGCTGTCTCACATTAGAAGGACTTTAAAAGTAGCACACATACTCTCTGACTTCGCTGGTGATTGAATGTTGGCCTGTATGTTTTCTAGTTTCTGTGTTTCTGCCCGTGTTTCCTTGTTTTGCCTTGCCTTCATGTTTTTGTATCTTGGATGTTCTACCTGGTTTCCTGATTGTTTGCTGCCTGCCCTGACCATTGACTGTTCTGTGGATTACTCTTTGGCTTGGATATTTCTGTTTGCTGGTGTTTTGACGCTGCCTGTATTGACCACGCTCTTTCAATAAAGCCTGCAACTGGATCTTCACTCCGTCGTCACGACGCCTCCCTCGTTACAATTTCAATTCATATATGGACATATGCTGCTAATGTTGTTTATGTGTAGCAGTTAATGAAACAGTGTCCAACAGAAAGGAAGCAGAAAAAATTAATTTAGAGATAGTGTCATTTATTTATTTGATGTGTTATGTTTTATTCTTCTCAGATTGTGAGAAATAATGCTATTATAGATAGTTTTATAGCGCATATCCTGATTCATATAATCTGATTCTTCCACAAACCCTTATAAAGTGAGAGTAATAAAGTGAGGTCTCTGCTGATGAGCTGGTTTAGAAGTGGCACTATTAACATGCTAAAATGTCTCTGTATTGCATGTCAATAGTCCCTGTTTTCACCTCGTTCATTATGCTGATGTGTTTAGATCACCTGTAAACAGCCAGTTAAAGCTCATTTTATTGGTGTCACATTGAGGCCAACTATGTGATCACCACTTTTCATACCAAGATAAAAATATTTTAAAAGCATTTATTTCTTTATAGTATGTGATAAACCACGTTTCATATAAAAACAAGAAAAAAAATGTAAAAACCAAAAACTCAGCTACATAACATTGTACTCAGTTGGAGTATGTGCTATTTGTTGCTTTACAAATCTGTGCATTTATTTCTGAATGTTTTTTTATTCATACTTTATATTTGGATTATTTTAATTGTGATATGAATGTATATTTTTCTATATCTCTTTTCTTTTGTTCATACAGTTGGTAAAAGGATAAAAATGGAATTAAATGTTTAGATGATTCACAAACAAAACAGAAATAAGTAATAACTAAATGTTACATTTTCATAAATTGATAGATAAACACAAAACATAAATGCTTAAACTGTGTGTAACTGATTCAGTAACTCCTTTATTTTGGATTTGGGCAGATCTGCTTTTCTTTATGCACAGCAATCCTTTGTGAAGCTCCTCCCACAACAATTCACCAGTGAAGCTCCTCCCACAATTCCCTAATAAATGCTGGAATATTCCCACCAGCCTGAAAGTGAAGAAGACAGCGTTCATGAAAGAGCATTGAGAACATGAGCGATCCAGAACCCTGCAGAATGGAGCATGAAGATACTGAAGAACTAAGAGGTTGGTGTTTATTGCTGATTCTACATTTATGATGCTGAAGAACATTGAGGTTATAAAACTTAAAACAGTTTTCAATTCGATTTAGTGGTTGTAATTAGAAAAGTCTTAAAGCTGTGAAATAATATTATATAAATAATATACCAAACACTTTTTATGAACTGGAGCCTGAAACTGATCAGTGGAAGGAGCAAACATTCTTATTCATTGTGAACATGAGGAGCTCAGGGTAAATATTATGAGTTTTTTTATAATCTTCTAATTACTAGAAAATATTCCTATTTTAATGAATATGATAATATAATTAACTCAACAATGTTTAAACCAGTAACTGATCATTTGTATATATAATATAACTGTGTTTGTAATATATCATGTTTATGTATCCTCATCCATGAAATAAGAGAGTGGTTACATTGTTCGTTAATGTACAGCAGCTTTTTAGTAATATATCATGTTTATGTATCCTCATCCATGGAATAAGAGAGTGGTTACATTGTTCGTTAATGCGCAGCTGTTTGTGATATATCATCTTTATGCTTATCCTTTGGCCTACTAATATATATATATATATATATTTATTATTATTATTTTTTTTTGCCATTTGGTGTTTATAATCTATGAATTTATAATTGATCCTAACCCTAATCCTAACACGACAATCTCTTTTCCCGCTCCTGGAAAAATTGACATGCCTAAAACTAGTGTAAGTGTTTGAACCTCTATAATTAATCAAGGAGTAAGCCAAGCAGCTGCCAGATGACCGGTGATATTTTTCAAATATTTTTTATCCCCAACGTTACTCGATATTTTCCATATTTGACTCTTGGTTCCTATAGTCTGGTATAGTTTGCCTGAGCATGTGTGTGTGTGTGTGTGTGATGGCTGGTCCACCTCCCCCCTCCCTTGCCTCTCATTTCACTGAACGATGGGGAAGTACTCTGCACTCAGATCATTTCTAATTTAGCTTCAACTATCTGCAAGCCTTTTATTTGAGGATATGCTGTCGATGTGTAAAGACGTCATTTCTCAACCTCCCTGAAAATGTAAGTCATTTTCATTGTACTCAAAGTTTTTTATTGCAATATTTATTTTATTCCTTAAGCTAAGTTTTTAATTCTTTATTTCATTATAATGCTGAGAATACAACCAATAGAATGTGTGTGTGTGTGTGTGTGTGTGTGAGAGAGAGAGAGAGAGAGAGAGGACCCCTTGTTCCTCTAGTCTGGTATATCTGCCTGAGTGTGTGTGTGTGTGTGTGTGTGTGTGTGTGTGTGTGTGTGTGTGTAAGAGAGAGATTGAGAGACGACCCCTGGTTCCTCTAGTCTGATATATCTGCCTGAGTGTGTGTGTTAGTGTGTGTGTGTGTGAGAGTTATTTTATTGTATTATTACTCATTTATTGACCCCCTTTAGTGATGTAATTTTATTTTAGACATCTAAAATGCAATGACCGCACTGTCCATAACAATAAATCACCTTGAATTTTAAGAACTATCTCTTAAAATAGTTTTTCTTTTACTTATTTTTCAAATTGTCCTGTAGGAAGTGAAATTATTTCCTTTATGAAATTAACTCAGGAACTCACAGATGTCATGCAATAAAGCCATGAAACTAACGTGGAGAAGAGATCTCCAAAGACAACAAAAGATCTCCAAAGAGAACAGACAACACCACCCTAACCAAACGTATCTTCTTTGATCATTTATGACCCCTTCTTCACCCTGCCATCTCTGCGTCTCCCTCTTTCTCCCCAAAAGGGTTCACTCAAAGTTCATTAAGAATATGCAAATACCACATATCATGTATCTTGTGAACTTGTTGTTTTTCCCTTTCATGTTTGGTATCATTTTAAAGGTCTCTGTGTGATTGGTAAAATGGTCTCAATTTCACAGCAGTCACTTATATTATGGGAAATATCGGAAACTTAAGTTAACTCTGTGCTTCTGTTGTGGGGGCGGTCTCCTCTCAAAACCTGATAAACATTGCTCTACAGGTGTGACCATTTGGGGCACGAGAACAGCTCCTACTGAGGTTTCTCATCCCCCATACACAGATCTAATCTGTTTTGGGGCAGAGAATAAATGTTTATGGGCCTTTTGTTCTGGTAGTATTTAAGGGAAAGTTGCAAATCAGTCAGGGCGGTTCTGTAGCCAGAATGAGCCCATAGTGTGGTGTGTCTCTACACTCCATACTATGTATTTTCTAAGGTCTGGTATGCATCATTTACTCTTAGATTAATCTTTGAGAATTTGATGTTCTGTATTGAGATGATTTGATATTTTTGAATTTGTTATATAATTGGCGTGATACAATTTTACCTGACCAATAAAATTTTTTTATATTTGACTTATTCTGATCTCTTCAGAAATCATTTTTTCCAGTAGATTAGAGTTGTAGTCTAGTGTTTCCACAAATCTGCGTCCAGGACAGATCAAGTACCAATGAATGAAGCGGGGGCTCGTCATTAGGGATCTTCTGATTTCTGTCTGTCACTGACTTAACATGTTACTTTTCATGATTATAGAAAAAAATACAGTTTTTATTATGTGCTAGCAGGGTGCAGCCTATTTAAAGTTATTATAGTCACCCTGTATCCTCTGAGTAAGATCAACTGGAGAGTTTGTGCCGTGCGTTCGCAGTTGGCCGGTGAATTGCTAAGCGACACTAGGTCGCTAATGAACGAAGAATTGAAAGTATATGATTTTCAGAATAATCAAATATCTAAGTTAATGTACAATTGATATCTGTGATCAGTTTAATTATAAATATTGTCTAAGTTTAATGATCACTTGAAATTGGAGTCAGATCAAGCACAGAGCTAGACTAAAATTGAAACTAAATCTAGATAAACTCAGAGGCGCAAGTAAAAAACCGAACACGCATTAAACCTTCGACCAGGCCGCTGGATTCCGTTGTTTGGACTAGCGGGTGGATCCTTACAGTCCTTAAATCAACATCTCTTTCTCACATCCATGCAGGCTGACCGAAACCTATGGGACGGCGTGACACCACATAAGAGCACCTGCTGTCCCATCAATCCAATTTAAACAGATGTCGCGTTACGAACCGGAGGTCCGGCAAGCTATATTACAAACAGCTGCGCATTAACAAACAATGTAACCACTCTCTTATTTCATGGATGAGGATACATAAAGATGATATATTTCAAACACATGTCATAACACATATCATAACACAGCTGCGATCATTAAAAGGTCATAAAGTTAATCCCTAAGGTCAAAGGTCAACAGCTGTTGGTCATCAATGTTATCAAACAGCTAATAATGTATTGCTAATCTTACACAAACCATGTTCACGTTTGCCATCGCAGTTTTTTTTAAGTTATGGTATTATTAAATAGTTATAATGTCAATATTATATTAGACAATTGTGTAGTTAATTAAACATTTAATAGTTCTTACTGCAAAACATGGGCTTTGTGATTATAATGTTTTAAAAACAATAATTAGAATATAAATATATCCAATTAAAGTTCCAGAGACATTATATTATATTATATTATATTATATTATATTATATTAATTTATAAAAGAAATCTTCAAAACAATCATAATTTTCTATAGCAAATGTCATTTCCTTTACATTTCTGTCTTTGAATTTATGATTTAAAATTAAACCTTTATTTTCAATTTAGATCTGATGGAAGAGAGCGAGGAGAGCGAAGATCTGAGTGAAGCGGAGCAGAAACATCACGCCAAAACTGGTCATTTGAGTCGCTCACAGACTGAAAGCAATTTCTTACAGAGAAGAACAGCCAAAAAGCAAAAAAAGTCTATTTGTCCTCAGTGTGGAAAGAGTTTCCTAAACAACCTAAGTCTTAAACTTCACCTGAGAGTTCATAGTGCAGAGAAACCGCACACATGTGATCAGTGCGGGAAGAGTTTCTCATAAAAAGGAAACCTTAAGGAACACATGAAAGTCCACACCGGAGAGAAGCCTTTTAAATGTGTTCAGTGCGGGAAGAGTTTTGCCTACAAAAAAGTTTTAAAAGTTAATTTGAGAAGTCACAGTGGAGTGAAGCCGCACACATGTGATCAGTGCGGGAAGAGTTTCACACAGAAAGGAAAACTTACTATACACATGAGGATCCACACGGGAGAGAAGCCATATACTTGTGATCAGTGTTGGAAGAGTTTTGCAGATCTAAGCAATTTTAAAACACATCTGAATTCTCATTCTGTAGTAAAACCATTTGTGATCATCAACTGTGATCAGTGTGGAAAAAGCTGTTCTGGGGCACAATCCCTAAAGAGACACTTGAAAGTTCATACAAAGGAGAAACCTCACATGTGTTCTTTGTGCGGAAAGAGTTTTTCATGGCTAAATGTTTTAAAAATACATCAGAAAAATCACAGCGGTGTGAAGGATCATATGTGCTCTGATTGCGGGAAGACCTTTATTTCAGATGCTGGACTGAAACAGCACCAGAGAATTCACACTGGAGAAAAACCTTACAAGTGTTCACACTGTGACAAGAGATTCAATCAGTTTGGATCTTGGAAAAGACATGAAAGGACACACACTGGAGAGAAGCCGTATTACTGTTTTTCATGTGGGAAAAGTTTCACTCAATCATGTTCTCTACTCCGTCATACAAAAAACGTATGTCTGAAATCACATTAAGTAGTTTATGTTGAGGTCCTGCACTTCAAGTGCAATGCTGCGTCCTCATCAAACTGGACACAATATGTCGAGCAATAAAATCTCTACTCCATAAAATCTTCGAGTCTTAACCAGCCACAAGCGACAAGGCAAAGAAACATCCAAAGTTGTCAAAGTGAATAAAGTTCACCTTCAAAACCAACAGTTTCAAGTATAAGACTTGAGGCTATGAGATTAACTCAAATATTGAGTTTCCTCCAAATTTTTCTCTTCTATATCATTTTGATTTATGGTATAAATTATCATTGATTGTCATTATTGATTGTATCAACCTTTCACCTTTTATTGTGTTCTGATTCCATGGAGCTCCTAAAGGGACATGATATGAGATAGGAAGAAAAAATATGCTCTTGTATTCGTTTGAAGCCTAGACAGACTGAGTAGCTCTTACAGTTATTGTGAATTGTTCAGAAGTTAATTAATAAAGCAGGAATTAAAACTTATCTTCTTGTATTACAGTGCAGACTGATACACTGCCGCTGTGAGTTACACAAGCATGTCGTATTTGTGAGGTACCACTTTTAGCACGATCAGAGATCTGCAAATAAAAGACACCACTATTCGAGTCATCAAAAGCTATGTATGCTGATACTGATCAGTAGCCTATCAGTCAGAGCATTCATAAAATCCTTCACTAAAGTTTTTTAGAAAGACAAATAGTTATTTTCACAAAGAAAGCTTACTTTTGTCAAATCTTTGTAAAATGATGATACACTAACATGAATTTAAACATATAGCTATATCAAAAACCTGTTGTATTTTTTTACATAAGGGTCCTCCATTTTCATAGGGCTTTTTAACTATTTTCCCACCATTGACAGAGTTTTTCTGTCATTTATGACACAAGGCTTCCCTGCCATTTTCGGCAATCCATGTTTTTATACGGTGGGGATGCTATCGTCTTCTGAAAGAGTTACAGAATCTCAAAACACAAGCGAAAAGAGGCAGAAACAAGTGATAGTATAATTTCACGTGTCTCAGTTTTCTCAGCCTTTTGCTCAAAATGTTGCTTTCTAAATAAAAAATTACCTGCAAAAAAAGAATTCATTAATTATTTTGTTATTGTCTGTTCGGATATTTATACAACACAATATTTTTTTTGGGGCTATGAAAGATTTATGAAAATAATAAAAAATGCTGCAGCTTTTTAAAACACTGGTGAGGAATGAGTTAATGAGTGTTTTATGTTGAGTGTAAACGTATCCACCATTTTCTTTAACACTGAAGTATACCTATGGGCGAGACTTCCGGGTTCATTAGGAAATAATGAGTAGAATAACAATGTGCAGTAAACGGTAAAACTGTTTGCGCTACCAACCAGTGTGTTCATAGTTAAGATAATACATTAAAATAATATGGTAAGACACCAATTTGCCATATCAAGCAGCAAAACGAGCTGTTTTGTACAGCTAAAAATAGCTGGACGCGGATGAGACCTGAAGCCAGACACATACAATTTACAAATGGCTTATGGGAAAAATAGATTAAACATTTTGAAAAAAAAAAAAAAAAAATCAGCATGAGTATGTTTCATGTGAAAACTGTAAGTTGCTTAGAAATGTTTACATTTATTTCTGAATTTGTTTACTCTTTTATTAGATTTGTATTTATTCATATTTTTGTTTATTTCTGAAAATAAAAGAATAAAGAACATTTTTAAAAAAGCTTACATTTTCATAGATGGACACATAAAAATTTAAAACATAAATGCTTAACATCAATTTTATTTCTGATTTATTTTTGATTTTGGCAGATCTCCTGGTCCTGGTCCTGCAGGGGAGAGACATCAACATGTAAAAGATGGAGAAAGTCATTTTTACTGAAAAGAGCCAAAGTATCATTCACCTGCCATCAGTGTGGAAAGAGTTTCTCATGCAATCAAAGTCTTAAGTGTCACATGAGTGTTCACGATGGAGAGAAGCTACACACATGTGCTCAATGTGGGAAGAGTTTCAGACAAAAAGCAACTTTTAAATTACATCTACATTCTCATTCTGGAGAAAAGCCATATAACTGTGATCAGTGTGCTAAAAAGTTTTCTTATCCAGACTCCCTGAAAAGCCACCTGAAAGTTCATACACAGGATAAGCCTTACATGTGTTCTTTGTATGAAAAGAGTTTTCCACGGCTGAGTGCTTTTAAATCACACCAGAAAAGACAGCTGTGTGAAAGATTATATGTGTTTTGAATGTGGAAAGACCTTTATTGCAGCTGTTAAACTGAAACAGCACCAGATAATCCTCAGTGCAGAAAAACCTTACAGCTGTTCACAATGTGACAAGAGATTCAGTTGGTCAGAACATCTAAAAACACATGAGATGATCCACACTGGAGACAAACCACACACATGTGATCAACACAGGAAGAGATTTACACAAAAAGGAGGCCATACGCAAACACTGGAAATACGTGCCTCTACATTCATTTCTACAAAACTGAAGAAAAAAAAAAACTTACCTATATGTTTGATTCACTGCAGTTTCCAGTTTAAATGAACACTAGAGGCAGTAAAACTCCACAACTTTTATTGGTTTTCACAAGAAGTATGATTTAGCCTGCAGGTACAGTTTTGATTAAAAAGACTAAAGGCTAATTTTCACACAATTACTTGCAGAATGTTATGAATTCAAAACAATTTTAACATCCTGCATGATTTGAAAACTGATACTTTTGAACGTTGTCGTCATATACAGCCTCATATGTATGAGTTTCTAATTCAGTAATTTTACTCGGTAGCTCACGTGATACGGTGTTGCACTTAGGTGATGAAACTACGGTTCAACAAAACAGCTCAAATCCGCATAAGGAAGTTAAAACAGCATGGCTGCATCAGCGAATACGTTTTTATGTTACTTTTGCATTTGTTAACACTATCGGGTAGGTTTAGGTTTGAGTTTGGTGAAGAGGATATTTCCAACATGATAGAGCATTAATCTTTAGCGACACTCACTGGATATTTGAATTCTGAACGGCCGCAAAACTGCAGCATTATAAAAACGCTGCAATACGTGCCTGTACCAACAGAAAATCAGAAAATCAAGGGAAGCTGCGCAATGTGAGAAGATTTTCCCAGCTGTAAATGGTCTTAAATCACATCTGCAAATCAGAAATCTTGTCAATGCGGCACCAGCAATCTAAGCTAACTAGAGACGTCTGGAGAGTAGAGACAGCAGAAGGAACTCCTCTTTCTTTTATTTTAGTTTTTTTCCCATTGAGAGTGTTGTTTCCTGAGTTAAATTTAGTTTATGGCCCGTTCAATTGATAGCTGGGCGATTCAAACATTCATTCTGTTGAAATTCATGCATATTCAAATATAAATACCCTTTGATTCCTTGATGGTCCACTTATAGTAGTTTCTGTTTTCACTTCATTCATTATGCTGATGTCTTCAGATCACCTGTAAACTGCCAATTAAAGCTCATTTCACTGGTGTCAACAGACTGAGAGACAAACTATACCAACTGAATGCAAGGGAACAAAAACTCAGCTAAATTTAAGTTAAATGAAGTTGAGCTCAATTATTATTTTTTATTTATTATTTTACATTTGATTAGAGTTTGAAAATATGCAGCTTGTTTTTTAAGTCTTTTATACTTCTTGGATTTGTGCACATTAAAGGAATATTCTCTTATTTTTCTGAAATTTATATGCTTTATTCAAAGGTATTATATGTGGTAATTGAGAGTATCCAACAGATGCTTTACATAGACATGCAGACAATGCACAATTTGCAATTATTTGCTGCTTACAAATCTGTATGTTTATTATCTTGTATTCTCTTATTTTATTTGGATTATTATAATATGGTATTTTTGATATTCTCCATGTTACTCTATATACTTGTTTTTCAGTCATGAAAATATAAAATAAAGCTTTAATTTTTTTACATCCTTTGTTATTGTTTTTCCTCCTGAATTAGAATGTCTTTAATTTTTTTTACCTGAAAAAATACTATCATACATTCTGGACATTATTTACTGAAGAAGATACTAAAATGTAATTCAGTGTAACAGTAGTTTATATACCAAAAAAAAAAAAAAGATAATGTCAGGCATATTTAAAACAAGAATCATAAAATGGAATTAAACAAGATTATTTAAGGATCACAGTGCAGCCCCAAAATATTTTACCAATTTTTGCAACATATCCTTCAAACCACTCGGTTTTACCCATTTGTCAGCAAGAATAATTTTAAATATAATAAAACATACTCTCTTATATAATCATAAGAACAGGTCAGAATAAGTGTGTTGTTTCACTTTTACATTTAAGTCATAACTTTGGAACGACTTGAGGGAGTGTAGGGTAGAGTGGGGGAAAACACAACCGTAATTTTATGTCTGTGAAACAAAAGTTAAATATGTTCAGAAAAGTTATCATAGTTTTAGCGAGAAATTTAGCTATAAATTATAAACAAAGTATGAAAAATGTCCAGAGTTTTCATGTTATTAGATTTTTATCAAAAATGTAATTTGTACTAACCACCTATGGGGGTGAAATGCCCCCCAGTCTGACAAAGCAATACATTTACAGCAAAATCAGAGTACAGGCAGTTTCAGCTAAAAATTAAAAATAATATAATCAATAATTATGAATGACAAAATTATAATAGCCTATTTGAAATGTTTTGTTAGCTGATGCTAACTGGCTAGCTAACTAGCTACCTGATGCTAACTTGAGGTAATTTTTAAATATAAAATCCAAATCTTTTTATTCAACCAACTAGAATTAATTTGATGGAAAAACAAAGGATTTAATGTTCAGAACAGAATAACTAGGCTACAGTAATACGTAATACTACGCCCTGGGGAAAATTCTTACTGCTGAAAATTATATAATTACTGTGAAATCCATTTTCTTTCCGGTACATCACCAGTGTAAGCTTCATGGTGAAAACTTCTACATCACTCTTGTCAACGTAGTGCATTACAAAAAAAAAAAATTATCTTGACTTTATCTTGTGGTTATTTTGGGAAAAACAGTAGGGGGGCTTTTTACCCCATGCATGGGGCGTTTTCCCCCACTCTACCCTAAAAGATGACAAAAAATTTTGGGAAAAGATTTTATAGCGTTTTATAGCAGTAAATGTTAATGTAAGTGTTAATCCTGCAAGAAAAAGCAATGTTAGTTATGGTCAATTACAAATGTCCTTAAAATGTCTTCTGTTTCCCAACTTTCCAACCATTTTCCGATCCACACTCGAATCCCGTAGAATGCACCATTTAAGTTGGTTTGCCTACCGCCCATAAAAAAGAAAATAAGATGTCTTCAATCGACAATCGGCAGCAACTTTTCTGAAGTGAGAAGAGTATTAGCTGTGCTTCGTGCGCTTTGGTTATTTTATGTTGTTATTATATATTTGAAGTGTTTACTGCCAAATAACTACACGGTACCTTTTAAATCCGTCATCAAAGGTAAATGTGAATCTGTATTATAAATAAGAATTAAGTTTGATATAAGAAAATGTAACACAAATAAACAGGTTCTACTACAAACGAGATATCTGGTGATAATCATGTAAGGCTTGTTTCTCTATTAACAGCTGCTAAGCCTCTTTATTTCATCTCAGTAGTTTCCTTTCAGCTCATTTGTTATGCTGATGTCTTCAGATCACCTGTAAACTGCCACTGAAAGCTCATTTCATTGATTAAAGCATAAGTTCAAAAACTGAATCAGTTTTATCTGATTTTGGCAGATCTGCTCCTATCACACAGCAATTTACCTTCAGTAAAGCTCCTCCTACAGGTATTCACCTATAAATGCTGGGATATTCCCATTAGTCTACAAGTGAAGACAGTTCATGAACAGTGAGAACAAGAGTGATCCAGAACCCTGCAGAATGGAACATGAACATACTGAAGAACAAATAGGTTGGTGTTTATTCTTGATTGTTCATTAATGATGCTAAAGAACATTAAGGTTATAAAACTTATAGGCCAATTCATCAGTGGTAATGGTGAATTCATGTTTTGGTTGAAAAATTATGAGAGCTGTAAAACAGTAGCACATAATATATGGGACACTTTCCATGAACTAGATAACAAATTGAGCTTGAAACTCAAGTCACCTTTAATTAGTGCTTTACACAATACAGATTGCTTCAAATCAGCTACAAAATAGTAACCATTTCTTCTTCTTCTTGCTGGTAGATTAGACAAACCAAGACTCATGATTTGTTTGTTTCATCAAGTTTTAAACTCTTCATGTTTGACCAATCCCCAAAGGGGTTCTGACCATTTAGACATTATCTTTAGTTCAGGGTGCTTATTTGTTTTTTAAAGTTTTACCTAGAATTGATTAATACTAGCATATTGGAATTTAAAGGGATAGTTAAACCAAAAAATGAAAATTTGCTGTTAATTTACTCAACCTCAGGCCACCTGAGATGTGGGTTACTTTTTTCTTCAGTAGAACAGTAAAGAAGATTTTTCAGGCCCGGCGCCAGAGGCCCAACCCCCCATTCATTAAGGTTCCATTAGTTAATGTTAGTTAATGTATTAAAGTGTTCGTTAATTATAAAGTGTTACTCAAATAATGCATTTTGAGTGTTTACTTGAAACTAACCGCACTAGCCGCCTGAGATTCTGCGATAGGCTCTAGCATCCCTGTGACCTTATATAGAACAAGCAGCTGAATGAAACTGAATGGAAAAAGTGCTTAAATATTGGAAATAAAAATATCGGTAAATCCAAGTAACGGCCAATCTCTAATATGAATGCATCAAAATAATTGTCGTTTAGCAATTGACGTCTTCTGCTGTTACGTTAGGGTTTACTTTTATGTTCTTCCCACTTTTTTGTATGATTTACTGAAAATTAAACCTTTCTTACTTTCATTTTAGACCTAATGGAAGAGACTGAAGAGAGTGAAGAACTGAGTGAAGCGGAGGAGAAACATCATGTTGTTAAAACTGGAGAAAAATCTTTGAGTTCCTCACAGGCTGAAAGTAATTTATTGAAAAGAAGAGCCAAAACATCTTTAACCTGCACACAATGTGGAAAGAGTTTTGCATACAAACAAAGTCTTAAAGTTCACATGAAAATCCACACTGGAGAGAAGCTGCACACATGTGATCAATGCGGGAAGAGTTTCACACAAAAATCCGGACTTAAAGAACACATGAAAATCCACACTGGAGAGAAGCCATACACATGTGATCAGTGTGGGAAGAGTTTCAGTAAGGCAGACACCTTTAAATTACATCTGCGTTATCATTCTGGAAAAAGACCTTATAACTGTGAACAGTGCGGTAAAGATTTTTTTAGGTCAGATGCCCTGAAGAACCACCTGAAAGTTCATACACAGGAGAAGCCTCACATTTGTTCTTTGTGTGGAAAGAGTTTTAGTGAGCTGGCAGCATTAAAAAAGCACCAGAGAAGACACAGCGGTGTGAAGAATCATATGTGCTTTGATTGTGGGAATGTCTTTTTTGATAGTGCTCAACTGAGACGGCACCAGAGAACTCACACTGGAGAAAAACCTTACAAGTGTTCACGCTGCGACAAGAGTTTCAGTCAGTCAGAACATCTGAAAACACACGAGAGGGTTCATACTGGAGAGAAGCCGTATCCATGTGACCAGTGTGGGAAGAGTTTTGCCCGAAAAGGACATCTTAAGGGTCACATGAAAGTCCACACTGGAGAGAAGCCGTATCACTGCCCTCCGTGTGGGAAAAGTTTTGCTTGGTTAAATTCTCTACTCAATCATACAAAAGACAAATGTCTGAAATCAGATTAAGCAGTTAATCTTCAGATCCAGCACGTTTAAGTGCAATGCTTACGCTAATCTTAGTCTTATAATTCAACAACATGTAGTTAATAATTTTGAAATGCAAATTAAGTTTTATGAATACTTTTTGATATTAAAGCTTGTACATGCCTCACCTCACTGACTGAGATTGAAAGAGATGGCTGTCTGTCTGCATCATTAACTGTTTTAATCTTCATATCCAGTATCATATAAAAACCCCAAATTGGTTTTAAAGCATTTTAAAGAAGTTATGAGAGTAAGCAGTGAAAGTGAAAGTCTGGCCCATGTATCTATAATCAGTTGATAGACAACCATTTTATTCCTTTTCAGAATTCTGGGGGCTTCATCAAAAGAGTATAATATTGTAATTAATGTCATTCCTAATGTAAAAAAAAAGAAAAAAAAAGAACCCACAATGCCTATGTTTTGTCTTTAATAGGCATATAGAATAACATACGGTATATAAAAATAACTTACTACTTACTTTAATCTTGTATAATTTTGTTCCTTTGTTTCACGCCTTTTGTTGTTGTTGTTAATTATTGTCGCCTCACGTTGATGACGTCACAGTTCACGCGCGCACACAGCGTTGAGTCTTTCTGAGGTAAACAGTTCATTGTGTTTCTCTCTTATTCATACATTAACAAAGCAAAGCATTAACATTAACAAAGTACCAGCCTACAGAGTTATTTCTGTAACGTATTGTTTTCATTTGGTGCTATTTGTGCGTCTTTTCTGCCGTCTGCTATCTGAAATAAACATTTAGCCAGCAGACAACGATGTGAGGAACTATATGCTAAATACATATATTAATTTTGTGTGTTTTCGTATGTTCGTGTGTATGATTGTTTCGATGTTTGGAGCAATAATGATATTGTTACTGAATGGCACAAAGTGATATTCATCACGCGGGATCTTTTAAATCCATCACAAGAGGTACATAATATTAATATAAATAGTTTTGACGTTGTAAAATATTGTCTGGTCAAAAAATAGTTTCTGTCTCTACAAAACAAGTTTATTTTCTTTCTTTTTTTATGACTATAAGCAATATCTGTAGTTGTAAACTGAACTAACGTTACATTAGGTTCATAAATACATATGCTGCTTTATGATCGTTATTTAACTGTGTTTAATGAAACAGTCTCTCATCTCCATGATAAGGCTATAAGAGTGAGTGTCACAATTAATTGCTGCTGTATAGCCTTTTCATGTCAAAAATAGATAATAATGTTAAAAATAGATTGACTCACAGATAAAATATAAACATATAGAATATGTGAATTTGTTTTGAAACGTATTACTATACATCTAATTGAACAGCATGTTTACAGTGTGTGAATTAATGAAAGCATCAATTTTATAACTTATTTATGTTTGTTTTTGGCAGTTTGGCTCCTCCTACCATACAGTGAAGCTCCTCCCACAGCAGTTCACCAGTTGAATATTCCCACAATTGAAGACTACAGAGTTGGCGAAAGAATATTGAAGGACATGAATGTTCCAGAACCCTGCAGAATTAAACAGGAAAATACTGAAGAACCAATAGGTTGGTGTTTACTCTTATTTTTTCAATAAGGTTATAAAGCTTCAAACAGGCCATCAGATTTATTGGCTGCAGTTAGAAAAATCATAAGAGGTGTGAAATAATCAGTTAAATGGGGTTTTCGCACTGCATAGATATAAGAACTTAGTGTTGGGGAATTTACAGTACCCCATTAGGGATATGCTGGTATCAAATTTACATGTTTTAAGCGATTAATTGCTAATACTTTTATCACAGTATACGGTATCATCATGATATTGAAATTTAGTAAAGTATAACAGATTTAATAACTTTTTTCTTATAACAAAAATAACTGCACATTTTAAAAACAGTAAAGCAATACACAAAAAAGTTACAAATTTTACACAGATTAAAGTGCAAAAGAATTATAAAGACCAATAGTTATCACTTTACAACAAGATCTCATTAGTTAATGTATTAACATTAAGAATGAGCAATAGCTACATTTGCTACAGAAGTATTAATCTTTGTTAAAAAAAATACAACTCTTAGTTCATGTTAGCTCATTAAATAACACAGTTGCGACTTTTGATTTTAACAGCGTGTTATTAAATATTGGAATTACCTAAGATTAATGAATGTTTACAATAATTTTTCATCTGCAGTTTGTTAACTAATGATTTAACTAATGAAGCCCTAATGTTAAGTGTGACCGAACAATAAAGAATCAAAACACTTTCAAACTATATATAATTTACAATATTTTAGTAATCTCTTCAGATGACAGTGTAGATGCCTGACAAACGCTGTTGTTGTGATCATAGATTGTATGTAATTACACGCAATACACTTTTCCCTCACCATTGTAACATGCTGCTTTTGCAAGGTTCAATGAAAAAGTTTCAGCTTTTATTTTCCTTTACGCCCTGAAGAAGATATCACAGGTTCATCAAGTTCGTCGAAATTATAAATTTTCAATCACTTTTAATCAGTTTTGACGAAACTCTTCTCAGCTAGCACGTCTTTTCAAAGTGACTAACAGCCGTGTACTTGCGATGCCTTAAAAGTGGACAATACCAACGTTGTCTGCCTCTTACATGTATGCTTCTCATAAACAATTAGCGAATATGCATATTAAGTAAGGAATAATTGACTTCGGTCCGTTGGATTATTAGAAAAATAATGCACACCTGAGGTGGTGATGCGGTCATGACGCGAAGCGGAGTGGCCGTTACACCTCGGGTGTGCATTATTTTTCGAATAATTCAACGGACCGAAGTCAATTATTCCGCTTATACTACGGTTGCCACACCTCAAGACATCGATATATTTCAAGGCATTCGTTCAGTATTTCTACTTAAATCGCTATTGTGAGTAGGATTATTTCTTCCGCATCTCAGCCAAGGCCTCAGTTGCTAATTCCTAAACGTCATTTTAAACCTAGTAACGGAGGCTTGAGCCGTTAATGACAGATTAATGCAGTTAATACAGTTAATAAGTAAGTTATAAGAGAGAGAGAGAGAGAGATTACCTCTGTACGTCTCTCAATAGTGTTCGGCAGCAATGTCTCTAGTTATAGTGAAACTTAGTTACTTTTGTTCACGAACCGCGCCGTTGTTGTTACCTCGCTTGTGAGAAGTCATGTAGTTTTTAAGTTATTTACTGATAAAATCGTCAGAGTAGTGCTAACAACATTAGCACAATGTATGTTAGTGTGTGTGCTAACTGTTATGTGTGTGCGGTCTGTGAGGGAGAGAGAGCGGGAGAGATAGAGTATGTGCTTTCCGTACATAATAAAGCGTAATTTTGTGGCAAAAACATAGACATGATCTGTCGTTTTTATCATATTGTTTACTATATTTATTTGTTTGGCCAGTGTCGTTGTGGGTGTTGGTTATTTTGCTGTTGTAAGACCTTTGAAATAACAGAAATCATTTGGCGAAGTGATATGGTCATGTAATGCAGTCAAGAGCTGCCTGGAACTACGTTCGCCGTGCGGTTCCCTGAAAATAATTGCACACCTCAGAACGTTCGGCAGCCAATCAGATTCAAGCATTCAACGGCCCCGTAGTATAACAGCTTTTTAATGAACAGAGTACAATAATCATGGCTGATAGTAAGAGATGCAAACGTAAAAGTAAACCAAACAGCTGTTACTTCTTTCCCAACTTGTTAATGAAAACAAGGATATAATCAAACTGGAAATATTTGGATAACATCCAAAACCAAAAAAGTCCGTGGGAAAACGTGTGTGCAAATAAATGCAGGATGTTTCTAAAATGTTTACGTTCTGAGGCAGATTGCCAGCAACAGCCATTTTATCCCTGCTGAAAAAAATAAAATAAAATAGAAACCATCACAGAATTTGTAATGGTCTTACTGGTTATAATGGGAATTGTACTGGTTTTAATGGTAACTGTAATGTTGCCTGTTGGTCTCTACTGATAATTGGTCGCCTTCTATTGGTGGCTTGGAACATGTCCCAAAACACTACAGGAAACCATTTTTAATGATTTTAATGGATAAAAGTTGATGGTTTGTAATGTTTGCAATAGTATTTATAGTGGAAACCATAAGAATTTCTATGATGGTTTGTATTATTTTTGTTTTTGTTTTGTTTTTTCAGCAGGGAGGATAGTTTGTGATTTGGTCTTAGTGTTTTAGGTGTCCTCTTCATTACTCCTAATGTTTCACAGATTGAGGAGCTAGTTTTAGCACTAAAACCTAAATTTCCTAAATTTAGGATTGACATGCCTGTTTTTTTTTTTTTTCCTTTCAGATTTTCTACTAAATCGGCAAGTTATGAGCTACTTTTAGCCTTAAGATGTTTTGTGAATATGGGCCCAGGAGTCAAAGTTTAAGTTCAGTAGGTTGACAGAGTTTACTGAAGACAAATATCTCCACACTTCCATAGGCCTTAGAAAATGAGTAAGAGGATCCAGCCTCAAACTCACTTCGAATACAGAAACACTTAAAGGTAATGTGACACACTAGGGCTGTGCCCGAAGCTGAATATCTTATTCGGAAAGGCACAGATAATGGCTTCAAAAACGAATAAGGGATAACGAATAATTCTGCCCGAATGTTTGGCTTAGGCTGGCACACTCTGCTGTTTGCTAGGTAACAGGTGAGCCAGGGGAGCGGCGCGATATTTTACACAAACCTCTAAAGTTGCGCAATAATGAGTGTGTGAAGTGAATGAATGTAAATTTTACGAATGAGAAGAGTGCAAATCAAACACGTCATTGTTGTTGCCTCTTCGTGCATCTCTCAGAAATCAGAGTTTGGCAAGAGTAATATCAACTGAAATAATACATCATACAAGTTCTATTGTTTGTGTATATTTAAAAGGCAACGATTTAAACCTTATAGGCTACGGTATGATACACGAATGAATGAAATAAGCACAGCGCGATCACCAATCAAACAGCCGCGTTGCGCATCTCAGTCTCTCAAAAACCAAACCAGCTCACTGTCAAGAGTAGGCTAATAATCAGCTTAGATACAGATACATTTTCTACTTGGCCTACATGTTTGCTTATTTATCTTTTGCTGGTTTGCGTGACACACGCACATTTGTTTAGTGAAGTTTAAAAAAAAAAGACTGCTTAAAGAGTTATGCGTAATGAAAAAATGCGCCGTGTTCAGATGATTACTAAACGTTTTACATGAAAGCTCTCTACTTGTATGATCAATTTATATTTAGAAATTAATTTAATATTTTAGAACACCGAATAGGGCAAACAGTCGAAACACAAATATTTTCCCACATTTTTTTCTATACTTTTCCAGACCTGCAAATCACTTAAGTGAAATACTTTTTTAAACTGCGCAGGAGCCAAAGGAAATCATGTTGTTTTACATAAACCTCTACATTTACAATGCAGTAACAATTGTGTGAAGTAAATGAGTGTAAACTCTATCAATGAAATAAGCGCAAATAAAATATTCTATTGCACTTGCCTTTTTCCATGCATTTCCTGGAAATTACTTTAAATCAATTTCCATATTTCTAAACTGTATCAGAACTAGGGCTGTGCGATATGGCCTAAAAAAAAAATTCAAAAATTTTTTCACAAAAATCTGATTTTCGATTTAAATCGACCCCCCACTTAAAATCAATCTGCAGATGACAAAGAAATTGTTCAAAACAAGTTTTAACTTTATTTTGTTTTGATTTTCCCTTCTGGGATTTGATCTGGATTTCCCCCTTGGGGTTAAAGTGCAATCAGAAAGAACAATCCAAACGGCAAGATGGCAGGCCCTGCCATTGTAAACAGTGAAAATGTAACATAACATAACATAACGCAACATAACATAGAATGTAACATAACATTAAACATAAAATTGTCACCCTTTTTGATACGTTTTCTTTAAACACAAGTTTAACATCTTTCTATTTAGTATATAGGAGGTAGTTCTGATAAAGTGCAAACAAAACATTAAACAGCATTAAATATCAGTGCATGAGAACATAAAGTGCTTATTTGTTGTGCTGTTTTTAGTTTGAACATCCTTTATTTTTTTCTAAACATTCTTAGCCAGGAAGACAAGCCTGTCTACTACCTCTGGCTTGAGGCATGCACGGTGGCATGTAACAATTCCTGAAAACTGTCTCTGAGGGGGCACTTGTTGCTGGGAGCGAGAGGTATTTTTTTGCCAGACTACTTAGCCTTGGAAAATTCTGTTGGTGGCGTTTCCACCACTCAAGGGGATCTGTGTCTGGGTCTACCTCAGGGGTCAATAAATAAGTTGTCAGCTCAGTCTCTGAGTTACTGCCTCTGACTGGTGGGGAGATGACACTGGTGCATTCTTTTTGAAGAAGGCAGCTAAAGTCATCTTCTTCTTGGGCGGAGGCTGTGCTTCTTCTTGGCGCACCTGCACAGCTGGGCCAGGCTGCTGTGGTGTACTGTAGTTGGCAGGAGCAGGTAGAGACATGAACTCAGCCTCAGCGACAGCTCTTTTTTTGACTTGTTCCACCTTCTCTGGATCAATGTAGGTTGAGCGGAACCTTGGGTCCATCAGTGAGGACATGTCCAAGAGTTCATCCTTCACAGGGTCGCTGTATTTGTCGTCAAGGTACCGCATTATGTTTCTTTTTATTGTTTTAATGAGCTCTGTGTCTTCCTCCTCTGGCTGTAGGAGACTGGTTTTGAACAGATGGAGCACCGGTTTAATGTATGAAACGCTGATATAATACTCCCCAGAAAGTGCATCGGTAAAGTCTTGGAGTGGTTTCATAGCTTTATTTATGGACTCCAACACATCAAGATCTTGCCAAGTGGGCACAAGATGACGACGTTTCTTGTCCGAAGCCAGGACACGGACTATGGCCTTCTCCTGTTCGAGAAACCTCTCTATCATTTTTTGGCGTGAACCCCATCTGGTCGGGGACTCCGTTATTAGCTGATGAGTGGGTAGACCAAGCTCAGCTTGTACTTCAGTCATGTCTCTTCTTTTTTTCCAGCTGTAAGAAAAGGCAGACACAGCCTTTTTACATACCCCAATGGCACGTTCGATCCGCGGGTCCTTCACACCATTCTCTATAATAAAGAATACATAAATCAAAACACATTTTAGTGGAACATGACCTACATTCACGAACTTGTCTTTCTTCACTTTCTGCATAATATTAATGCACGCACTCATACACACGCATGTACACACACACACGCACACATATACCATTATGATTATTCATGCCAATTTTGTGGAAATATATATCGGTTTGATATAATGCATTAATTAGGCTGTTCACGTGTCTTTTGCGAATGGGAAAATATATATCACTTGAATGCATAGCCATTAGACTCTTACCTATAGCATTGTGCAATCTGTGTCCAAAACACTGGAGGTTGGGCCACTCATTGTCTTGCAGAGCTTTGATCATGTTGGTGCCGCTGTCTGTAGTCATACAGACGAGTCGGTGAGCTCAGAGCATCTTTTAGCCCCTGGGCAATTATTTCGCCTTTGTGGTCATCAGGAAAATAAGCCGTTTGGAGGCAGATACTTCGCAGAGTCCAGTCGTCGTTAACGAAGTGCACCGTTAAACTCATGTAGGGCTGCATCGTTCGACTGGACCATAAATCTGTTGTGGCGGAATAAAACAACACCCCTTCCAGCTCCCTAGTGATCCTTTGGCGTGTACTGTTATATAGCTGAGGCAAGGCAACTTCAGAAAAATATTTGCGGCTAGGTAGCACATACCTGGGGTCCAAAACTTTCAGCATGTGAATAAACCCCGGCTTTTCCACAGTATATATGGGCACCATATCTTTTACAATATACATTGCGACTGCATCCGTGATCGTTTTCCACCGGGCCCCATTCTTATCGTACTGGATACAGTTTGTAAATGTTTGTAAGACTGTAGGTTGTTTTTTGGCGGGTGTGCTTGTGCTGCCGCGGTCTTGTTCATTTCGTAGGGCGCAACATCTCTCCCACTCGGCGGCATGCCTCTGGTTGAGGTGCTGCAGTAAATTGGTCGTACTGCTACCTTTGCTAGCAACTGACTTCAAACACACTTTGCAGCGGGGTGTTGTTTGTTCTGCGTCTGACGCCGCAAAACCGAACCAATTCCAAATTACGGATGACACTGTGCCTTTCTTGGGAACGAGTTCTTCCCTGCTCGCTGCCATGTTGTTTGTATATCTCTAATATAGCAAACGCGCGGGGGGAGGGCTGAGCTCATTTGGAACTACGGGAGCCCAGAGGGGAGCGTCGGCAGATATTAAAGAGAAAACCGATTTTCATTCAAACAAATCGATGTAAACTACACATTCGAGTTAATCGATAAAATAGATTTATCACCCAGCCTTAATCAGAATCCTTACTGTTTTAATTAGAAGGTACTTAATTATTTATTTATCGGATCAGGAAAGGTCCCAAAATGGGACGCATTGCCCGAAGCACAACTGCACTACATCTCGAAGCACTGCCTATACAAGGGTATCGGCTCCGACTGTTAGAAGATATTTAAATAAATGTTATAATCATAAAATATATATATATATTTTAGTTAAACACGGCATATTTGTTCAGTGATAACTCCGAAAAAAGAAAGGCTGTAAAACCATAGACATAACGGTCTTATCAAGTATAACTGTACGAAGTTCCGGTTCAAGCGCAGCCTACTTCCGGTTTTATCCGAATACAAATACAGATACGAATAATTTTGTGATCTTTACAGATACAAACACTGGCTTCGCTGCACACCCCTATGACACACCATGTTCTGTGTACATAAGGAACTTTAGTAAGGGTCACATGTGTGTCATAAATTCCACAAGGTTCTCCAGATGAGGGAAGGTGAGGAAGATTAAGCGTATTTATTAAATAAGTGAAAAAGGTAATCCCTATAATGAGATAAACACAAACGAAACTGCTTGTAGGCATAAACACAAACTGTAACACAAACAGTACCTGACCATTAACAAAAGGAAATGAGGAACTTAAGTAAACAATGACAATGAACTTATAGGTTTGATTGGAAAATGAATAACCATAGCAACTAATGACTGGCGGGAACAGTAATCCGGTAACTAAGACAAACAACAAAATGAAACAAACTAAAAATCCATGAAAATGAAAGTAAACAAAGTGAACTGTTCTGAGATGAGGAAAACACCAATTCATGAGCTGATCAGCTAAACTGAACATAGTGTGTCTTTACGGTGAATGTCGGTCGTGTTGTCTCCAGCAGGGGTGGGGCGAGCGTGGTGGAGGCGGAGCTCAGCTAGACAATTTTATCGCAATATTTTTTAACTCGATTATTGAAAAGATATTTTTACATATCGCCCAGCCCATTATTGTAGGTAATTAATGAGAACACTGATTGATTCATTGATATTTGTTCAATATAAACCAAAATCTCTTTTGCAGCTTTAAAGTAAATAATATCAGGTTAACTTTCCATGAAATGGGTACAAAATGGAGCCTAAGTCTCAATTTTCTGTTGGTTTACAATGAATCAGAGGAGGCTTGAAAATGTTATATAAATATATGTAAAAAAATTGTAAATTACTGGCATATAAATTGTTCTCCGTACAAAACAATGGTTTGTGCCTGTATTGAATTAAAAATAATTGGATGATCAATGTACCTAATTCAAATGAATGGATCAAAATGTTTTCTACTATTTCTACTACTATTATAGGGTTCTCATGTCCTTTTCCTTTCAGGTTTTTTTTTTTTTTTTTTTGATGTTGAAAATCACACTTTTGAACTCTTTGAATTTTTTTGCTTACATTTTAGGCCTGTTAGAAGTGAAAAAGGAGATTGAAGAACTGACTGAAGTGGAAGAGAAACATGATGTCAAAACTGAAGAAAAATCCTTGAGTCCCTCATTGAAAACAAGCGACAAAATATGTTTCACTTGCCCTCAGTGTGGAAAGAGTTTCTCATGTAAGCAAAATCTTGATCTTCACATTAAATTTCATCGTGGAGGGAAGCCGTATGCATGTGAGCAGTGTGATAAGACTTTCACAATAAAAGGGAACTTTAATGAACACCTGAAAATTCACATTGCAGAGAAGCTACACATCTGTGATCAGTGTGGGAAGAGCTTCCCACAAAGACGAAACCTTGATGAACATAAGAAAATCCACACTCTGGAGAAGCCATACACATGTGATCAATGTGGGAAGAATTTCCCATTTAAAGGAAACCTTGACGAACATATGAGGATCCACACTGGAGAGAAGCCGCACAAATGTGATCAATGTGGGAAGAGCTTTGCACAAAAAGGAAACCTTAACGTACACATGAAAATCCACACTAGAGAGAAACTTCACACTTGTGATCAAAGTGGGAAGAGTTTCACACAAAAAGCACCCTTTAATGATGACATGAAAATCCACACTGTAGAGAAGCCATACATGTGTGATCAGTGTGGGAAGAGTTTTACTCAAAAAAGAGCCCTTAATGAACACATGAAAATCCACACTGGAGAAAAACCACACACCTGTGATCAGTGTGGGAAGAGTTATGCACGAAAAGGAGCGCTTAATGATCACATGAGGATCCACACTGGAGAGAAGCCATACACATGTGATCAATGTGGGAAGAGTTTCAGAAAATCAAGTGTTTTTAAAGTGCATCTGCGTACTCATTCTAGAGAAAGACTGTATAACTGTGACCAGTGCAATAAAAAGTTTTTTAGGCCAGATTTCCTGAAGGACCACATGAACGTTCATGCAGAGGTGAAGCCTTTTGTATGTTATATGTGTGGAAAGAGTTTTACCCAGATGGGTGCATTAAAACTACACCAGAAAAGACACAGCGGTGTGAAGGATCATGTTTGCTCTGAGTGTGGGAAGACTTTTTTTACATATGGTGCACTGAACATGCACCAGACAGTTCACACTACAGAAACACCTTACAAGTGTTCACACTGTGACAAGAGATTCAAACGGTCTGAATATCTGAAAATACACGAGAGGATCCACACTGGAGAGAAGCCGTATGCATGTGATCAATGTGGGAAGAGCTTCAGACTAAAAGGAACCCTCAACAAACACATGCAGATCCACACTAGAGAGAAGCCGCACACATGTGATCAGTGTGGGAAGAATTTCAGAAAATCAAGTGTTTTTAAAGTACATGTGCGTACTCATTCTAGAAAAAGACTGTATAACTGTGATCAGTGCAGTAAAATATATTTTAGGGCAGATTCCCTGAAGGACCACCTGAAAGTTCATTCAAAAGAGAAGCCTCATGTATGTTCTTTGTGTGGAAAGAGTTTTAGTAACATGGATACATTAAAATCACACCAGAAAAGACACAGCGGTGTGAAGGATCATGTTTGCTCTGAGTGTGGGAAGACTTTTTTTACAGATGGTGAATTGAAAGTGCACAGGACGGTTCACACTACAGAAACACCTTATAAGTGTTCACACTGTGACAAGAGATTTAAACGGAAAATATCTCTAAAAATACATGAGAGGATCCACACTGGAGAGAAGCCGTATCACTGCCATTCATGTGGGAGGCGTTTCATTCAATTAGCTTCTCTACTCTTTCATAAAAAAAGATGCAAGTCGTAAATTGCAGTAAGTTCAAGTTCTGATCTTCCAGATATGGTGCTGTGTAGGGCTGCATCAAATGATTATTTTGATAATCAATTAATTAAATATTATTAGACAAATTAATCGATTGATCATTGATTATTTCTGAGACTAATCAGTAGGCTTTGATCAATTATTCAGCTTTTGCAGTTATTAAAAATGTTGAGTTATACCTATATCCATTCTAACTAATAAATAAAACAAGGAAACCACTCCAGTTTCTGAAAATGTCTTTTTAATAAACTTCAAGTAAACGGAATTGACTTTCAGGTTTTTTGTCCTCCTTGATTTGATTTGATACAAAGCATGCAAATGAAGTATGTGGGTATAGGAACCCATCCCAGAGTGTAGAGTTTCACCAGTCCTTATCCAATCAGCTAATTGTTCAAAGAATGAGACAGGGGCACCAAGGGCCAATAAAGAAATACGATGGGTCTTATTTGACAATAAAGAGAACAGGAACTGCCAGCAACCTCTTGCTAGAAACTTTGCTTAACAGAATCATTCATTCAGTGTCATCTTCTTTACCTTGAATGTTAAATACAATGTACTTCACCTTAATTTTTGTGTATGATATGTCAGGATGTAGGATCAGCAGATCTTAAACAGATTCTTACATTTCTAATCCCATAATGGGCATGTCTCCACTCCCTAATCAGTGAACTCTAAAATGAACACTAAAACTCTGTACAGGAAACAGAAATTATTAGTTCACCTCGCGAGTCTTTGGTTCAGAGTTGTTGGTTCATCCTGTAATAGTCCCATAGGCCAAGGCTATGCAGTCTACACTGGAAACTTTGGGTATTTGGGCCTTAGTCATACTTTTGTAACATCATGATGTGACAGCCGTATTGGATACAGAAATTAGTTAATAATTCCCAATGGTTTTCGTGGATGGTTCAGAACAGGATCTGGGCACCGGCCCAGGATTTTTTTTGAGTGGAAAAGCACGGCCCAGTTCCCGATTTGGCTCCGGCTCCGGTACCAGCCCCAGTGGAAAAGCAGTATGAGACTCCTGGTCTTCACTTCTGAGCAGGGGCGGACCGGGACAAAAATTCAGCCCTGGCACTGTAGCCACACCAGCCCACATTACCACACCGACACAGCTCCACCCAAGGACACGCACATTCACTACTTATATTTGTGTACAGATGGTGAAATAATATAAGCAGTACCACATGTAATAGATATTTAAACATTTAATGTATGTGACAGGCAAAAGAGCACACATTTATAACAAAATTATACATACAGTAAAAACAAAAGAAAAAATAATCTGAGAATGTTGTAGAGTGTCTGTGCTGTCTGTTTATGCCGTTTGTCTCCTCCACTGCAGACTTTTTCAGTTTCTCCCATTGACCAGCGAGACTAGTCAGCTCATACTGTAAAGTGACAACAGTGGCCCGGTTGTCAAACTTTAGTAAGCATCTGCTTAGTTCTGTGAGTGACGTCTTGGGCAATCCATTATCTCTGATCACTGAGAATCTTCTAGGGTCCAGATAAGCAAGTCTGCAAACAATGTGCCATGTGCCAGAAGTGTTGATGGATGCTTTCAGTGACTGTATCCATGACGACATGGTGTACCTTAGTCTTGTAGACCATTTCCACGTCCCTTTCCACCTCATCCTGAGCCAACTCCCCTGGCATTGTCTTCCTTTTCCTTATCCTTTTCTTTGGCAGCTCAGTTTGCACTTTCAGTTCGGTGTCGTCATCCTGTTCTTGTAGCTTGGCAGTAGCCCACCGCACAAAGATGTCTGCTGCCCTTTTCACAGAGTCAAAGTCTCTAGCATTCTTTTGTACAGCTTCTTGTGTTTCCACAACCATCCGATGTGCTGTCAGAATGTCCAATCCGCTGGTTTGTAGGTACTTGGAGAGAGGAGACGTTTTCTCAAATACATGCAAAAATGTCTGGGCAGTAAGGCTGGTTTCATACTTGAGCAGGGCCTCTTTAAACCCTCTGGCTTTGACACGTACATTTGGCTTTTGACTTGCCATCTCTTCGATATTTGTCAAAGTGAGAACCACATCCACAAACAATGCATTTTGTGGGTTGCCAAAAAATCCGAAGACCTTCTTCAGAGCAGCATCCTTGGCCCACCAGCGTGTCTCTCCTATGGAAGAGAGCCGTCTGTGGTGAGGGGTCCTGACTCTTTTTCTCCCAGACATTCATTCTTTGATAGGACTCTCAAATGAAAACTGCTAGGTCATTTAGTTGTGAGAATAGTGATGCACTTTCTATAACTACTCCTGTGGTGTCTCCCATCACAAGGTTCAGGATATGTGCATAACGCCACACATGTACTTGCTTCGGAGAGTGTGAAGAAAGCAAGGCAGAGAAGCCATTGTACTGGCCTTGCGTGTTTGTAGCTCCATTAGTAGAATTTCCAATACAATTACTCATGTCCAGCTGTAGTGTATCAATGACTTCTTTAACTGACTAAAGTACCTCCCAGACGATGCCTCACAACTGACAACAGCAACAAGTCGCTCATGGACAACATCATTCACATAGCGGAGAATGACTGAACACCGGTCTTTTGCAGAGATGTCTTGTGTTGTATCTATTTGCACTGAGAACATTACAGCTTGTGTAACTTCAGAGCTAATAGATTTTTGAATAATGCATTGGATGGCATCTATTACATTATTGACTGTATTTTTGGAAATCAAAGTGAGAAGGGATCCTCTGCCTTTCCCTCCGTTCTGATGTAGCCTCTTGCTCTTCTCTATGCAGTCCGCAACGTGTTCTTGCTGGCAGATGTCATACTTGCTGATTAAAAGAATAAGCTCCAAAAAGTTCCCGTGATCTACAGAGATGTCCTCTAATGTATAAGCAGCCTCAGACTGGGACCCCCTGTAGCTAAGTCCTCTCTTGCCTATCACCTTGACAACATCTACAACACGTTCCAGCACCTGACGCCTCTTGCGAACCTGCTCTCTGTGTGCAGACATTTGCCGGCCACAAAGTAAATGGTTTATGTTTGCTTTGCTGGCCCTCAAGAAATACGCTTCTGCACAATTTCTGTGGACAAAACTTTGTTGATGCTCTTCAATTCTCTGATGGATATGCCTCCAATCTCTCATTCCTACATTAAATGGATTGCCACTATCACAGGGCTTGGCATAGGCAAGACAAACTGAACAAAACAACGTATGCCTCTTCTCACAGTGTGAACCAGTCAACATCTGGGGCCTCTCCTGTGTGCTCTGCTTCTCCCGTGTGCTCCGCCTCATTTGCTTGCTCTTTTTCCTCAACTTCATGATGAACCTGATTCTTTGAATAACAGTGAGATCTCTGTTGATCATAGGCTTGTTTTAGGAGTCAGACAGCTGCTGTAAAAGCCTCTTTACTTAATGTCAATAGTTCCTGTATGCTGATGTCTTCAGATCATCTGTAAACTGCCACCTAAAGCTCATTTTATTGGCATCAAAATGCTCATCTAAAAATAATTTGAAAAGTCTGTATTATATAGCCTATTTCATTTTTTTGAATTGTTTGGGGAGACTTTGATTTTGACAGGGTTGTACCGATATGATTTTATAAAGTGCTTCACCTGTGTGAATCGGGTGTGTCTCACAAGTCCTGAAAAGTGAAGCTGCGGGTTCTTTGATCGCCCCCTGGTGGCTGGCTGCAGTACAGGTCATAAACCCCGCCCTCTCCATGTAAACAAATGGAACTTCAGTCAAAAAAAAAAAAAAAAAAATTACACTTCCAATATTTTTTTCCGAAATATAGCTTTGGTCATTTAAGGTAGTTGTTATCACGGTGATATATGTTCAATTGTTCGTTTTTGTGATAAGTTTGCTTTTAGCTAGTAATTTGATGCTATATAAACGGGCGTGTCGTTATGTTTGATGGCATTCGCTTCACTTTTCTATAGTGGAAGGAAGCGGAGACACATAATTGGGGTTTTAAATTTTCTGTAGATAAAACTAAATATATTTTCTTTACAAATAAAAGGAGAAGTATAGATTTAAAGCTGAAATTGTACAAAAAAGAGTTAGAACAAGTTAAAGTGATAAGATTTTTAGGTATGTGGTTTGATGCAAAGGTTACATGGAATAATCACATAAGTAAGATGGAGGAAAAATGTAAAAAGATTTTGAATGTAATGAGGTGTATTTCTGGACATGAGTGGGGAGCTTGCAGATTGGTATTAAAAACCATTTATTCAACAATGATTAGAGCACTAGACTATGGATGTATGGTATATGGCATAGGTCACTAACAGGCGGACCGCGGCCCGGACCCAGAAGCCGTCCCATCTGGACCCGGACCTACATATCTAGCTTCTATTTCAACTGGCGCAGGTTTTGTAGTCTTTATGGTAGCGGACTCCGGTCCGAATCCGTGAAGGCTTTTGACATCATAAAATAAATACCAAACGCTAAGTTCTAGTAAATCAAATTTATATCTAGCAGATCAAGGTCAGCTCTAGAGCCGTTTGAGTGCGGTCGTGCGTGCAGTGATGAGAGCAGAGAGCGGCCCGCTGCGCACAGACAGATGAAACTTTCAGTGGGTGAAAAACAATGGCATTTTCAAAAATTAGGAAAGTTGACGGGTCCTTAAAAATCTTAAATGTTACAAGAAAGTCTTAATTATGATTTCAGGAGGTATTAAATGTGGGGACTGAAAGACAAGAATTGCGATTAAACTTAAAAAAATGCTATTCATTGAATGAATATGAGCGCTGCACGTTTCAAAGTCATCTGCTTCGCTGCTTTGTGGAGTCTGTCTGTTGGGCTTTGTGTACTGCCATTCCCAAAGCACCACCTGCTGGAAGAGAACGATTTTCCATTTTCAATCAGCCTGTACGTCTGCTGTTGTCAAAGGCCAATGTGAAAATCAACCCATGTTTTTAAGCAGCAAACACGCAGAGTTGTAAATGTGAACTGGTGGATCTGGAACAAGATAATGTGTTATAAAATTTAAACAATTAAGGCAGTAAAAAATATTTACATGTTATTTAATTAATATAATGCTTGATTGTTTTTGTGAAAACCTGCATCTGAACTGTAAATCATGCTTTTTACAGTAATTTAATTTTGAATTTATTTGAATTTTTTTGTGCAGGTCTTTTAAAAGTCTTGAATTTAAGCTTAAATATCCTGTAGATACCCTGGCCTGGCAAAAACCATCAACTTTTGGACCTCGGCTGGTGGGGAGGGTTCATTACTGGACCTCGAGCCGTTTTAGTTGAAGACCCCTGCTCTATACCTACCATTGGTTGTACTGAATGTAGATGTCTGCCTTTTAACTCACTATCCCAAAACAATTGCCAATTTTTATTTATCCCCTTTTTAATTATTGACTTAAGTTCAGCTTTACTATACAGAATTTGCATATCTATATTTTCCTTTGTCATTACATGTTTAGCTAATTGGTCTGCTTCCTCATTCCCTGCCACTCCTGTATGTGCCGGAACCCACAAGAACTGAACCATCCTATTTATCTGCTGCAACATATATAATAACTGAAGGATCTCCAAAACAATATTTTGTCTAGTTTCAGACTGTTGAGCTTCCAGGCATAATAAAGCTGAACTTGAATCTGAACATGCTAATGTTTTGTTTATCCCCATTTCATATATTTTATTAATTGCTATCAAAATTGCAACTCTCCTGTAAACACTGACACGTGATTTGATATTCTTTTGCCTCCTGACACTTTCAACCTTGGAATAACGTACGCGACTCCCACCTGACCATTCTGTGGATTCTTAGATGCATCTGTAAAAACTTGAACATACTGTTCATAATTAATCCCAATATATTGTTTTGTCAATTCTGCCTCTAGTAACTCCTTATCTTTATCTTGTCTTGCTTCCAATAAGAATAAATCAATTTTTGGTTGTGGTAAAATCCATAAAGGTATCGTTGGTAAAATTACCGTTGGAATAACTCTGTACTCATTTAGTTCCATCTCCCGCACAAAATCTTCAATGATCCAACCAAAACTATTAACTTTCCTCTCCCAACAAGCCTCAAGTAATCCTTTTATTGGATGATTAAGCTTGCCCAATACGTCAATATCAGTTTTTTCCTTCTTAGGTGAACCGGCATGTCCCCCATCTCCACCTGTAATGCTGGAACTGGGAAGGAAGGATAAGCTCCACAACAAATTATCAAAGCTTGTGATTGAATTCTTTCTAATTTTTTCTAACTGTGACTTAGCTTCTAACTGTGAAGTAAGCTAATCGATGAACTTCTAAAAGAGATTTTGAATCCAGTAGGTGATAGTTTGTTAATACAATTTCTAAAAAGAACTCAGTTAATTCATAGAATATAGATTATTATTATCATTATTATTATTGTTGTTATTCCTCTTCTCTGGGCTGGGAAGGACTTGGGCTGTAGATGGAGGAGCTGAACACTCAGCAACACCGAGAGCTTGAGTCCTGGAAGGTCTGGGGAAAAGGGAATTCAAGTCTCTGATCCATTGCTTCAGTAGATGGCGGTAATGCTCAATGTGTGATTGCGAGCCACCAGTAAAAAAAACGAATAAGGAGAAGAAGAAGAAGCGGAGACGCAGCGAGATTTTTTAGTCTGTGGTGTGAATGCGTGCGCGCGCTGTATCCTGGTCATGTCACTGAAAGAGTTATGAGGTAAATTTTTTTTTTTTTTTATCGTCTAGTAATTGTATGATGTAAACTGCGTTTTAGTTGGTTTTATTGTTTGATTTCTCATTGTGTGTGTGTGTGTGTTTGTTTGTTGCTGTGGCTCTTAGTGTTTTACTAACGTTTTTGATAACGTTAGTTAAGAAATATTGCCTACAACACCATCTAGGTGAAAACTGAAAACTAGCCTACACCATCACTACAAATCAACAACGACAAAATAATTAAACTGTGAACAAAAACGAAATGCCAAGTTAATATGAAGATGAGTTTAACGGAATTATTTGTTACTTGGACATTCACCAGACGGCATTTGGACGTCTTTTTTGGGCTAAATCAAGTCGGCCAGTCATGGCCTTATTTTAGACCAAAAATCGACGTTGAAAATTGGTCTTTGTTTGGTCCGTCGGATTTGGTCCGGTGTCCTGACATCATACCAGTCAGATTTTCCTACTAGGGCTTACTGCGCATGCGCAAATCAATATTGCGTCTTTTTTTCTCACGCTGAACAACAATATTTAATGTAACTGTATTACTGTATGAGTAGGGTTGGGTAGGTGTGGAATAATAAATCATAATTTGACATGTAGCATTTTTCGTTGTCGAACTGTACTACCTGTTTTAATGGGAGTTAGCAAAATCTGACAGGGTAGCCCAAATCCACAGAACACAGGTGTTCCGGAGAATTCAGTTCCCCTGTTTCCCCTCACAGCGCATGCGCAACTTCAGTACGAAAATCATGACGTCATGATTTCGCTCAGGCGAAGCGAGTCAGCGGTTTTGTTGTCTTTTTGCAAGCACAAGGTTCATTTCACCATGTTCATTAGATAATTTATAATTAAATACATATATTAATGTACGTAACGTCCTGTTCAATCGCTACATAGAGTCGATAATTCAAATTTTGGCCTGCCCTGTTTAATGAAGTGTAACGTCATATATTAGGCTACGATAAATCCCTTCATCAGGGGCATGCTTTTGTTCGGACGCCCATTTCTATTTTGTTGTTGTTGGTGTGTGTGTTTTTGTCAAACAACTTAATTTATTTGTTATTATTTCAACAAGGCTTATGTTGCACAATGCGTAGTCTCTTTTATTATTGTTGGTAACTCAGAGTGATGATCCAGATTATTTTTAATGTCATAATTAAATACTTGGAAACAAAATTAAATACAAGTGCAATTTGAGAAAAAAAAAAAAAAAAACAGTATGCAGACTCAACACATACACATTGGGCAATAATAGTCTTCATTCACTGGTGGGTTGCCAACACATGACTGGTGGTACCACCTGTCACATCCATCACAGGCAATCTGAAAGATCATACAATGTTAAATCACCATAATGGATTATATTAAAACGATGTGTAACAACTTCTGCCAGTTTAGCAAGGACCAAACATAAGATAGTACTACGTTTGATTAAAAATAAAATAAAGTCCCCAATTGCTCATGCAAGTGTTACGTCTGAATCACTTTGGTCATTGCGTAGTCCACAAAAATGACAGAGACTGTTTAAATCTTCTATAAAAGAATATATAAATAACATTAAGTCACATTTATTATTTAACTCGCAGTAATATAGAAACAAAATCCTCGTAAACATACGGAACAAGAATAATTGAACTTTGTTAATAACACACTGCTTAAACAGTTGTAAAATTAACAGTTTTGCAGTAACTGTAATCCTGATTCCTGAGTATTTACCTGATTCCTGCACAAGGTTGTCTTTGATTTCTTGTCTTATGATTGCAATTCCTTTCTCTGAATTGGAGAAGGTGATTGCTTCGTGCCTCAAGATTTTTTTTCTGCAAACTAAAAAGTGCCATTTTCAAACAAACATAACTAAAACTATTCAAATTAAGGGCCTCATTTTTCCCTGTACCTTGCATACAAAAACACCACAAGATGTGCCGTCTTGTTGCAGTGGATAAGGAACTTTAGCACAGGTCCACCTTGAAACTTTGCAGCCTTTACTCCTCATAAAAGCTCTAAAAGGAAAACAAATATTAATTCACGTTCCACATTGCCATTGCCATTTTAGCTTTAATACTACAAATTCTTTCCATGTCTTACCTTGTTTTTTCCAGGAACTTCTTTACTTTTGTCGGAGACTCTCCCAGTGCATCCAAAAAAAATTTGTTTTTTTTTGGAAGGGAAAATTATTTAAAAATTAAATAAAAAAAAAAAATAAAAACTGTATGATAGTGACTGCATATTGAAAAAGGAGTTACACGCCCAAGTTTTGTGTAATTATTTTTTTTTAAAAACCCTCTACTTAAATGACAAATTAATATCGACACAAAATAACAAACAAACAAACACTGCATCCAGGTAAATCTGTTATGTAAAAAAAAATGTAAAAACACTGTTCTGTAGATGAAAGTGGTTACATAATTATGACATCGAAAACATCACCAGCATGACTGTATTGTTTTGTAATTTAAATACTCAGAAGGTAATATACAGGGGGAACCACTTTCCTTTAGGTCTCTGAAAAATTGTGTTCCCCCTGTGTTTTAAATGACACTGTTCTGCAGCTAAAACTGGTTAGACGTAATTATGGCATTAAAATCATCACGAGCATCTGTTACCTAAAATAATAAAAGAGACTACTCATTGTGCAGCGCAATATAGTTTATTTGTTATTTCGACAAGGCATAAAAGTGCACTTGCATACACTACACACACACACACACACTAACACAAACACAAACAACAACAATAACAATAAAATGGAAAATGGGTGTACGAACAAAAGAATGAAGGAATTTAACTGTCTAATCGTAATGCATCAGGTCACAGTTAATAAAACAGGCAAAAGGTAGAATTAGCAGGGAAATCTGACTTTGTAGCGATTGAAAATGACATTATGTGCATTAATACATGTATTTAATCACAACTTGTCTAATGCACATGGTGAAATTAACCTTGCTCGTTTGCGAAAAGACAGCAAAAGCACTCTCTTCGCCTGGGCGAAATCATGACGTCATGATTTTCGCACTGAATCAGGGTTGCCAGGTTTTCACAACAAAACTCGCCCAATTGCTACTCAAAACCATAGCCGTCTCTCTAAGAAAACCGGCAACACTGCTGAAGTTGCGCATGCGCTATGAGGGGGAAACAGGGGAACTGAATTCTCCGGAACACCGGATTTAACCAAAAATCGACGTTTACAATTGGGTTTTGTTTGGTCCTTCTAATTTAGTCCAAATTTAGCGAAGCACGTTTGTTTCGGACCACATAGCCTATAGCCATGAACATGCAGTGAAGAAATAGGAATCTGACATCTGAAGCACTGTTAAATATATTGAAATATATTTTGAAAAGACATTTTAAAAATACATAAAACAAAGCTTAAAAATAGTTCCTAATGATACATGTGTAAATATGTGTACGAATATTCATGCGTTTTTAATCAATGTTTTTTTTCAGTGTTATTTCTACACCACGTTTACCATTTCTAAAGCTATTATATATATATATATATATATATATATTATATTTACGTAAATTCTGCGTGACTTCTACGTGCTTTAATGGGCGCGCGTGCTGAACTGGAGCTGAGGAAGTCACCATGGAAACGGGGCAGCAGCTCAACTGTCAAACAGCTGAACGCCGTCGCTCACTGTTGTTTTCGCTAATTTCAGGTAAGTTTACTCTCTAAAATTACACAAATAGTACATACAAGTGTTCCTGACACTTTCTTTCATGTAACGTTAAATGAAACGCTTTTTATAGAAATGGTTTAGTATCTTCGAAAAAAGTCCATTAGCATCTCAACCGTAAGGCTAACGTTAACTGTAAGAGGTAATGTTAACTTGAAGTCTTGTTTATGAAAGTTTGGGCTTTTAATATCATCTTATGTGTAGATGAGCGTTTTTATATATGCACGTATAAAGGTTTTGCTGGCAATTTGTCAACGGATGAATGCCAGTAAACTAATTAATTTAACCTAAAAGTATGCACTGTACAGTTAATCGGATACCTCACTTACATAGAGTGTGAAAATGGGCTGAAACTTAAAACAGGTTTTGATCTTTCATGGTAAACACATTGATACCACTTGTTCTGTGATTTCAGAAGGGTCAGAAAAAACCCTCTATGACACAGGAGAAGTTCCTGATTTTAAAATTTCTGAAGAGAGCTGCTGACAGAGATAATGAAAACACAGGTGATCTGAGAAAGCTTATTAATTAACTTTACATGCATCTTTCACAGTATATTTCGCCTATATCACCATGCATCTGTAATTCTTTTGCACAATTTATATGTGTATATATTCATATGTGTGTTTGTTTGCTTGCTAGTTATTTTAATGCCCAAACATAAGTAACATGTAAGAGCATTACTAAATAAGTAAACCTAAAAATTTAAATTATTTATTTTTTGTATATTATGTAAATTATTCTTTCTTTTTGTCATTTCACTTCTGCTATAGTTTATTTATTATAAACCTGGCATTGTATAATAAATATTGTTGGCTCTGTGACAGATTATTTATGTTCCTAGATTCTTCTACGCTGATGGCTGTGCACTAGAGTTGGAGCGTATCTCCTGTCAAAGAACATCTTTAGACATTATGAGTCATATGACTAGTAAGTAATACCTCAAACATACACTACCATTCAAAAGTTTAAGGGTCAGATTTGTCATGTATTTGAAAGAAATCTTTTATGCTCACTGCTGCATTTATTTGATTTAAAATACAGTAAAATAGTAATATTGTAAAATAAAAAGGTGATCAAAGCTGAATTTTCAGCATCTCCAGTGTCACATTATCCTTCAGAAATCACGCTTTACGAAAACAAGAATAAATTACATTTTACATTTATATTCACATAGAAAACAGTTATTTCAAATTGTAATACTATTTCACAACATTACTGTTTTTATTTATCAAAATAAATTTAGTTTTCTTGGTGAACATGAGACTTATTTCAAAAACATAAAAAAAAAAATCTGACCGCAAACTTTAATAACACAAGGGATTAGAATATTAGTCCATTTATTCTTATAAAGTGCAAGAAGCTCTTAAAAATATTAACGTAAATGGTCATTTTTTCCTTTGGTGATTTGTATTGTATACCCAGAATGCAATGCACAGTGACGTAGATTCCCATTCTCTATACCCAAGCTAGACACTCTCGTACCGTGTCTATTCTGGACGCGACAAAGCGACCATTGTAAATCATTTGAACTTTGTGTCAGTATGTCATAAATAGAACGAGGGATTTGTTGTATCGCGCCGCATCCAGTGTAGACAGTATAATCACTGATTATAATAGGTTCTATTGTATTTTGTTGCACCGTCCGGTGTAGACATGGTGTTAGAACTCTTATTAAATATTGTCACATATGATGCATGTATGATGCCACTTCTCATTGATGGATCTTTTCTATTTCAGAGACTGAAAATCATCGATAAACCACAAAGTAATTGTAACTGATTTCAAGAATAAGAATAAGAATAACAAGAATAAATGAAAGTGCATCTGTCACTTAATATTACTTCTTATTTTTCAGTGGGTTGAAAGTTCTCATTAAACACATTGCTTGCTTCTCATCTTTGTGCATTTTCAGATGTTGTGCATATTTATGAAACAAATTCTTTAAACTTTGTTTAACTTTTTAACGTCATAATATTGGTTGTCTTCTTTCTCTTTTAAGAGTTTAGCTCCAACCCCAATTAAGCAGACCCGAACAGCTGATCAAGTATCACCAGAAACTCTGCAGAACGTTGGTCCTCCATGCCCAGGACTGGACACCAGTGTTGTAAGTCATCAATCTAGAAGTCATCCTGCCTCTCTGAATTGTCATGTTCAGAACATATTGCAGGAGATATCAACATTGTCTCTCAAGGTCCACTAACATGCAGAGTTTTGCTCCAACCTAGTGCAGTGCACATGAACAAACTAAATCCCAAAGTGTACTTCGTTTTTGTATGTATACGCTAGCATATGTGTACAGCCGAATGCATAGCCTTTCAAAGTATACTCCATTTGACGTGCGCGACCATCCGCGCTCTAGAAAGCTTCATCCATGTCCAGTGTCTGTTCTATTTTTCCCTGTTAAGTTATGACCGTCTCTGTGTGACCTGTACGCAGGGTTACAAAAATCGGGTAGTGTGTTTACAGTATGCGCGCACTGTTCTCATGGCGAAATTCGTATCACATGCACTGTATGCTGTCCCTCACATATGTGTAAAAAGTGAAGTATACTTTGGGCTTAATCAAGATCTTCAGTTTTACTAACTATAAAGTCACAAACCGGTGAGTGTGATCAGTAGTCAGTGGTTAAGGGCTGTCTCAATCACAAAATTTTTACAGTGCACTGAAATGTTTGCTCCCTAAAAAAGCTGTGAAAACCAGGAAGCATCAAAGCTCACTGTGTTCCCTTATAGGAAGTTCTGAAGCTCAAAACTTAAGATAATTCAGTACAAAATGATACGTGATCGAGTTTAAAACACAAACCAATATTATATTTCAGCATAAACAAACATCACAAGACAGGTAATGTCTAATCTAGCAAACATTTCCAAATTATTTATAACGGAAATCTTGCACGTACATGTAACAGTGTTTATCATAATGTGCTGTAAATTAACATAAAAAAAGATATCAGTTTTACTGTTGTGCATAAATGTCAGTAGTGATGTTGTACAATGAGGACGGAAATAGTCACCAGTGTGTAGTGAGCCACTGTGCTTACCAATGCCTGAGTTTGTGTACACAATTAATTTACAACCTAGCCAACTATGAAGCTGATTGAGACGCACCCTCTGTATGACAGTGGATCTTGAGGGCCAGAGTTGAGAACCCCTGACATACTGATTAGTTGATAATCACTCATGAACAATGAGTACACTTTAATTTGTACAGAAATATGCAATATTTGACTCGTATTCAGTGATGCTATTATCTTTTATTTCCTTTTGTTTGTGTGTCAATCACAGCTACATAAAACCAAAGGCCATTCAGCCACAGGTCACTGCATCTTTTGCTGTGTAAGTACTTTTTTTTTTTTTTTTTGAATGTCAAACACATTCTCAGTATTTATATTCGGTTCGGTTTTTATAACTGTTTTATGGTCACCATTCTGGTACGGTTCTTCTGTACTATCCTTTTAACATTTCAGGAGCTGACTTTTTTTTTTTTTTGTACTTGCATAGTAATTTTAATTGGACCACATTTGCAATGCATATATAGCAGGGCTCCAGACTGACTTTTGAGAGCAGTGGTGAGTTCTACAGATGGTGGTGCCAGAAGCAGATTTGGTAGCGCTGGGGGTGGTGTGTGGGGGTATTCAAAATAAAGTGTATCGTTTTAATAAGTGTAGTTACTAGTAATATTACACATTCATTTATTGGTAATGCACATTTGACAGTAAAGCACTGAGCTTGACTTCGAAGCACAATGTACTTTTAAAACAGTAACGTGATGAAGGTCAGTGGACCGATACGTCGCAGTTTTTTTGTAATACATTTCTATGTTTAGCATGGACTGATAGTGTGCGGGTTCATAATTTTTTATTGATTGGATTCCACTTTGTTGGAGTTTTTTTTTTCTTACGCACCTATCAACTTCTCAGGTGTGCTGAGTTTGTGTTGATTGAAAACAGTAACGTGCAAAATGTAAGTTTTATATAGAAAATTAACATTTTACTCTTATTAAATGTATCATTATTCTTCTGTAGTATTATACGGAACTAAACAACAACTTCAGTGATTTATAAAAGGAGCTCTCTTGTTTGTGTGATTCAGTCACAGAGAAGTTTGTGTTTTTCACGGAACTTTGTGACTTTTCTTTCTTCATACACAAAAAAGATAAACTTTTAAATGATGATTTAAAATTTTATAACAGTGATTTTATAATTTCAAAATATAAGTAAGTAGAAATGAATTACTAATAAGACTATAAGTGTTCCTCTACTGGCCTTTTTTTTTTTTAACAAAAGTGTTTGTTTACCAAAAAGCATATTTTGGTAATTCCTTTAAAAATAACATTTAAATTATATGCTTTTTAGAGTTTAAAGTGCTGTAAATAGTTGTGTGAAATACTTAAGTGCTTGAATTTCCTTCTCAAAAGGTTGTGCAAATCCTGAAATGCGTAATGTAATGGAATTCAACTATTTCTGCCATAACACCATGGTTATAGTTAGCGTTACTACTTCTGGTTATATGTCAGCGTTGTTTGACCTGTTTATAACAGATTTCTGTGCAGAATTTGAATGCTTCTCACTGGATCTTGCAGCACTGTGCAGTAACAGTGTCACAAAATCAGCACTGCTTCCTGAGTAAACCTGTTCTGAGATCGGAGAACTTGCGCTGATCCGAGCTGATAAACGGTCCGCGATGCACAGCTCAAACGGGTAGCGCGGTTTCGCTAGCTTTTGTTTCACTTGCTGTTTGATGTTTCTCATATGCAACAGAAATGGCAGCGCTTATGAGATGGGGCAATGTGGTGGTTGCGCCAGTGCGATCGCTCACAAAATTTACTTGCACTGGCAGAAAAATCCGTCACAAAACAGTCTGGAGCCCTGTATAAGAAGTGACAAAAAACTGTACTGAAAATTCTATAAAATTGTTCTCATGCTGTAAGTCAGTTCCCACTTTTGTGCCCTGAGGTGGAAATGTCCTAACAGTAGGGAAAACTCAAGTGTATACTTTACATTTTGGACAACTATTGTTTGTTTGTTTTTATTATTTATTTATTGTTTATTATTGTTTTTATTTTTACATTTTGGTTATTTTCTTTTTCACTTCAGATGCTGGAGAAAAAACACCAGGCTAAAGCATTTAAAGTGAAAACTTCTATTGTGGCTCAATAATCCAGGATTGTGATGGTGGAAGGAGCAGAAGAACCAGAAGATCAGAGATCAGGCAGAGATCTACTGGTACCACTGAAGGAACAGATTTACCTAATGTGTTAGTTAAACCAAATATTTTCATCACTCAATCATGTCGTTCCAAACCTGTAAGACATTTGTTCATCTTTGAAACATAAATGTAGATCTTTTTAGAGAAATTTCCCTCCATTTCACAGTTTATGCAACTACCACTTTCAAGCCTCAGAAAGGTAGTAAAGGCATCATTAATGGGATCTTTGGGTATTAAGACTTGTATGGCTTAATATGACGTAAATTATGTCTCTTACTGAAATATGTAGTAAAAAACCCATTAAAGATCTGTGTTATTTTAAAAAATCACCTCGTTTTATACATATTTTGAACTATGGGGGCGCTATTTTTCCGATGACGTAAAATAGTTGCACTCCATGAGCTACTAGCGCTACCTGTTGCTATTTTTACCACAACACAACTCGGAATAGACAACTTGGAAAATAAAATACTGATATGATGACCACAGCTACTGAAAGAGCTTACAGGTGGCGATGGATATAAGTATAGGTTTAAACCAAATGCTGTACCATCGATTTTTCCCCACAAGGAGTGTAAACGCCCCGGATCTCGAGAGAAATCCGCGCTGAGAAACTCCTCTAGCGGCCGCGCGTTGGCATGTTTACATCCTAACAGATGGCATCTAGCGTTTCTTGTCTCAGCCGCTTGTAAGCTCTTTGAGTAGCTGTGGTCTGCTAAAAGACTCAAAGGCATCAGGGCTAAAGTGGAGAGAACAAAGAAGCAGGTCTTTAGGAAGTTTTATTCGTCCACATCTTCCCATTCTTTTCTCCTATTTCTTATCGCTAGGAAAGCAGTGAAGTCTTGCATTACATCGCTGCTTTTGTTGCCCTTCGACTGAAAATTACAACCAAAAGCCTCACAATGTGGTATCGTATCAGTATTTTATTTTCTGAGTTGTGTTGCGGTAAAAAGCGCCAGTAGCTCACGGCGTGCAACCGGGTGTGTCTCACTCGCCCTTAAAAGTGAAGCTGCGGGCTCTTAGATCGCCCCCTGGGGGCTGGCTGCAGTACAGGTCATAAACCCCGCTCTCTCCATGTAAACGAATGGGACTTCAGTCAAAATAAAAAATTAAATTACACTTCTAATACAATATTCCGAAATACGGTTTTGGTCATTTAAGGTAGTTATCACGCTGATATATGTTCAATTGTTCGTTTTTGTGATGTGTTTGATTTTAGCTAGTAATTTGATGCTATAAAAACGGGGCGTGTCGTTATGGTTGATTGGGTCTGCGGGAGTTTGGGCGGGAGTTTGATTCCGCGGCTCCACCTCACGACACTACTGCGCAGACTCGGGCTCCAAACGAATCTCTACTGCGCAGACTCGGGCTCCAAATGACATCATTTACTCAAGATGGCAGCGGCCATACTGAGATGTATTCGCTTCACTTTTCTATAGTGGAAGGAAGCGCGCGTCGTCCATCTTTTTTACAGTCTATGAGTGCAACCATTTGACGTCATCGACGCAGAAATGTACTGTGCACATAAAATAATGGTGCCCCCATAGTCCAAAAACCAATGTTTTTTTTTTCTTTTCTTTTTTTTTTTTTTTCAAATAACATACATTTTCATAGTTTTTTTTAACTACATATTTAAATAAGAGACATTTTTGACATTATATTAAGCTATACATGTCTTAATGCCCAGGGATAAATTAAACCATGTGACTCCATTTGTTTAACCCCAGTTTTATTAAGTGATGTGACTGTTTTGTGTGCACAAACATTGCATTTTTATTTACAGAACACGTTCACGAGAGCATCTCATGGTGCTTTTGTGAAAATGCGTTGGGAGATACATAATTTGTGAATAAAGACATTCACAGAGACTTTTTTTTTTTTTTTTTTGAGTATGCAAGGCATCTGTTAAAAATATCTGCGTTTGTGTTCTGCACAAAAGGGTCTTATGGGTTTGGATTAACATGAGGGTAAGTAATTAATGACAGAATTTACATTTTTAGGTGAAATGTGTTCTAATTGGTTATAATTAGTCATAAACATTTTCAATATTTCAAAGATTTATTGTTTTGAAAAATGATGTTTATATAAAAAAAGATGGATTCATTTGATGGAAAGTTACAGTAAAGACTTTTAAATTGTTAAAAAAAAAAAAAAAAACTGTTCCAAATAAATACTGCTCTTTTGAAAGTTCTATCCAAATAATATAGAAAAATATCACGGTTTCCACAAAAAAATATTGGGCAGCCCAACTGTTTTCCACATTGATGATAATGTAGTAAATCAGTATATTAGAATGATTTCTGAAGAATCATGTGACGCCGAGTACTGGAGTAATGATGCTGAAAATTTAGTTAATAGGAATACATTACATTTTACAATGCATTCATATAGAAAACAATTATTTTTGTAATTATATTTCACAAAATTACTGTTCTGGTATGTTTGATCAAATGCAGGCTTAAGATGTGATCAGGAATGTATTTTTTACGTGAAAGATGTATTTAATGTCAATAAATGTTTTGGTACGCTTTTGTGAATTGTCTTATTTTGATAGTAATTAATATGAAATATAAATATAATCATGAATTCACGGTTGGAATTAGGCCTGAAAAGACTTCTTTTCAACTTTACAACTACATTTAGACGTAATTTGGACGTCTAGACGTCTGGCATTGTCGTCTTTTCAACAAGTTTTTGCTGGGTGGGTTTATTTCCTACTCTTGTGTTTTTTTTTTTTTTTTATTCTTAGTTTTTTGTTGTTAATTTTTATTTATTTGTAAGTGTCTTTTTTAACAGTTTCTTTTAACCATTTTACATCCAATTAATTTTTTTATTTTGGCAGGTCTGCTCAGTACCACACAGCAATTCGTCCCGTCCTGTCCTACAAGTGAAGTTGATCGAGTTTATGAAAGAACAGTGAGAACATGAGTGATCCAGAACCCAGCAGAATAAAATCTGAAGCTACTGAAAAACAAAGAGGTTGGTGGGTTTTTTTCTTAATACTCTACAATTGGAAGAAACGTTAAATTAAAAAAAATAAAAAGAGGAAAATGGTGTCATAACAGGTACATTTAACAACGTAAATAAATTGTGAAAATCAATGAAAATATTTTAGCTAAATTTAAGACACTTGTATATATTTTAATGTTATCATTACATGAATTTGTAGTTCATCAAACATTTAGCAGTTCGTACTACAAAAACAAGGGTTTCTATATTTTAAAAAATAATTGGAAAATCAATGTACTGAATACATGTAAAAGGTCAACTAAACTATAATCAATTTATAAAAAAAAATCTAAACAGTCATACATTTGTATAGCTTTTTTTCAGCTGCAGGGTTTACTTTTATGTACTTCTCCATCACTTCTGCTTTTGATTTTGTTTTGTTTTGTTTAATAAATTCATTATTTTTATTTGTAAGATTACATTTTTTTTAACTTCCATTTTAGACCCGGTGAAAGAGAATGAAGAGAGTGAACAACTGTACACAAGTGAAGTAGAGGAGAAACATCATGTCAAAAGCAGAGAAAGTAATTTTTTACAGAAAAGAAGAGCCAAAAAATATTTCACCTGCTCTCTGTGTGGAAAGAGTTTCTCATGCAAACAAAGTCTTAAATTTCACCTGAGAGTTCATACTGGAGAGAAGCCGCACACATGTGATCAATGTGGGATGAGTTTTGCACGAAAAGAAACCCTTGTTACTCACATGAAAATCCACACTGGAGAGAAACCGTACGCATGCGATCAGTGCGGGAGGAGATTTGCGCAGGCAAGAACTTTTAAATTACATCTGCGTTCTCATTCTGGAGAAAGGCCATATAACTGTGATCAGTGTGGAAAAAGCTTTTCTTATGGAGATTCCCTGAAGAGCCACCTAAAAGTTCACACAAAGGAGAAGCCTTATGTGTGTTCTTTGTGTGGAAAGAGTTTTCCACGACTGGGTGCTTTTAAATTACACCAGAAAAGGCACAGCGGTGTGAAAGATCATATGTGCTTTGATTGTGGGAAAACCTTCATTACATCTGATAAACTGAAACGACACCAGATAATCCACAGCGGAGAAAAACCTTACAACTGTTCACAATGTGACAAGAGATTCAGTCAGTCAGAACATCTGAAAAGACATAAGATGATCCACACTGGAGAAAAGCCACACAGTGTGGGAAGTGTTTCACATGTGTAAGTGCTCTTAAATCACATCTGCTTTCTCATTCTGGAAAAAGACCGTTGTAAAAGAGACCCCTGCCTTCTAATGAAATCTTCTGAACTTGTTCTGAAAAACAGGACTGAGATCTTTGTCAACCCACTTTCTAAATGCCAAAGAGACTATCTTTAATATTAAAGACATTCTAAGACTACTTTAGTTTCATTTCAGTTAAGACTCTTGTGGGTTAGTTCAGTTACAGCCAGTTCAATTGAGCACTGGACAATTCAAATATTGATTTTGTTAAATTTCCTATGAATTCAAATGTTAATATCCTTTGAGCTTCCCTTTAACTGTGTGATCAGTGATGCAATAAAAAGATTCCACTTATAGTAGTTTCTGTTTTCACTTTATTCATTATGCTGATGTCTTCAGATCACCTGTAAATTGCCAACTAAAGCTCATTTCGTTGGTGTCTACAGACTGAGGCAAACTGCATTGTCACCATAAATCTTTTAAAGACGACCCATGTTTCATGTAACACACCCAAAAACTAAAAGCCAGAGAACAAAAGCTCAGCTAAATGAAGTTGTGATTTCCTAAGGGATGTTCCTGTTTTCACTTTATTTATTATTCTGATGTCTTCAGATCACCTGTAAACTGCATTTAAACATTTCAATGGTGTCAACAGACTGAGACAAACTACACTATTACCATAAATGTCTTAAAGGGTTAAAAATAAAAAATCCGGAGCACCTTCTGAATAATAAGAATTAGCCTTCCCATTACTATGTAATATTGGACTCCTTAAGGTGATTTACAGGGCCAATTTATTTATTTTAATTTATTCAAAGTATGTTTTCATTTGTCAAATTCAGAAGTGTAATTTTATAAGCTTTTTTCAAAATTTCTAATTAAAACAATGGAATAAGAAGTTCACGATCAAATAAAATCAGTATTAACAAAATTAATATGCACTACAGAAGAACACAAAAGTGGCTTATAGGTATAGACATTTAATGAGGCTCAGAGGTGGCATGCGTGCAATTAACTTCATAAATTCATGTTGGGTGAATTTCAAATTCACTTGACTGTCTGCATGAATGGGTAATTGAATTGACTCACTAGATTCGAAAGCATCCAACAGTCTGTGTGAGTGTTTTCAGGAGGAAGAATCAGTAGAACATGTACTATGTCATTGCCAAAAATATATTACAGAAAGAGAAATAGTCAGAAGGACACCAGATACTATGCAAAACAAATACTCGGTCAAACAGGAAATTATAATTATTTAATTGTATGGGTTAATAAATAGAATATAAAGACTAAAGAGAGAAATTATTTATTTAATTATTTATTTTCGGATTGTTTCTGTTAGTGACTCTGGTCCACACTCCAGCATAGTAGGTGGCGGTAATGCACCTTAACGTTGGATGCCACCCGCCATAAAACAAGAAGACGACGACTCACTAGCTTCGTTTCATTTTCATAAACGAAACAAGGCTGTGTCTGAATGGAGATGTGCTGCGTCTCAGTTGTGAGTTTGTTTGAAACTATTTTAGTTGACAAAATAGAGTAAAATCAGGCAATACTGTTATAGCCAGACAATGTAAGTCACTTAATATTAACTTTTTGTTTTTTGAAATCACTCATTGTTCTCCAACAATCCCCAGCTGTTACAGTTATAATGTTAACTGTTTGCAGTGTCACCCGAAACAGAGCTTCAGGGGCAGGCTTACGAAAACACTGAAAGGGTGTAATCGTTGTCCTTTTGTGATTGACGTTAGTTAATTTCAAGCTTGCACACTCAATGCTGCACAAGAGTTGCACAATAGCAATAGTCGTCAACGGAAACACAGCGTGATTATTAAAAAGTCGGTGCTTCGCAACACAGACAGGGTGAATTTATGAATGAACGTGTGAAAGGTCTGTCATAAAACGATGTTGTTACGTGTCCGCACGCTTTTTTAAGTGGGTATACGCAAATCCTTGACCTTTCCTAGTGGGTATAAGGCGTATCATGTAGACTACACCGCTGCACAGGACCTATTAAATCCATCGCCGGTTCAAACATGTGGATCTATAGTTAAATGTGAATTAGGTTTGACACTGGAAACATTAAAATATCACTTGCTCTTTTAATTATCATGGCAACATGTAACTATCTAGTTATTTTATTACTATCAATATATTTGCTAGAAAGTTGAATCTGGATTCGTATGGATTTAGGTTTTGGAGTGTCACTTAACAACAGGCTAAAATGCTTCTATATTGCATGCCAGTAGTTCCTGTTTTCACCTCATTCATTATGCTGATGCCTTTAGATCACCTGTAAACTGCCACTTAAAGCTCAATTTAAAGGTGTCACCACTTTTGATATCTACTGCCAATTTTCAGTAGTCTATATGATAAATCATGTTTCATGTTAAAACAATTGCAAACTAAAACCCAGTTCACAAACATTCATCTAAATGTTGCTTACAAATCTGTAAATGTATTTCTAAATTAATTTATCCTTATTTATTCCTTACTGTTACATTTTATTATTATTGTTGTTAATGTATTTGGATTCTTTTAATTGATTGTGGTATTTAATCATTTTTCCTCCATATTTATTTGTCCATTAAATTATTTGCCCTATAAAAATAAGAATAAATGTATTAAATATTAAAAATAGATTGATTCACTGACAAAACAGTAAAATACAAAATATTAATTTGTTTTAAAAACAAATTCAGTATACATTTTTATATAGATTAACATAAAACATAAATGCATAAAATGGGTGAAAGCATGAATAATTTTTGTTTAATTTTTTATCTAATTTTGACAGATCTGCTCCTCCTACCACATGACAATTCACCTTCACTGAAGCTCCTCCCCCAGAAGATCAGCAATAAATGCTGGAATATTCCTACCAGCCTACAAGTGAAGAAGAAAGTTCATGTAAGAACATTGAGACATGAGCGATCCAGAACCCTGCAGAATAAAACATGAAGATACTGAAGAACAAAGAGGTTGGTGTTCATTCTTGATTCTTCATTATTGATGCTGAGGAACAGCAGTTTATCTGATTAGTATGGTGGCCGAGAGAGCTCGACATGCTGAAAATGAAAAAAAAAACACCTGCAAATTAAGAAAACATCTTCATCGATTTGACAACACACGCTACAAATACTCACAAACCAAACAAAATAAAGAAACGCGCTGTAAATACTCAAAACACAAACAAAGAAACGTTCTGCAAAGTCTCACAACACAAACAAATCAGAAATGCATTGCGAATAGGCACAGACCACATTGGAAATATTTAAGGGAACAGCAAAGTGACAAACATGGCTGAGACATTTATCAGTTAAATCAGTTTATTTTAACATCCTGATCATTCAATTCCTTAGTGTTTTTTTTTTTTTTAATAAATAAGGTGATGAAACTACGGAAGAGGATTAGGGCCAAGCAATAATAAAAAGATCTCGAGATTAAAGTTGTAAAATATCGAGAAAAATCTCGTTAAATTTCAAGAAAAAAAGTCAAGATACAATGTTGAGATTAAACTACAATAAAGTCGTTATGTTTCGAGAAAAAAAGTTGAAATAAAACGTTGAGAATAAACTGATTAAATTATGAGAAAAAGTATTTTATTATTAAACACTCGTTAAGCAATTGATTTCCACTTTTCCAATGTATTATGTGATGAGAAAAGGAAGAAAAGCGAACCCAAAAGACGGACTCGAACCCAATCTTTCGTATCATACACTACTCCCCTGTGTATTAGCCTACTCTCCAACCTCCGCCACTGCAGACGCTGCATAACACTTGTCCAACAAGATGAAATGAACATGACACGAGTGCGTTTATTCTCGATTTTTTTCTCAAAATATAACGACTTTATTCTCTAATCTTGTTTTTTTTTTTTTTTTCTTTTCTTGAAATTTAACAACTTTAATCTTGAGATGGTTTTATTTTTTTATTGTTGCTTGGCCCTAATCCTCTTCCGTACGAAACACAATTTCTGTATTGAAATGTTATGTAAGCTGGCTAACTTTTACAACTTCCCTTACAAAAATTAACCATAGCCTATGGTAGGCTATTAAAATTAATTAATTGATAAATACAAATAAAAAAATTGAAAAAATAATAAAAATGGTTACCATACCATGGATTTACTACACTAACCATAGTTTAACCATGGTGTTTGTCCTACTGGTTATAGGCTACAAATGGTAGCCTAATCAATACGGCAGCAAAAAAAAAAAAAAAAACATGGTTCATTTTCTTTTTGTTGAGGTAATTTTGTTGTGGGTGGTGAGTATTTGCATTGGTTTCTTTATTTTTTTGTGTTGTGAGCATTTGCAGTGCGTTTCTTTATTTGTTTGTGTTGTGAGTATTTGTAGCACGTTTTTTATTTGTGTTGCGAGTATTTGCAGCATGTTTTGTCAAACTGATTAAAATGTTTTCTTAATTTGCTGGTGCTTTTTCTGTCTGCATGTGTTTTCTGAAGTGGCAGCGCGTTGAGCTCTCTCGGCCACCGTGGATTAGTGTTGTAGTGTAAAACAAAACTAGGAGCTGTGAAACAACACAGTTAAAGTAAAAATAAAATACAAGACACTTTCCATCAACTGGATACATAATGTAACCTGACACTTGCGTGAAAATAAAAGTGAAAAGAGTTTTAAGAAACATTCATAATGATAATCAGCATCAGGAACTCTGAATAAATGCTATCCGTGTAGATTTATTTCATTTTGTTTTATTTTATTTATATATATTTTATATCTGGTTCACAATTTCAATGTTACTAAACTTTTAAACATCTTAAATCTCAGGACTTGTAAATACATTTACATTTAGTCATTTAGCAGACACTTTTATCCAAAGCGACTTACAAATGAGGACAATGTAAGCAATCAAAAAATAAAAAAATGTTTTATACAATTGCTTTTAAATTACACCAGAAAAGACACAGTGGTGTGAAAGATTATGTGCTTTGATTGTGGGAAAACCTACATTTCATCTGATAAACTGAAATGACACCAGATAATCCACAGCGGAGAAAAACCTTACAACTGTTCACAATGTGACAACGGATTCTCTCATCCAAAACATCTGAAAAGACATAAGATCAGGGGTGTCAAACTCCCTGCAGAGTTTAGTTCCAACCCTTCTTCAACACACAAACCATGTAGTTTTCAATTGAGCCTGAAGGCAAAGAACATATACTGACAAGACTTGAAAGCCAATAGAACGTTCATTGCAACAGCGGCACCCAGCAGCAGCCCTACGCTTCCTCCATTCTGGAGTGAAAGCGACTTGGCACTCCACTAGCTTCTTGCTGTCGCTATGGCAAATATCAGCTGCTTTGTTTAAAATACCGTACATTAAAACTGAAATACAACCTGAATGATGACAACAATAACATACAATCACTAGGCTAGTGATCATCAAATCCTTTTTTTTTTTTTTTTACACAAAACCTTTGCTCTCTAGAAACCATGTCAGTTTCGGTTAAAATTATTTTAAGTTCAAGTGTTAGCATTGTAAACACTGAATTAATACCAACTTAGGAAGTTAAATTAATGACAGAAAAATTAGGAATGTTGGACAATAAATATATAACAGGAATATAACAGCTTGACTGTAAACTGTTTTTGCAGTATTGTCTTATATTAATGTCCATTAAAGGAAGACTGTAAACAAAAAACTTCTATGGAAAAACACACACACACACACACACACACACACACACACACACAGACACTTTCTCCAAAATTATTTATTTAATTATGACAGACACATCATGTTTGCAGTGTGTTCCAGGGGATTAAAACGTACAATATATATTCAGACCTAGTGAAGTAATAGTAAATAATAATATAGTAATCATAAATGTGTAAAGTTGCATAAGCTCATTCTAACTTAATGTCATGTCCATTTAAATCATTATTATGTTTTCTATGGCTAGGACCTGCAGTTCCTAAAAAGATTTAAGTTTACTACTAGACTAAAAACAGTTAAAGTTAGCAGGTGCATAAGATATTGCTACGTCCCACTTTAAAACACACAATATTTTTCCACTTTTGTGAATGATCACCTGTCAGGATCTTTGAAAAAACTATGAAAGGCAAGATTTTTACTGTCCCACATAGTTTTTGCAGTGTATTGCCCAACATTGCGCTCTTTTATTCCACTTTGACTTCTCTTTCGTTGTTATTCTGTCTATTTCTGTGTATGTTGTCCAGTTGGAATTTTCATTACAAAATGGCGGCCGCACCACCTAGCGGCTGTTACCCAAAAAGCACCAGAGTTTCACCTCTTGGTCTTCTATACTCTTTGCTGAAGGACTTGATTAGCTGGATCAGGTGTGTTTAATTAGGGTTGGAGCTAAACTGTGCAGGGCTGCGGCCCTCCAGGAATTGAGTTTGACATCCCTGCATAAGATGATCCAGACTGGAGAAAAACCACACAGTGTGGGAAGAGTTTCACATATTCACATATTCATTTTATCCAAAGCGACTTACAAATGAGGACAGTGGAAGCAATCAAAATCAACAAAAGAGCAATATGCAAGTGTTATAACAAGTCTCAGTTAGCTTAACGAAGTACATGTAGCAATGTTTTTTTTGGTTTTTTAATTATACAATATAGAAAGAAGAATAGAGCAAGCTAGTGTTAGAGGCCTTTTTTGCATTTGTTAATTGTATAGTAAATAAAAAGAAAACAAACAGATAGTAAACAAAGAGAAGCTAGTGTTATTTATTTATTTTTAAAGAATAGATTTAGAACAGAGAGTGCTAAAGTTAGAGGGTCAAATAAAGATGGAAGAGATGTGTTTTTAGCCGATTCTTGAAGATAGCTAAGGACTCAGCTGCTAGGGTTGAGTTGGGCAGGTCATTGAAGGTACAATCGGGAACATTTAATTTTGTGCCTCTTTGGGATGGCACAATAATTCGCCATTCACTTGCAGAATGCAAGCTTGTAGAGGGCACATAAGTCTGAAATAATGAATTTAGGTAAAGGGGTGGAGAGCCAGTGGTGGTTTTGTAGGCAGCAAACATTAATGCCTTGAATTTTATGCGAGCAGCTATAGGTAGACAGTGCAAATTGATAAACAGAGGTGTGATGTGCATTCTTTTCGGCTCATTAAAAATTAATCTTGCTGCCGCGTTCTGGATTAATTGTAAAGGTTTGCTAGAACTGGCTGGAAGACCTGCCAAGAGAGCATTGCAATAGTCCAGCCTGGACAGAACAAGAGCTTGAACAAGGAGTTGTGAAGCATGTTCCGAAAGAAAGGGTCTGATCTTCTTGATGTTGAATAAAGCAAATTTGCAGGACCAGGTAGTTTTAGCAGTGTGGTCTGAGAAAGTCAGCTGATCATCAATCATAACTCCAAGGTTTCTGGATGTTTTTGAAGGAGTTATGGTTGATGTGCCTAACTGGATGGTGAAACGATGGGTTTGATGGAACCACAAGCAGTTCTGTCTTGGCAAGGTTGAGCTGAAGGTGATGGTCCTTCATCCAGCAAGAAATGTCTGTTAGACAAGCTGAGATGTGAGCAGCTATTGTCGGATCATCAGGATGGAATGAGAGGTAGAGCTGAGTGTCATCAGCATAGCAGTGATATGAAAAGCCATGTTTCTTAATGACCTTAATGAACCTAGTGATGCCATGTAGACAGAGAAGAGAAGTGGTCCCAGAACTGAGTCCTGAGGCACCCCAGTAGTTAGATGTAGCGACTTGGACACCTCACCTCTCCAAGATACCTTGAAGGACCTATCTGAGAGGTAGGGCCGCGTTATCCTAATGGGCAACATGGGCTGCAGACCAGGGCCCCGAACACTACAGGACCCCCGAGTCAATTCTCTTTTGCATTTTATATAGGGTTGCCAACCGTTCCGTATGACATGGAATTGCCCTGTATTTAAGGCATCAGTTTGTCCCGTATACCACCTAGACCATACAAATAACAAATTAATTATTCTTTTTCCAAAGTATTGTTTGAATAGCGAACGTAACTGCTCAAGGAAGACTTTAAGACCAAGCGGAATCCTCTGCCGTCTAGTCACTCCCATTTCACAGTGAGTGGGACTCGTGTTTTGATTTCTGCAAATCAATTTGGTCGAATGCAAAGACGTGGTTATTGATCGTAAGCACAACATCCAGCTAGAAAACATAATATCTACCTCTTACTATTTGTAGTTGGACCGAGGCTATGGAATAACTGTCCTTTATATTTGAAAGCTTCAAATTCTGTCTATGAGTTTAAAACAAAATTGAAATCTTATTTTCTTACCTTGGCATTTTAAATTTGTATGTTAAATGATCTTTTGAGTTTACTGATGTTATTCTTTTTTGTTGTTGTTTTTATTTTATTTGTACAGCACTATGGTCAACTGCTGTTGTGTTTATCTGTGCTTAAAGGGGTGGTTGACTGTGTTTATGGGGTACAGTCTAACATGTGTTGATGCTTCATTTTATTATTTTTCACATAATTTACCTTTATTCCACACCGCTGTCCCTTCTCTGATAAACACACTGATCATTTTCTGCTTTTATGAAATAAGGGATGAGGATATTGGTGAAGAGGATTGCGTAGAACCTGTGCAAGTACGACTCTTAATGGTATGTTTGTTTGTTGTTGTCTCTTACTTTTAGATACGCTGTTATTTGTAAATGCTACTGCTTCTGTTAGCTTTTAATATCCGGTTTTATCATGATTAAAGCTTTAATACAGTAAGGCAACCGCACACGCGTCCATGCATAACGCTTCTCATAACTATGTGAAAATAAGTGTATTCACTGAGCTGATGATCTGAATGAGAGAGAGAGAGAGAGAGAGATGCAGAGCAGGAGGATGCGAGTAACAGGATAGAGAACCGCTGCTTTAGGACATTGATTTTGAAAGTTGTGTGTCCATTAGAATCGTTAGAAGACAGAATTGCGATTCATATTTGAATAGATTTTTATGTGCACCCCTAGTTTTCTCTTCCTCTTCTCTAAAGCAGCACAGCATGGCCTCGCCCCCATCGTTGCGTGTTCTCGGGGGTGGGGTTTATCTGGGTTCATTTTAAAAGACGATATCTCCATTTGCATTGAACTTTCAGCGCTGCAACTTTGCAGATATTGTTTATGCTCAAACAGCAACATTACACACTAACTAACGTTAAAAAAGTGAAATCGCAATCAACCACCCCTTTAATAAATACAAATACCTGAGGGAAGATGTCTTTCACTATTGTAAGTTAATGTTGTTAAATAAAGAAACAAAATAATAAATTTTTAAAATGCCTATAACTTTTAGCGCATTATAAGAAGAGCAGGAAGAAGCCATTTTAGTGGTGATTAGTGGTTAATTTTATTTGCTGGGCTATTGCTGATTTGTAAGATTATTACTCAATAATATTGTTTAATTTATGTAGGCTATATATATATATATATATTTATTTTTTTTATTTTTATTTTTTTTATGCCTCCCTATGGGATTATGACTGGGATTATTTATACAGTATTTGAGGGCATTTTTGATTTTGATTGGCGTGTAATGGAGGGGGGGGGGGCAGCAGTATCTGGTGGTTAACCATGTCAAAAGCAGCGGACAGATCCAGCAAGATAAGTATAGAAAATTTGGAATCCGCTCTTGCCAGTCTTAGGGCTACAACGACTGAGAGCAAGGCAGTCTCGGTTGAATGTCCACTTCTGGAACCAGATGGTGGCTGTCCAGGAGGTTGTTCTGTGTGAGAAAGGCAGAGACTTGGTTGAACACAGCCTGTTCAAGTGTTTTTGCAATGAAGGAAGATTGTAAATATTTTACAATTGCACAACTGTGATTTTATTGATTCCTAGAAATGAACATAAGATATCAAAATTAAACAAAATATATCAAATAAATCAACTTTGCTAGAATGGGTAACAGGCCTGTAAATTTAGCGTACATTAACTAAACTCTAATTTATAGTTACTTGTAAACTTTTTTAAATTTTTTATTACAAGATATTTAATTAAGTTCTTTTCATGCTGAATTTCATAACAGAGTTGATGAATGCACTCAATACTACACAAATGTTTGCATGCAATTGTCCACGTATTACATCAGGGTTCACTCTCTTTGATTATTTATGATTTACTGAATATTAAAGCTTTTTCATTCATTTTAGACTTGATCAAAGAGAATGAGGAGAAAGAAGACCTGAGTGACGCAGAGGAGAAACATCATCATGTCAAATCTTTGAGTCACTCACGGACTGGGAAAATATTTTCCCTGAAAATATCCAAAAAATCTTTCACCTGCCTTCAGTGTGGGAAGAGTTTCAGACATAAAAGAAACCTTAGTGAACACATGCATATTCATGCTGGAGAGAAACCACACACATGTGATCAATGTGGAAAGAGTTTGAGACATAAAAGAAACCTTAATGAACACATGAAAACCCACACTGGAGAGAAACCACACACATGTGATCAGTGTGGGAAGAATTTCAGACATAAACGAAACCTAAATGAACACATGAAAATTCACACTGGAGAGAGGCCACACAAGTGTGATCAATGTGGGAAGAGTTTCAGACATACAGGACACCTTAACGATCACATGAAAATTCACACTGGAGAGAAACCACACACATGTGTTAAGTGCGGGAAGAATTTTGCACATTTAAGTAGTTTTAAATCGCATCTGAATTCTCATTCTGGAGAAAGACAATATAAGTGTGATCAGTGTGGTAAAAACTTTTCTTGGGCAAATTCCCTGAAGGATCACCTGACAGTTCATTTAAAGGAGAAGCCTCATGTGTGCTCTTTGTGTGGAAAGAGTTTTAGACAGCGGAGTTATTTAAGAAAACACCAGCAAAGACACAGCGGTGTGAAGGATGTGCTTTGATTGTGGGACGACCTTTATTACAATTGATGAACTGAAACCGCACCAGAGAATTCACACTGTGACAAGAGTGGTCAGGAAACCTGAAATCACACGAAATAATCCACACTCGCGAGAAGCCGTATCACTGCCATCCATGTGGGAAAAGTTTCACTCATTTTAATTCTCTGCTCAGTCATAAAAAATAAAAACAAATTGTCTGAAATCATAAAAATTGTGTCTGAGTTTATCTAAAGATCCAGCTCGTTCAAGTGCAATGCTGCATCTTCACCAAACGTGTCCCAATCATTTTGATTTATGAATTTAATAATGATTGTGCTTTATTATGATTTTTTTTGTATTATATTACAATCAATCACGTTGTATTTTTTTCACGGTGCAGTGTAGGGGAAATGCGCGAATATGAAGAAGATAACGGTAAACAGTCTTTAATACATCCACATAAAAGTAATCCACATCAGGTAGGCAGGATACACACACATAGGTAACATTAAGACCGGACGACATGCACTGAACAGACTGCAACTTAAATAGGAGGGCTGATGAGGGACAGACAGATGAGGAGGATGAACGAATAATGACATAACGGGAACATAACCAAATATGGGCACAATCAAACAAGAGCGAAAACTAGGTCACACAGAGCACATGGGGAATGAAAACACAACATACAGTCCTGGGGTGTGACAGTATTATGAAGAAAAAATAGAATATATTTTTTCAACTTGTTCCTGTGCTTGCACATCTAGTTCGGGAAGCGGATGTCATAGCTTCTTTTATTGTTCAGTTTTATTTATTGCTCATTATTTCATACTTTAAAATATACTGGAAGCCATGAAGTGTTTGGTTTTGGGGCTTTGTTTAATTTTATTTATTTATTTTTTTGACAGAGCTGCCTAATAAATTATATTTCACCCCACACATCAACACATCTACATCAACTATTTTACCTTTATCACAATCCAATATCGCATAATGATCCAAAATTGTATGTGTGCCATTAATTCTAGTGTCTGTGAGCTCATTAATTCAGAATAGTTACTATACAACTATATTGAAAACTATATTGCCGTCGTCTCACAACCTCTATAAGCTTTACACAACCAGAAAAAAAAAGAGTAGACTCAGTGTGCATACAGCTATTTTTGTTTCATGTGTTTTATATGTGTTTTTATTGTTGTGAACAGGAGCATAACTTTTTTTAAAAGTAAAAAAAAAAAAAAAAATTCAGCTATTGTAGGACATAACTAATAACAGTGCAGTAAACAAACTGACCACCGAATCCTCAGTTTGTCATAACGCTTGTTTATACCGTGTGATCTGGTGTCAAATTCATGTAAAATAAAAATAAAAAAGGGGGAGGTGTTCTGCAAGAATGCTGAAAGGAACAAAAGCTCATACTGTATATGCGTATTTACACAAGCAGACACAAATATTGAAAGATGCAAACAAACTTAGATCTGCGGTAGAGCTGAACAAACAGAGAGACACCGTGTTTACAGTAATACTGTATCTTACCGTATTGTGTAGGCTATACAATGGGCCCAGAATGGATTTGTATCCTAATGTACCTGCCAAAAGAAAAGTGTTCAAAAACATATTATTCCAAATTTAGTCTAAACTCTCAAACTCCACATTGTGAAATGCCTTTTGATGTACCAGAAATTATCCAAATATGCTAAAACTCCAGTCAGTTTTTATGCACCTGTGTAAGCTTCCAATGTTTATAGCAATATAGCATAATGTTTTGAACAATTAAGACTCAGTTGTTAATATTACAGTTGCAATAATAATTACCTTCTTGAGTGTTTACAGGCAGGAGAGGTTTCTGTGAGAGTCTCTACCTATATATAGCACATATAAAATGAGCTTCACCGGAAGATTACGAGCTGGCTTATCTTTATCCAGAAGCTCTAAATAGTGCTCCGTGCATATGGTCAATTCTGCTTAAAAAGATGCAATCTAATCCTGTTTACATGAAATAAGCCTGCTCCCGAGCAGGTTTAAGCTTATGGACCTGTTGCTATGACAGCAACTCCGGGATGAGCGTCGAAGAACCAACCAATCCGATTCCAAGATCAAGCGAATCATCAACAATCAAATCCTGCTAACTTCGTAGGCGACGGACCCCAGGACGTCATTTTAAAAACTGTAATTATGGCTAGCACTACAGAAAGTAGTATTAGTGGTATTAAAAAAATGGCGGCTCTGTTCTGTAATAGAAAGAGAAAACACCACATTTTATCAGTTCGTGCTTTCCTTCAGAATCAAACCCATGACATCGGCATTGCTAGTGCCGTGCTCTACTGTTTGAGTTACTGGAAAGTAACAGTAATACTAATACTTACAGAGATCAAATTTGCAATTAATGCAGGCAAACAGGTCATCAGTCATGTCCAACAAAGAGCAATGGAGCAGTTTAAACACTCTTAGTACCACATATCAAGTTATGTTGGAGATTTAAAAGAGTGATTCAGTTTTTGTGATTCACTATTGTGCTAAAGAGTGGTGCTTAGGTTTGTGCAACAGCAACTGTGTTGATCCCAGTACTGAAATTAATTTCATTTTACTTTCTCCTTCATGGGTCTAGCAAATGGGGAGGTACCACTGCTCATAAATGCTGCAAGAATACTTAAAAAGAAAATGCTGCTAGGCCAAATCACTGAAATTGGCTTGTGCTTGATTAGTGCTCAAGATGATATGATGGACAGTGATACTAAAGATGCTTGTTTCGTAAAACCTTCATGCATTTTTTATTTATTTATTTATTTATTTTTTAGCTCCAGTGAATCACAATGATGGTTCTCCATAATGCAAGTCTCTCCGAAAACATCCATGCATTTATTAAAGAATTAAAATACAAAACAGGTTGGCTACATCCTTTAATTTTTATATAGATGTTAAAAAATATAATGGGTATAAGACATTCTGAAAAAAGTTGAACATTTAGGCCTAATAATAATGGGTCCCATTTAATTTATTTGAAACAAGATATCACAACATTTAAAAGTAGAATCTAAAAAAAAAAAAACCCTAGACAAACTGACATGGGAAACCAAAATCTTTTGGCACCGAGGAGGTCTTTGTATGCTTAATACATTCTGCAAATTTCATAAATTAAAAAGTCCTCATCATCAATAAAAAAGCATTTATGTAATAACCATCAGAAAATGACTCGTTGAGCCAACTTAAAATTTTAAGGCAAACAGCTTCAGCAGATTTGTGAGTTTACTCAACTTATTTTTGTCGGAGATTCTCAAATTTTTGTTGTATAAACTTAAAACAACATGTTGAGAAAACTCAAAAATATGCTGAAGCTGGTTGCCTTAAAATTTTAAGTTGACTTAAGTTTTTTTTTTTTTTTTTTTACAGTGTATATACAACAAGGTGACATCACCCTCCAGAGCAACACATCGACATAGGTCACGCCCCCTGGTGTTCATCCGCTAATGGCTGACACTTGTTTACGCTGAATGCGAGTGTCAGAAATTACAATCACTGCTGATGTTGTGCCCATTTTCTACTCCCTGCCAAATTATTACCCCCCTCGTTGAAATCGCTAGCTGATTGCCTAATCCTAACCCCACCCCTAATCCTAACCCCTCCCCCACACCTAACCCTAAACCTACCAATACTAGGGGGGTAATAATCTGGCGGGGGTCAGAATTTGGCACAACAGTGTCAGAGGATTGTTTGGACTTCGGAGCATGTTGTTTTGTAAATGAAGCACAGTGTCATGGAGAGTTCACAAAGAAAGATTTGTTTGAAGATGAAGCAGTACTAGATCTGACTGCAGCTCCATCACAAACCGTAAGTAAATGATTTCATAATGCTTTGTTTCTGAGAGAGGTTCAGAATGAGGTTGAAAATAATAATTTTTCCACATTTATTTATTTATTTTTTGTGCAAAAAACTTTATTAACATTATAAGTAAACCTCAAGGAACATATTAAAATATTTTAAAAAGCCACGTCATGACCCATTTAAGTCTTTAAAAAAAATATCCAAATAGTTATTGTCTCACTGTCTGTACATTCACAGTGCAGTGTATCTTACCTGAAGGTAGGGGGAAGAATAGCTTTCAATCAGAGTTGGTTAGTTTACTGTATGATGGAATGTTGATCATGCCAGTATTTCATTAAAATATAATTAAGATAATTTAGTTTAATTAAAATATGCTATCCAACAAATAATAGTAAAACTCTTAAAAAACCTATGTGCCCACAGACAAGTTTATTTACTGAACACAGGCAAGTTCAGCTTACAGGTTTTTGAGCCAAATCAGCAGAGCCATAATTGATGAACTGGTTCAAAATCTCAGCAGGGAGTTCTCCAGGAACAGGGCCACGTAATAAAACAATGAAGACATAGAAACACTGTATATTATATGCTGATATACAAATGAATGTGTTATTTCCCAAGACAATGACAAGTCTAAGATGGTGCTTGGCTTTGTTGGCAGCTCTGTTGTTTAAAGATGAATCAGCTGTTTTTTAAGTCTGGGCAGAAGAATTAAAGGGTTAGTTCACCCAAAAATGAAAATTAGCCCATTATTTACTCACCCTCAAGGCATCCTAGATGTATATGACTTCCTTCTTTCAGACGAATCCAACCGAGGTTATATTAAAATTGTTCTGGCTCTTCCAAGCTCTATAACAGTCCAAAACAGGTCCAATAAAGTGCATCCATACATAATAAAAAGTGCCTCACACATCTCCGTGGGGTGAATAAAGGTCTCCTGTAGCAAATCGATGTGTTTTTGTAAGAAAAATATCCATATTTATAAAGTAATAATCACTTTTTGCACTTTTTATGGATGGATGCGCTTATTGGACTTTTTTTGGACCGTTGACAAGAAACACCTGCCCATTACCATAATAGAGCTTGGAAGTGCCTGGATAATTTTAATATAACCTTGATTGGATTCGTCTGAAAGAAGGAAGTCACCCGCCTTCCGGGAGGGGGGAGTTATGTCAGTCCTCTGTCGTGTGTGTCTTGTGTTCCCGCCTCTTGTGTCCTTATTTGGTCATGTTCCTGTCCCTGTTCAGAGTGATTATTAGTTAAGTCTTGTCCAGCTGTGTTTGTTTTATTATCATGTGTATTTAGTTCCTGCCTGTTTAGTTAGATTTTGTCTGGTCTACTCGTTACTCCCCGGTGTTCCTGCCGTTACAACCTTGCCTTGCTTGGATTAATTAAAGACTGTTATTTGAGTTAACCTCGTCTCCTCGTTCCTCCCTGCTGTGTGCACCGTGACAACTTTACTAGTTACTTGAAAAAAGTAATATTATTACATAACTCGCGTTACTTGTAATGCGTTACCCCCAGCATTGCTTATAATAAAGAGAGATCTCTGCTGAAAACAGCTCTGCTAACAGCTGCTGAAATGTCTCTGTATCGCATGTCAATAGTTTCTGTTTTCACCTCGTTCATTAAGCTGATGTCTTCAGATCACCTGTAAACTGCCAATTAAAGCTGGTGCAAACAGACTAAAGCAAAACTGCATGATCACCACTTTTGATATATACAATTTTTCATAGTCCATGATAAACCATGTTTCATGTAAAACCAGCTGCAAACTAAAACCCATAACAAAGATTTATCTAAATGTGTTAGTTGTTACTTACAGATCTGTAAATTTATTTCTAAATTATTTTATCCTTCTTTATTCTTTACTGTTACATTTTATTATTATTATTATTATTATTATTATTGTATTTGAATTATTTTAATTGTGGTATTTATTCATATTTCTTTGTCCATTCAATTATTTATCAGATAAAAATAAAAATAAATGTAAAATGTTAAAATAAATCGATTCACTTACAAAACAGAAAAACATCAAACATGAATTTGTTTTAAAATCAAATTCAGTGACATTTTGATATAGATGAACATAAAAGATAAATGCATAAAATGAGTGAAAACATCAATGATTTATTTTTTATTTTGGCAGATCTGCTCCTCCTACCACATACCAGTTCACCTTCACTGAAGCTCCTCCCCCAGATGATCAGCAATAAATGCTGGAATATTTTCCCATCAGTCTACAAGTGAAGAAGACAGAGTTTAAGAAAGAACAGTAAGAACATGAGTGACCCAGAACCCTGCAGAATGAATCATGAAGATATTGAAGAACAAAGAGGTTGGTGTTTATCCTTGATTCCATATTAATGATGCCGAAGAACAGCAGTTTAGAAAAAAACTATAGGAGCTGTGAAATAACACAGTTGACACTTGAATAACTTTTTATTTTTTGTTTTCAAGAAGCATGTTTTTAAGAAACATAGTTCTTTATTCATAATGATAATCAACATCAAGAACTCTAACTAAATACTATCTGTCACGAATCCTGTCCCTGCACTTCCGTTTATTCACCACCAGAGGTCACTCGCTCACCACATTGCCTCTCACACCACACATCACACTGGACTCAATTTCCCATCATTCATTGCACTGATTGCACACACAGCTGAAGGCACTGATCACACAGCTCTCACTAATCACACACTCTATTTAAACCCTGGACTTTGTTTCCCTCACTGCTGAGTATTGTATGCGTTTACCGCTCCCCCTAGCCATAGCAACTCTACAGAGCCCCTGATAGTGTATGCGTTTACCGCTCCCCTAGCCGTAGCAACTCTACAGAGCCCCTGATAGTTTTCCCCTGCCTGTTTTGGATTGTGTTTTCCCCTGCCTGGACTATTGCTTCGTTTTCAGATACCTCTCTCGTCAAGCCCCTTCGGATACTGTTCGCTGTCGACCGACCTTTGCTTGCCCTAGGATTACTCTTTGTCTTGTCCCTGCCATACCTGTTTGCCATTGCTCGACCCTGCCTGTATTTATGACCATGCCTGTAAATAAAAGCTTGCACTTGGATCTGCACATCTCGCGTCTCGTCAGCCCCATTACACTATCCAATTAGTTTTATTTTATTTTATTTAGTTTTGTTTTATTTATATTTATTTGATATCTGGTTCACACACTGTAAAAAGTGATAAGTTGACTTGTTACCTTAAAGTTTTTAAGTAAATGATAATTAAAAAAATATACTTAAGTGAACTGTCAAGAAGAAGATGGAGACAGAATTGCTGCAGTAAAGGGTTTATTTGCAACAGGACATTACTGCAAGATAACAAAAATATGCAATATAGTTGCCATTTATTATGTGGAAATATACAAACCAAAAAAGCCACAGAAGAATTTGGTGTTTGGTGTTGTAGTGGCCAATCTCACATTTTTTGCAGGAGTGCAGTTTTCCACACATGATCAGCCCAAAGAGGTTCTCTCTTGCACCATATGGTCATGTGATTGAAATAACCTCAACACCTGAGTGTGTTTCCAAGATAAGGAATCAGCTGAATTTTATATATTTGCATAACTTCAATCAGCTGTTTCTCATTAGCAAGGGAATACAATATTGGGGATATATTTGTTTCAATTCACAATATGAACAGCTGTTCACTTTGACTTTAGCCCATAAGTTAGGTTTAGACCATGATGTTATCTGTTCTTGACATACAGAGTGAAAGCATTTGTAAATTTGGCCGTAAAAAAACATTGTTTTGCTCTTGGTTGAGCTTGTGTGTAAAAGAAGTTCAAGCATTTTAAATTTGTGTTAATGCATTAATTGTATAGCCTATACAGACAGATGTTGTGCTAACTGTTAAGAGTTTTAAAAAAAAAAGTTAAAAGTATTGAAATAATTGTCATAGCGATAATAAAAAAACCAGTAAACAAAATGTATTAAATAAATAAACTTTGATAAAATGCTAGAATTTAGTGTAAATTAACCACATTCTCATTTACAGTGCTGGACAAGTTACTTCTAAAAAGTAATACATAATATAATAATTATTTCTGTCTTTTGAAAGTAATTAGTTGCATTACAATATTACTGTTTCTGAATTGTTATGTGTTATACTGCTTTTGAGTTACTTCTACTTTCAAGCACAAACCGGAATTACATTCAAAGATAGTGGTAAATATAGTGAAATGATTTAGGCCCTAATGTACAAACAGTGAACACAAAAGCTAGCCTATAGACTGTTTGAGTTCTCCTCACTCCACCACAAATCCTTTAAATTTAAAGGTATTGAGAACAAAACATGTATGTAAAATATAAGTGGCTAAAAAGCCAAAACTAATTAATTTAAAGTGAAACTGAAAGCAAACGGCATTGTTCTCATGCAGCCTACCTCTCTCATTTGGCACGAATCCAAATGTTTCCATATTTGCGATGAATTTGAATGCTACAGTAAATTATTTATTATATAAACCAGGCTTTGTACTTAACGCGCACGCGAAAAAAAAAAAAAAAAGAGAATTCATCCTCTTCACATGAGCAAATATGCTTGGCCCGAGCTCAGGATGAATGGCACGGATTGTACTATGGACTATTTTGATTGGCCAGTGTATCTTGGTTTACTGTATTTTATTCTGTTATTAATGAACAGGCTGCAACCAGGGGCGTAAATTTAGTCTAACAGTAGGGGGGACAATAAACATAAAATTTCTCAAGAGCATTTTTGAAGGGACACAAATAACTAAAATTGTACTTGTAAGGATAAGTATACACAGAGGAAAGCCTTACTACTATTAGTGTAGCAGGGAGACCCTGCCAAATTATGGCAATTATGGTAATGTTATTTTTGCTAACATGGTGGACTCAAATACATTGGCATCATCTGTATTAAAGAGAAAATAATCACTTCATCCGATGTTTAAGTGAATAAAATAGCCTTGACAGCCATAGATCCACAGCTATTGACTTTGTTCTCGCTCACCGGACTTGTGTGAGTGTAGGTGTTGCAGGGTTGCCAGGTTTTCACAACAAAACCCGCCCAATTGCAACTCAAAACTTGTTTCGTGGGGTAAAAATCATGTTCCGGGGGGTAAAATACACATATTTTTCAGCGGAGTTCCTCTGGAAAAACAAACCGCGGCAACAGTGTTAAAGTAGTCCAATTCTGTGGGACAACCATGGATCTTGGCAACACTGAGGTGATGTAAAAGAGGAAAGCAGGCATTTGGACCAAATCACTGTGGCGAGGGGGAGACTCAAAATGATTCTAAACTTAAAATGTGTTTTTGCCCCATTTACGTTTCTGTTGTTTTACTACTTCCAAAGTCATTTAAAGTATAAAACATTGTTATTTACAAACAGAACTACGTCATTCTGACAGGAATCTCAGAACAGCCTGATTTGAGAAAGGGGATTTTAAAATAGGGATTCAATAAAAAAACCACTGGGTGGATTTTTATCATTAAAGGATGGATGTGTACACACACTTCCAACAAACATTTATGTTCAAATCTGATGCATCGGATGACCCCTTTCAGGCTAGTTGTTCACTAACATGTTTTTTTGCTAGGCATGCTGTTGCTTTAGGCTTATTGGTTGTATTTTGACACGCTGATAACATTATTCAGTTAAACTTACCATATAGCGAGGCTTGTTTATAAATCTGTTGTTTAAGGCTGTCTGATATGAAAAAGGCTTGCTGCTTAAGGCTCATCTAGTATTGGGAATGCTGTTTCATTAAACTTATCCAGCTATTATTTCCAAAACGCTGTGTTTAAGTCAGTGATATGCTGTTGCTTAAAGCTATCTAGTGAATCGGTAATGTGCTTGACACTTAACGCACAGTATGTAGATTTGCTACTAAAGGTTATTTATGCTAACGATTATCTGGATAAGGGCAACATGCCTGTTGCCTAAACTTCGGGTATTGACCATATGCTGTACTGCATTAAAGGGGCATGCTGCTCTTCTCAGCTGCTTATTAAAGAAGAGCACCCCTTCACTACATCTCTTATTCTCTAAAGCGCATGCTGCCCCAGTCTATGCTATTTCAGAAGGTCTTGCTTTAAAGCTATCAGGGTATTGGGATTTTGCTTGCTTGTTAAGGCCTATCTAGTGTTCAGTATCATGTTTGTTGCTAGACATGCTTGTTGCTTTAAGCTATTGGTTGTTACTGTTGTGCTGGTACCCGGTTAAACTTTCAACAGCAAGAAGTTAATGTTTAAAGAAATAGCATTCCCAATACCAGATGAGCCACAAGCAGCAAGCATATTTCAAGAACAATTAGATGGCCTTAAACAACAGCTTAAGTTTCTCTGACTACTGAAACATGCTGTGATTAAGCAATGCATCATGCTTGTTGCATAAAGCCATCGAGGGTATTAGTAAGGGATTTTGTCTACACTCATGTGGGTTGTCAGATTGAGGACACATAACACAACGAGTGCAAATGTCAATGGTAGGCGACAAACCTGTAAACTGATGAGTTTGTAAGCAGTGTGGGAAGCAGTTTGTAAGCAGTGTGGGAAGAGTTTTGCACATGTTAGGTCTTTTGAATCGCATGTGCATTCTCATTCTGGAGAAAGGCCGTATAAGTGTGATCAGTGTGGTAAAAACTTTTCTTGGGCAAAATCCCTGAAGAACCACCTGAAGGTTCATTCAAAGGAGAAGCCTCATCTGTGTTCTTTGTATGGAAAGAGTTTTAGTCAGCTAGGTCTTTTAAAACAACACCAGAAAATACACAGCGGTGTGAAGAATCATTTGTGCTTTTATTGTGGGAAGACCTTTATTAAAGCTGCTGGACTGAAACAGCACCAGAGGATCCACACTGGAGAAAAATCTTACAAGTGTTCACACTGTGAGAAGAGATTCAATCAGTCAGGAACCCTGAAATCACATGAGAGGATCCACACTGGAGAGAAGCCGTATCACTGTCATTCATGTGGGAAAAGTTTCACTCATTTCAAATCTCTGCTCAGTCATAAAAGATAAAATAAAAAACAATGTCTGAAGGCATGAAATAATGAAATCATGTCTGAATTCATCTAAAGATCCAGCTTTTTCAAGTGCAATGCTGCATCTTCACCAAATGTGATCATTTTGCTTCGTGAATTTAATAATCATTCTGCTTTATTATGATTTATTACAACAATTAAATTGTATTATGAAGAAAAATAGATTGAAAAATAGAAATAGTACTTGTACATGTTCATGTGCTTACATGTCTAGTTCGGGAAGCTAAAAAGAGTCTAACACTTTTAGTGGGACATCTGGTATTTATTTTTAATTTTGTCTTCATTTTTGTGCTTAAAACATCTTTACTCCACCATTTATGACATATTACCTAAATGTAGGTGTCATAAAGTATCATGTAGCTTTTCAATTGCAGCTTATTTGCTTCTCATCTTCTTTTGAGATGCTTTGGATATCTGTAATTCAATAAAGAGAAAAATCTACCTTTGTTAAATATATTACTTTTTATTTAAATCTATAATATATAATATTACAATATTATGTTTTGCTTTTTTTTTTTTTGCACATTCTAATTTGTTGAGATAGTGAATTGGTGTTTTTTTTGTTAAATGTGAGCCAAAATCATCACAATTAAAAGAACCAAAGACTTAAACTACTTCAGTCTGTGTGCATTTAATTTATTTAATACACAAGTTTCACAATTTGAGTTGAATTACTGAAATAAATGAACTTTTCTACGACATTCTAATTTATTGAGATGCACCTGTAGGTTTCCAGCTGCTGAAGAGTTTGTGACATTTTTCGTTTAATGAAGCGCCAAATATTCTCTATAGGTGAAAGATCTGGACTGCAGGCAGGCCAATTCAGCACCCAGACTCTTTTACTGCGAAGCCATGCTGTTGTAATAGTTGCAGTACGTGGTTTTGCATTGTCCTGCTGAAATACACGTCATCTGGAGGGGAGCATATGTTGCTCTAAAACCTTTATATACCTTTTAGAATTCATAGTGCCTTCCAAAACATGCAAGCTGCACATACTGTATGCACATATGCACCCCCATACCATCAGAGATGCTGGCTTTTGAACTGAACGCTGATGACACGCTGGATGGTCTCCCTCCTCTTTAGCCCGGAGGACACTGCATCCGTGATTTCCAACAAGAATGTAAAATTTGGACTCGTCTGACCATAGAACACTTTTCCACTTTGAAACAGTCCATTTTAAATGAGCCTTTGCCCACAGAACACGACGGCGCTTCTGGACCATGTTCACATATGGCTTCCATGTTATGCACTGTAGATGATGAGATTTGCAAAGCCTTTGCAATTTGACGTTGAGGAACATTGTTTTTAAAGTATTGCACAATATTTTACACACTCTTTCATAGATTGGAAATCCTCTGACCATCTTTTAGAGAGACTTTGCCTCTCTAAGACATCCCTTTTATAGCTAATCGTGCTACAGTCCTGATGTCAGTTAACTTAATTAGTTGCTAGATGTTCTCCCAGCTGAATCTTTTCAAAATTGCTTGCTTTTTCAGCCCCTTTGTTGCCCCTGTGCCAACTTTTTTGAGATCTGTAGCAGGTATCAAATTTGAAATGAGCTCATTTAGTAGATAAGTGTAAAATTTCTCTGTTTAAACATTTATGTTCTATTGTGAATAAAATATTGGCTCATGTGATTTGAAAGTCTTTTAGTTTTCATTTTATTCAAAAAAAAAAAATTCCAACATTTCTGGAATTTGGGTTGTATTATTATTATTATGCTAACTTCAGCTTCAGCCACACTGTAATGAACACTGTTATTGTTATTTTGAGTAACATGTTTGAGAATTAAGTTTTTCCAACAGAAAGTGTTTTTTGCACTAACAGAATGTCTATAGACATTGAGGGGGACACGTCACCAATATTTGATGTTTGATATTCCTGATGCTGCTCTACACTACACCAATCTGTATGCTATTAGGATGACAAAAAGTTTTTTAAAAAGGTACACATTGGTTTTAATATCAGTGTTATATTAGTTAATTGTATAGTTAATTAAACATTTAATAGTTCTCACTACAAAACATGGGATTTGTGGTAATGTTTTAGAAATAATAATTAGAATATCAATATTTCCAATGTAAAGTTCCAGAGACATATAATTAATTTACATTAAAAAATTATCAAAACAATCATGCGAGGAGAGTGACGAACTGAGTGAAGCGGAGCAGAAACATCACGCCAAAACTGGTCATTTGAGTCACTCATAGATTAAAAGCAATTTCTATTCTTAACTGAATTGTCTTAAGGCCTTTCCACTGATGATTTCAGCCGTCAGTCTGAAAGTCTGGCTACGCAAAACTAACGTGCTCCCATCGGCTGTTATGATGTTTCTCATTCTAAAGATCATAAAAGTAAATTAACAGGAAAGCTGTCCTACATTTTAATATAAGTGTCATAACATAGGTCATCTTCTACAACAAGACAATCCCAAATGAAAACTAAAGCAGAGAAATGCACCTGCGTAACACGTGAGTTGTGACGTTGACAGAGTGCTTCTAAATCAAACACCATACACCTCCCATGGGTCAGTTGGATGTGCATGTAACATTTTTTATTTTAATTATGTTCACATAATGTATTCATTATTTTCAAAACTTAATATGAACATTAGCAAAACGTTCTTGGAACATAATATTGTTAGATTGTAAGGACTGTTGAAATGTCAGCTGGAAACCCTTAATGAGAACATCTATGTGACCACCAAATGTCAATTTATCAAATAAGAGCAACAAATCCCACAGTACCGTCGTGGCAGGTTTCACAAGTAAGCTCGAGCAGACGAGAAACTGGAGAAAAAGATACAGATATAGAGGGAATACATTAATAGCAAGTGCCTTTGTTGTATAAGTGTTCATGGGAGGGCTGTATACATTCAGCTGTTTCTTATAAGTTGTGATGGTCTTAGTTGATTGTGGAGGGTGGAAGCTTCTGTCAACATGAGGAACAGAGAAATTGGAGGTTCTAGAAAGCAACTTTGTACTTAATTTCGATGAAACCACTAGGTGATGCACATTCACTGATCACAGAGAAAGGGAGGGCACATATAGACTTGGAAGGGTGCTGATCCAGTGTCCTGAAGGCCAAAGTTCAAGTAAAAAGATGGTTGGTGAAGGGATACAGCAATAATCACCATAATAGGAAACTGATCATCTTAATAAGCTGAGGTTGGGGAAGCAATGTAAACAAGATCACAGAACAAGGATCTCTCACAAACACAGCAAAAAAAAAGCAAAAATAAAAAGCAGATGCAATCAGATTTTTACAGATGTTTCTCAGTCTGGATGCTCTGGCTCCTCAAATTTTAAATAATCTTTTGCATCACTATTAACATTGTCATTGACAGACAATGATAACATCAAAACTGGTGACAAAAATTGGCAGAAGCATTTGTACTGTATTCAAACAAAGCCGAAGCTGGCTGTGACTACTGCACTGAACATCACACTATATGCCAGTTTTGTCTTTGCGATGGAGGAGTTCTCTTCATCCTGAGTCTGAACTGTTTTAATAATAATCAGACATTTAATAAATCTAAACACTTTTAATAAACTTGACTGATTTTTGTTTGTTTGCTTGTTTGTTTGTTTGTTTAATTTTTGCATGCCAAAACTTGCCTTCATTTTCTGGTTGTTTGCACTTTCTGTGGTAAATCAAACCTACAACTACAGCTACTAACACCAGCAGCGCTAGAGTAACAGCTATTGACTTCACGAGACGTGAACGGCCATCCAGTGCTGTAATGCACAGAGAAAACAGTCATTAGTGTAATCTGAATACAATACAGCTTTAACTTTAAAGAAAATAATTATTGTGATGGAATATTTCATTGAACATATTACACTTCACCTAAGCAGGTATTCAAGTAAAGTACTTGAATATTTTGATGTTTAAATTGGGTCTTTACTTTATAGCTCACAACGTGTCTGATATTCTGCAGTATTTACAATCATTACAGAAATGATTTGATGAACACAGTTTTTTTAAACTTAAACTTTGTTAAAGTATTTCCTTTTGAAACAGGATGTTGGGTGGGACTAAAGGTGTGTCATCTTTTAAACTATCAAATGGATTTAATTTAAAACGTCACATCTTAATTGGCTAAACAAACATTTGTACATGATAATATCTGTTAACAATGAACTGTCAGTATGCAACATAACATTGCAGATGAGAGAACGGCCTACACTGTAAAAAAAAAAAACAACTTAAACTTTAAAGCAACAAACTTCAGCAGATTTTTGAGTTCTCTCAACTTGTCATTTAAGTTTGTTACAACAAAAATTCGAGAATCTCCCACAAAAATAATTTGAGCAAACTCAAAAATCTGCTGAAGCTGGTAAAACATTTTTTTATGTTTGCTCAACTTTTTTTTATTTTTTTTTTATTTTTACAGTGTGTATGGACTAAATAGTATAAAACACAATTTTGATTAATTTAACACAATTAGAGGAAAAGAGATAATGTGATACCTGGACATGGCTGACAGAGTTGAGCGATGTTGATGTTGTGTTGAGTCTGGTTGTTGATGGGATTGTTGATCACACAGCTGTAGGTGTTGTTATCCTGATATTCCACCTCCAGAGGAAGAGAGAGACTGATGCTGAGATCAGACACACTGATGCTGGACAATAAACTGTTTCCTTTGTACCAGGAGAGAGTCACATGACTCACATTCACAGCTGAACACAGCAGTGAACAATACTGACCTGATGGTCTTTTAGATGATGAAAAACAGTTTGAAGAATCTCTGGTGATGACAGGAATGGGAAGAGGAGCTGGAAAACAAATTAATAAACAAATTACTACAGACAGAACAGATTTATGGATGTCATCTGATGTATAGATTTCTAAACTACAAATTTCAAAACAATCTTACAACATCAGTCAACTCTCACAACATCAAAAATCATAGAGGTACGAAAACAACAGGAGGTTAAATTATGACAGAATGCTCATGTTTTAATTAACTCACCATTTAAGACAAATTCATTTATAACCAGCATTACAATTTTTGAAGCAGAAAACTGCATACCATAGACTTTAACACTAAAACGCTTGAATGTTTCTATGTTTCCATTTCTGATGATGATAAATTCATAACGTCCAGAGTCTTTTGTGCTGATGTTCCTGATGGTGAGAGATCCGGTCTGATTATCAAGCTGAAATCTATCATCATCACATTCAGTCATTTTCGTTTCTTTGTGTTGGGTTGTACATAGAGGATCTCCATCACCAGATTTCCACTGTATCAGATCATCGTTTTGTATTTCAGTAGCATTGGGGAAAAATGTCACAGATTCTCCCTCCATCACTAAACCATTATTTTCAACTCTTACATCTGTAAAACACAATTATCCATTTTAAAATTATAAGCATTTTAAAAATGTTAGCATTATAAGGTCAGAATTTTAAATGGCTTGCTTATATAGCATCATTCAACTCACACGATCTGAAAAAGGGTTGTCGTAGAAGTTGTGTGGCCGTGTACACTGTAAAAAGTAATAAGTTTACTTAGAAAACATGAAAAATGATTGCTTCAAATTTCTCAAGCAAATTAGTCCATCATGTTTGAGTTGATAGAACTTGCTACAAATTTGTATAGCTAACTCGTGTATTTAGGTTACCAGAAAAGACAATCTTACAAATTTAGCCAATTTAGAAATTTAAGGGGTGGTCTACTGGCTTTTTTCAAATGCTTGATTGTGTTTATGGGGTGCACTGTAACGTGTTCATGCTTAGTTTTTAAAAAATCGTGTTATTTTTCACATATTTTACCTTCATTCTACCTTTATGTTCTCGTTAAAGTGGTCTGCTGATTTCCTGGTTCCTCCCTCAGAAATTTGCAATGGGCTCAGATTGGTTAGGGATTGTTTGATTACAAACTGTTGATCTACAGTGATCGCTACTGACTGTATAGCACCCTTAGTTTTGTCTTTGTAGAACGAGTGTAGCCAAATATTTGTTGCCAGAACTACGAGCTAACCATCGCTTTACTACAGTGGACAAATCAAACACAGAACCACATTTAGCATGTCTGTAAATGAGCATAAAAGCTATACTTCTACAACAATTCCTTTTCTCTAAAGTAGCCCAACATGGCCCCACCCCCTCTGTTGCGTGTTTATGTAAATTTCAGGGTTTGTGATGTCACTAACCCAGGAAGTAGCTCATTGTAGTTCCTACCAGCCGTTTGTTGTATGCCTTACAAAGCAAATTCTGTAAAGGACAATTTCTCCCTTTGCTTTGAACTTTGAGCATCGTAACTTTGCAGATGTTGTTTACAATTAAACAGCAACATTACACACTAACTAAAGTTAAAAAGGTGAAATCATAATCAATGACCCCTTTAAGTTTAGTGCACAGAACTCAAACTAAATTGTTCTCTTAATAAGTTTGCTTGTTCACATTACTAGACAGATGTGTGCAAACTGATTGGCTTAAATGTCTCAAGTACTCAAAACATTAACCTTGTGTGTCAATAAAAAAAAAAAAGTTACACATAGGTCTTTAGTGGACAAAAATGTCCATGTCAAAAAAAGTGACTTAAAGTGCCCCTATTTTGGGTTATGAAAGGTTCTTTTTTTTGTTTTGGGAGTCCCCAACAACAGGTTGACATACATGCAAGGTCACAGTCTTGTGAAAAGGGTCCATTGTGAGCAGTGCTGATTTGTGTACAGCCGTTACAGAGGAAACAGCTATTTTGAACGCTCCAAACGTGGCACCTAGTGGCAACAAGTGGGCAATATGCTAATGTTTCATTTTGATGTCAACGTGAAATGGCTTAAAGGAAAACGCCACCGTTTTTCCATATTCTAATATGTTCTTCCCTCAACTTAGACGAGTTGATACATACCTCTCCCGTCTCAGTGCGTGCACTTAATCGCTCTAGCGCACGGCGCAACTATGCTAGCGTTTAGCTTAGCACCATTCATTCCTTAGGATCCAAATAGGGATGAATTTAGAAGCCATCAAACACTTCCATGTTTTCCCTATTTAAAGACGGTTACATGAGTAGTTACACAAGTAAGTATATGGTGACACAAAATAAAACGTGGATTTAATGGGTTTCAATGGAGACATTTTTGTCCTTAAGGTCCTGAGAGGAACAATTTTTTTGTACCTAGTGCAAAATATATTTATTAAAGGAAATGGGGGTGACATGGTAAAATTCCAATAAAAATGCACACAATTTCTGCAGCTGGCAATAATAACACAGGCAAAATGCAAAATGATATAAAATAAACTAAAAAAAAACAAAAAAAAAAAACTGAAAAGGACAAAAAATGTCCAAAAGTTTGCACAAGGGTTAAGTTATTAATACAGACAGCAGACTGTTGTCACAATAATTGTCACGCCCCTGGACTGTTTTGTTGTGTTTTTGCTCCCCATGTGTTCCCTGTGACCCTGTTTCTTCCCAGCCTGATTGTGTTAATTTGATTCCAGGTGTGTCTCCTTAGTTCCTTGATTGTCCTGTCTTTAAAAACCCCAGTTCTTTCAGTTAGTGTTTGTCGGTCTTTAAGTGTCTACCCTGCCTGTGATCTGTGTTCCTATTTTGAATATTAAACCCCCGTGTTGTGAATTCCTCGTCTCCTCGTTCCTGGTTCCCGTGCTCCCCGTGAGCTGTGACAGAAAGACCGACCCAAATAGTAAGCTCCGTGTTTATACCCTCCGTTTTGTTTCCGTTTTTACCCAGTGTTTTTTCTTTCCGTTGTGCCCCATGGATCCCCTCGTCCGGCCCGAATTTCTCCTCCTCCTGCTGGAGCAGGGGGAGCGATCTCTCGAGGACCACACCAGACTGTTCCTGATGATAGCTAATGCCACCAGCTACCCGGACGGCACGCTCTGCTCTTTCTACAACGCAAGCTTGAACACCGTGTGCAGAGCACTGTCGTCTGAGGATGGTCATCGAGAGGATTTCGCCGCCTTCATGGAGTGGATTCTGGTGAGAAATGGATCGCCCCTCACCATCTCTCCCGAGGATGATCTCGCCAGATCCACTCCAGACCCAGAGCCCAGCCCACCAACTCCACGCGGTGCGGAGCATCAGCCCGAGCCCACCGATGATGGAGAGCCATTACCCGCCGTGATCTGCGAGCCAGCGCGAAGCCGAGCGACTGAGCGGAAGAGCCCAGGAAGTTGAGCCCAACCCGTCAGATCAGGTGCGAGTGCCTGCGTCAGTGCCCACCACGAGGGAGCCAGCCGTTGACGGTGTGAGCGCGGAGTGGAGCTCTGCCCCCTGCACCGTGGCTGAGGGTGAGCTGATTATCCATCTGCTGGACATGGAGGAGGATTTAATTGACTGGGAAACGGAACTGGAATTCGAACTGCCCCCTCTCCTCTCTCCGTCGTCACCGCTGGTCCCGTCCAGCCCTCCTTCGTCCTGGGTTCCCTTGTTCAGCCCTGAGGGGGCTTCAGATCCTCCAGTGCCCGCTCCTCGAAAATGCCTTCCAGTGCCCGCTCCTCGAAAATGCCCTCCAGTACCTGCTCCTCGAAAATGCCCACCCTCCCACCCGCTCCTGCCTCCTCCACCGCTGTCGTCTGGCAGCTCCTCTGCTCGCCCTCAGCCCACCATCGATGCGGTGTGAGCCCCACGGGACTGCCATCCTCCAGCTCCGTCTCCGCCTCGGTCTTTGAAATTGAAAAATAACAATTGAAAAATAGCACATACTGCAAAAAAAAAAACAATGTCCCTTTTCTGACATCCTGTAAATCTAGATTTTGTTTGACCACACAAAAAAGCACTGAGGAATTGCAATTTTCAGTGTTGAAATGCAGAAATTGAGAACTCGCAAAAAAAAAGCTTACAAGTTCTCTAAAAAAAATTAAAGTTATATTAGAGACTAAACCCAAAAAGTTCAGATGAGCATCTCTCGCTAAGTTTCAGTATATATTATGAAGAGTGATGAAATCTCTCTCAGTCGTCAGGGGCACCACCATGGATTCTGGGCCCCCTGAACAGAATATTCAGGGAAATCGTGTGGCAGCGGGACATGCTTTTACATCAACGAAAGGTGGTGTACAGATGTAACAGTGTTAAAGAAGATGTGCTGTTCAGATCTAGAAGCGCTCTTCATTAATTGCAAGCCTTTCTACTCGCCACGGGAGTTTTGCTCGTTCATTCTCATGAGTGTTTACATTCCACCGCAAGCACACGTGAGCTCAGCTTTACAGAAACTAGCTGATCTGATCACAGACACAGAACAACAACACCCGGACTCTGTTTTAATCATTCTCAGGGACTTTAATAAAGCCAATCTCTCCCGTGAGCCAAAATACAGACAGCACATCACATGTCCCACCAGAGACAGTGATATATTGGATCACTGTTACACAACAATAAAGGAGGCATATCACTCTGTACCACGGGCAGCTTTAGGACTCTCTAACCACTGTTTGGTTCATCTTATACTGAAATCAGCTAAACCTGTTTTAAGGACTGTAAAAAGATGGACTAATGAAGCATTTACAAGCCTGTGTCCACCTCACTGATTGGAGAGTTTTTGAAGCTGCTGCCACCGATCTGGACGAGCTCACAGAGACTGTAACATCTTATGTCAGTTTCAGTGAAGATATGTGCATTCCTACCAGGACTCATTTAACCTACAACAATGACAAACCGTGGTTCACTGTAAAACTCAGACAGCTCTGTCAGGCCAAAGAAGATGCTTACAGGAAGGAAAACAAAGTCTTGTATAAACAGGCCAAATACACACTGGAAAAGGAGATCAGAGTGGCAAAGAGGAGTTATTCTGAAAAAATAAGGATTCAGTTCTCTTCCAGTGACTCAGCATCAGTGTGGAAAGGTCTGAAAGAGAATCAACAACTGGCAGACGATCTGAATGAGTTCTACTGCAGGTTTGAAAAAAACACCCCACACATGCCCTGAACACCTTTCCACACAACCATTAACACCTCCTGCAACCCCCCTCTCCCCCACACCTGCAATTCAGATCAGCAAAGATGAGGTGTGCCAGATCTTCCGGAAGCAGAAAAGGAAAAAACCACCAGGCCCAGATTGTGTTACACCAGTCTGTCTGAAATCCTGTGCTGACCTGCTGGCCCCCATCTCCACACAGATCTTCAACAGATCACTGGAGCTCTGCTAAGTCCCTTCATGCTTCAAATGCTCCACCATCATCCCCAGAAATCCAAAGTTACAAGACTAAATGACTACAGGCCTGTGGCTCTAACGTCTGTAGCCTTTTGAAAAAGTGGGTGCTGGCCCACCTGAAGGACATTACTGGACCCTTGCTGGATCCTCTTCAGTCTGCCTACAGAGCAAACAGGTCTGTGGACGATGCAGTCAACATGGGACTGCATTATGTTCTGCATCATCTAGACAGACCAGGGACTTACATAAGGATCCTGTTTGTGGACTTCAGCTCAGCTTTTAACACTATCATCCCAAACCTCCTCCTGCCCAAACTAACATCTCTCCGTGCCCACCTCCGTCTGTCAGTGGATCACCAGCTTCCTGACAGACAGGCAGCAGCTAGTGAGGCTGGGAAAATACACATTCAACACCCGTACAATCAGCACTAGCACCCCCCAGGGTTGCGTCTGCTCTTCTCCCTGTACACCAATGACTGCACATCTAAAGACCCCTCTGTCAAGCTCCTGATGTTTGCAGACAACACCACACTCGTCGGCCTCATTCAGGACGGTGACGAGTCTGCTTACAGACAGGAGGTTAAGGAGCTGGCTGTCTGGTGCAGTTTTAACAACCTGGAGCTCAACACGCTCAAAACCGTGGATATGAAAGTGGACTTCAGGAGAAACCCCCCTACTCTCCCCCCACTCACCATCATGAACAGCACTGTAATGACAGTGGAGTCATTCAGGTTCCTGAGCACCACCATCTCCCAGGACCTGAAGTGGGACACTCACATAGACTCACAGTACTTCCTTTGCCAGCTGAGGAAATTCAACCTGCCACAGGAGCTGCTGAAACAGTTCTACTCCACCATCATTGAATCCGTCCTCTGCACTTCAATAACTGTCAGGTTCAGCTCAGCTACCAAATCTGACCTCAGAAGACTACAGAGGGTAGTCCGGACTGCTGAGTGAATCACTGGTACAACCCTCCCCACTCTCCAAGAACTGTACTCATCCAGAGTGAGCAAAACGGCTGGCAAAATCACTCTGGACCCCTCACATCCAGCACACTCCCTCTCTGAACTGTTGCCATCTGGTTGATGCTACAGAGCTCTGAGCACCAGAACGACCAGCACAGGAACAGTTTCTTCGCTCAGGCAATCCATCTCATGAACACCTGACAATATTTGTGGAACAAACACTATTTATACTCTTATTTATAACACACATACTTAGTCTACATTTCAATTTGCAAATAATATACCTGTACATACAATTGTCAATTTGTATATTTTTATTCCTTATTTACTTATTTAATTCTTCTTCTTCTTTTTTTTTTTTAATCTGTGTTTTTTGTTCTGTCGTTGTCATTCTGTTGCACTGTGGAAGCTTCTGTCACGAAAACAAATTCCTCGTATGTGTAAACATACCTGGCAATAAAGCTCATTCTGATTCTGATATTGACTCGGACCCCCGCGGTTTGGTGGGTGGGGGTTTGGGGGTGTTGGGTTTGTCCTCTTCAGTAGAAATCATGGTGAGAAGAACTTTGCATCTTGCTAAGAGTTGATGAATTCATTTATTCATTTCTTTATGTAAACTTATTAGGTTTTAGGTTCATTTGGAGGACATGTGAAAATATCTGTTTTTAGTACACTTCACCATACCCACACTACAAAAGAATCAAAGAATCATGTAAAACTTGAGAATATTTGTACAAAATACTATGGAAATAATATGTATGAAACTAATAAAACTAAATTGAATATCAATAAAATATGTTTTCTCATTAATCCTTTCATTATCAATTTCATTACCCAGGGACCTACTTTCACTAAAAAAAGCTCATTTCTGCTATTGTAGGCTCGCTTTGTAAATGTAATTTATAGACAAGCACAAACTGCGTGCTTAATGCAAATGTAATGGTCATTTACATTTACATTTAAATTGTTTTACATTTACAAAATCGTGTTTGTCCATCTATGCAAATGTATCAAAAAGAAAAGAATGAGGTTAATGGTAACACTTTGCAATACGGGGGTACAAACATAACTAATGCACAGATATATAATTACTGCATCAGCAACAAATGAACATTCTATACAATTCATAGATTAAGTAGCCTAATCAATAAACTGCTATTAGTTAAATGTGTCATAATGTATTAATTCCCTTTTAACATATTATATGATGTAAATTAATGTGCTAATTACCACAATGGTCAAAGCCATGCATCTCAACTTCCAGTTGTCTGCTTTAAGTAACCATTAGCTAATGATTTGCAAAGGTATCATTATGTTATGACTTTACTTGTTGAGGCACAGGACTATTTACTAATTGTTAAGTAACATGTTATTGTGGTTATGGATTTTGAATTAGTTAGTTAATCATGCCTCAACAAGTATGATATAATGATACCTATGGAAATCAAAATGATTAATTAAAGCAGACGTGGAAAAAAGTGGAAGTTGAGATGCATGGCTTTGACCATTGTGGAATATAATCATTAGTTAATATAATATGTTATAAGGGAATTAATACATTATGACACTAATTTAACCAATTAACTATTTAACTAATAACAATTTGTTGATTACTTAATCTATGAATCAAATAGAATGTTCATTTGTTGCTGATGCAGTAATTATTAATAATTTAGTTCTTCATGAGTTACACATTAACTCATGATTATCTGTGCATTAGTTAAGCATGAACTAATGCATATTAGTGCCGCCGTTTTGTAAAGTGTAAAACAACTCAGCTTTTGCTTTTATTCCTCAACAAACAATATAAACAGAACAACATTACACATATAGTGTAAAATCCCGATAGGATCAGCCTACATAGCCAAGTGTCAGACGACAAGACCCTGAAAACACAGCCAGCGTCACGCGTTAGAGTTGAGTTTTATAAAAATGCATCACTCACCTTCTATACACAGATTAAGACAGAACAAAGCAAGAAAAAAATTCATATTCCTCAGGAGTTTGAATTGATAAAGAGTTAACATGCTCCCATCGGCTGTTCTGCTGTTTCTCATTCTAAAGATCATAAAAGTAAATTAACAGGAAAGCTGTACTACATTTTAATATAAGTGTCATAACTTAGGTCATCTTCTACGACAAGACAATCCCAAATGAAAACTAAAGCAGAGAAATGCACCTGCGTAACACGTGAGTTGTGACGTTGACAGAGTGCTTCTAAATCAAACACCATACACCTCCCATGGGTCAGTTGGATGTGCATGCAACATTTTTTAAATATATGTTCACATAATGTATTCATAACTTATTTTCATAACTTAATAATAACATTAGCAAAATGTTCTTGGAGCATAATTTTGTTAGATTGTTAGGACTGTTAGCTGGAAACCCTTAATGAGAACAACTATGTATCAGTTGTCAATTTATCAAATAAGATCAACAAATCCCACAGTACTGTCGTGGCAGGATTCACAAGTGAACTTCAGCAGAAGTGAAACTGGAAAAAAGGACAGAATATATATACATAGAAAGTGCTCATGTGATTTGTGTTCATGGAAGAGTGGTACCTTGTTTGTTATTTAAAATAGCTGCCCTGATAGGCTCAAATGTTCTCTGAAACGAACAAATTTCACTTAGATCAGTGCTTATCAAGGCCAGTAGAAAATAATCTTTTTGAGTGCAAGTTTAAGGACAATTAGCCAAATAAACTTGAATTGTAGTTCATCAGTCTCTCGACTGGCTCTTTGCAGAGCTGTGCAAGCACTTAATGTCTAAAAACACACACATGCCACTTTAGCATTACATTTTCTTGGCATATTTAAAAATCATAAGTGTTTTTCTTTTATATACACATACATACATATGTGTGTGTGTGTGTGTGTGTGTGTGTTTGTGAATGTTTTTATGGACATTGTTTAATGTAGGTCGCTTTGTTTTGTTTCATGTAAACTTCAGATTTTGCAGCAGATAATTTTCACAAATTATCTGGCATCAATATTCATATAATAGCATACTGCTTTCATTACTGGGACAGTTACACTTTGTGTGCTGCAGGGTGCGGCATTTAATTAAATGATGCATTTAACTTGGCCCTTCAGGAGCAGGATCGGACACCCTTGCATTAGTTCATATATTAACAGGGAAGAGAAGAGCACTTCATGTAAAATGCTAACCTATCCTGTTCAAATAAAGAGAAGAGTGACTAATCACACTTCTGCTCAGAAATCTAGTGTTTCCGGGACATGTGTGTGCCACCAAAGCTCTCCAATCGCTTCTTCTGCTCTAGCCCAGTATGGAGCGAACTGTACATGCCACCTTCACATGACACTGTGGGATCAGAGGCTGTAGATGGAAGACAAGCAGCAGGGTTAATATCAGGGGATAACTTAGACTCTATGTCAGGATCTATCATAAAGCTACCCTCTAAACCGTCATTCTCTAAAACATTAGCTTTAGCCATAGCACGCATGACAGCACACACGGGAAACACTGAGGGATATTTCATCTGCAATTCATCTGGGCCTTCAGAGACAAGGGGCACAGTAGTAACCTCAGGATTTAATAGAATTTTACCTCCAGCCAAATCCTTGCCTAAAAGGAAATCCACTCCTTTAATGGGAAAAAACGGTGCACGCAGCCAACGCATCTGGACCAGACACCAGGTCTGAATCGAGCTGAATAGAGTGCATGGCAAGGCAAGTTTATTTATATAGCACATTTCATACACAGTGGTAATTCAAAGTGCTTTACATAAAAGGAAGCGAAATAGTCATTAAAAAAAAAAATCACAACAATAAAAACAAGGAATTAAAAAAAATAATAACAATAAAAACAAGGAAATTATATTGATTTAAAATGAATTTAAAACACTTAAGAATAGAAAATGATTATACATAAAATACAGTGCAATTAGTTCGGAGGGGGCTGTGGTGCTGTAGATGTTTTGACCAACGCAACTGCCTTAGGTTTCTTTTTATTCAACAGAAAACAGCTATTGATTAGATGGCCACGCTTTTTACAGTAAGCGCATACAGGCCTCACCTTAGCTGTACCGTCTTTAGGACTTACATGCTCGCTAGAGAGACCACGCTACGACAGAGGAAAAGAAGGCTTTTCAAAGCTCTCTCAGTGGATCAGAATATATTCATCAGCTAATATCGCAGCAGCAGACACATTAGTGACTTTTTGTTCATTTAAGTATGTTGCAATTTTGTCAGGTAGACAATTTTTAAATTCCTCCATGAGAATTCAATCATGAAGCTGCTCAAAGTTCTTTAGAACTGGTTCAGAACACCAGCGATCAAACAGTACCATTTTCTCACGACCAAATTCAACATAACGCTGGCCCTCGGCTTTCTTGTATCGTCGAAACTTTTGCCTATAGGCCTCAGGAACCAACTCGTAAGACCCTAGAACTGCAGACTTCATCTGGTCATAATCTAAGCTCTCCTCAGGTGAGAGAGAAGCATACGCCTCCTGGGCTTTACCCGTAAACACACACTGCAGAAGGAGAGGCCACACCTCTGTAGGCCACTTTAAAGTCGTTGCTACCCGCTCAAACAGCACAAAATATGTCAACATCTCGATTCATTTGCATTAAAAAATTTTAACGCATTAAAATTTTTAGATTAATCGCATGCATTAACACGTTAATGTTGACACCCTTAATATATATATATATATATATATATACATATACACACACACACACACACACAGCCCTTGTTCAAACTGTCAAAAAAAATCTGATATTTTCAAATATGATTCAAACCTCAAATGTAGGTGATTTGAAATGTGATTCCAGTCAGGCTTTTACACATTGTGTCTCAGTTGAAATGCTCTGGCCTCGGCCTTACTCTTATGATAACATCAAAAACGGTGAAGGAAATGACAGAAGTATACAGTATTCAAACGAAGCCGACTGTGACTACAACACTGAACATCAAAATATTTACCAGTCTAGTCCATCACACAAGAAAACTTTGCACCGTGAATTGACAGGGCGCTAATTTATGTAAAAACATAATAAAATAATACTGTGAAAGATGTAGTGAAATGAAAAGAATACATATTTATTTACAAAAACTACCTCACTGTAACAGAAGAGGACTGGACACAACAGGTTAGTAAAAGCAAAGGTGTTTATTTTAAGCACAGAGAGTTCGGGTGATGAATCCAGGCAATAATACGGGGAGTAGTAATGTTGTAGAGAAGTTCTTGAGCTTGGATGAGTGGTTGATCTTTGTATCTGATCGTTTCAGGAACTGGAACGGACATGAGAGGAAGCACACACCTCAGTCTTCCGGAGCCTGGGAGAGACGGGAGAACTCTCAATGTAGGTATAGCAAGTCAGAGAGTCCTCAACGTATGAACGAGATCAGACAGTGAAGGTGTCTGAGGTGTGTGCTTATATGCTGCTGGTAATGAGGTGCTTGATTGAAGACAGGTGTTCAGTATTCAGAACTATTCATGAACTACAAGTCATGGCATTGACCTACAGTGTAACAATAAATAAAAAAGTCTGCTGGATCCTAAATTCACATTTTAACAATTACATACTATGCGTGATCTGCTGCAACGATGTCCTGCAAGAAAACAAAATCACAATCAGAAATAAAATCTAGTAGGTTTAAACACACAAGTCGTACTGAATTATGAAAACAAAGGACAGGATCATATAAAACAACATCTTTATTTTCGAAGCACAGCAGTGTGATCATGTAAGCACATGCTCAGACACACTGTAGACTACAGGAGTGTATAGAAGCTGAGGGTGTTTACAGATAGAAATAAGGCACTTCTCACACAGTAATACAATATATCTTACCGTACACTGAAACCCATGTGCACCGAATGTTGGATCAGCATAAAGTATCTCTCTCTCCATCCTGAACTGTTTTAATAACAATCAGACATTTAATAAACCTAACTGCATTTAATAGACTTGACTGCGTTTTGTTTGTTTGCTTGTTTAATTTTTGCATGCCAATACTTGCCTTCATTTCTTAGTTGTTTACACTTTTTGTGGTAAATCAAACCTGCAACTACAGCTATTAACACCAGCAGCGCTAGAATAACAGCTATTGACTTCACGAGACGTGAACGGCCATCCAGTGCTGTAATACACAGAGAAAACAGTCATTAGTGTAATCTGAATACAATACACTTTAAACTTTAAAGAACAATATTATTGTGATGCAATATTTCATTGAACATATTACACTTCACCTAAACAGGTATTCAGGTAAAGTACTTGAATATTTAGATGTTTAAACTGGGTCTTTACTTCATAGCTCACAACATGTCTGATATTCTGCAGTATCTTCAATCATTACAGAAATTATTTGATGAACGTTGTTTTTAACTTTGTTAAAGTATTTCCCTTTGAAACAGGATGTTGGGTGGGACTAAAGGTGTGTCATCATTTAAACCATCAATAAGCTTTAATTTAATTAAGACAAACTTCACATTTTGATTGGCTAAACAAACATTTGTATGTGATAATATCTGTGCATGATAACAATGAACTGTCAATATGTCAGATAACATTACAGATGAGAGAACGCAAATAGTTCACCTTATGGACTAAATATTATAAAACACAATTTTGATTAATTAAAACACAATTAGAGGAAAAGAGACAATGTGATACCTTGACTGATGTTGAGATGTTGAGTCTGGTTTCTGATGGGATTGTCTGATGTATTTCTCCCAACGTCAGTCAACTCTCACAATATCAAAAATCGAGGTGCGAAAACAACAGGATGTTAAATTATGGCAAAATGACAGAATGCTAATTTTTTAATTAACTCTGCATTTAAGACAAATTAATATATAACCAGAATGAAAGTATTGAAGCAGAAAATTGCATACCATAGACTTTAATATTAAAACGCTTGAATGTTTCTATGTTTCCATTTCTGATGATGGCAAATTCATAACGTCCAGAGTCTTTTATGCTGATGTTCCTGATGGTGAGAGATCCAGTCTGATTATCAAGCTGAAATCTGTCTCTGAATCTGTCATCATCACATTTGGTCATTTTCGTTTCTTTGTGTTGAGCTACACATAGATGATCTGCATCACCAGATTGCCACCGTATCAGATCATCACTTTGTATTTCAGTAACATCGGGGAAAAATGTCACAGAATCTCCCTCCATCACTGAACAATTCTTTTCAACTCTTACATCTGTAAAACACAATTATCCAGTTTAATCTTGATAATCATTATAAATTGAAAATTCTTCTCATCCTGTTAGCATTATTAGGTCAGAATTTCAGAGGTTTTCATTATATAGAATTATAAATTCTACTCACACGATCTGGAAAAGAATTGTCGTTGAGTTTGAGTGGCTGTGTATCTGTCGCTGAAGCTCCAGATAATGTGTGACCTGCTCTCCTTGTTCTTAAACCCCTCATAACTGTCAGAGGTAGAGATGATCCTTTCATAGACCTCAGGGGTGTGAATATTTGGAGACCCAAACATCCATACAACATAATCGCCTCGCTGCGTTTCATTAATATCATTGTGAAGAATGATGAAATCTCTCTCAGTCACTCGTGTCATCATTTCATCCCTCGCAAAATCATTCACATCTGGTAAAAAGTTGAATTAAAGCAATAGCTATAATATGGTCTGTGATGAAAACTGTTAAAGCATCTGAAAATTAATCTTAGCCACTGCATGCAAAGTTGCAGCCTTTGTGTGTGTGTGTGTGTGTATGATAATCTATTCATTATTCAAAAAAGACAAATCTCAGTTATTCTTTTGGTCACCAAGAGTTTTGCATACATTCAGGCATATAGTTTTTGTCAAATGAAACGGTAAAATGCTCATTAAGTGACTAAGGGCAGCTCTGGAGATGAGTTAAGTTCATGTGTTCAATGTCATATAATGAGACAACAAGACACTGAAAACAGAGCGCGTTACTGGAATTTGAGATGAAACCGCGCGTCGTCATTGATTTACACATAAACGTATTTAAATAGTATTTTACGGTTTAATATTCACAGACACGAGTCCATATCGCAATTTGATTAAGCGTACTGACATGCTTTTAATTTATTTATCCAAAACTTGCTTAATTTCGTGACATTCCTCGTTATACAGTAAATTCCAGTCGATTTCGTCCGCGTTAAGCGCATCGCTGAAATCATGACGCGCTGAAGTTATTTCGCGGATCCCCTGACTATAAAACACGCCCCACTTTAAGAATCCTTGGATTAGAGTACTAGAAGATAGAGCTAAATAATAATAATAATAATAATAATAATAAACTCACCATCCATACACAGATTAAAACAGAACAAAGCAAGAAAAAAATGTAAATTCTTCAGCAGTTTGAATAGATGAAGAGTAAACGTGCTCTCATCGGCTGTTCTGCTCATTGTAAAGATCCTACCAACAAACTAACTGCATTAATTTCATCTAAGTGTCATAAGTCATCTTCTAGACTTCTACTACAAGACAAGCCCAAAAGAAAACGAAAATGCACCTGCGTGACACGTGAGTTGTGACGTTGACAGATGTGTCAGTGCTTCTAAATCAAACACCACACACACTTTAGAAAAGCAGGTTATTAGTGGGAACCCTAGTATCCTGACTCAATTTGAAAGAAGGTAACACTTTATTTTAAGGTGTCCTTGTTACATGTTACATGTACTTACTATTATTATAATAATAAATTATGCATAATTACATGCAAGTAACCCTAAAGTAACACTAACCATATAGTAAGTACATATTGTTCATTAAAATTACTCAGTACCTAAATGTATAATTACACTGTAACAAGGACACCTTAAAATAAAAGTGTAACTTTAAAGAACATTTTATGCCAAAATGGTAATATATTTCCAGGTAATATGGGGGTCGTCCAGGACAGGTTTGAAAACCATTGTCTTAAACGATTGCATAATTATTTCATGTTTAATGCGTTGTTTCAATTTTTCTAGTTATAAAGTGTGTTTACGAGCTGCATAATTCATAAAATGTAATTAAAATAAAAATGGATGAAAACTAATTACTTAAAAATAAATCCATAAAATGATCTCATAGTGGGAACTCCTAAAAGGTTCCATATGAAGCACATGACAGAAGAAAGATTCTAAAACATTTTCTTCAAAGAAAGTAACAAAGAAACTGTATATATAAACACACACACACACACACGCGAGCGCGCTGGTTTGCTATCCTTGTGGGGACTCTCCATAGACGTAATGGTTTTTATACTGTACAAACCATTTACTCTATTGCCCTACACCAACCCTTCACCTAAACTTCTGTATGATTTATAAGCTTGTTTCCCCATGTTTCACGTGTCTTTGTTTGTCGCAGGAGTATTTGGATACACAAAAGACAGCAGTCAAATTAATTCAGTCGAGTTTAACCTGTTTCAACAGCAAAAGAGAAACTAATCCAGCTAACATTCTCAGAACTTATGTTAAGAACTGGCTAATGTTCTGGCAAGCTTCTCTCAATGTTAAGAACAAACATTCTTCCAGTAACTTTAATATAATGTTTGTTCAAAGTTCTGTGGTCTTTAATAATGATTATACATTATACATTTTTCATGGAATGTTTTCTGTGAAATGTTTTAGTTGGATGCTCATGTAACATTTTTAAAATGTAACTGCTTGTTTCAGAATGTTCAGAGAACAATGTCCCCCCAGTGTTTGCAAAATGATAGAGAGGAATGTTTCCAAAATGTTCCATAACCAAGAAAAAAAAAATGTTTCTAAAACATTTAGAAAACTGGATGTTTTGAACATTTTAAACATTCAGAAATACATTTTTCATAACTCAACATGAACATTAGCATAACATTCGGTATATTTTTGTTAGATGGGAAGGACTGTTGAAATGTCAGTTGAAATACTAAATGAGAACATCTATGTGACCACCAAATGTCAGAATTCAAAGTAAGAAACGTTGCAGCGGGGCTGAACCGGAGAATGTAGTGGACTGGAAATTTCCCTGAATGCTGCTTTAAAGGTTGTAAGTTAAGATACTAGCAGGCTCATCAAAAACCTCAGTGGTTGCAAACATTCATTTCGTGGCAAGACATGTAAATTGTATTTTTTGTGGTTCATCTTTTTTAAATTGTATTTTTCCCCTCTGAAACATGACTGATTTTGCAGTGGGCACCTTTTAGAAATGATGTTAAATCCATACACACATTGCTGTCATTTACTGGGACAGTTGCACTCTGTGCTCTAGGGGTCAGCATTTAACTTCCTTCACATCATTTCATCTATCAGCAGAGTCCAGAAGAGGACTTTATTCATATGTACATGTACAGTGAATTGCTCCTCTGGGAATCTCACTAGAGCTCAATGCACATTACAACAGCTGTAATTATGGAAAGTGGCATATTCTGAATTGCTACAGTGCTGTACAGTGGCATTTCAGCTTACAATTGTTGTCATTATGTGTCAGTTGTTACATTGTTGTCATTATGTGCAATCATCATTGTTTTAGATCTTGATCAAAGTGTGCTACAGGTGGTAATTAAATACATATTTTAAAAACAAAGAGAGTATCTTAAAAGCATATTTTAGTTCATATGCATGGTGTCCCACAACAGAGTACACTTAGCCTAGATTTTCTTAAGATTATCTTAAGAAGTACTAAATAATTTTTTTGTATATTAAGTAAAAAAATAGTGCGTGAAAATAGAGCATTTTAAGTGCTCTAATTCCCAAAAATAATTGATTTAAAACTTTTTGTCATAATACCAGAAAGGAGCCCAGCAGTGTGATCGTGGAAGCACAAGTTCACATACACCATAAAAATGTAAGGAAGCTGAGGGTGTTTGCATACTGAAAAAAGACAGTTCACAGTTACACAATATATCTTACCATACTCTGAAAAGAGTAAAGAATGTTGTATCAACATAATACATCTCTACATCCTGAATCTGAACCATTTTAATAAAAAAAAAAAGCATACATTAAATAAACAAATACAGTTGAATCTACTTGAAAGTTTATTTATTTATTTATTGGCATGCCAGTTCTTGCCTTTTTCCCCATGGTTGTTTACATCTTCTGTGGTAAATAAAAACCTACAACTACAGCTACAGTAACACCTATAGAGTAACAGCTATTGCCATTATGAGACATGAACACTTGTAATACACAGAAAATAGTTATCAAATACAGTGTAAAATTTAAAATAAATCATCATGATTATGGAAATGTGATTTTAACATTTAGGTTTCAACTAAGCAGGTGGTTATTTATTCTAGGGGGCATATAAGAAAATACTTTTAAGAAATCTTGGGAGCCAAAAAATATTGGACCCCATTAACTTCCACTGTAGGGGAAAAAAAGTATCTTTAAAGTATCTTCTTTTATTGCTCCCCAGAAGAAAGTAAGTCATAGGTTTGGGATGGCAGATTTAAAAAATCAGTCCAGTACATAGAAACTTTATTTTTGATGAAATGAAACCAGTTACACTGAGATATACATATAACTAAAGACATTTTAACTTAAATGTAACACAAGAATGCCCTAGTACTGTTGTTTAGTGTTTATAAAGCACACAATAATGATGATGAAGTCATGTTTCAACACTTGCTGATCTTCTCGGTGGTTTTACTAGCTGGTTGCTTTCAGTAGGTCTGCCAAGTGTATACTGTATGTATGATCACACTCTCCTAATTTGAGGCATCATTCATGTTTGGAGCACAAACCATAACTGTAAAGGTAACTAGTAACTACATATAGTTATAGTGATGGTTGCCTTAAATGGACTGAGCTGTCTGGGTCCTGAATACTGAACGCAGCATAAAGTTCCTCGTCCTGAGGAAACTCTGCATCAAACATGTACAAGAGTTCAGGCTCTGAGTCTGGGTTCAACCTATAGAAGAAAACAGAACCAGCCTCCCGGTCCAGGAACACACCGAGTTTTCTGGTGGACTCTGTTTCAAGTGGTTTAGTTAGTGATTCAGTCTTTTTGTCATGAGCCACACATACATTTTTTGAGCAGCATAAACACCATGACATCTTATTGTGTCCCAGACGTACGGTGTCATTCGCACCCTTCCTCTTGATTCCCTTACAGGCCACACCCATGTGCACACCTGTCCCGATCACATCCGCCGTAAAGAAGCAGCGTCCTGACAGCGGCTGGCAGCACAGGACCTGGTTGCACTTGTCAAATCTTTCATCATTAGCAGGAAGCTGTTGCTTCTCTCTCTTACGAACAGCTACTGTGTTGTCCTCGTTCAGATAGAGGTATTCGTTAGCCGTCTGAGGGTCAAAGGTGAGCATGACAGCATCTAAAACAAAGTGAGATTTTTCAGAAAATGTCAGATTAAATATCTACAATTAGCATTAGCAGCATATTGAGTGTAAATGATGTAAAACACTTGATGTAAATCACATGCCATATTCCATTTAAAGCTACTTTAAACAGCATTTTGGTAATTCTTTCATTATTTTAATGTGGACATGTTTTTATAAGCTCATGTAAATTAGAGATACACAGTTTTCGCACTTCAATAACGCATCTGTCACACTGCAAGTACTTTTAAAATGAAATGGAAAAAGGTGTTAAAAATGGTGAAGCAGTTACAGTGTCTACAAATACACATTAATCTACATTTTAACCTACAGTCTTTATGTTGACCCATGTTTAAACTCACATTTGTACAGTCCTGGTTGGTGATTACAGACTCCTCCAGTGTAAATTCTAGTTAGAGTTAGAGTTAGAGTTAGGGTTAGTATGGGTTAATATGTTAAGACAAGAATTGCACCATTGCACATTTATTGAAGCACATTTTAAACATGAATGGATACACTGTAAAAAAAAAAAAAAAGTTCAGCCAACTTAAAATTAAGGCAACAAGCTTCAGCAGATTTTTTAGTTTACTCAACTTGTTGTTTTGAGTTTATACAACAAAAAGTTGAGAATCTCCTACAAAAATAAGTTGAGAGAACTCAAAAATCTGCTGAAGCTGGTTGCCTTAAAATTTTAAGTTGGCTCAACTTTTTTTTTTTTTTCACAGTGTAGTCTCTTCTTCGACAAAGCATTCTCATTTTTAACTTCACTTTAGTCTCCACCTACAGTGCTTGTGTATCAAAGTTGCCTAAAGGAAGTATACTTGAACACAAAAGTGAACAATTCACTGAATGGCTAGGAAGAATCAAAGTCCTCACTACATGTTACATGGGATCCAGCGATGTTCATTCCAACCTTCCACTTGAACCAATACCAGATAAAAGCTACATACCTCAGTGAGGGCAGCTTATCCTTCAATAGATGAACTTTCTTTTCCATGATATTTCCAAGTTCATTATACTGCAGGTCCAGTTCTCTCAGACTGGGTTTCAAAGATGACAGCAACTTCAAAACTCCTTCTTGAATCTGACAGCCTGAAAGTCTATAAAGCAAAATCAGATTTTTGAAAATCAACATTATGTGCTTCAAACACTTTAGCATATTTTCAAACTTACCATAGATGTCCTTACAACATCTATTTAACTCACCTGTCTGGGCTCTAATGTTTGCAGTTAGTTTTACTTACTTCAGAACTTCAAGATGACACTTAGTGCTTCGCAGCCCAGCCGAGAGGATTTTTACTCCTTCGTCTTCTAGATGATTGTCACTGAGGTCCAGGATTTTCAGATTCTCATTTGATCCTGAAAGCACATCCTTGATCGGCTCCATGTCCTGACTATGGAGGTTGTTGTGGCTGAGGTTCAGCATCTGAATCTGGCATTTGGGATCACAGAAGGCCTGAGAAAGTTGCTTCAGTGCAGACAATCCCAGACTATTGTGGCTCAGATCAAGATGAGTCAGGTGAGAGTTTAGTGAGGTCAGGAAAGGCACCAGGATATCACAGTGTTTCTCTGTAAAGCCGCTTCCTTTGAGCCTGTCAGTATTGCATTTAAATTGTTACAATTTTGCATGTAAACTCTGTTCGACTAAACTTTGATTGGGAATATTTAATGATACATTATGAAGATGTTTACAGACAGTGTCGGGAAAAATTACTTTTAAAAGTAATGTGTTACAGTATGCATTATGGTTTAAAGTAATACATTATGTAACTTTTGCGTTACTTTTTGTCACCTGAGCTGGGCTTTTTTATTTGTTTTTTAATAACAAAAAACCCACAAGTTATATTTTTTGGCAACTGTGAGGACCCTTGTAATGTATTACCCCCAACACTGTTTACAGATGTTTTCATAATACTTACATAGCCTTTCTGAAGCATATAATGGCTGGAGAGAATCTCTGAAATCCTTCTAAAGTGATGTTGAATTTCCTGAGGACAAACTCAACATGGTCTGTATCTGACATCACAAACCGGAAAGCCAGAAGCGTGCACTGGAACAGCGTGAGGGGCTTTTTGGTCCGTGAGCATTCAAGATCTGGCGTCTGCAAAAAAGACCTGTCCTTGAGCTCCACGATGCAACGAACAAGACTAAAGCATCTCTCAGGGAACAGATCTTTCCTCCTCAAACACTTAATGTACTTGGTCACTTTTTTGTGATCTTCTAAACTACTGTCTTCCAATCGAGGCAGGAATCCTTCGAGTAAATGTCTGCTGGAATCACAAGAAATTCCGAAGAGAAAACAGTTAAAAAGATCCAAGTGTTCATTTTTGCTTTCCACGGCCACATCAATCACGCTTTTGAGAAAATCAGACAAATTAGACATTTGTCCCTTTTTCGCTTTAGTTAATCCCAGTGAGTCTTGATTTCCTGATAGAAATTCATGAAAAACATACAAGGCTGCAAAGAATTCCTGGACACTGCGATGGATAAAGCTGAAATGTTTAGTCCTGTTATATCCAAACTTGCACTCAGAGACACAGGTAATGAGGCCAAGATATCGAAGAGCTTCATCAGGAGTGATGAAATATTTCCTCAAGTCTTCTTTACTGAACATGGTATTCTGTTCCTTCAGCTTCCAGTATGCCAACGCTGCCAGTTTCTTAATCAGTTCTTTGTGCTGTATGAGAGCTTCTTCTTGTGACACACTTTTCCCTTGATATTTGTTGTGGCTTAACCTAGTCTGAATGAGCAGATAGTGGATATACATTTCTGTCTGATTTGAGGGCATGTCCATGTCTTTAGTTTGACTTTTAATGATGGTTTTCAGAACAACCGATGAAATCCAACAAAAGAGGGGTATTTGACACAATATCCACAGGCTCTTATGAGACTTTAGGTGACAGATTACTTTTTGGGTTAGATCTGGATCCTCAAACTGCCTCGTGAAGTACTTCTCCTTTTGTTCATCTGTGAATCCTCTGATCTGCGTGACATATCCTTGTCTGAAGATCTCAGATGGAAGCTGTTCAGCTGCCACGGGCCGGCTGGTGATCCACAGGTGTGCGGATGGAAGCAGTTTTCCTCTTAGAAGGTTTGCTAGGAGGACATCCAGTGTGGCTTTTTTAGTAACATCTGACAAAATGCTGGTTTGAAAGCTCAGTTCATTTTTATATTCATCCAGACCATCTAAGAGGAACAGAACTTTTCTATCACAGATCCAGTCAGAGATCGGCCTCGCCTCTTTGAATTCTGGGTAAAAGGCACAAAGCAGGTCAAAAAGACTCTGGTTTTCCCCCTCACGCAAGTTCAGCTCTCGGAATGGGAGCAGAAAAACAAGCTCTAGATCTTGATTGGCTTTTCCGCTCGCCCAGTCGTGGACAAACTTCTGCACAGTGACCGTTTTCCCGATTCCGGCAATTCCTTTCGTTAAAACAATCTTCATGGTTCTATTTTCTTCCAGGGGTGGTTTAAGAATGTCATTGTAGTTTATGACTGTCTGCGCTGATGTGCTTAAATCATTCGTCGTCTCAATCTGCCAGATCTCCTGTTCTTTAGTGATGGGGTCTGACTCATCATTGATGATGAACAGCTGTGTGTAGATCTTATTTAGAGAGACTGACTGTTGTAAGCTTCCCTCCAAAATCCTCTCAGAATCCTTCATCATTCTTGATTTCATCTTATTCTTTACGCTCTGAAGAGTTTCTAAAAATCAGGACAAAGTCATGTGATTACCAGAAGTATTGCATTTATGAATGAACAGTTTTATTGAGCAAGAGTTTTGACATCTTTTCTCACTCTTACCATTGTTGTTTATTGAGGTAAAGTTTGACACCTGTTGCTAAAAAACAAACAAACATACAAATCAATATAAAAAGTATATATAAGAATATACACTTAAGCCATTTCTTAAATGAGCAATTCAGCAAAATGAGCAATATTACAGTATTTTAATGATCAAACACTCACCACATTGACGTTCACTGTAACATCACCAGCTATTTTGGATCCTAGTATGTTTGGAGAAACTACTGTGCCACCATTTTTCTGGTCAATTCTGAAATCTTGAAGATACTGGTCTGAATTTTGAATTGTTGGTTGTCTGAGTGATGCATGTTGTGGAATGTCGTCCTGCTGTTGAAGTGCCATGTTTCCAAACTGTGTTTCAATGCTGTTACCATCTGTTTCAAAAATACATAACCAACACAGTGCAAATGTTGCAGTAAAGCGTATTAAAGACTGAGCATTTTCTTATAACAAAATAAATGAGAAATATTTTCCTACTTTCGATACATCTGTTTTTTCTTTCCATATTCATTCTCTTTCAGAGGGTCTTCCAACCTCCTAGTTGTTCTGCTGTGTTAGGATAAACAGTTTATGATTAATTGTTATGCTTTATAATTAAGGTTTACATTTGAAATCAATGTTTGGGATCTTTTAATGTTTTTGAAACTTTTAATGTTTTTGAATTAAGTCTTTTATCCTTACCAAGGCTGCATTTAACCTATTTTATCTAAATGCAGATATTATTATTATATTAAATATAAATATAAATATTATTATGGAAACTGTTATATATATATTTTTTTTTCTAAATTCTTTAATGCATAGAAAGTTCAAAAGAACAGCATTTACTTTAAAACCCTTCCATGCATGAATTATTAAATCACAAAGTAATATTTTTCACATGTTTGTTTTGACTTTTAAACAAGTGAAAAATCATTCCAATAACTTTTTGGCGGTGGGCTATTCATACACAGGTGAGCACACACACCCTTCCACCACACACTCGAACACAATCAGTGCACATATATACATGCACTCATACAGTATACATGCCTATACTTTTATATGACCTAAGAAATAAATATAGACTGTAAGCATTTAAATCAATGATAAAATCTGAAGACTATTATTGCTGTTCAATAAATCTATTCAAGTGTAAATTGTATTATAATTTTGATAAAACATGCAAAATAAGACAGAATCTATAGGCCCAATAGGCAAAATATACATTTTGGTGCATGACGTCCACAGGAGTGGACAGATATATTTTCTGTCACAGAAAAAAAATGTACAGGAACAATATTGTTAAAATCTGGATGAAAGTATTTCTGACATCCTATTTCATCCTATTTTGTGCTTGTCTATTTTTTTTTTTTTTTTTTAGAATAAAAGGATTTAATACTTATTGCTGAGGTACTTGGTGCATCTTTCCTCTGCCTAATACAACATCTAAAAAAATAAAATAAAAAAATAAAAAAGATACAAAGACAAAAATGAAATGGAATCTTAGACAACAAAGGGCATAATATCTTGCATCTTAAATAAATAAATCAGAAAAAGTTTCTCTCATCATTAATTTTTACCATCGGATATTCTACACAATCACTGTTATCTTATATATGGGGTGTAAATACTTTAAAAGTTTTAAATTGGCGATATTATAACATCACAAGCCTGACTGCACACCTCAATGATCACTTCCCTTTTTCTTAACAGTCCAGAACGGAAATATACCGGCACATCTACCTGTAGGCTAGTGGCGCTTGATCGGTTTCTTCTGTAATAAAGGGCTCTTCTCCTCAGTCGTGTCCTTCAAGTTGATTGTGTTTTCGCGTTGCATCACTGAGCATTCGTTTGCGTGTATATTTCCGTGTCTTGAACCTAAACTGTAAAAAGCGCGCGTGCGACTGAAGTGGATATTAGGTGGCGAGCGTGAGGTCGAAATAAGGCTCTGATAAGTAAACGAAAGTGAAAGTGACGTGACATACGGCCAAGTATGATCCATACTCGGAATTTGTGCTCTGCATTTAACCCATCCAAAGTGCACACACACAGCAGTGTGAACACACACACCATTTATGCTGCGGCGCCCGGGGGAGCAGTTGGCACCTCAGTCGTGGTATTGAGGTGGAGAGAGCGCTGTACATTCACCTAAAATCCCTGCTGGCCCGAGACTCGAGCTCGCAACCTTTGGATTATATATATATCAACCTGATCTCACAGAATTCCGTGTAATGTTCACGGACTTAATTAACCCCGAATCTGTGGTGGTATCACGGAATCGCCGAAAATTCCGTGCTGGGCTCACAGAAGGCATCAGCCGTGGTCCATGCACGGATTCACTGGTTCAACACCAGCGCTGCATCGGACCACGTAAAAAGAGTGACTCCGATGCAGTTACACTTTCACTGGAGTACCTGACCCACCCCTACCCTAAACCTACCCAGTTCTGAACAATAATGATGACGATAAATTTCCCAGTATCGCGTCGGCATATTGATGCTAAGGGTTTCCGTGCGTGGTTCACGGCTGATGCCTGTCACTGACTTACATTGGTATCACTTCTGTGAGCCCATCACGGATTTTTTTCTGTGAGCCCATCACGGAATTTTCGGCGATTCCGTGATGCCACCACAGATTCGGGGTTAATTAAGTCCGTGAACATTACACGGAATTCTGTGAGATCACGTTGATATATATATACAGTATATATATATAGATAGATAGATAGATAGATAGATAGATAGATAGATAGATATAGATAGATAGATATAGATATAGATATAGATAGATCTATCTATATATCTATATATCTATCTATCTATAAATAAATATATAAATTAAATGTGCTTCATGTGATAATTTCCATTAACTGTTATTTTATTATTATTATTATTAATATTATTTATTATGTTTTTTTAAACAAAATAATACACGTATAACAGGAGGCTACAGTCATTTTAAGTGTTATGTCAAGTAAACTCCATAGAAAATCAGGTTACCACTTTTTCTTTTCTTTTTTATATATATATATTTATTTGTGGCATGTTTGCCTTCATTTCGCAACCTTTGAGTAATGACAGGAAGCAAAGTGGGTCTACCAGCCAAAAGGAAGTCTTTGGGAACAACTTGCCTACTAACAACAGAGCGTGTGTAAAAGTGCATAAAAACTATGCCAGCAAGAATGCAAGCTGTTATCAAGGACAAGGGAGGCCATATTCAAAGTAAAAATAAAATATATATTTTTTTTTTGGTTATGATGTGTTAATAAAGATTAGTTGTTTTAGTTTGTTGTTTGCCTAATAAATGACAATACGATTTTTGGTTTTAAACAGGTGGTTTGACAGGTGGTCTAATCAATTTGTTTAGCACTGTATATAGGCCTAGCTACATAGATTTGTGAGGATTTTAACGGAAAACAAAACTTACAAACTCGTCTAGACTCTGCCCCTTTCCTGTTTTGTTTGCCAACGGCTGCAAAGTAGCGGATTCACACATCCATATGCGAAGCAGTTTCATTCCGGTTGAACAGACAAACTTATGAGAAACCACACAGCACACTCCTAGAACCTGCTTGAGTAATATATGGGCGTCGAAACGAAAACGCAAGGCTTCCCGCAGTACTGTATGATTAATTAGGCGATAGATCAGAGAAAATGAAAAACAGTACGTTCTGATGAAAGGGTAGCCTATATAGAGACCACAGATAGACGTTTGAGAATGCATTGCTTTCATTTTTATTTATTTTTTTTACGGAGAAAATGTATTTGAGTGTTGCCCCGATCCCCCTCTCCCATCCAAAAATTTTGATGACCAAATAAAACATATTTGCATAAATCTGTAAACTGTGTGATGAAAACGCACATACAAATATACAGAAATCCTAAATGTATATATTTTTTAAAATCACAAAGTCATTGGGGGAGAGCGGGGTGAGTTTTTTTGACTTGCGTTGTGTTTAAAGTGAGCTTATGACAGTAATGATCCAACTTAAATATGTACATTAATTACAGAATGTGGTGCATCCTTGGGTGTCACTTCGGGTCTAAAATAAACTGCTTTCAAAATATGGCTTTCAAAAAACAATAATGAAAAAAGAAAAGAAAAAAAAGTGCCCTCTTGGCTCAACTTGCCCCGAGTGAGAGGTAACTGAGCCTAGCGAGAGGGTAAGTTAAGTCACATGGAGGTAAACTGCGCCATTGATTATGTTGAAGTATTGAATATTTTCACCTCATGATATATATAAAAAAGAGAAATTCAATAAAAAATTATTCTTAAAATCTAGGTGTGAGCCTCTGGGGTGTTTCCCTGCCTGTGGCTCAAGATGCTGGTTAGGATCCAGCACCCTAACACAATAAAAGTTTGGCTAATAGAGTGGATGGATATGATTTCTTAAAAGTTCTGTTTAAAGATACAGTTTAAGGCATTTTCAACAGTATAGCATATTACAACCTCCTAAAGCACAAACACATGCATGATGTTGCAACCTGGTCTAGAAATTCGTACCTCTGCACACTTTTTGTGCGACACCGTTTTACGTACCTTGCTGCACGTTTCGCCGCAGTTTCAAATAGAAATGTCCACTGAGTGGCGCTAAAACACAGGTTCAATATGTGAACCCTGGCACGTTTTTATTACGTAGATACGTATTGCTGTTTTTTTATTACGTTGCTTCAGATACGTATTGCGGCGGTTCAGAATTCAAATATCCGGGGACTGTCGCTAAAACTTAATGCTCTATCGTGTTGAAAATACGCCCTACACCAAATCCAGCCCTAAACCTACCCGATAGTGTTAACAAATGCAAAACTGATATAAAAACATATTAGCTGATGCAACTGTGCCATTTGAACTTCCTCCCACTAAACATTGGACGTCGGATAGACGTGCAGATCATGTCTATATTGGGTCCGTCGGTCCATGACCAATTCTGGACATCTATTCCGACGTCCAAACTAGGTCCTCTATTTGGACGTCTAACCATGACCCAAATTGGACGTCAGATTGACGTTCGACATTTGACCTTTGAACTGGGTATTTTTTTGGACGTCATTTGGACGTCTAGGTGCAGGAAATTTACATGATTGTATGTAATGTTTTTTTTATTTACAAATATCAACATTGTTGTTATCAACATGATTGATACATATGAATACAGATTTTTTTTAATAAACAGTCACGATTTATTATGTGTATGCCAAATAGGCCATGTTTTTTTTTTTTTTTTTTTACATTTTCCTGTTGAATCTAGCTGCTGAGCCAAACAAAACACAGGACTACAGTTATAGAAGTTAAGTAAAAATTATATATAAAATAAGTCTAAATTTGACGTTGAAAAGACGTCCACAAATGACCACATTTGGACTATAAATAGCCCTTACACGGAAGTCCCACGGACGTCAATATATGACGTGCTGTAGACGTCGAAAAAAGACGTCGCCTGGCGTTACAAAACAACCCCTTCAGTGGACCTAAATTGGACGTCCAAAAATAACATGGAAAAGACGTCACTCCGACGTCACATGGCGCAGTGGGCTTTTATGCTGATTTTAATTGCTTTGTGGTACCGTATAGTGTCACGGGATTCAAACCAGTGCTTCTCGTCTCTTAAGTCCGTTTCCGTACTCCATGAGCCACCAAACAAACTTATCAGCTATGAAAACCCATACATATGAAGCTGGATGTGTGCGATTTTAACGTTTGAAAGCATCAGTTTTCAAATCTCCGAGCATATTAATATTGTTTTGAAGTCATAGCATCATATTATTCGAGTAATTGTGCCAAAATTACGCTTTATTGATCGCAACTCTGTAAATCTGTGTGAAAGTTTTCATTTATTTTGGAAACTGCAGTGATATGTACTCATTTTGATTTTATTTACAAGTGATTCATACAGTACATATTTGGGAAACAAAACAAACATAAAAATCTTAAATGCGCATCAATTACAATCTTTCCTTTGCAGAGTTTGTTGTTATGATTTTTATCACCTGGGAAGATGATGTCTGGTTATTTATGTGCCTCTGTTACTCAATTTTTTCCCCTTAAAATTTGTGCACATTAACACTGGCATGTCACTGACATTATTTATTAAAGCCCAACTTGGATAAATGGATGGATTGCCATGATGTATCTGTGGAGGTTGACCTGGTAATCAAATCTGCATGGTCATGCTCTGAATTGCTGTTTGTGGAGTCAGGTGCCGCCGTTACATTAATGGGATCATGAACTGAGAAACCAAAATTCCCTTGATCTTTTGACAAATAAGAGGTCACTGTACTATATATATATGAAACTCATTGTCAATGCAATGTTCAAAGTTAATGCTGTGCTGACTATATTGGATCTGACAGTAATTTTGCACCACAAGTGTGAGTAACTGTTTTCAGGTGGTCACTATTGCTTTGTCTATTCTTACAGATCTTTTGATATTTAGTGAGTTATTTATGTGTTTTTGACCTAAATCACAGCAGCGTCCATCTATGAGGAATGTTGCTGTCAAATATACAAAACTATTGGCCAATCATAGCAGTGGCTGTTTACTTCCGAGTCTACAATCCGCCACCTATTCAAACAGAGCGTTCTGATGAGGGGGGTTAAAAACAGGAAAGAAAATAACCAGAAAATTACTTCTAAATTATTAATATACTATTAATATGCTTTTTTGATGTAAAAATCTTGATAACATTATAAATGGATCCCAGAGAACAGTACAAAATAAAAAAGCAAAAAAAAACAAAGGCTGTTCATCACCCCCTTCAAATAAATAAATAAAATAAAATGCACCATTAAAATGTTATTAAATGTTGTTTATTGAATGTGAAAAGGCAGAACATGAACTGCAGTCAGGGGCGCCCGGAACGCGATTTACCGAGGGGAACGTGATCTGTATGGAGGGGGAAAAGCCTCAAAACCCCCACCACCACCCCCGGACTATGTTCGCGATCCCAATTTTCAAAACATTTCAAAGATGTTCTAATCATCAAGGTCTTAAGATCATTTGACCAAAAATTGGTGAATATCAGATGAAAAACTGTGTAAAATAAAAAAAAGATTTAAAAAATGAAAATCCAAAATGTCAGACATTGCAAAGGCTTGGTCACACTTGTATCCAACCCTTTGAATTGTAATGTATGATATAATCATATAAAGAGACATCCTGAGAGATCAAGTAAAGGCAGATGATGGCATACCTAAACAAAGTTCAATGATGATGAGATGTTTAGTCTTACCAATCAGTGAATTGTTGACCACACAGCTGCAGTTGCCGTTATCCTTTCAGACATAAATAAGTAATTCAATTAGGTATGTTACAACAAAGAGAAAGTACAGGAAAATCATATACTGTAGAGAAATTTTTTAAATAAATTTATACAAGTAAATGTAGAATTTACCTCCCAAGAGCCATAAAATAAATAGCAAGCGATATAATAACCACAGCAAAGAATGGATGTAACTCTGTTTTCATAGCGGATGTCAATGCAAGCAGGCACAGTTGCACAGCTCTCAACTTTGACCTTTTTCTGATTTAAGTAACTTGCATCACAGTCTCATCAATCTGCCTCGCTCTGGGCTGTGCTGAAAAAAAGCAACACACCAATTCATGGAATTTTGAAGTAAGCAGACAATAAAAATAATGTGTTTTGTTTTATCAACTAACATATTTGATCATGTGATGCAGCCCAAAGTCACATCACATCCTGTTAAAAATTGGTGTAACTCTGACCTACTTTCACTATTAACAAGCAAGGGCAGAATGATCTGGGTTTTGGATCAGTCTTTTTGAGATTACAGTTGAGATTAAAGATTAACTAAGATATTGTTCTTTATTAATAAAGTATCTAAAACCTACTGGACCTTATTAATTCTTTCTAAGCTAGACATTTTAGTCAATAACATCAAATTATAAAACTTCAATAATCTTCATCAGCTTTATGCCTGCTTTTTTCCTGTATAGAATATATTCTGGTTTAATATTCCACTAGATGACTGCACTTCAGTCAAGAGCTTGATAAAAAGAAACACCCATTTTATGGAGTAGGCTACTTCCTTATGTTCTGAATTTGCCCTATTTGAAGGTAATTAGCTTAACTCAGCTCTCTTAGTATACAAGTGAACAAATAGCATGCATTAGTAGCCTAGGAGCCCAATACTCCCAAACACACCTGTTACCCATATTTTGGACATGACCCAGCAGTTGCGAACCACTGCTCTATGCTGTGAGAGACTGAACACAATAACAAACTTTCAGTGCTGGAATTGCTATTAAATTATATTGTGGCATCATGAGAGGCTGTGTTGTAGAGGGAAGGTATGTGCCATGTAGATGCTCCGTTGCACTCAGACAACAGCAAACTGCACAAATACATTCACATGTGAATGTTTAAAAGCTTTACCAATTTGCTTGTGTTATCTGACAAACTACCAAGAAATGCCCCCCGGCCTGCCACCTTTGTGCATCCTGTTGCGCCCTGGAGGTAAACGGAAACCAACGGAAACCTGACGTATTTACAGCATATTAATGTACAATACTGACAAATTTTCAGAATTTAAACGTATTGGTAACACCTAAAATGTAAATTAATTATGTATACGCACCTGCTTTACACCTCATAAAAAACTTTTGTATTCCACCAGAGAGGACTGCAGCTGCAACGCATCGTCATTTGGTTTACTTTTGGTACTGCTTTTGACATTTTGGCAAAAAGTAAATTATTGTGATTGCAATTTTCTGTCTGTCATGTTTTTCTTTATACTGTACAGAAATAGTAGGTTTAAGGGTAGGAGTGAGATTAGCGACTATAAATAAATATTTTAATACTATATTGTTAAGAAAAATCTTTTTTATATATATATATATATATATATATATATATATATATATATATTCGCTATAAAATGGGTAGGTTTAGGTTTGGGGTAGGTTAAGATGTCTAAAAATCTAAATCACTTATCGATAAAATGATACAAATGCACTGATACATATACCTTAATTATTTACCTTTTTTATCTAAAACTACGTAGCAAATTGTTATGTTTTAAATGTTGAAATACATCCAAATTGTACGTTTCAGCATCAATAAAAACAAACAAAGATGTACATTTTGTGCTATTAGTAGTAGGCCAGAACCACTGTACTAAAAAACTACTACTATTTCTGCCAGGGATGTGCAGGGTCAAGGGCAGGGTCTCAAAAAAGGCATCTATCACTACGGGGCAAACACAAACACACACACACTTTATTATTATGTAGTAATTATCAAAAGTGGCAATGTGATAAAGTCCTTTCGCGTCACCACCATTTTGCGTGTTCTTGAACTGGCTGCTTTCACTTCACATAATAGGCCTGTAGGTGAGCTTCATTTAACCAACTATGATAGTTTCATCAAACAATAAACAGTATTATCAATATGCAGTATGTAAATAAGAATAAATTAAACATTACTTAGAATTAATGCGACCTCTTCTGTTTTAACCTTTTCACATTTGTTTAAACAAAACAAAACTGAAAACAGTGGCTATGCAGTTTTTAACCGACTTAATACTGAGAAATGACCACTCCATATCACATAATGATTATGATGTAAAAAATATAATATCATTATTACATAAGTTTCGCTATTAAAAATTTATTCATTGAAGAAACAGAACTTATTTGAGCATATGCACTTGTAACAGGTAAAATTGTGTACTGGCCCTTTAAGTGCAGCTGCTCTGTTTCCCTGTGAAAAAAGCCTGCTAGAGACACTTAATAAATAACATTAGTTAATAAATTATATTAGTTGAGCTGACTCTTTTGTCATGTCTGTTTTACCTCATTATCGCGATCGTAACACAAGATATGTGGAGGATATGTAGGCTACTTCATCATATTAATGGAGTGATTAAATCTGTCACTTTGATCGAGATCGAAAATTTGTGCTGGACGTCTTAATATATAAATTTATAATAAATTTAAATATATACATATGTTTCGTTGATTTCTGTTCATTTCAAACGTCTTGGCACCGAGTGGCCACGGTGACTCATCTCAAAGTGTTTCTGCTAAAGGTTTTCTGATCGGTTAAATATTTAAAACTGATTCTGCCATCTTGTGGTCATTAATTATCGTGTCTTCGTATTGGCGATCAGAACAGAAAACGTCTTCATATTTAATTCAGTGCCTTTATTTGTTTTGCTTTTATTTTATTTTTTACTATTATTTTATTTATTACTTTATTTACTGAGCTTTACTGTCCTCCCATCTAATACCTACACTGTAAAAAATAATAATAATAAATTTAAATTAAAATTAAGGTAAGTGGTCGCAAACAATTTATTTGAGCTACATTTAATTAAAAAAAATATATATATGTTGAAAGTTAGTCAATTAAATTTGTTTATTTAAATGTAGCTAAAATAAATAAAGTGATTGCAACCACTTACCTTAAAACATTGAGTAAATTCAATGAAAGCGAAAGTAGTAGTAATACAGTCTACTTACAGATTATAAAGATACAGTAATTCTTATGTCAGTATTTGCAACCAATGCAGGCAAATGGATTATCAGTCCTATCCTTCAAAGAGCAATAGAGAAGCTTATACAGACTTTATTACCACCACTGATGTACCTTCACTGTCTGTACATTCACAGTGCAGTGCATCTTACCTGAAGGTAGGGGGCAGAATAGCTTTCAATCAGAGTTGGTCAGTTTTCTGTATGATGGAATATTGATCATGCCAGTGTTAAATTAAAATATAATTAAGATAATTTAGTTTAATTAAAATATATTTAAATATTGATGTTTTTGATGTTGTGTCAAACACTGTCCTACAAATAATAGTAAAACTTTTAAGGCAACCTATGTGTCCACAATCAAGTTTATTTACTAAACACAGGCAAGTGCAACATACAGGTTTTTGAGTCAAATCAGCCATAATTGATGAACTGGTTCAAAATCTCAGCAGGACGTTCTCCAGGAACAGGGCCACGTAATAAAAAAAAAGAAAAAAAAAGAAAAATGAAGATGCAGAAACACTGATACTATAAGCGTAATTTTCAAATGTTCAAAATAAACACCAACTGAGCACCGTGTCTTAACACCGTTATACAAATTAATTTGTTCTGTCCCAAGAAAATCACAAGTCTAGACAAGATGGTGCTTGGTTTTGTTGGCAGCTCTGTTGTGAACAGATGAATCAGATTTTTCTCAAATCTAGGCAGGACAATTAACTAGAGGAAAATGAATTGACAGTGCCACAAGAAATATTATGAAAATTTCTGAGTAAATGTGTCTGTGTCCTGATATCTGTCTGAAATGGTCTCAGTAGGATTGCGTTTAAATTATTTAGTTTAATGATTAAGAAAAAGCACCAAATAATGGTAAATATAGATATGTATAAAGGCAAATAAAAATATCAGGGTCCAGGAACAAAAAGCTTAACACTTGTTACATAAAACAATATTACTCCTGTACTTTTGTTATCAATACTTTTCATACTTAATGCACATTAATTCAATGCAGTCACTAGCTTTTTCAGTTTTTATCCATACGCCATTAAATGATTTTAGTGTTGAAATGCAGCATCATATGGAATGGCTGTATCAGAGATCTGTCGTACAGCGACTGCAGTCTGTTGGATTGTCAGATCATCATTTCAGTGCATAATGCTTTCTGCTCCATCAGATTACTGTAAGAAAATGGAGAAACAATCAAAAAAAGAAAAACACAAAGGAACAGTGTTGATGAGATCTACACACACCGTGAAACCTGAAGGAGGTGGAAGGAATATCTTGAGAATAACGTAAAATAAGAATAAGAGTAAAATGTTCAACATTACTTTGAGTTTTACTTTTAACTTCACTTTTCACAAAAGTGATGATCATTCTATAAAATATCTCCTTTCCTCACTCCAACCATTATCCAGTGAGGATCTAGTGAGATTTTGGTCTTGATTAATTTACTTCTAATTAAGGAGATTGCCAAAATGAATTTCATTTCATTCTTTTTGCAAGCAAGGTAATTTTATTATCAAATTATATCACCACTTACTGGTGCACATTTTCTATTTTTTTTTACACCAAGATCAGTTTCAATACTAACCTCTCCTCATCTTGCTCGTCTGGATTTCATTCTGCAATAGATCATCACACCTACTGCAGTCACGACCAAAAACACTAAACTAAGTGGTATCATGAGCACAGTATGTGAATGTTGGTAGAGTTCTGTAAAGGACAAAGACGAATTTGAAATTAACATATCTGGGTCCTTTCAGAACCAAACAAAAGTGTAAATCACAGGTGTTTTTATGTAACAGTTACAGAAAAGACACAGTATGTGAAAATATCTGTATATGTAAGCTGCATCTGAAAATGTTGTATTTGTGATGTTCATGCTGTCTCATGACTGTTATTTATAAACATTACAATGTAAATGAAGGCAATTCACACAAAATTAAACAGATCACCTAGTGTAAAAACCTGCCAAAAGGCAGTGCTGGCTAAATCTGGTGCATTTTACATATTTATGTACTATTAATGTGCATTGTCCCTGATCAAATAAATAAATAAATGAAACAAAATTAAATCACAGCTGACCGTACCTGGACATGGTCGACAGAGTTCACTGATGTCCAGATGTGTAGTCTGGTTTCTGATGGGATTCTTGAGCACACAGCTGTAGGTGTTGTTATCCTGATATTCCACCTCCAGAGGAAGAGAGAGACTGATGCTGAGATCAGACACACTGATGCTGGACAATAAACTGTTTCCTTTGAACCAGGAGAGAGTCACGTGACTCACATTCACAGCTGAACACAGCAGCGAACAATTCTGGTTTGATGAGGAACATTGTGAAGAGCTATTGGTGATGACAGGAGCAGTTAAAGAACCTGAAAACAAATACATTTAAAACACAACTACAACAATAATTCAGATTATTTACCGTTGTCTGATTTATAACTTGCTTACTGTAGACAATAGCACCAAAACATTTGAATGCTTCCAAGTGTCCACTTCTGATGATGGTAAATTCGTAATGTCCAGTGTCTTTTGTGCTGATATTTCTGATGGTGAGACTTCCAGTACGATGATCAAGCTTAAATCTCTCCTCGAATCTCTCATCACCACATGTAATCGTTTTCGCATCAGTGATTTTAGCTACACATAGATCTAAATGACTAAACGTCCAATATATCACATCATCTACCTGTAGTGCAGTAGAATCAGGGTAAAAAGTCACAGAATCTCCCTCCATGCCTGAAACTGACTCAGTAAATCTCGGACCTGCAGAACACACAATTCCAGTAGAAACTATTATGACACTTAAAAATAGTCTTTGTGTAAGTTTTATTGGAGAGCTTTGTTAATATGGTCAGACGTTAAGTCACCCTACTCACATGTACTGGATAAGATTTGTGGCAATTCCACCAGGAGCAAAATGATAAAACTGTAACCTATAATGTTACAGAGTTAGAACTTATGAAGACATGCTGAAAGAAATCTTATCACGAGTTGAAGGTAAAGAGACTAGAAGATTTTTAGTGATGGGATGATTGATACCGATGCTCTGACACAGTTTTCAAACCACTGTTGTTGTATCACACACTGAACCGATGCTTGTATCGAAATGACAATACCACGTGACTGATCACGTTTGAAGGCAGTATTGGAAGGTCGGCACAGCTGGTTTGAAAAAATAGGCACTTCGCATGACTCTTGTGTTTGACTTTACATTAGGTGTGTTCGACTTGAAGCAGCGCTGCGCAGAACGATCACTGTAAGACATCAAAGTACCGCGAGAGCGATAAGAGAGCAGACGATCCTGTGCATTCGAATCGCTCTCGCGGTACTTTGATGTCTTACAGTGATCGTTCTGCGCAGCGCCTAAAGACTTGGTTTTGTTTGTTTGTGTGTGTGTGTGTACTGATTTGGGATTCAGTAGAATAATCTCAACACCAGACAGAAACTGAAAGCACTTCACACATTCATTGCATGTTCTATAGCTGGGCTGGAGTCTCAACTCACACAAAATATTTTTGCTACTGCTCACACCAATTTTTAATTCTAATCACACACTTGTATATTTTATATAATTGATCAATATGTGAATCCGTTGACAGGACTATGACTTGGCACAGATTAAAAACTTTTTCAAACCATCCTCCGCTCCTCGATGTTTTGTTGGGTGTGGTGGAGAAACCAAGTCTGACCGCCAGTCGTCGCTAATGCGCAACTGAGTTTAAAAGTTTCGAGTAATGAACCGTTTTTGATTAAATTTGATGAAAGACCCAAACGGTTCAGAAAGCTTCGGTTTCCCATCACTAAAGATTATTGTAAAATAAAAACAAAAACATGTCGCACTCACCTTGCTCATGAAGTAGATTAAAACTGAACAAAGCATGAGGGAAATTCATACTCTGCATCATCAAGTGTCTTTGTAAAACAGCGGGGTTACGGAACAACTGCGGTTAACTGGGGTTGTGCGCGTGCAAGTGAGCTATTTTACTTTCCTTTCTGGCAGATTCGTCCGATATGCGATTACACAGCTGTAACGAAAACAGGTTTGTACATTCTTAATGTTCTTAATAAATGGGTCATTCTTCAATTGGGGTGGCAAATGAGAGGCAGAATTTGTAAAAATGCTTGTTTGTTTTTGTTTTTTTCTCGAATAAAATATATTGCTATGCATTTAAAATTAATTTAACATGCCATATCCGTTAAAATGAAAGCTTAAGAACATTTTGATTTTTAAATAATTTCAATCAAACACTGATGACACAGCCACTTATGTCTATGTCATTTTGAAGTAACACCACAGACATAATATAACACCACAGACTTCATATTGCAAGTTACTGTAAGCTCTGTGCTGTTAGCAGAAAAGACAGTAAAACCACAGACAGTAACACCACAGACAAATCGGCCTAAATCCAGACTTCTCTAAAATGGAGGCTGCTATCATGATGATTTCAAGATCAGGGGACATTTTGGAAATATTAATAAGTAGCCTATGTATTCATCAACATTTTGATTAAAATATGTAAAATCTGCGAGTTATCAACATAAAACCACAGACATTAATAAAGTGTGGCACATGGAATTGTCAGAAATTTAGCTAAACTTAAGAAAATTAATAAGAAAGAATGTACTCCCCATGTACCCCTCAGATCAACCTTTACAGGCAGGTAGTCCAAATAGAATTCTCCCTTTTTCTTAAAGGGGCGACATCCATTGTTGTAACACCACAGACATGAATTTGGGGGACACAACTTTTTTCTTAAATATGTAGCTTATTTTTAAAAATAATTGAATAAAATTGTACATGTTAACCCATAAGAACCCGGACCAATTTCTCCTTATAGGAAAATTATGGGACATATTATACAGACCAAATGGACCACTTATAACATGTTTCTGCAGTTGTTTTTAAAATACAACCCCTCCTTGTGAAAGATCTGTAATGTTACACATATGTCACATTGGGCGTTTATGATACATTTTTCATGTTACATATGTGTCACATTGGGCGTTTATTTCTCAATTGAAAAAAATAAAATAATTGTATCTTTTTTTTTTGCTAAATAACAGGGGTTTTTTTTCTGTTTATTTGCTTTTCCACAACATATATCAAAATGATTACTTTTTTGGTAAGATAAAACAAAAACCTTTTTCAGAAGTAATACAGTTTTTGCATTTTATTTGCTTTGCCACAACATATTTCAAAACCACATAACTGTGACCATTAAATGTTACAACAACTCTTTTGTAACATATCAAAATTCAACCTTTTCAGGTATACGGTTTAACCAGAAATTAATTTTTAGATTTTTTGATTGTTTTTTTTTTTTTTCACATCTCGAAAATGTGTAAACTGAATAAAAATAAATAGCTACCTCACACTGGAGGTAAACATGTTAAACATAGATGTGTAGATGTGTTAAAATATGCTTTGAAATGAGCAGCAGGAAATATATAACACTAAAATAATTGAATCAGCTAAATTAATTGAGCAGCTCATTACCATTTTTACCATTTTTCTTAATGTTCCAAATACTTTCATAAGGTTAAGAGCCCGATGTGACATATGTGTCACCACAATATCTTTGTAACTTGTTTTATATCAATTTGTTCAAGAAATGTATTAAAATCAGGTTAAGAGTAATCTAGGATATGTTATTAAAACATTATAATTGTTGCATGGGTTGAAACATACCTTTAGTAACAAAAACAAGCATTTTAAAAATAGCTGATAATGCAACATATGCTATCCAGAGCCGTTGAGAAACAGAGTTGCGACAACGGAAGTTCAAAACGCTCGATCGTCACGTGATTTACGTAGACCTCGAATAGTTCCAGGAAGTTCATAGCAGGCAATTGGAATGCATTGAGTTAGAGAGACAGAACTGTGATTTTTGGTAATTAGTAGACAATAAAATAATTTATTTACATTATTTATTAAATAATGTATACGTAGCATATGTAGCTGTATCAGTGTTGTTTTTAAAAGATCAAATCCGCTAATATTTGAGGATTAATGTGGTCAGCTATCCTTACCTGCCTTGTTAACATATTTTAGGCTTAAGTTACCATTGTAAAAGTCCATGTTATATAAAGGACATTGTGGTCTTTTACCAAGGTAACTTCAGACTCTGAATATATATATATATATATATATATATATATATATATATATATATATATATATATATGTATGAGTATGAGTGTGTGTGTGTTCTTACAACTTGTATGTTGTATGTTATGTAACATATGGCAGAAATGTTCTAAAATTAGGCTATACAAATCATGCAGTTAAGTAATGTCATGTAGGCTATTCAGAAACAATGAAACATGTATACAGAAACCATGAACAAATTAAAGCAATGGTAACATGATGTGATCATTACAATGCAAGGAAAATTGAGCAGTTTTGCATGTTTATTCAGAGTCAGAGTCAGGTTCATCTGAAGTCCTCTCAAGGGCTGGCGTCATCTCTTCACAGGTGCTGGTCATCTGAAGTCTTCATAAGAGGCTGGATATAGTCAGCAGGAGCAATCTATAGATTACACTCATTGTGAGGGTGATATCTCATCATTACAGGGAGTCTTCAGGTGGTTCTTGTTCTGAGCCAGATAGAGAAGGAGAAAAACACAAGAGAAATGGTTAAGTGATGCTCCATCACATTTCAGTCCTGCATCTGCTCCTTCAACACAGTACTTATATAGTTGCTAAGACATTTAAGTATAAAATGCAGTAATAACGTACAGGTTTACTGTGATTACTTCTATAAAATAGTAGTGGTATATAATACATTTTTGGAAATTTAGTCTAGCATAATTCTGAAATGAAAACTGCTCACCTATTTTAACCTTTTCATTCTCACTTAGGTCCATCAGCATCCTTTGCAATACATCTAAATCTATTAAATAACTTCCCAGCAGCAGAAATCACGTTTAAAAGCCTTGATTACACAACGATGTATGAAACTGCATGTAGAGAATGAATAACATCCCGTAAATCTACTAATTAAGTGAGGAATAATCTAATAATGATCAATTTTAATGCACAAGGCAATTTGATTAGCTGTGCTGATAATATGCAATTTTGTTCTATAAATGTTCTTACCTTTTAAAAGTTCATCAAAGCAGTCGACTGGGTGACTGAGTGTGGGCGGGATGTGGCTCCACTTGGCTCTCTGCTTCGCAGACTCTGGTCCCAAATCAGCGCAATATGGCCGTGCCCTATTGGGACAATGGCGGCTTCACTTTTCTTTAATGGAAGTGAATGAAGGTGCATCGTCCATCTTTTTTACAGTCTATGGTCTGTCCATATAAACTTCCCTCGTTCACTTCACGAAGTGGAACGCACTTCAAAATGGCAGCAGGGATTCCCCGAGGGGAAGTGCTTAGGCAAGTTCGCGAGTGTGTGTTTAAAAGTGGAGTGGAACGCAGCCAAAATGTGACTCTGTCCTCATATCTGTCTGTAATGGCCTCAGTAGAAATGTGTTTAAATTATTCATTTAAAACGGATAAAACATTGACATCTCAATCTAAGGAAAAACACCATTTTAATGTTGTAGCCTAACAAGTTTTGATGTCACATTAAAGTTGTCATATTATGCTTTTTTACTTTTTGAATTTTAGTCAGTGTGTAGTGTGTATGTTTGGGCATAAAAAAGATCTACAAAGTTACAAATCTCAAAGTCCACTCCAAAGAGAGATAATTTAAAAATAATCCCTTTTCAAGAACTACAACAGACGGCTCGTTTGGACTACAGTGTTGTTTTCCGGGTTTTGTGATGTCACATTAGACTTTAGAATATCATTAAAGTAATTCCCGCCTATGGAAATTCGAATGTGTGGGGAGGTCGTGGTGGTAAATGCTTGGTTGAGTGCATCAGACAAGATGACGATGAAGAAGTGCTGCTGTAGCGTCATGTTTTTGCCATGTCGAAGAAAAGCTGTTTTTTTTTCACCCCCGTGCCTTTTGAATTTACTTGCAGCAGATGTTTTCTACCTCACTGGGCATTTTAACGCAGTTATTACACATGCCCCTGAATAATTATGTATGTAAATATGTATGTTCAGGGCTCCAGACTGCGACCAAATGCGACCATTTTTTCTGCCTGTGCAACTAAATTTTGTGTGTGGTCGCACTGGCACGACCACCGCATTGTTCAACTCATGTACTAACTCAAAGATGTATTTGCAGATTGTAAAAGCAGAACAGAGACAATTGTTGTAATACTGTCCCATTCTGTGCTTGCAGGTATGCATTATTGTATTTATATTGTTTTATTATTGTTACATTAATTTTCAAAGTTCACAATTTTCTTGTTCTATATAAAACATGTCTTTGGTGTTGTTATGCATTTTATTGAATGGAACAATTTAAGATATAAAAGAAAAAAAAAATACATTCTGTAACGAGTCCACGGGAGGCACTCTGAGGAGAGAATGTAAGCAGAACAGAGACAATTGTTGTAATACTGTCCCATTCTGTGCTTGCAGTAAACACCTTAAAAGAGTCTACTGGTATTGGTCCTTTTTGGTGGGTTTGGTCCTGTGGTGCATAAGAAATCTACAATATCCTTGGTCCAACATTCCACACTTCAGGTGCGTTCCATTCGACCGTAAGTAGACTGAACATTGATATGCTTCACAGGAAGTGGAGAGGGAAAATAAACAGCTGAGGCTCTGTCATTTTTTATTTTACTTTGTTTACAAGAAAATAAAGCGCTCGAGATGAGACCACTCTACAATAGTCTAAGCATACAAATTTTGACTATATTTATTAAATACATATGCTAATTATATATGCATTTTATATGTAGGACCTATTTTAAAATTAAAGTAAAATAAATTACAATATTTATTTATGTTATATCTTTGTGACCCCGTCATTGACTTTTTTTGATGACGTTTTAGGGATGCCTCCTCTGGATAAACTTTTATAGAATTTATAGATGACTTTTGCTATCCACCTTATTTTTCAACAGGGAAGTAAGTCGTTTTCTGTGAATGTACGAGACTTCTGTTTCATTACAACTGTTTGCACAAACCAGTGTGTTTATAATTAAGCTAATGCATTAAAATAATATGGTAAGACACCACTTTGCAATATCATGGAGCGAAATGAGCTGATTTGTACAGCTAAAAATAACTGGAAGCAATGACATGAAGCCAGACTCATACAATTTACAAATGGCAGTGTCTGCTCTTACAGGGAAAAAATACATATTCTTTTTAATATTTCAGTATTTAAAAAAAAACCAAAAAAAAACATTTATGTAAAATACTATATCAGCTATTCTATTTAACATGTTGTTTTGATTATTTCATGGAATAATTGAATGCCATTAAAAGAGATTAATCTGTAAACATTATTCTATGACTCAAGCCTATATACATGCATATGAATATTTATTTATTAAATTCAATCTTTAAACTGCATTTCCAGTAGGCTATAAATTCCAGTCAGCATAATCTAAGCTTTATTGGCATGTCGAGCATTTACAGTAGGTTTATTTACAGTACAAAAGTAGTCAAAACGTTATGTAAAGAGATCGAAATGAAGGGAATAAACAAATATAAAATATTATAGTAGGCTAATAATAATGATGATGATGATGATAATAATAGCTAGTAATAATATACAAATATTACAGAAAAAAGCGATCAGTTAATGGACACAGTTAGCAAGACTGTGGGATGGATAAAAATGTTTTCTCGTATTTTATTTGATGTACTTTATGTAACATTTATTCATGATAAACTTAATTCGAATGCTGTTTACATCGCATGCAATAGCCTACAGTCCGGTAGCCTATGGTTAATATAATTTAATAATTTAATTATGTAATAATTTCTATAATAATTAATATAATAATTAATATAATAATTGATATAATCATTTCTTAATTCAAAATAAAATATTAATGAATCAATCTCTGATAATCCGGGGTTGCTATGGTCACGTAGCTTTGTTTACACATTAAAGTCGTGGCCACGAGAAAAATATGTAATTCCCTCAACATAAGAAGTTGTGGCCACGACAAAACTAAGTGAACCGAAGACGTCCCCTCGCAGTCACCGTACTCACCTGCTGAACACATTGTCCTGTCTCCTGGTTGGGAAATGTGTCATTTCAAGCCCAGTTTAAAGGAGTATTTTTTTTTTTTTATTCTATTACTATTTTTTTTTAATATTATTCTATTCTATTATATTTCTAGGACTTGAGGTCACCACAACATGGTTCAGTTTGAATATGGATTTAAAGTTCTTTTCGACGTGAGACCAGTCTGGACTATTTTTGACTGTTAGGAAGAGTCTGGTGTTTGAGAGCTGTGGCGTGTTTTCATTACTATCAGCCAACTTCAGCTATGGAAAGTGTTTGGACATTGATGTACTACAGATAAGACTGTTGCACACATCAACTTTCACATGATGAAATCCTACAATCTTACATTGCTTTGTTTTTTTTTTTTTTTTTTGGGGGACTTTTGTGTATTTACATTTTTGCCTATATGTATCTGTATTAACCTGAATTGAATGTTTTCTATTTTGTATTTAATAAATTGATTTGAAATCCCTTTGACTACTGTATATTTTTGACAATACAGACATTAGTTATCCATTTCAGATGTATAGTAACTGTTTTTCCCAAAGACTTAAGTTATAGTAGCTGAAAAGTATTTAAAGTGAAACGCATGTATTGTTATAGATCAGGGGTGCATCCTGTTCCTGGAGATAACCCTAACCTAAGACTTACCCTAACCTTCAGATCCTAATTAGTTGGTTCAGGTGTGTTTGATCAGGACCAGGATTGGGTTGTAGATTAATAGTGGGCTAAGTGAGGGCTGCCCATGCAGGGCCAGCACTAAGGGGCCAACGTTTTGCCAATGACCAAATTCTCAGAGGCCCTGTGCTGGCAGCCCACTGGGGGCCCTTAGAGTAGCCCTAAGTGGGCCTGTAAACTTAATTTTCCAGTGAAGTTATTTACTCTGTGTTGAGGTCAGGCCAGGGGGTTCTGAGAATAAAAAAAAAAAAAGGCAGCTCTTCATAAATCCACCCACACACAAACACCACAATAACATGTGCTGCACATGCATTTCTATCTCGAATGTCCAAAAAACCTGCATACACCTGCTTTCCCCCAACTACATATACCATGTTGTAGTAAAGACCCCATACCCTATACCAGTGGTTCCCAACCTGGGGGGGGCGCCAGAGTTCACAGCGGGGGCGCGGGAGCAGATATACTTTGAGTAGGGCTGGGCGATAAAACGATAACTACAATTATAGTGATATAATTTTCCTCTATAAAACAAATTTGATAAACATTAAATGCAATGTTTATGCGGGAAAAGCGGAACAAAACAGCGCTACTCATTTGAACCACGCCACAAGGACCATATCTGCTCGGTTCAAACAGTGGCACAGCGCAGAGCGAGCTGACTAGAGCAGATCACGCAACCACTAAACAGCGCTGTGAGATCCAGTGAGAAGCACTTGAATTCAGCAAATAACACAAATGACTGCTATAAACTAGTATCAGTCGATATCAGTCAACTGATATAAACTAGTTTAAATCCAGATAAAACAGCGCTGACAAACAGCAGAAAAGCACTGTGTGATTACCATGTGTACGTATGGGGGGCCCATGAAAAAAAGGTTGGGAACCACTGCCCTATACCAAAGAAAAAACCCCAGACCACAACAAGTATCACGTTGACACACAAACCGAGCTGATTCTGTGACACAGTGCATATTTTTCCTCTGTTAAAAAAGAACAGCACAGGCCTTGTGAAGGCCTGATTCAAAAATTATGTAACTTTATATAAAAATTATATACTTTATTTTACTTTACATATTACACTTTGATCAACCTAACGATCCATTTTAGCAACCCCAAAAAACTCTATCAATAACTTTAGTACTGATGATAAAGTATGTCACTCTGATCCTGTACAGAATACGAAGTCATACAGAAGTAAACGGCAGTGACAAGACAACATCTCTCTGGCATCTTTGAATGTTTTCATCACACTGTTGCTGGATTAATATTTGAAAAAGCTTCTTAAAGTCAGTACTGGCTCCATGTTGTGAATACATAAATAGCTTTTAAAATCCTACATATAATTTTTATTAATAATAAATATAAACAAAGCAGCAACAAAAAAAGCGCTATATAAATGTAACAATTTATCATTTATTATTAACTCAAGGATGTGTTTTCTCCAGTGGTGTTATTAGAAAGGAGGACGTGCTAGCTTCTTGTGGACTGATGTGTAAAAAGATTCTCACATATTTTTTAGTTCTAGTTTATGAGTCATATTATTTTCAGCATTCTCTTTTTGTCCAAAAGCTTCTCTTTCTTAAAATATCAGTTCACTTAAAAATGTAAACTCCATCATAATTTACACACCCTCATGTTGTTCCAAACCTGATGACTTTCTTTTTTCCATGAACAACATGTCAATGACACAAGCTTAATTTTTAGGTGAACTGTCTATTTAAATATAATTTGTTGTGTCTACAGTTGCCCTCAATAATGCATATAAAAACAATAACATTATATTCTTTAAAAAGATTAGTTCATACAGTTTACACTCAAGCTTAAGCTCTATATTGCAAATCTGAAGTCATGGGTTGCATACATGTTACAGTAGTGGTACACAGACATGTATACAGAAATGCTGATGCAAAGATTTACTTTTAAGAGAGAGAGAGAGAGAGAGAGAGAGAGAAAACATGTAAGCACAGTTTTTACACTACTCTGAGTTTTTGTTTTACAATAGTATTCCCTCCATTAGCAATTTTTTTCCTACACCAGACTTTAAAAATTGATTAGATACTCCTGATAGACATAATTTAAAAGAGTTCCATCTGGTGTTCTATATCATTTAACTGCGTTGTGCAGATATGCATCACTGTATCTTAATTGCTCGTCATACTGGTTGAACTCACACACAGAATTTACCAAAGCAGCACCGTGCAATGCAAATAAATTTAAACAAACCACTGGCAATGCAAAGTAGACTCTTTTGTAATCTCAACTGTCCCTTTCATAAACCGATACCACATCGATATAATTCATTTGTCACACCAATATTTAGGCTACAGACTTTAGCAGTCTGACGACCATTTATAGCTCCAAAAATATGCAATTTTCCTTTAGCATACATTGATGTATGTACAGTTTTAATCACATACAAACATCTGCTTTGTTATTTATGGGTCCTTGACTTTGTCTTTGTGTCACAGCCCTCACTTTACAAACCACATCCTGTGAAACCATCAACAGTTGAACTACAATGCCAAGCTGACAGAGAAATGAAAGAATCCAATGAGATGGACACAAATATAAAAAAAAATCAAAATCAATATTGTTTGCCTACAAAACCACCACTGGCTCTGCACCAAATCAAATTTGTATCAAATCCACCTTACCTTCAATCATTGTCATCCAGGCTCCCCAGACAATGCTTCTAAATATCCCTCTCAAACAAACAAACAACAGAGATAATGTGTAAAAGTGAAGGCACAGAAAATACACAAACCACATACTATGTTTTTTAAATGAAACTGCAACACCATTATTTACATTATATCATATCTGAACATTGCAAGACTATAACAAGTTGGTTTATCTACCCATATTTACCTTTCTTAGACTGATAAGCTTAATGAGTTTCATTTTCTTATAAAATATGAAAGGTGTATAAAGGGAAAAGGATAAGAAATCCAACTCATTTAAACAAACAAATTTTTTCAACTCACCACCGGTTCTTTTCATATCTCACTTTTTAATTAGAGACGCTATAATACTTAGTGATACATCAGGGTAAAAGAGAGTCTATGATTGGCCTGTGAGAGATGCAAATATTATATATTTATTGGATAACAGAAATGCATCACAACTGTACTAAAATCATGATAAGTAGCACGCTTCTAGGCCCAATTTTTATTTAATAATACGTTATACAAAACCCATTTAGAACTACAAAAAAAAAAAAAAAAAAAGTGTACAAATATTTTTAGTTTTGTGAAAAATTACATTCGTTTATCTTAAAGTTACTTTCTTTTATATTTAGACCATAATAAATAAAAATAACTGAGTTGAATATGCATAGAAATATTGAACTGCTATACGTCTATGCCTATTTTCATTGGCCATAGACACATTTTCATTGTAATGTTTTCAGATACTTTTCATATAATATTCATCTAAAACGTAACATTAGAACCTTTTTCCTTTTTCAAAAACACTGTCTGTTAGAGTCCTCATATACCTGTGCTCTCCTCTTCTGTTTAGCTCAGGATCTGATGTCATAAATCACTGAAGCAACAGTAGCCACGCCCACCACAGCAGAGAGGACCAATCGGATCACAGCTTCAGTGAAACCACAACACTGGACAGATTCTGAGGGAGGAACTTGAAGAACACGGAAACATTAGTGCAGTTTAACTAACTCTTTTAAACAGATACTGGCTGAATCTTTTTTGAGTGCAAGTTAAAATAATAATATATTTTATGCTGGATACCTGCATAAATACAACTCAGGTTATAAATCAATAATTAATTTTATTTTTTTAATAACTAGATATCTAGAAAGTACAGAATCCAGAAATCTGTAATTAATCTTATCATTTTCATTAATAAAGTAAATTTAACAAAACATTTTTCATGAATAAACCTGTAAGGGCCACAGATAATCTCTAATATAATCAGCATAGCCTGTATTTACATCACTGCTGATGTACCTTCACACATGTGACAGACTTCACTGATGTCCAGATGTTGAGTCTGGTTTCTGATGGGATTGTTGATCACACAGCTGTAGGTGTTTTTCTCCTGATATTCCACCTCCAGAGGAAGAGAGAGACTGATGCTGAGATCAGACACACTGATGCTGGACAATAAACTGTTTCCTTTGAACCAGGAGAGAGTCACATGACTCACATTCAACACTGAACACAGCAGCGAACAATACTGGTTTGAAGATGATGATGATGAAGAAGAACAATTTGAAGTACTTCTGGCGATGACTGGAATGGGCAAATGGGCTAAAAAAGGGCAAAATTGCTATGTTTTTTTATGAGAAATATTATTGTTATATGAGATTTTCAGTTCAAAAGCAAAATGAAGTGTATAGTCATGACATAAGTTAATGAACAGTTCTCACCATAGACAGTAAGATTGAACCTCTTGTATGAAGTTCCTCTGTGACTGAAGAACTGTAGTTTATAAAGTCCAGTGTGTTCAGTTCTGATGTTTCTGATGGTCATAGATCCAGTTTGACTGTCCACACTGAGTCTATCTCTGAATTTATCTTTGTTGTCATATACAGAAATGATCTGCTTATAGATTTCTGCTATACGAGTGTCTCGAGGTCCAAACATCCACAGTATCTGATCATCTCTCTGTATTTCAGTAACATCAGTGTGTAGAGTGACAGAATCTCCCTCAGTCACTGATACTGACTTAACTGCATTTGTATCCACACCTAAAATAAAACCGCATCTTAATAACTGGAGCAAATTAATATGAAGGGTTTATTATTTAGTGTATTGGTAACATGTAACAAGTGTAGGTATATAAGCAACAACAGCATGTCGTTTAATGCTTATTTGGACTGATTTACAAATCATTAAAAGTTACTTTTCTGTAAACTAACTAGACAAAAAGCAATATAAATAATAAGAATTATCTTACCCCCCAAACAAATGAAAAACATGATGTAAAGCCACATGTTGGTTAAGGTCTGATTGACTTGTATTGCTGTGAGTCTCTGTAGTGGTTTCAGTGAAGTGGAGTGAAATTTAGGCAATGACTGGTGACGTCATTACTGCTACTGCTATGGGGTGGATTCAGTCTGAGATGAAACTCAGCCAGACATAATTTTTAGCTAGGTTTTGTTAAGCATGAATACATTTAAGAGAACAACTGGGCTTATGCATTGTGTACATTCATGTGTATCAGATGACTGTGGCTCGATTATTACTGAGTATAGGCCTACTAGCAGAAAACAGTGTTTTGTTTTGTTTTGTTTTCATTGTAAGCAAGCTTTCTTCATACAAATTAACTATTTATGTTGTCTGTTTACCTTTTAAAAACATTAGAAATAAAGCAACATTTGAATGTATTCATTTTTAACCTGTTCACTGTGGTTTGCGTTAGACTGGTGTTGTGTACGCGAAACAGCATTAGCGGTTAGTAGGGATGGGGAAGTGAAGCCTCAAAGCACTGAGAGTTCCTCTGATTATTCCGGGAAAAGGTTCAACGTTTCTAGAGTGTCGAAACAGCGCCATCTGGTAGGTTAGTAAAAAATAAAGCAGCCAAAAGCATGTGAAGCTCTGTGGGATGAGCAGCTCACACACTCCGTAGAAAGTTTTACTTTGTAGCCTACAATAGTTTATGCCTTATTTCTACATGTGTTACCACACGTTTTTATTCTAGGTATGTCAGGTAAGTTGATATTGTTAACGTAATGAAAACGGGCCATTAAGTTGCAACAACAGTAGGCCACACACTTCGGTAGATGTTTTTCGTTCCAAACATCTACCGAAAGTAGCCTTTTAATGTCGTGTATTTCTTCAAGCCAAACACACACGGACAGAAAACATGAGTTTTCACTGTGGGGCTGATATGGGATATTTGCTAACAATATCTAAACAAAATAGTTCTATTCAATGTGTTTGATATATAAAGACTGTAACCGTAGTGAATGAGTGTTGTCCAGTCATATGAAAAGGCAAATTCACCAGGCAATCTCACCAGAAGATGGCGCCAGAAGCTGAATCATCCATCCATTTATTTTTCAAACCGCTGTTCGGTTAAGGGGTTGTGGCTAGAAGGGATACAGCTCCGACCGGAAACTAACAATAAATTAAGTTTTCTACACCTACCCCAACTCTAAACCTACCCCTTACAATAATGCAAAAACAGTAATTATTGTTGTACAGTGTGACAAAAATAACGCTATATTGATGTGCGCATGCCCAGTGTGCATTCCAAAAGAAGTGAAACAAGTAGTAGGAAAGAGGAAATAATAACAAATATTGTGCCCTAGTACAACCTTTAGGGTGACTACCCAGATCTTTCGGTTTCATCACTATCCCACCAGATCATCATCGTAAGTACGTGTTTTTTTTTTTTTGTTTTGTTTTTGATGGATTTCTTGCTAATGGGTCATTCTATGGAAATGTCAATTTTTCTGTCCCTAGCCTTTACAGAAATAATAGTAAGTAAATTATAATATTAATATTAATAATTAATATTATTAATAATAATAATAATAATAATAATAATAAGACCAAAGCACCCCCAAAAATAAAGAAGATGAAATAAACAAAATATAAAAAACAAACAAACAAAAACATTTGACTCATTACGCATGCATAACATGCAAAGCAATACAACATGACATGATTTGCAGTCGCACTTTTCCTAATGTCATAGCATTTTATTTTAAAAATTGATCTGTTCCTTCTATGGGATTTTTTATCCATTTAACTATCCAGGGCAAAAACCACAAGTCTGGTCACTTAGGCCTGTGCCCGACTAAAGATTCTTCTAGTCAACTAGTCGCACGTTTATGTTAAATTGATTAATAAAATAACCTAAACCATCATTTAATATAGGCTAGGCATACTATTATAGCCGATTCCGCACTCAAATTGACCTGTATTGGATTCAATAATTCCACAAAAATTACGATATGAAAAAAAAAAAAAAAACATACAATCAATAAACTTTTAACATCAATACTTTTCACACATTAAAAAGAGAAAGAATATCTTAATTTTATGATTTATAAAAATGTTTTTAACCACTATTTCTGACTGCCCCCCTCCCCCACATCTGTGAGATGTTTGCAATTACACATTTTTCAATGATAATATCTTAGTCTAAACGTAAAGTAATCTTGACAAACTATATATCATTTGAAAGGTTTCGGACTCTAGTTTTCATTTTCATGACTGTTTTTCAAAACAAAACAAAAAATGACAGAGCAATAGATAAATATTGATTCTCCATTTTTGATATGGTGCCAAACACACTCTTATTCTATACGTATGTTTTTTATGTGTTTTAGAGATTGAATTCAAATCAAATATTAAAGTTACTGCCCAAACTATTTCTGAATAGGATGTCTACTTCATAAATATTTAGAAAATTATGGAAATATATGGCTCAGAACACTCAAAAAATAAATGGAAATCAAGTGTCCCTGCATCATCTAGTGGAAATTGCAGCCACAAAATCGTACTTAAAAGTTCATTTTATTTTCAGATATCAACCTAAAATTTGGCACAAAACTTGTTCAGATGATTGGCGTTGATTTTCTTGAAGATTTGGAGGTAAACATGTTTTGTAAAATTTATATTTTATATAAAATATATATTTTTATATTTTACATTTTCATTCATTTAAACTTCTATAACTTTTTATAAACTTACTTTTATAACTGTTTTTTTTTTTTTCTACAATAATTTGTCATGTTTCACCTTTAAAAAGATACCAATCTTAAGTCTGTGCTCCGAAGTATTCAAGTTTTATAACAATTTTAGCTGGAAAAGTCATTTTTATGTCTATGCTCAAAAAGTAGGACTTACAGTTAAAAGGCTAAACAGTTTTGTTTTCACAAACTTTTAAATGAAAAAGTTGTTGAACTGATCTAGACACTGACACTAGGAGGCACTTCAGGACTAGAGTTGAGGAGCTCTGACATACAACAAAGGAATTTGTTATTTTGTGTCTGTAAGTTGCTTTTGAATGGCTGTCTATGCGGGTCAAATTGATAAAATAATAGCATCACAAACGTATACAAATTTCTGTATGTACATTTCACAACACCAGTGTGTTGAAACTGTGTATGTATGTTCATGATCCTAAATGAAAAAGTAACAAAATTTCAAGAAAAACAACATGAGTTAAATAGTATTTCAGATAGATTGAAAAAAAAAAAAGATAGCTAATTTTTACCATCTGTGGCTGACAAAATATTTTTCTGTATTGAAATGAGCGGGGAAAAGCTTTTTTTTTTTTTTTTTAGCTTCATAGGATAGTAAAAAACTAAAACAATGAAATATAACCAATAAATATTATTTTGGGTCTATAGAGTTGCCTTAGAACATTAAAACAGGCGAGTCAAATTGACCCGGGAACAGTACGAACGTAACAAAAATTGTGGACATGTCAAAACACATCAGCTTGTTGAAACTTTCCATGCATGTTCATGACCCTAAATGAGAAAAAGTCACAAATCTTCAAGAAAAAAAAAAACATAAGTTCCGACAAACATATTTCATAAAAAAAACATTTATATATTTAACAACAATTTTCAATCATAAAGGTTAAGACAACAGTTCAATATTTCATTATAACTGAATTAAAAAATAAATAATAATTCATAAATGAACTCAACAATAACTCAATAGCCTTAAAATAAGTAATAATTAAAAAAAAATTAATACAGCAATAACATACTGTTACAGTTAGGGCCGCACACTGAGGTAAGTTGTAATCAGAAATGGTGTTTATTGAACAGGTTGAGCCAAGCAGAGAAGTGAGTAGGTGATCTGAGGTGAGTAGTTGATCTTGAGAATGCCTCCGGGCGAATGAGGATGATAGTAACTGCGTTCTCTTACACAGGGCAGTCGGGATGACGAGACGAGGGGTTCCACAACGGCACACACACACTCAGACGACAGAAGTTCTGGGAGGAGTGGACAACACAAGGATGCAGAGACAAAAGGTGAGGCACAAACGGTAAGTATGCTCATACAAAGGATATCTTGAAGAGCAGGTCTTCCAAGGAAGGAGTCCACCTTGTATAAACAAGACCGGACATAGGTGTGTGTGACGTGAGGGTATAAATACTGGTGTTGATTGCTGATGTGATTGTGTGCAGGTGAGCATGATTAATATTCTGGTGATGTGGAACACTGTGATTGGTGGGGTGTAGGGCCTGACTGATCCGTGACACATACTTGTCTATATACTTTCGATGTCCATCAATTCCACAAAAGAGTCTCCATCTAGACTCTCCAAAAAGTCATAGAACACTTTCCAGATGGACCAAAATACAGTTTTTCAAAAAGTATGTAATCTTTTCTAAGGCAAGGCATGAGGTCATCCCCTTTATCCATTGAGACACGTCAGAACATGCAATTACACGTTTAGCTTCCAGCAAACAAAGAATTAACAACAATCTTTCATGTTTGGCAATTTTAAAGTTCAGAGGACTAATATGTAATATACACCTGGGATCAAGAGGAATTACTTTACCAATGATTTGACTTATAATATTCAATATTTTAACCCAAAAACAATTAACTTTAGTACATTCCCACATATAATGGAATAAATTTCCCTTTTCTTGTTTACATTATCAGGAATATTCGGGTTGAAGTGATGTAACTTAACTGAAGTGATATATTGTCTACTCAACCATTTATACTGAAGCAGTCTCAAATGGTATAGTCATTATCTGAGTTTGGGCTTTTAAACATGCTATTTGCCACTCTTTCTCAGTTATATCAGCCTGCAGGTCAGAAACCCCATGCTTGAAGTCTGTCATTAAATGATTCTTTAGATTTGGCCACAAACTGTTTATACTGTATAACACCGATACCTGGCCTCTACCTTTCAAACAGTTAAGTGTAATATTTTTCCAAAGTAGAAAGAGGAGGCTCAACCAAACTTTGGTCTTGTCTATATATATATATATATATATATTACAAAATATCACACAGGAAATTAATATTTAATGTTATATGATAATTTGTTCATTGCATTTAATAGATTACACTTTCAGTAACAAATATTTGCAATTGGTTTGTTAAATGTGTTTTAGCTGGAGTGAGTTATTATGGGGTGTTTCTCAGCTGGACGGCTGCATCTAGCAAGGCTGTGTCCTTCATACCAATCCTTCATAGTAGGCTAGACTCCTCCTCATAATTAAAGGTGCTGTATGTAGGATTGACAGGATTGCGGTCCAAATTCATAATATTGGAGAGGTTTTTTTTCACCCGGCCTTTCCTCCACAGACTTGACGCACATGCAGGTTGCCAGATTAAGGACACCAACAGAAACGAGCGCACATGCCGATTAATTAAATTAAATACGCTGTGTTTTCCGCCAACTGGCAACCCGGGGTGCCAAAATACATTTGGGTAAACTGGCAGTGGGCGAGTTTCACAAACCATAACAAACACAGACATGCCGGGGCCGGAATGCACATTTTCAAAGGAGAATAACTGAGTGTAGAATTGTTTTTCAGATAAACAAGTATGTTAATTTAGCATGTTTCTTAAATATCTGCAAACATATTATGGTATTTTTATGCTTTAGTAGAGTCAAAATCCTACATACAGCACCTTTAAATACTAGAATGACATATAGTAAAGGACTTTCTGTTAATGCAATACAATGAATATCAAGTCGAGTCTTTCCTTTGAAATCAGGGTCTATCAGCTATATTAAGTACATGCAAACAACATTAAATTGTGTATAGAATGCTTAATAAATAAATAAATGAATGAATGAATAAATAAATAAAAGTTAAATTAAAAGTTAAATTTTAAATTAAAAAGAAGCCGCCATTGTATATGTTAGTATATTATTTAGTATGTTAATTCATTTAAAATACCAGTTTTTGCATTGCAGATGCTGATGGATGAGTAGCGGGGTGATGAACAGGACGAGCAGACAGAAGATGACGACAGGTTTCTAATAGCAAACAACAGTTAAGGATTCCAATACATTTAAATGAGTCAGTGCTTATAGAGTTAAAGACAAGTCTATGCAAAGACGTGGTGTGTGCTGTGCTGTGATTAAACAAAATCCTTGATGAGCTGGTGATACCGTCAATGTGCATTATAATAACAGTTAACAGGTGTATGAATGGAATAATGGGAAATGAAGTCTATACAGAATAAAGGGAAAGAACTGGGTGAAAACCGGGACTAAACAAGACCTTTTAATTCACAGCCTATCACATACTCACTGTTCTCATTCTCCTTTAGAATTATACTTTTTTTGATGCAGTTAGATCGAAAATGATTGACTTGGCCTCATGAGACCAGAGTATCTGTTGCCAGAAATCTATATTTTATAAAAATGGTGCTTGGAAAAGGCTAAATTAGTTTATTGCGCTTTAACTACAGTAGTTTCTACAGTACATTCTTGTGTGGATAAACAATCATGTTTTGTCACTTCATAAACACAGTTCACAAACACAAAGCATGGTAATAGGGCAAACAATTCCATTTTTAATGGTTTCCCTGTAAATTTCCATCCTTACGTTATTTTCGACTAATTCATTAGAACGTAATAAAATCATGTGATCAAACACAACAGTTATACAACTTTATTTCATTTCTTTATCTCATCCATGAACATGATTTATGATTCCTGTCTGATTGATTTCCATCGGCTGTAGTGGTGAAGACAACAACTGCCATAATTCCCCGCTCCTTCACAGCGTCATCAAGCTATGCCATTGTTGTTTTGAATATCCAACCATTAGCCAAGAAATGTTCATACTGTGCCTTTAATTATGCATGTATTTTGTCCATTGCATGATATCAATTTACACCTCCTTTTACAAAGAGACATTATTAGTTGTAGCCGTTCAACATATAATTATAATTTTAGATAATTCCTGGCTGTGACCTGAGCCACCAGTCTTTATGGTACTCTTAAAAAGTAATAACCTCCAACTTTGAAAATGGGATTTTACAGTCCATCTTGTAAAACACTGTCCTTTTCATATATTTTTAAGATGGTGTTAACAGGAAAATCTTTATACTGTGCCTTCAGTTTGTTTGTAAACTTTTCTCTTATTTCCTCCAACCTACTGATCTATAATAGAGAAATAGATCAGTGCTTTTCAAAAGATACAAATATGTACCATTTAGTTATTAATACATATGTACACTCAATAAAGTACTTATATGCACCTTTTGGGGTAAGCTTTAACTTTCAGGAAGGTGTACTCATTTTTGCAACAAAATGTTATCACTTTGATCTGAAAATCTGAAAATATTGATATGCATCTTTGATATCAACCAGATCAACCAGACTTGCTAGAACATTGAAAGCCCACTTTGTCTTCTATGTAAACAGTAATTGCTTCATTTGTTTCAGTGGGGCATATTATGTATCACTTCAAAACCTGTTTTACTAGGTTGCATAACGGGCTGTGTAGATCGATGCGTGATTTGATGAAGAGCAGACTTGCTTTTCCGTTGGACACTCTTTCTCTGAAAATGAAGCATTGGCTTTTGTTTAGTCTGTGCTTATTAGGTGGTAAGTTGACCTTGCTTTGTTTTTATGATTCTACATTAGAGCTTTGATTCTGAAAACATGCAATATTTTCAACAGTCAGTACATTGTTACTTATTCAACTGTCTTTTGATCCAGACACTCAACATATATTGAATTTGATGTGTCTGTGAGCATATTATAGAATGAGGGAAACATGTGAAGCTCTGTATAATGTTTTATGGCATGCAATCACAACGCCGCAATGTAGCAGATACAGCTATTAGCTACTTTAAAGCATCAAACTGCTTTTAATCACACTCCTTTGACAGTTCTTCCCATTTACCTTAACTTTTCTAAAATACTATAAGAACAAGTAAACACTGTTAAGATTGTTTCCTTGTTTTGCAGTATACGAAGTCACCAAGTAAGTTGGTGTTATAACTTGTTAGTATTTTGCATGCCAATCAGCTTTGTAATCTGTTACAGCAACATAGATATGGTTATACTTTAGTTTGTGAAACTACTTAAAATAATAAAAATTAAAACAAAAGAACATGTTTTTCTTTAAACCAACATGGTGATACATCAAAAGCGTGTTTCACATACACCCCAACGTGCTTACCGTCACTAATCGTGTCATCATATGATTGGCTGGACTACCTATCTGTTTTTGTCTCTTTTTCGATTTTCATGTACTTTTTGATTCAGAAAGATTTGTTATGATGTTGTGATATCAGAGCATCAGAGTTTTTTTGTTTGTTTGTTTGTTTTTTTAAATGTGTATGAAAAATACATAGTCATGTCCAAACAGTGGCCATTACTTCCTCTTTTGAGGATTTTGGGTAGTGTAGTTTTTGGGCTGTTAAAAGAAATTGTTTTTACAATAGCATATTCAACTTATTTTAATGATCTGTTTTGGGAAGCTAAAAATAACTGGAAGCGAGTTACACCGGAAGCCTCGTACATTCAAATTACAAACGATGGCACCCAATCTCACTGTAAAAATTAGGTGGATAATGAGATTTGGTATTAAACCAATAACAAAAGAACAGGAACAGAACTACAAACTAAATGGTGAAATTTACAAAACAAGAGCACAAGGAAGGACATATACAGTTCTGGTTATGTGGCTATTAGAGTTCACTGATTTTCATAAAATGACTGCGCATGTCTCAGCATATTTAATGCTTTGCATACTGAGTAGCCTTGTCCTCTTCTTTTTTCAAGAAGACAAGTGAACCCCACAAATGTGTATGGTTTTGTGTTCTATATATCACTGTAAAAACTATTTTGTGGTGAAGTAAATACAAACAAATGTAATTTCTACATTAAATAATTTAGTTCAGAAAAGAATTTAAAAAAAATGTAAGAATTCTATATTAGTACTCAATTTAAGCCTGTAGAAATGTATAAGTACATAATTTATAATAACTTATAAGTATATTTTACTTGGAATTGTTTGTTATGTTTACAAGGAGTATTTAAGTAGATATCAAAGTTATGATCCCGTTTTTCCTATGGCATGAATAATTAAAATGTTAAATTTTTCGGTTTTCGAGTTGTATTTACATTGTTTTATGGTTGCTTTTGTTGTTAGGTTAAGTAACTTGCTGTTTTGTGACATCTGGAGTTCATTTTCTACTCAAAATGATCCATTCATACTCATACACTATTCACTAATTGTTACCGTCATTGTGTATGGTGTACCAAGTATTGAGGTCTCTGTGTTCATTGGGGTAATAATTATATTAAGTGGACATATCATCTTAAAAGGATAACAAACTGTCTACTAACTTGCAGATTTTACTTAATTCAATACTTAAATTTTACTTAAAATATATGTGTGCAAAAGAAAGATGAAGTAAATCTTTTTTTTTTTTTTTTACAGTGATGAGCGTTACTTAAGTAAAATTTATAAACAAAGAGTCAATAAAATTTACTGGGAATTCCCAGTAAATTCTCAGAAAGCTGCTAATAATTATGTTTAATAATATGTTACAAATTTTTGTAAATTAAGTAGCCTTTTCTGAGTGAAAAATTGTTTCGAAGTTTTTTTCAAGTAAATCCTACTCCAATGTTTTTTCGTGTACGATTATGCTGTTTTACATGGCTTTGGATACAAATTGTCAAGTAAAGTCCTTGTTTTTAAAAATCCTTTTAAAGATCATGCCAGTGATTCGTGTTGATGTTGAGTGACTCAGTTTGTAAAATCATTCATAGTAGTTCAGGTGATTTGCAAATTCTTTTTGACATGATTTACTATTTTCCTGTGTTCTCAGTTTTTGTTCGCATTTTAGCCCCACATCAAGAGGGTGATTTTATGCCAGGTACTGGCAAGAGGTTTTTGTCTTTTGTAGAAGTAGAAACTTAAACTGTTTCCTGATGTGTTTCAGGTGTGTTTGGCACTGATACAGATGAAGGAGTATCAGTCACTGAGGGAGATTCTGTTACTCTAAACACTGATGTTACTGAAGTACTGAGAGATGATCAGATACTGTGGATGTTTGGACCTCTAGAGATTCGTATAGCTGAAATCAAAAATCAGACCATTGGTATGTTTGACACCAATGAAATATTTAGAGACAGACTCCAGATGGACAATCAAACTGGATCTCTGACCATCAGAAGCATCAGAACTGATCACACTGGACTTTATACACTACAGATCATCAGCAACAGAGGAACTTCATACAAGAGATTCAGTGTTACTGTCTATGGTGAGTAAAGTATTTTAGTATATTTTACCTTGTGCACATTTCTCAAAAAAATAAATAGAAAATAATCAGTTTTAGCCAAACATTACAGATTACAGTAAAACAATTATTTCTGTTACTGTCTTTACATATAGTAAAAGGGAAAATATGTAATGATTATTCTAGTGTTGTGTGTGTTACCCTGAGTTTTGATTTTGTATCATTATGTTACTTAATAACATAAACTGTAAAATATAGATACCAATATCTTATAGTGCCTGAAACATTATAACTGTAATTTTTATAGTGCAGTTCTGACAACCGTTTCTTGAATCACAACACCTTTATTATTCTGGTTTTATTTTAAAAAAAATCTGGAGTTGCAGTGTTAACACAGGCATATTTCACTATTACATTTCCGATTTTAGATCTGTTTTTGATATCAAAATGTCAAATACTATATTTTTGTATATTTAGTACATAGATTTTTTTTTGTTTTTGTTTTTGTTAGAGTTGTCTGTGTTTTTGTTAGAGTTACTGGAAAAGACACACTGATCTGATCATCTTAAAAAAAAGGGGAAATCATGAAAAAGTATTTTGTCTCGAGTGTTTGATCAAATAATTGGCATTTTTGTTAATGCATGTGATGAACTCATGAATCAGGAACATTTTGCAATTTTGTTTAGGAAAGTGGTGGTAGTGTTATTTAGAGTTTTGGAAGGAAAATAAAAAGCCTTCAATATTTTATGATGAACCAAGATTAACAGCCTCTCATTGTAGTGTGACCTTTAAGATAGTGAAAAAGTAGAAGATTAATTTAAATCTTAATTAATCTAATTTAAAATATTATTTTCTTATTTTATACCCTCATATTTTCCAGCTCGTCTGCCTGTTCCTGTCATCTCCAGAAACTCTTCAAAGTGTTCTTCATCATCATCAGGATCATCCGTGTCCAGATGTTCGCTGCTGTGTTCAGCTGTGAATTTGAGTCATGTGACTCTCTCCTGGTACAAAGGAAACAGTTTATTGTCCAGCATCAGTGTGTCTGATCTCAGCATCAGTCTCTCTCTTCCTCTGGAGGTGGAATATCAGGAGAAAACACCTACAGCTGTGTGATCAACAATCCCATCAGAAACCAGACCACACATCTGGACAACAGTGGACTCTGTCACACATGTGCAGGTACATCAGTGCTGCTGATATCAACTGATCATTTACAGAAATGATCTGTTATTGACTTAAAAGTAAAATTTATGTCACAAGTAGTCAGTATTTTATTTATTATTTACTGTTTTAAATGACTATATCGCACCAAATGAATGTTTTTTTTTTTTTTTTTTCGATGATGATTAAAGTTGATGATTAAAATGCAGAACAATTCATCTCTTTCCCTTATTCAGAAAGTTGGACTGGCAGGATCCAGTTACACTAATTACTATTTTCTATTTGTCCATAACAGAAATACCTCAGCGTTCATATCTCGTGACAGTGGTGGTGGTTGTGCTGCTGCTGCTGCTGCTGCTGCTGCTGTTTATAGGACGTGAGGGTTTGAATTGGTATAGAAAGCGTGAAAAGGGAAGGCAAGTATCTCTTTTCTCAGCTGTTTTGTTAATTACTATTTTTAGATTTACAAATGAAGAGTTCAGATGCAAAAGCCTTTAAGTGCCGTCTGAAATTATCTTAGAGGCTTTTGCATCTGAACTCTTCAAATGGTCTTCATCCTTCCTTCACATATGAAGCCATGCCTTTCAGATTAGTGTTTATTTGCTCAAGTGATATTTATGCCTGTGCTTTTTGTATGTTAATAAAGTGCTATGACTCAATGTGTTCATTCATGCTACAGAATTCATACACACTATCAGAATGGAATGGTTTAGTGGCATGGGTTTAAGGGTGGGTTAAGGTGTAAGGGATGGGTCAACAGTGTAATTATAAATGTAATTACAGATATTAATTACAGATGTAATTACATATATGTATTTTTAAAAATATAAGTACAATGTAAAAACATGTATGTACACAATAAGCGCATTGTACCAAATGATTAATTTAAATGTAAGTACATAATAGTTAAGGTCACCTAATATAAAGTGGGACCTTTTCTCTTTTAAGATTATTTCTATGTTCTCTTACAGGAGGCTGAGTGAAGAGAGCTCAGTGTCTTCTGATGAACGAAGAGAATTAAATAACAGGCCATTCTCCTAATGGGAGCAGCCATAGGAGAGAGAGACCATTCTGTCAGAGAGAGAGAGAGAGAGATCAATCATTCAGTCTGTCTGGAATGTGGAATGTGGTATGTCTGTGGTATGGATCTCTTTAACCTTCTGGTGTTCTTCATTCATTTTTGCCCCCAAAATTTAGTTTTTCTTTTAGAATTTTCTTCTTTCTCGGAATGGTAGGAAACTAGGCTAAAGTTTTGCCCCTTGCTATATAAACACACACACAAAATCAAGGTCATGATTCAAAACATGTAGTGGAAACATTTGATACTGCGCCCAAACAAAATCTTATTGAAAGCTTATTTTTTATTATATATATATATATATATATATATTTTTTTTTTTTTTTTTTTTTTTTTATTATTATTTTTTTTTTTTGAGATATTGACCTCAAATTTGGAACACACTATTTTTATGCATTTTTCATGACAATAAACTTAAAACTTACCTTTTTTTAATTTCACTCTTTTAATTGCATAGGCCTGGTTTCATAGACAGGGCATAGACTAAGCCAGGAAACCACCAAATTTAAATCTGTGCTCCAATGCATTCAAGATTTACGACTGTTTGTTTAATTTTAATTTGATCAAAATATAAATTAAATGTTTTATGCCATCATTTGATTATCAGAAAAGTTAAAGTAGCTTACATAGCACATCATTTCTGAAATAAATAAATAAATACATGAATAAATAAATAAAAAAATAAAATGGTCCAATTTTTGTTTAAAAAATGTTTTGGAAAATGGAAAATGAATCTGAATGAATGAAGGAATGAATGAATGAAACAGAATTTAAGAAAAAATAAAACATTTTAACATTTTAAATTTAGATTTTTGTTTAACTTGTAATAACATTTTTATGATTTCAATTAATTAGACCTGCTTTTTTATTAATAAAATTTAATTTAACCATTAAACAGAGTCCAGAAAAATTAAAATTAAAAATTAAAATAAAAAAATAAAAATGTTCATAGGGCCCTTATGAGTGTATTTTCCTTATACATTTTAAACAATATAGGCTTTTTCAAAAAACCTCTCCTTTTCTTACTAATTGAAGTTCTCTCAATTTATGTTTTACAGTTTGTCAATTGATATAAGCTTTTGTATATGTGCACCCCTTGAAAGCCTGAAGTCACAGAGCCCCTATTTACAAATCCCAATTTAACACCTGATTGCAAACATATAATTTAGTAGCGTAAAATCCCCTACAAATACAAAATATCAAAATATTAAATTTAAAGAAAAAACATTAAAGAACTAAAACATGTTACATTCATTTAACTCGAAACAAACAAACAAAAATAATAATACTGATTTTTGACTGCCACACGTGCAACACCAGAAGGTTAAGATTTTATTAAATTTTCCGTATTTAAGTGCTTTTTTTCTTTGAAGGATATGATGTCATACCAATGTATTATTCTGTACAATGTATAGAACAGTGCAATATGTTTTATTAATTTAATCTCATATAAATATTTTTAATGTTTGTTACAGTATTTTATTATTTCAGTATCAAATATATATTTTGTACGGAGCCCTTTACAGGACATTGTGGTGGGAAAAATTCGGGGTGAGTGGAAAAAATTCAGGGTGGGAGGAAATAAAATTTTTCAAATGTTTTGCGTTCCCTCGAGAAACTTTGCGTTCCCTCGCAAAACTTTTGCGTTCTCTCGCAAAGATATTTGAGTTCGGACAAACGCTCCCTGTTTACTTTGCAGCTTGAAGTGGTTACAGCTCGTATGTTCACAATGGAGCGGTTCACAGAGTTTTATTTTGAACTTGCACTCAAAGTAATACAGTCAGTGCTTATTTCGAGGCACGGTTTTGGGACATTCTAAAACGCTTAATGTGGCTTAATGTTTCAAAATAGTGACATTGGAGGACTAAATTCGATAATAATAAATTATAAAAATTATTAGGCTAACATTAATAACCTTATTAATAATATTGCTATTAATAAAGCAGAATATGAACGCAACGCCCTGCACATTAAGCCTTTTCTTCCCCATAGAAAACGCTTAAGGTAGGGTATAAAGAAAGGTTCATGCAGCTCGTATGTTCACAATGGAGCGGTTCATAAAGTTTTTATTTAGAACTTTGACTCAAGTATAAAGAAATACAGTCAGTGGTTAGTTCAAGGCACGGTTTTGGGACATTCTAAAACGCTTTAATGTGGCTTAATGTATTAAAACAGTGACATTAGGACCAAATTCGATAATAATAAATACTAATAAAATTGTTAGGTTTATATTAATAACCTTATTCATAATATTTTCATTATAGCCTACCTTAAGCGTTTTATGGGGGAGAAAAAGCTTAGGCTACGTGCAGGGCGTTGCGTTCATATTCTGGGCTATTCTGCTTAGTAATATTATTAATAAGGTTATTAATATTAGCCTAATAATTGTATCAGCTTTTATTATTATCGAATTTGGTCCTCCAAGTCACTGTTTTAAAACATTAAGCCACATTAAGCGTTTTATTATGTCCAAAAACCGTGCCTTGAGCTAAGCACTGACTTATTAATTTATTTGAGTCCAAGTTCAAAATAAAACTCTATGAACCGCTCATTGTGAACATACGAGCTGTAACCACTGCAAGCTGTAAAGTAAAAAGGAAGCGTTTGTCCGAACTCAAATGGTTTTGCGAGAGAACGCAAAAGTTTTGCGAGAGAACGCAAAACATTTGAAAAAAATGTTTTCCTCCCACCCTGAATTTTTTCCACTCACCCCGAATTTTTCCCACCACAATGTCCTGTAAAGGGCTCCTTAATTTTGGAATGAACTTATTTTGAATATAAATATATTGTATTGTTTTATGTTGTTGTTTTATGAAGTATTTTTTTATATGTAAGCAGGGCTGTAACAACTATAGACCTCTATAGTTTTTACATTTCATCTGATTTAGCAAGCACTTTCACTGAGCCATGATGCAAATGAAGGACTTATTTTTGTATGTTTAATATCTATGTTTAATAACACTTTTCAGATGTTCTCTGAAAATGAACGGTTCTCAACATTTCAAGCCACCTTTGATCAAATCAGAGGACCCAACCATAGCCTCATACACTGTTAGACATTTCAAAGGGTTTTTACAGATTAAGATTTACAGTAGCAAACTGCATTTGATTTATCAGTATACTACTGTAATTCATTCATTTACTGAGATAAGACTTTCATCAGTTCCTTGACTGGCCATTTGACTATCTGTGGAAGTGCCTTAAAACACACAAACTTACACTTAAAAGGTGTGATTAAATTCAAACACTTATTTTCAATAAATAAATACATTTAAATATAAATATTTTAAATTTAAAGTTAATCTGTTTTAAAACTTATATGGCACTTAAATGGCTCTTTTTGGTTTCATTAATATGATTCTCAAAATTGAGCCAGTGTTTCTAAATTTAAAAAACAAACTACTGTTTAAGCTCACCTACACAAGAAAATCGCTACCTGGTCTCATGTCATTTACGTACCTGGGTGCTCTTTTTAGCGTGACATGAAATACGTACCAATAAGTACATATCACTGCAGTTTCCAAAATAAATGAACACTTTCACACAAATTTACAGAGTTGCGATTAATAAAGCGTAATTTTCGCACAATTACTTGAAGAATATCATGCTATGACTTCAAACAATATTAATATGCTGGGAGATTTGAAAACTGATGTTTTTGAACATTAGCGTCGCACACATCCAGGTGATAAGGTGTTTTCATAGGTGTTAGGTTGTTCGGTAGCTCACGAAGTACGGAGATGGACTTAGGAGAAGAGAAGCACCGGTTCGAATCCCGTGTAACTACGGTTCGACAAAGCAGTTAAAATCTGTGTAAAAGGAAGTTCAAATGGCACAGTTGCATCAGCTAAAACGCTTTTATATCGGTTTGCATTTGTTAACACTATCGGGTAGGTTTAGGGCTGGAGTTGGTGTAGGGCATATTTCCAACACGATAGAGCATTAACCTTTAGCGACAGTCCCCGGATATTTGAATTCTGAACCGCCGCAATACGTATCTGAAGCAACGTAATGAAAAAACAGCAATACGTACCAATATCTACGTAATAAAAATGTGCCAGTGTTCACATATTGAACCTGTGTTTTAGCGCCACTCAGTGGACATTTCTATTTGAAACTGCGGTGAAACGTGCAGCAAGGTACGTAAAATGGTGTCGCACAAAAAGTGCACAGAGGTACGTATTTTTATGAGACCAGGTTGGAAAATCAAGTTAATGCAATGCAAAATACAATAATAGCCTATATCTTTTGTCAATCTACAATGTTTTATGTAAACAAAAATCAACAGGCCCAAGTTTGCGCACTTGTGGCCAATTTATATCGCAGTCCGTCCAACTGCAAAGAGAACATTACCTATTTCACATCACATCGCTGATGTAAGCATAAATCTGTAGATACATAAAGATATATTCATAAAGACAAATGATTATAGTAAGATAGAAAAAAATAATAATAATAATAAACAAAATGACTGTTGGGAGGATGGGAGACTGCTTATAGGAATACCAGGCACTGTAAGCTTTTGGGTTGTCTTCTGTAGTTAGCTAACCCACTTAGTTAGCGAAAACACTGGCCCGTAATATAGCTTTTGTCAATCTCATATTTCATAAAAACAAAAATCAGCACTTGTGGAAAATATATATCACAGTCCGTGCAACTGCAAAGAGAATTTTGCATCACATCGCAGATGTAAACATAACTCTATAAATGCATAAAGATATATTCATAAAGATACTGAAAATTAAACAAAATAACATTTTAATAAAATAGCTTTCTGACAAAATATAGCCTATAATTTTCTGATTAAATGTGTATTTTTACAACATAGAGCTGCTTCCTGAGGGCACTCCACAGATCTACAGGCTATTTTCTATTACAGTACATTATAAATGTCAACACAGTTTGTACAAGAAGCACTTAATTAACTTTCTGTAAAATACATGTTGTTATTAGTATATGCTGCTGATTGTTACCGTGCAGCATCTTTAACACAAAACTAGCATCCTGCTATGTGCATGTGTCACAACCCTTTGGTTTGTGTTATGTTATATCTGTGTTGTTTTGTGAATGTCTGTATGTGTCTGTCTAGTAACATCATCTGATTGGTTACTGCAAGCTCACTGATGCTCTGTCTTGATTGGTGCACAGCACTTTAAAAATCATGTCATCACCTCCTCAGGAGACATCTTTTGTTATGAGCAGAGTTTGATTGTATAGTGAGAGTTTGTATGTGTTAAGGGGGAATTATAGACTGAGTACTATTTGTTTGAGTGTTTGTATCAGAAGGAATGCGTTGGTTTATTTGACCCCTTTACACTGACCTTGGATTGCCCTTTGAAATGTGTAAATAGTTTTGTAAATATTGAGAATTGGGATATTAGGGAGCCTGACACCATTTTTCTTTATTGTGAACTTTTGATCTCTGTTTTGGGGTTAGGCAGTTAGGGTAGTGACTTGTATTTTCTTTCCTTTTCTTTTGATGAAGTAAGGTAGAGGTTTAAAATCAAAAATGTTTTGTTTGTTATTTTGGCTTGGTCAGCTCCCAAACCTAAACTCACAATTTAAAATAAACTCATTATGATGCAATTCTACGCAAGTCCTTACTTGTTTCACCTCATCCCTAGATGGGTGCGTAACACACGAGTGCAGTATCTAGTCACTATACATAATAAACAAATACATAATATGTCCTGCACAGGATCCGAAATCAAGTCTCCACAGTTCCTGCTCCAGATGATTCCCATCTCCATAACGACCACTGCCATAACAATATGCCCATCACAATATGTATACACACTCTTTAAAAATACTGCACAACCTAAAAGAAGTAAAATAAAAATTATGAAAACTTGGAAAGAAAAATAGCATATGTTGTACTCCATGTTTGTTTTTTTCCCCGTTTTTTTTGTTTTTTTCTACTCAAATCATAGTAGCAAGAAACTGGAGAGTTCCCACCACACAAATTTGCATGCTCTTTGCAAATGTTGAAAATTAACTATGGTTTTGAGAAACACTGAACTGTTTAACTTTGTTGCTAATGACCAAACCTGCGACTATTGTTGGATAACAGTGTTTTTTGGACATGCACTCAAGTACTGGGAAATGGCTCTTTCTGGTCTATGATAGTAGCTCTACACAAAAATTTAGTATGGTATAGTATAATTGTATGGTAATTATTTCATAAATTGAAGGCACAAAAAAAAAAAAACACACACAGAGCTCAAGTTACAATGTCAAAAATTGGGCAAGCGCCTGACTGATCTGACAAGTTAAGTAACGGCAGGATGGAAGGATGGTATATTAAAAAAAAAAAAAAAACAGTGTCAAACAGTCTTTCTCTAGTAAGACACAAAGTACACTATGAGATAACCCTGAATCCACCAAGGCCAATCTGAAATATATTTTTTCCTTGGAGTTTCACTGTTCAATATGAATTAATAATGTTAATACAAATATAAACACCTTGTTATATCTAGACCAACAGGAAATTGTATTCATGTGATATTTAATTTTCTCTTCTTATTCTATTAAATAACTACTGTTTTTTTAGTCTCTCACAATCATCAATGGTATGCATGGTTGGGGAAAGAACCGATACACACACAACGTTTACTGGACAGATACATAGTTTATGTACTTTTCCTGTCATCCATATTAATTTATCACTGAACAAAGATTTTCAAAATTGATTGGATACAAACATGAACAGATTTTCATAAGGCGTTCTACTTCCGTTTATCATTGTAGTCTGGAAGGCACAGTCAAATACATCACAGAATACAGGAATGTAAATAACATGACATATGTAAATGAGGCACACCTCACCTCACTTTTATTCCTTCTGTTCCGGGATCAAATCTCGACACAGTTCATTCATTTTATTCCAGGTGACATTTCAGGCCATAAGCATTTTAGCAGGAATTGCGTCATCAACACAAGCATAACAAACAAGTTTGATATTTGATATTTATATAAAGAGAGCGGCCTTTATATCTGGTGACTTGGCAGGTGTTCGTGATGCTCAAAAGGACCTCAATTTCCAAATGAGAGAGGCTCGGCGTTGGTTTAAGGAGCGGGCAGAACAGGAATTGTCGACATCGAATACAAGGAAATTGTGTAACTCAATTAGACAGATGACCAAAATGGACACAAAAAGGAAGTCACTGTCTGCCCTAAATGAAATTGCCAGGGCCAATGAACTGAACAATTTCTACTTGCGCTTTAATACAGATAATGACAATGCCAAGGAATGTATGGCAGTTTTAAATAATGTGATTTGTGATATACACTCGGACAGAATTTTAATTGAACCACATGCTGTTACTAAGGTCTTTAAAACTATACGCCCTAACAAAGCCACAGGTCCAGATAATATGTCTGTGTTCGTGTTAAGAACCTTTGCTGAGGAGTTGTCACCTGCCTGGCATAAACTATTTCAGTTTTCTATAGACACTCATACTGTGCCGGTGCTGTGGAAAAAATCTGTTATCATCCCAGTACCCAAAAAGGTGTGCCCTCAGGAGGATAATGATTACAGACCGGTGACACTCACTTCAAATGTTTTTAAATCATTTGAGAGGCTTATGATAGAAGAGTTATGCACAGATGTGGAGCCATTGCTTGATAAATATCAGTTTGCTTATACAAAAAATTGAAGTACAAGTGATGCTATTGCAACAGTAATGCATCATATTTTGAAGCATCTTGAATGACCGACTGCATATGCCAGACTACTTTTTATTGATTTTAGTTCAGCTTTTAATTTAATACAGCCACACATTCTTCTTAGAAAGTTAGCTCAGGCAAAGGTAAATCCTTTTCTAATTAAGTGGTACCATTATTTTCTGTATGATAGGCCACAACAAGTGGGGTTTAATTCTGCTTTATCTGACAAAGCAGTAGCACTGGCGCCCCTCAGGGGTGTGTATCTTCACCATTCTTGTTTGCATTCTATACAAATGACTGTGTCAGTGTGGAGCCAAATCAATACATAGTGAAATTTTCCGATGATACTGTTCTACTTAGCCTACTTACAAAAAACTCCAACTTGAACACTCATTATGCAGCGGTAGAAAACCTTGTGGCCTGGTGTGATGTACATAAATTGCAGATTAATATAAGAAAGACTGTGGAAATGCTGGTGGACCCTGGCTCAGTAGGGGATTATGGCCCTGTGGCCATTAATGGCCATGAGATCGAGCAGGTGAGCTCATTTAAATATCTTGGAGTCCACATTGATAGCGATTTGGGCTGGCGTACACAGGTGGCAAGTGTCTGTGCCAGAGTTCACCAGCACCTTCATTTCTTGCGCAGATTTAGATTATTTGGTGTTTGTAAACATATTATGTTGATTTTCTACAGAGCAGCGATTGAATCGATATTGAGGTATGGCATGACTAGCTGGTTTGGTAATTTAACAGTTAAATCTAAAGCACAGATCTCCAGCGTAGTTAGGACAGCGGGTAAAATTATGGGTACTCCCGGTCCCCTTAATCCACAGGAATTGTTTGAGCAGGCTATATGCAGACAAGCTAGAAGTATTTTATCTGAGAAAACACATGTGCTGTACCCTGAGAGGAGGTTTAGGGTCCAATTGTGCAGGTACAATAGGTATAAATATAAATTTATCCCGTTGTCAGCTACATTTTTAAATGATCAAAAGGGAATGTATTTTGAGGGTTTGGGGGGATTAGGGCAGGGGTGTTATCTACTTAAGTTCACCTGGTTAAATTGTATTGCATTTTGAGTATTTTCTATATAGGTTTAAAATGTCCTTTATGTCTATGTTGTATGTTTTATGTTATATTGTGCAGCACGCCCTTTGTCCAAGCACAATTTCTCCCATGGGAGACAAATAAAGTCAACCTAACCTAACCTAATATTTAGGATTTTAAATTGGGATGATGACAGCTATTACATCAGTACTTTCACAACAGCCAATACATGACCGCAAATTACAGGGCCAAAGAAAAGAAAATGAGCAGCTTATTTTATAATCTCATCAAATTGGTTTTTATCTTCTTTTTATCCCTCTACTTGTACTGTTGTGAGACATGAGAAGTGCACACTTCACCTTTAAGAAAGATTTAACGAACTAAAATCACAATGTAAATACTAAAACCAAATTTAAGACCAAATTGACATACTATTTTGTATGTTTACACACAATATCCAAAGTAAATCAGGCAAGATTCCTATAGGAATAGCTTTCAGCTGTGCCTGCCAGAGGGAATGAGGGCAGAAACATTCCAGTGTTCATGCTTTGAAGAAAAGTCAGACACGTGGAAACATGTCTAGTTGTGCAGGAAAGTGTTGGGAAAGTTAAAGCTGAACAACCGGCCGGTTTTAATGTGTTAACTAGATGAACTAACACAATTCTGACACTTGTAAGTTTAAAGTTTGTGAAAAAAAATGTTTATTTGATTGTCTGCTTTGATTCAGTGCAATATCCATGACATAATCAATGCTGAAATGTGAAAGTTCAGTTGACACTTGTTGTTTAAGGAGACTGCAGTATACAGTAGGCTCATATAATCTTAGCAAACAGAAAGACTAAAAGCATATGCTGCTATATTAAACCAATAATCCAAACAAAAAGCTGTTAACTCCAGTTGTTATTATTTAGCATTCTTTAAAGGTAAAAGTCTTTCTGAGAAATAGGGAAGTGTTGTATTTCATCTGAGCCTCAGTTAACATTAACATGTATAAACAATAAGCCTCTGTGGCTTCACCAAGCAGAAGGTAGTGCTTTGAAGTTGAACAGAAAACATGTTTCATTTTAATACACTACCACAGTGATCATTAAAAGTATTAAACACTTTGAATTCATTATAACACTTGTCTATACTGTGACTACATTCACACAGTACTAGAATTAATTTTTCAGTCCAGTTGTCAATTTAAAGTGTTACAATCACAGACAACTTGGTTATTAATGAGGTTGATAAATGCATTTTAAATCTAAAAACAGATTTTCAGGACCACTGCATTTTCAGGACAACCATAAGCATAACCACAGCATAAGTAATCTGATCCTTCAGGCTTCTGTAAGAATCAGAAACAGGTACAAGTTAGAAAAGGGAAAAAAGGAAGATTCGCTTGCTATAGCAACACACACTAAAACTGGGGAAGGTCAGAAATCTTTGTGAGAATAACAAACTACAGACAGAAAATTCACCAAGAAGGTACAAATTATGATATTCATTGCCAAAACTTTCACCACCGTTTCCCCTTTGGCATGCCTTCTTGAAGACTTAGTAACAGTCAAACTATAAAACATTATTAATCTGAACTGGTGAAAATTATATTAAAGCACAACACATTTAAAGACTCATATCACTTGTAATGATACTTACCCTGTTCTCTGGCCTCATTACAGTTCCTTCTGCAGCAGAACACGAGTCCAAAAACTACAATTATGGCTAGCAGCACTGCAGCAACTATCAGCGATATGAGATGGCGGCTTGGTTCTGTAATAAACAAATACAAAACAGCACTTCATGAAAAAGAGTCTTACTTCAACCTTCATCAACCAAGACACAATACATTAGAGAGTGAAGAGAGACAATATAAATAAAATGTAAATCAAACATCTCTCCACTCAACTGATTTATCTCTTTGCTCAGAGAGTTTTAATGGCAGGTGTTAAACTACACAGAACAGGAAAACTCTCCAAAATGCTCAAACTGAGATTACAGAGATCACGAGTTCATTAAAACAAAAACATAGGTAGTAGCTCATAAAAATAATTCTGAACAATATTTCAATCGCTAATTTCACCGCTGACGTACCTGTACATGTGTGACAGTACTGACTGTTGTCCAGATGTTGAGTCTGGTTTCTGATGGGGTTGTTGAGCACACAGCTGTAGGTGTTTTTATCCTGATATTCCACCTCCAGAGGTAGAGAGACTGATGCTGAGATCAGATACACTGATGCTGGACAATAAACTGTTTCCTTTGAACCAGGAGAGAGTCACATGACTCACATTCACCACTGAACACAGCAGTGAACAATTCTGACCTGATGGTCTTTTAGATGATGAAAAACAGTTTGAAGAGTTTCTGGTGATGACAGGAATGGACAGATGAGCTGGGGGAGAAAAAAAAACGATGTTATTTCAGGAACAATTGTTGACATTTTACTAATTAAGACATATTTAAAGATCATTAAACATGCAGGTCATCTTATCAATAAATAAAGTAAAATCAGCCTTGGCAAGAAGACCCCTGTTTCATTTTTTTTTGTGTGTTTTGTTTCATCACAATTTGGATCATCATGAGCTGGACATCAGTTACTCACCATAGACAGTAACACAGAAGCTCTTCAATGAGGTTTTTCCACTGATGACAGCAAGTTTATAAAGTCCAGTGTGTTCAGTTCTGATGTTTCTGATGGTCAGAGATCCAGTTTGACTGTCCATCTGGAGTCTGTCTCCAAATGTCACAGTACTGTCAAACATATTAACAAACTGGTTATATATTTCAGTTATTCGAGTCTCTTTAGGTCCAAACATCCACAGTATATGATCATCTCTCTGTACTTCAGTAACATCAGTGTTTAGAGTGACAGAATCTCCTTCAGTCGCTGATACTGACTCAATTTCATCTATATCAGAACCAAACACACCTGAAATGTAAACAAAGTCCCAGTCAGTAAATAAAAACCTGTCTTGGATAAAATTGGTTCTAATCATTTCAACAAGACTGTACTTAATATTCAAATACAATATATGATGGAAAAACACGAAAGCAGTTTTAAAGGGGTCATATAATGCCATTTTTGTACAAGCTAATATGATTCTTTAGGGTCTAAATTGAAAGTTTGTAATATACTTTAATAAAAAATTCTCATTAGTATTGTAAGAAAACACTCATTTTACCTGCTCAAAAACAGCTCTGTTTTCAGCACACAGTTTTAGTGCGTGTGTTTTAAATGCTAATGAGCTTTGCTCGCCCGCCTCTGTTCTGTGGGGCGTTTTGACACAACACACGTGGAGTGTTGCCTTGACAACAGTTGAGGGTATATTTTGAAGAATGGCAGCGGAGTCTCTGAGGATACTGTGCAATCTTATCAATTGAACCGAGTCGGACCCGGAACAGGATGACGGCCCGAAGAAGACATCAATTAGAGTATTTATAGTCTTGGATCATATGCATTTGCAGGATGTAAACAGTATTTTGCAGGTATTGTGTTACCATTCATTTTCATGCAGTTATAACTGTTTTTATTTATTTAAATTTTTACATTACTTCTTAACAGACACCGTTATAAACCATCTACAAAAGTAAGCTTAGTGTAGTGTTATCATGTTAACTTTAATACCTGCGTACACAGTTTGTAATAACACAATAACCATAACGTTTTGTTCATTATAAACGTGGGATTATTAATTATATTGAGAACGTCAGAATAGAAAACATGCATGTACCCTGAATGTAAACATTAGCCACATACATCGTGAAGCGTGCTAGCGATTTGCAAAGATTAATATAAAGATTAATATAAAGGTTAATTAAACGTTACACTCACTTCTTCTGGAGGTTCAGCAGGAACACGAATAGTTGGTACCGATTCTTTTTCAGGAGCAGCTTCTTAGCAAAACCAGCTTTATACTGACCTTCATTTATAAAGCAGTCTGGTGAAAAATGATTCGCAAACATGAAAACATTGACGTTGCTCGTGGGGAATATTCCTTCAAAAGCAAAACTCAGCCACTGTGTCTTCAGCGGTTCGGACTTAGGAACATCAAAATGACTGCTGTGTTCATTATTGCACCCGAGAACAGAACACCACAATCGCTAGACGCCATTCTGCTCATAGACAGCTCCAGCGTATATCAACAATGACGCGCGGACTATGATTGACAGCTCGCTCACGAGCAAGGGCGGGTCTGTGTTGAAACACTGCTGTCAATCAACCATCGTGGGAGGGGCGTCCGACCGTGTGGCGTCACACGGTCGAACGGCTTGATTTGAGACAGGGTAAAACAAATAAGGAGATTAAAAAAAAACACTGGATGGATTTTTATCATTTTATGATGGTTGTGTACAGGCACTGCTAACACACATTTCAGTACAATCAACTTGTAAAAGTGCATGTACCATTATATGACCCCTTTAACATGCAATTTCTATTTTACTCTGAACAGGAAAATTATATTTAACACATACCACGCAAGACCAATAAATGCAGACAGAATAAAGTTGCTTCATGAATCATTCTTCACATATCAAGTTGTCTCCAACAGGCATATATAATTTCCTCTTGCATGTGAGAAGAATAAATGCAATTAAACAATAATCTAGTCCCGTTATAAACAGAATCATTTTCATTCTCAGATGTAGTTAACATGCTCCATGCCTTCAGGGACAAAAATATATCCACATAGAAGTGTTTAGAAGCGAGGAATAATCCAATGGTGTGAAGACAGTTCTTAGGTTTGAACTTTTGAGAGGAACCACAGGTATAACACTCTCTCTTCCCTCCCTCCCTCTTTCTCCCTCCTTCTAGAGAGCCATATAAGGAAAGAAACCTCAACAGGAAGGAAACCTCAGTACGAATGCAGGTGCATAACAGTAATAAGTTGAACAAGACTTGACGACAAAATCAGGTCAGCACATATTCTTCAATTACATACTTTGCAAACTACTATGTTTTCATGTAACCTCAGAATGAGCATCAGCAGGGACAAACCCACTTAACACTGGATTTGCTCACAAAATGAGAAAATATTTCCAATTTGATTTGACAAGACAGCAGAATTCTAATGTTTATCATGTTTACTATACTTGTCTGATTAGATGAGCTGACGAGTGATCAATCATTTTGTTTGTAGGCTATTTCATTTATGCCTTTGTTATGCCACCCACTGACAACATTAGAAAGCCTCTGGGTGTGTATACAGGCACACTTTATGCAAATATACAGGTGATTACGGTTGGAAAGAGGCACGCTTTCTTTATAAACACCCACAGCAAAGATACGTTGTGAGTTTAATACACATCAATTAATCCAGCTAGTCTTGCAGCGATTGGGTGTGATATTTGCATTAAATTTGTATTTCAAAAATGATGTACACTCTTAGACACTTTCAAAGCTTTCTCTAATTATCAGTCAATCCCATAATCCACCACACGAGCATGAAGCTCGTCTTCCACAGAGTCTGGCAGGAATGGGTCCTTAAACCCAAAAACGAGTTAGCTTTTTTTTTTTTTTTTTTTATAGCTCCATTGCCCTGCAGTCTGTGTTTTTTAAGTGGGTTTTTAAGTGGTATAACTTAATATGCTTTTTGTGTAACAAAAAATATGATTGAGTAAATTAGATTTTTTTTTTCCCCCAGTGTATGACATAACTACCTTAATTTCCCACTTGATTTCTTAAAGCTTTCACTTGTCTTGAGGTGTTGCTAGCAAGCATCTAAATTGGGACTACAGAGAGGTCATCAGGGACATTAAAATTCATTACACCGAACAGGTAAACTCATCTTCTCACTAGTCGCTTTCACATCCTCATTGTGTTTATAATTTCACTTTTGAAAACTGTTCTGACTCAGACTTTCCAAACTGTAGATTTTAAATAATGAACCAGCCTGTAAAAATATTAAAATTCATACAAACATGAAATAACAAGACATGACAAAAAGCCAATCCTTCACAATTCTTCAACCCAATTAAACGGCAAAAGCTTGATAGAATAAATAGGTCTTCAAATCCTTTTTAAAAATGTCCATACTTGACGATGATTTTAAGGGTAACGGTAATACATTCCAGAGGGCAGGAGCCGCCACAGAAAAAACGCGGAACGGTTAGGAGCATATTTTGAGAGGAACGTAGATGACATTGGGACTGGTAAGGGATTAACATGTCCTTTATATATTCGGAGCCTGACTGTGCAATGCTTTATAGACAAACATTAACACTCTGTATTGTATTCTGTATTTTACAGGCAACCAATGAAGGGATATCAATACAGGCGTTATATGATCTCGTTTTTTGGTATTTGTCAAAATTCTTGCAGCAGCATTCTGGACATACTGAAGACGGGCAACCAAGGATTCACTTATGCGCAGATAAAGGGCATTACAATAATCCAAGCGTGTGGAAATAAAAGCATGCAAAACAGTCTCCAAGTCATTAGTGGCCTTCAGGTCATCTGCATTGTTGGGTCTGGTGTCTCTCATCTTCCTCTTGACAATACCCCATAGATGCTCTATGCAGTTCAGGTCAGGCGAGTTTGCTGGCTAATTAAGCGCAGTAACACCATGGTCATTAAACCAGCTTTTGGTACCGTTGGCAGTGTGGGCAGGTGTCCCGCCTGCTGGAAAATGAAATCAGCATCTCCATAAAGCTTGTCAGCAGAAGGAAGCATGAAGTGCTCTAAAATTTCCTGGTAGATGGCTGTGTTGACTGTGGACTTCAGAAAACACAGTGGACCAACACCAGCAGATGACAAGGCAGCCCAAATCATCACTGACTGTGGAAACTTCACACTGGACTTCCAGCAACATGGATTCTGTGCCTCTCCACTCTTCCTCCAGACTCTGGGAAAGAGGATTTTGGACGACTGAGCAACAGTCCAGTTCTTTTTCTCCACAGCCCAGGTAAGACGCTTCTGATGTTGTCTCTGGTCCAGGAGTGGCTTGGTAGCCCTTTTCCTGAAGACATCTGAGCATGGTGACTCTTGATGCACTGACTCCAGCTTCAGTTCACTCCTTGTGAAGCTCTCCCAAGTGTTTGAATCAGCATTGCTTGACTGTATTCTCAAGTGTGCGGTCATCCCTGTTGCTTGTGCACCTTTTCCTACCCAAATTCTTCCTTCCAGTCAACTTTGCATTTAATATGCTTTGATACAGCACTCTGTAAACAGCCACCCCTTTCAGTAATGACCCTCTGTGACTCTGTGATTGTCTTCTGGATCATTGCCAAGTCAGCAGTCTTCTCCATTATTGTGGTTTCAAAGAACAAGAAATACCCGGAATTTATACTGTAGGGATGGTCATTAATTGAAACTCAAATGTAAATATTCTAATATTTTGAGATACTGATTTTTGACTTTCATGAGCTGTAAACTCTAATCCTCAAAATTAAAACAATTTTTTTTTTAAATGTTTTACTTTACATGTACAACTTTTTCACGACATTCTAATGTATTGAGATGCACCTGTGTGTGTGTGTGTGTGTATATATATATATAATTTATTTATTTATTTATTAAATAATAATAAAATAAATAAATAAATAGTAAAAATCTGGAACAAAAAATTTGATTAAAAGTTTGTTTTGCTATATTGAACAGAGTAGCCTATTGACTCAAAATGCTAAAACTAAAACATTCTTGAGCAAACATAGTTCACAAAGTACTTTAGGAAGAAGTATTATTATTTTTCATATTTATATTAACTATATTGTATCAATATTTTATTTTTAAAATAGATATCACTATTCTCCCACCTTGATTCTGAAAATGTAACTTACTAGAGTTTCTAGAAAAAAAATTGCTGCTGTCTATTTATAGAATACAATATTCAACGAATTGATAAAACAACAAGCACATTTGGTATAAAATAACATGATATTTTTTATTATTTTTATTTGTAACTTGACACTATTTAAATTTACCTATAATTTACTTAATACCTCTTTGTGTGTATTTGATTGTAAATGCATGTTCTGTGTATATGTTATTAGCCTGGTAATACCAAACTCTGTTACTTCACTTTGCTTCGTAGACAGAGTCTGTAAGGGCATAATTGACAAGCGTTTTCTTTCTTGTGGGCAGGCGCTTGTCTGAAGTTTAATATCATTGGTGTACCCGTAAGCCAATCACATAACAGTTGTGTAACAAAGTCAAAGTCAATGTTCAGGAAGGAAGAGGACGAGGTCGACTGGGCTGTCACTGGGGTTTATTTAGCTTCTCTTGTCAACAAAAAGTCGCGCTATCAGCGCTCAATATAACACAATGCATACGCAATATAAAGTCCTGCTCTCCTGAGCAATAGTGGGTTCCACACCCGCACAATCCCCAGCCAGCAGCCCGCAGTCAGCAGTAGGTCTCTCTCTCCCTCTCTGACGTTCCCAGGTGCCTTTTATGCGGTCTCCCCACGCCACTTACTGGAACGAGACACAGGTGTTTGTCATTTGCACTTGACCCACTTACTCACCGCTCGTCTCCCAGCTCTCTCTCCCGCTGCAGACCTCACTGAACCACGCCCCCCTCGCCACATACCCCCACCGCCCGACTCAGGCCGGGGAGCCGTCCGTATCCTTCATGCGGTGGAGCCACTGCAGAGGGGCGTGGTCCAAACAGAGAGTGAATTCCCATCCCAGGAGATAATATCGAAGGGTGAGGACGGCCCACCTGATGGCCAAACACTCCTTCTCTATGGTGCTGTACTTAGTCTCTCTCTTCGAGAGCTTGCGACTAATGTACAGCACCGGCCGCTCCTCCCCCTCTATCTCCTGGGACAGGACTGCACCCAGCCCCCTGTCTGACGCGTCAGTCTGCAACAAGAAGGGGAGAGAAAAGTCAGGAGAGTGTAATAGCGGCCCGCCACACAGAGCAGCCTTTACCTGGGTAAAAGCCTGCTGACACAGCTCCGTCCACTGGACCGGATCGGGTGCTTCCTTTTTAGTGAGATCAGTCAGCGGGCTGGTGAGGTCCGAATAATTAGGCACAAACCTTCTATAGTATCCCGCCAGCCCCAGGAACTGTCTCACCTCCTTTTTGGTCTTAGGTCTCGGACAAGTTGCAACGGCTGCAGTCTTATTAATTTGGGGACGCACTTGTCCGTGACCCAAGTGGAAGCCCAGATACCTGACCTCCACACGCCCAACCGCACACTTCCTCGGGTTGGCCGTGAGACCGGCCACCCTCAGCACTCTCAGGACAGCCCTCACATGCTCCATATGCCGCTGCCAGTCATTACTATAGATGATGATATCATCCAGGTAGGCAGCGGCATATGCAGCATGGGGCCGGAGAATACAGTCCATGAGTCGCTGAAAAGTAGCCGGCGCCCCGAACAAGCCGAACGGAAGCGTAACGAATTGGTGTAATCCAAACGGCGTTGTGAAGGCTGTCTTTTCTTTAGATACCGGCGATAAGGGGATCTGCCAATATCCTTTCGTTAAATCCAGTGTCGAATAAAAACGAGCTGTGCCCAGCCGATCAAGCAATTCGTCGACTCGCGGCATTGGATACGCATCGAATTTCGACACATCATTCACTTTGCGGTAATCCACACAGAATCGGACCGAGCCGTCCGTCTTAGGAACTAAGACTATCGGGCTCGCCCAATCACTGTTAGATTCTTCTATTACTCCCATTTCGAGCATTGCCTCTAATTCCATCTGAACCACCTTTTTCTTGTGTTCAGGTAAGCGATACGGCCGACTGCGTACTACTACGCCTGGCTCGGTCTCGATATGATGCTGAATGAGATTTGTTCAACCAGGTAGGGGCGAGAACACATCAGCAAATTCTGCTTGCAACCTGGCCACGTCAGTGAGCTGGGAGGGTGAGAGATGATCTCCTCCCGGGGCCAGAGCGAGAGATTGCGTTTTGATGCTCACTTCTGGCCCGAGATCATCTTCTCCACTCACCACCATCACCAGCATCACTGACTCCGCCTCGCTCCATTTTTTTAGGAGGTTGAGATGATAGATTTGATGTGCCCCACCCCTATCTGTTCATACCACCTCATAATCGAGATCTCCAACTTGCCGTGTGACCTCAAACGGTCCTTGCCACTTCGCAAGTAATTTGGAACTCGAAGTTGGGAGCAATACAAGCACTTTATCTCCCTGTGAAAATTTCCGCAAATTGGTTCCCCTGTTATATAGCTGGCTTTGTCTATCCTGGGCCTGTAACAAATTCTCCCTAGATAGCCACCCCAGAGTGTGGAGTTTTGTTCTCAGGTCCAGTACATACTGAATTTCATTTTTACTTTGAGAAGGTCCGTCCTCCCAAGTTTCTCTCAGGACATCAAGAACCCCTCGGGGCTGACGACCATAAAGAAGCTTGAAGGGGGAAAACCCCGTGGATGCTTGTGGGACCTCCCGCACAGCGAACAAGAGGGGTTCCAACCACTTATCACAATTTTTGGCGTCTTCGTGAACGAACTTACGAATCATGGTTTTTAACGTGCGGTTAAATCGTTCCACCAGTCCGTCCGTTTGTGGGTGATAAACGCTGGTGCGATTCAATTTAATGCCCAATAATTCGTATAGTTCGCGTAACGTACGTGACATAAACGCCGTGCCTTGATCAGTGAGGATCTCTTTCGGGATCCCCACTCGGGAGATTAAGCGAAACAGCGCGTCCGCAACACTCTTGGCAGAAATGCTGCGGAGCGGCACTGCCTCGGGATATCGGCTTGCATAGTCCACCAGGACTAATGCAAAACGATGTCCTCTCGCTGACCGCTCTAATGGCCCGATGAGGTCCATCCCAATTCTTTCGAAGGGGACCTGCATTAACGGTAGAGGGCGCAAAGGCGCTTTTGAGGAGGCCGGTGGGTTTACCAGCTGACATTCGCGACAAGACGTGCACCACCTGCGTACGTTCTCGTGAATGCCCAGCCAAAAAAAACGGGCCATAAGACGATTTAGTGTTGTCGTTTGGCCTAAATGTCCAGCCATGGGATTACAATGAGCCGCCTGGAAAAGCATTTCCCGACGGCTTTTTGGCACTAACAACTGTGTTGTATCTTCCTTTGTCTGAGCGTCTTGGGTCACTCGATACAACCGATCTTTTACAATTGAAAAATAGGGATAGGAGAGCGTCCGAGCAGGCTGGAGAGGTTGACCGTCGATGTAACGGACCTGTTCAAAAGCATGTTTTAATGACTCATCCTGAGTCTGTTCCAGAGGAAAATCATCACGCTCCGAGAGGATCAGCCTCTTGATTCCACTCTGTTCCTCTGGTTCAGGACTCAGTGGTCCCGGTTCAACCTCTCCCACCTGTACAATCGCGCCCCTTCCCTGCTTTCCTTTTCCCCAAGAGACATCCGCACAAAAACTTGGGGGGTTGCCCGTGCAGTTGCCCGTGTGGTTGTTTCTGCCCGAACCTCCCGGTTCATCCAGCTCCAGAACGTCTCGCGGTCCTCCTGCTGTGCCCGGAAAATGGCCTGGAAGCGGTGCTCCTGGTCAGTCCGCATGTCCAGCAGCGCCTGGTGTTGTTTTTGGTGGAGGACCGCAAGAGATGAGATGACGTCCGCAAACGGCGTGCTTGTTGGAGTCTGCATGATGGCAGCGTCCCTCCTGCTTCCTTCCCGGGTTTCGGCACCAGTGTAGCAAAGTCAAAGTCAATGTTCAGGAAGGAAGAGGACGAGGTCGACTGGGCTGTCACTGGGGTTTATTTAGCTTCTCTTGTCAACAAAAAGTTGCGCTATCAGCGCTCAATATAACACAATGCATACGCAATATAAAGTCCTGCTCTCCTGACCAATAGTGGGTTCCACACCCGCACAATCCCCAGCCAGCAGCCCGCAGTCAGCAGTAGGTCTCTCTCTCCCTCTCTGACGTTCCCAGGTGTCTTTTATGCGGTCTCCCCACACCACTTACTGGAACGAGACACAGGTGTTTGTCATTTGCACTTGACCCACTTACTCACCGCTCGTCTCCCAACTCTCTCTCCCGCTGCAGACCTTGCTGAACCACGCCCCCCTCGCCACAGGTTGGTTATGACGTATGTTACGTGCCGCCTCGAACTTCCGCTGTAAACACAGGTATGCGGCAAAAACAAAACCATCGAGCAAAATACCGGAGTGAAGATGGCTGTGAACGACTTTTGCTGATTATGTGAAGTAATAACATCACACACACACACAATCACAATTATTGCCTTGCCGGACTTTGGCCTCCCCAGTTTCTCACTGACGATCGGTCAACATCACCTCTATTCAAAATGTGAACCAAACACTCTTCTTGTTCGGGCTTAAGTTGGCAAATGCCGGGAATATTCTCCACAACAGAGCGAATAGCATCCCGTGTCTCCATGTCCGCTGTTGTGTTAGATTTCCCTAAACTAAACCTAAACTACAATCTTAAATTCAGCACTTAGCGTCTACGTCACGGCTCTCAGCCCGCCCTCTGTTCGTTGATTGGCCCGGCTGCTGCGGAGCCGGAGATAAAGTGAGAGATGGTCTGCTATATCAGACTGAGTACAGAAGCTAAATGAAATTGAGCAGAAGTACGAAGTCTGACAGAAACAAAATGAAATTGAGCGGAAGTACGAAGTCTGACGTAGTCAGGCTAATATGTTATATGGTTTGTGCTCTAATCATGTATTTGTAACTGTTTATAAACTGTATTGTATAAATAATAAAGAAGTTATGACTGAATGTGATGTGTTTAATATATTATTAATAAATTATTACATAATACAGGCTAATTTATTTATGAAGTATGTGAGATTTTTAAAAGAAGCAGAAAAAGTTTATTGTATAACGTCGGTTTACCAACTGAAATCAACATTGTTTCAACGTTAGTGAAGCAAACCAATTAGATTGATTTTATGTTGAATACGTGTTGATTCTATAACGTCGTTTCAACCAACCTAAAATCAACGTCGATTCAACGTTAGGTAAATAAACCAATTGCGTCGATTTTCCGTTAGTTTTGAATGGAGCACCTGACGTTGGATCAACACCCCGATGAGCAAAATGATGCCGGATCGACGTCGGAGATCAACGTCATTTTTCCGCTGATGACGATTGGGTGGACGGCGCAAAGGATGTACGGACCTCATCAAGTGCTTGAGCACCACCAACGGATATGGTCGAGCGCACATGGAAAAACACGATATTCTCCTTTAATTAAAAAAAACAAAAAACAACCAAAAAAAACACAATTGCAGTTTTCAGACACGACTTTCTTCTTATTTTAATAGTAAAATAGGTGGTTTCTATGACGTTATTTTAATGACAAGTGTCCAGAATGCATTACTGTAATGCGAGAGTGCAACAAATGTCTCCGCTCGCAGAATTCTCTTCACTCTCACACAAAACAGATGTTCTCTACGTGTTTACATTAGGCCTACATGTGCGCGCTCAAAACTTATACTCTTTCCTGGATATAATGTTGCCAGAAGCGCAACCTGGAGTGTGGGCATCCACCGGCAGAAACATGAAATGGTGCATAAGACAACAAACGTAATGTAAATCAGTATTTAAATAGCATAAGAGTAGTAAATGTATCTGTCTTTCACGTGTCCCGCATTGTCCTGCAAAAACACATCTACTGTCCCGCAACAGATCTATTGCCAGGTGGTCACCCTAGAATGTACCTGGTCGCAAATATAGTCAAAAACCTTACCAGCCTCAGCAGTTTCGGGTTGGATGTACCGTATGCTCTTATAAGCAACCCTTCTTACAATTTAATCTTTGTTCTTATCTGTAATGAGAAATATATATTAGAAAATAAAGTCATAAGGTTGTCAAGCTTGAACAAATATAGACACCAATCAACTAACACTACCACAGTTTGCTTATCAGCTCAAGACAAAGTAATCGTGTTTTCATAATGGTTTTTCAAAGATCATTAACCTCATTACAATGAAGCCAAATTGTTCAGGAAATCAGAAATAAATATACTTCATGTTGCAAATAAAAGAATGTTAATGTTAACTAATTTTATTTTATTTTATTTTTTTCTGCCAATGCATGAGTCAAAAACATGACTGGCACAGACAAATAACGTTAATTAAATACAAATTTTACCTGAAGTCACAGTGAGGTACCAAAGCCAGACGCCATACAAACTTGCAGAAGCTGGTAAAAATAAAAACATACTGCTATATTTTCTAATTAATTTCATAATTCCCCAAAACAATTTGAATTCTGTCATCACTCACCCTTACGATGCTCCAAACCATCTAAGACTTTCGTTCTTCTTCGAAAGAAAAGCGGAGATATTTTAATGAAATCTGAGAGATTTATGTTCCTCTGAAAGATGTTCACGTTTCAAAAAGTTCATCGCAAAAAAACATCGTCAAAGTAATCCATATGAATTGCGTGGTTTCCTCCAAGCGCCCTAAAGAGACACGATCGCTCTTATATAATACTGTTTAAATTTAGACTTATATTCACATTCAAGGGATATTTGCACGCACATCATATTTGATTTACAAAGCTCTCTGCTGCGAGCTCATTATCATACGAACCAATCAGAGCCGTTCAATGGCTCTGGAACCAATCAGGTTTAGTCTGTGTTGTTTGAATTTATGCTGTATTCACGTGCTATCGGAATTATCGTAAATACGAGTTTCCTAGTCGGAAATTGGACATGAGAGGCCTTATATGGCCAATTTCCGACTAGGAAACTCATATTTACCATAATTCCAATAGCAGGTGAATGCAGCATTAAACACAAATAAATGTGTGTGTTTTTTGTTTTTGTTTTTTTCTCATTTCAGATATGCTGTTGAAATCCTTGCGGGAATTTCAGAAATATATATTAGAAAATAAAGGCGTCAAGCTTGAACAAATTTATAAACACCTAACTTATTACAATTAATGAATCATGTAATGAACAACAGCCTAATTGACCAAAGTAGCATAACCCATATTAAACAACATATTTTAAATATTGCAATGGTTAATAATATTTGTGGGAAGCCCAACCACTTGGAGTGGTAAAGGAAATGACGTCCTGTACAAAATGTTGGTGCAATAATCAAAAATTGGTAGTTTATTGGAAGGTGAAAAAATATTCAAAGTGCATGAGAAAACAAAAATAATTAAAAAAAACTGTACAAAAAGAAACAAAACAGCAACAATGTGCTTACTTTGGCTACACCAAAATGGCCCAAGTATGTAACATTGCTCAGTCCACAATCAGAACCAAAGACAAAATGTAAAACTGACTTCCTTTCAGCTAGCAAGCCTATTTAAAGGCTAATGTATGAAGGTAAAATGACGTCAAAAAGATTTGCATGCGCAGGGTAAGATTTGTGAAAGTGTACATAAGATAGCAAGCGTAAATTAATTTTGCATTTGCAAGAAAAGAGTTGTAAAAGTGCAAATTGCATTTCAAGCGTAAGAAAAAAAGATTTGCAGCCTTTTACTGTTTTTTGTAAGTGTATATCAAGTATTGTGAAACTGAAACTTCATGCTAAGGCAAAATAAATATGATCTGTAATCTTCTGACTTTCATTTTTCTGCGCTTACACTTTTGGCACTGTTGTTTCGCCCAAATAGAGCCAAAAGTATTGCAAGCCTGTGCACAATGTTTTGCAAGTGAAAACAGCCTTATCAAGAACTGCAAAACGGATTGACTGCGTAAAACCAATATGTGTGTGTAGAAAAAAATCGTTGCAACTGTCTAAATGACTTCTTGCATGCATAGAGCAAAATGTTCCCCAAATAACCCGCTATGTACGTCTGCGTCTTTGGCTTGCAGTTTTGGCACGATTCTCTCGGGACCTTCTTCTTTCAGCCAATCAAATGAGGCTCTTGCTGACTCTCGATTTACTCTTATCTGATTGGTTCAATAAACACTCCAGACGTGAGAACACATCTTTATTTTAATTTGACTCAGCGTCATTCTTATTGCGGGGATGGTATTTTTAATGCACACATATATATTAAAAAATAAATAAATACAATAAAATAAAATAATAAAACAAAAAGCATGATCCTTAGAAGCTGTCTACAACTTTGACAAAATATAGTCTTTAATAAAGTCTAAATATAGCATCTAAATGAAAAACCAAATGCAAAATAACTATGTCTGAATCAAATATTCCCAGAAACCATGAAATACACAGTAATGTTGATATTTGTATATGGTTATACATCCATCTAGTGGTTTCACATGGCATTACAGATGGTAAATGCATGATTTAGGGGTAAATATTTAGTACAGTAAAATCTCCTTTAAATACACGTTAAAGGAAAAACAAAAATCTGGCATCAACCCTGATCAGGAGACATGGTGAAATTATGCATAGTAGTGCAGATACTTTCAGTAGCATCAAGATTACAAACTAATATCATATGGTCTGCTGAAGAGGAGGATGATTAGGATAAATAGAGTGAATACACAGAAATGTCATTTCCTAATATTAGCTCGAAATTCAGAATGAACACATACATGGTAGTCAGCCTAATGGTAGCCTACACAGTTTATAAAGGATCATGCTTTTTTGTTTTATTATTTTATTTTATTGTATTATTAATTATTAATTGATTTTTTTTATATGTATCTGTGCATTAAAAATACCATCCCCACAATAAGAATGACGCTGAGTCAAATTAAAAATAAAGATGTGTTCTCAAGTCTGGAGTGTTTATTGAACCAATCAGATAAGAGTAAATCGAGAGTCAGCAAGAGCCTCATTTGATTGGCTGAAAGAAGAAGGTCCCGCCTTCCACTCGCTTGCAAATCTGAAATCAGTGAGAGAATCGTGCCAAAACTGCAAGCGCAAAGACGCAAAAGGAAAATCTCAGACCCGGCCCTGCGGCGGGGGTTGCTACAGCACCCTCAGCACCCCTAGTTCCCGCGGCCATGGAAACAATATAGACGATAAATACAAGATTATGTACTCTATATACTAATGTGCTAGACAGAGCAGCTTCATCTCTGTCGTTTGTGCTGCGAGGTGTCAACATTCAGCTGCTCAGTATTTGTTAGACTTGTGTCCATCAGCGAGTTTTAAGTGTGTTTTATAGCCCCCTCTGGTGGTGTTTGTTTAATATATACTCTAAATATTACACAGTCTACAGACACACAAGATGCCGACTGATAATTTCACAACAACAGAGTTTAAACAAAGTGAAATTTAAGTAATAAATCTCAAGCCACACCAGTGATTACAACATCTTACACTAGGGGAAATACAACCCTTTAAAAACCTTATGAAACTGCTTTTAAATATGTCTTTGACATTCAATTTGTTTTATTAGACATCAAAGCAAAAAAGCATTAGATTCGAGCAATTTTTTTTTTCTTCAGGTAACCGCTAAAAAGAATTTCAATACACAATAATCTACATTTTGTATACAAATTGACAATATTAAATATAACTTTAGATAAAATACAATATGTAAGACCATGTAATTGAATGACTCCTACAGGAGACCCAACTCTGGGTCTAAGTGATATTCTCTTGAGATCTGCCTTTTGAGTTTCACTGTGTGTTGATAGTTCACAGCTGTCTCGGTTCTGCCCGCATCCAGAAATGATTTCTGTTTGAGACACAGAGAAATATTCTTTGCAAATGAATCACTTTTGAATAGGGTGTAACCAATAATAATAATAATAATAATAACAACAACTTTATTTTATATAACTCCTTTAAAAATAACTTTCACAAAGCGCTGTACAGAGAACATCAACAATAATCATGAATAAAAAATTTAAAAAAATTGTTTGTTTGTTTGTTTTTTTCTTGCCCTCAATAAGGTGACTGAGTTCAGAGGATAGAGGATATCATCATGAATGTTAAATTAATAAATGTTATATTTAAAGTAAATAAAATAAAAAAATATTTAAATAAATAAAAACAAATCATCAAAAAATCATGATCCAATGAACTATTTACAGACCTGTGGCAGATCTCCCATCTGAAGGCAGCAGATGATCTATTCTGACATTTGCTGTTCTTTGGTTGTCAGATCTACAAACACATGTGGATTGGTGTAAGGAGAATGTGTGTATTTAACATAAGAATTACACACGTAAATGAAAAAAGATATATTCCTATTCTGAAAAGGTTGTACTGCCATCAAATTAAACGGTAACACTTTAGATTACAGCCCGCAATGTACCGCGTAATTAAACAAAATTTACAGCGTAGGCCTACCTATTTGTAACTATAGAGTACCTCAACAGTACCTACTCATAGGTATAAGGGAACAATATGCAACGTTTGGGGAATAAGGGGGTAATAACCTGCGGAATTATAAAGCATACTATAAGTATTTAATAACTAAAAAAGGGTACCTATTCTGAAATTACATGTATGTAGAGTCCGCGCTTTTCCGCGTCAGTATAACTTAAAGCTGAACGTACATGTAGGTAAATGGAAACAATTGGGCAATAAGGGGGTAATGACTTGGAAAATTAGAAGTATTTATACTGTTAGAATTTCATAAGTAATGTGTAACTTTTCTAAGATTATGTAGTATGCATGACGTACTGTGTTTGGCAACAATATTATGATTTAGAACAAGTTACCTTATTGTAATAACATAAAATATATGATGCAGTATATTTTACACTACATACTGGGTACTTATTGTATTATTACAACATATATCTTACATGACGTTGATACAATTAGTAGGCCTATACTATAATTTAGTAATTACAGCAAAGTTAAAAACCACCATAGTCGAGATTACTAAAGTATGGGAAAATTTTGTAATGAGTTTTTGCTATGATTTGGTTTAATTTACCTGATAAAAGAGCATTGCATATGGTCATCTCAGCAGCGAATCATGTCCGTTGAGGTGCAGTACAGTAGAAAACTAGATTACCTGTTTCCAGCTGCTCCCAGGATATAGCATATAAATATACCATCATAATACACATGTACATTTACCGAAATGATGTTTTTTTTTTTTTGATAGCTGTAGTGCTGTTGGTGCACTTGAGCTTCCATATGTGGTTTGAGGCAAGTAATGTACTACAGCATTTTTCTTAACTACTGTGCAAACAAACACCCTTGTTACGTGTAGTTCATCAGGCTGTAATCTAAAGTGATGCCTTTAGTTACTGGGTAAGTGTAACATCCGTGAGCTGTAATCTAAAGTGAAGCCTTGTTACCCTCTTGTTACGTGTAGTTAATGTGTAAGTGTAACATCCGCGGGCTGTAATCTAAAGTGATGCCTTTTTACGCGTAGTTACTGTGTAAGTGTAACATCCACGGGCTGTAATCTAAAGTGATGCCTTGTTACCCAGTTGTTACATGTAGTTACTGTGTAAGTGTAACATCCGCCGGCTGTAATCTAAAGTGAAGCCTTGTTACCCTCTTGTTACGTGTAGTTACTGTGTAAGTGTAACATCCGTGAGCTGTAATCTAAAGTGAAGCCTTGTTACCCTGTTGTTACGTGTAGTTACTGTGTAATTGTAAAAGTCACAGCAATGTTTCAAGGAAAATCTGTAAGAGTTGCCAACACTGTGATACGGTAAAGCAATAAATAATAAAATAACAAAGGACTACAAAAGTACACTGGTAACTGGAAAATAAAAACAAGAACTTAATAGTATAACAAAATAGAGAATATGCAACAGAATATGCGAACTCACCTTAACCCCTGCTATACCCTGTACCTTACGAAAATGTTTTAATTATGTTTATACCATAGTTAAAAAAAGAAACACTGTTACTATAGTTAAACCATGGGCAGGGCTGGACTGGGACAAAAAATCGGCCCTGGCATTTTTTGGTCCTGGTGGCCCACCACCATACAGTATATATACTGTATATATTATATATATATGATATACACTACCATTCAAAAGTTTTTGAACAGTAAGTTTTTTCTTTTTTTTTTTTGAAAGAAGTCTCTTCTGCTAACCAAGTCTGCATTTATTTGATCCAAAATACAGCAAAAACAGTAATATTGTGAAATATTTTTACTATTTAAAATAACTGTTTTCTATCTGAATATATTTTAAAATGTAATTTATTCCTTTGATCAAAGCTGAATTTTCAGCACTGCTTTATATTGTATTGCAAATCACTTTTTCTGGTATTGAGGTGAGATACGGGTAAGGTTAGGGACAGGTTTGGTGGTGTGGGTAGCCCAGTGGAATTCAGATTAAAAACGATGAATTCATTTCAGTTCAGCTTCAAAGGGCTCTACACGATCCCAGCTGAGGAAGAAGGGTCTTATCTAGCGAAACGATTGTTTATTTTCTAAAAAAGTTACAATATGCTTTTTAATCTCAAACGCTCCTCTTGTCTAGCTCTGAGTTAACTCTGTTTTTTCCCGGTTCATGACAGTTAGGGTATGTCGAAAAACTCGGGGGCACCATAGAAGTCCATTTTATGGAGAGAAATCCTGAAATGTTTTCCTCAAAAAACATAATTTCTTTACAACTGAAGAATGAAAGACATGACTATCTTGGATGACAAGGGGGTGAGTACATTATCTGTACATTTTTGTTCCAGAAGTGAACTACTCCTTTAAGGTGAATTAGAGCCCATCAGAGTGGACTGTCACCTACTGACTGTCACATATTCTCTATTTTGTTATACAATTAAGTTCTTGTTTTTATTTTCCAGTTACCTGTGTACTTTTGTAGTCCTTTGTTAATTTATTATTTATTGCTTTACCGAATCACAGTGTTGGCAACTCTTACAGATTTTCCTTGAAACATTGCTGTGAGTCCTCACAGAAGTCCTTATTTTTGGTTAAATATAAGTTTTTTGCAACACTTCTTTACATTATGCAAACTTGACATGTATTAACAGTTTTGTTTTTTTTTTTTTGCAATGTATTTTTCTCTAATTGTGATCACAGGTGAAAACGGCATCAGAGAGGGAGGACTTTTCTGCTCCCTCATATAGTGCAGGGACAACTTTACAAGCATATGCAAAAGATCTCCAGAAATTTGTTGACTCCTGCCCACAGCTGAAAGGAAAAATTGCCAGTATGCCTATTTAAAATAAATGTAGAACATGATTTTGTGTGTGTGCGTGTGTGTGTGTGTTTTACAGTTCTTTGTATTTTGTATAAGTGGTTGCAAATTAGTTTTTTTCTGCATTCTGTTCTTGGAAAAGATCTGTTAAAATTGTTAAATAATAAAAAATATTTCATTGTTACAGCCCACAGATGTTACACTTACACAGTAACTACACGTAACAAGAGGGTAACAAGGCATCACTTTAGATTACAGCCCACGGATGTTACATTTACACAATAACTACATGTAACAAGGGTGTATGTTTGCACAGTAGTTAAGAAAAAGGTTGTAGTACATTTTATTCTACTTGCCTTAACCCACATACGGAAGCCCAAAGTGCACCAACAGCACTACAGCTATCAAAAAACATCAATTATACGGTAATTATACGTGCTGTGTATTATGCTGTTATTTATCCTGGGAGGAGCTGGAAACAGTTAATCTACTTTTCCACTGTATTGCACCTCGACAGTTCAATGCTGGTGACCTGACTCGCTGCTGAGATGACCAATAGCAATACTCTTTCAGGTAAATTTTCATATGGGAATTTAAAAACCAAATCATATCAGAAGCTCATCACATAATTACCCCATACTTTCAGCTGAGTTCTGTAATCTCCATGACCCCACATAAATAACACTAGTAAATAATATAGCTTATATTCTTTAGTAAACTGGTAAAATTTATAAAGACTGTGGTGCTTTTTAACTTCACTATAATTACTAAATTATACTATAGAATACTACAGTTTACTATTTGTATCCATGTCATGTAAGATATGTATGTTGTAATAATACAATAAGTAGGCTACCGAGTATGTAGTGTAAAAATATGTTGCATCACATATTTTGCGTTATTACAATAAGTCAAATTGTTCTAAATCATAATATTGTTGCATAAGTCTGGTGAAGTGCAACAGTAGTGTAGTGCAAGAGTCTATGTGGTGAGCGAGTGACCTCTGGTGGTGAGTGAATGGAAGTTCATAGACCGGATTCGTGACACCTATGAGTAGGTACTGTGGAGGTACTCTATAGTTACAAATAGGTACGCTGTAAATTCGGTTTAATTACGCGGTACATTGCGGGCTGTAATCTAAAGTGCTACCATAATGTCACATTGTTCATATAAGTCTGAGATGGTGTTTAAAATATAGATATTGTGGCACATCTTCTGAACACTTGACTTCATTCCCTAATGCTCATATTAGTTAATGAAAAATGTAATACTTGCCTTGTGATCTTGGTTGTTTGCATTTCCTGTGCTGTAAGTATATCCCCGCCACAACTGCAGCCAAGACCAGTACTATCACTATACTAACGGATAACGCCACTGACTGTGACTGCTGCAAGAGTTCTGTAATGAACAACAGAAAAACAATAATTATAAATGAGTCCTGAAGTGTCTGATTTCAATCAAGACATTGTTGCCATAGCTCTCAGCTCACTTAACCTTTCTTTGAACGGACAAGGTTCGAAAGCTTGAAGAATATACTTTTTTAAACAAACTCATTAATCACTAATATCACCACTGACGTACCTGGACAGGGATGACAGAGTTGTGCGATGTTGATGTTGTGTTGAGTCTGGTTGTTGATGGGATTGTTGATCACACAGCTGTAGGTGTTTTTCTCCTGATATTCCACCTCCAGAGGAAGAGAGAGACTGATGCTGAGATCAGACACACTGATGCTGGACAATAAACTGTTTCCTTTGAACCAGGAGAGAGTCACATGACTCACATTCAACACTGAACACAGCAGTGAACACAGCAGTGATGATGATGATGATGAACAGTTTGAAGTGTCTCTGGTGATGACAGGAATTGGAAGAGGAGCTGGAAATATTGAGATTAAATGAAAATAGAAATGTTACTTAAAGAAGAAGTGGTATTTTGTGTTTGGACTCTCATTCTGACGGCACCCATTAACTGCAGATAATCCACTTGTAAGCAAACAATGTAATTCTTAATTTCTTAAAATCTCTTCCAATGAAAAACAAATCATCTACATCTTAAACAGCCTGAGAGAGAGAAGATTTCCAGCATTTTTTGTGTGTGTGTGTGTGTGTGTGTGAACTATTCCTTTAATATTTAAAAAAAAAAAAATATATATATATATATATATATATATATATAATTTTTTAAGCAGTAAGGCATTGGTGGCTGTATAATGTGTTTAGCCTTGATAATGTTCTGAATACAGCACAACCTATATCTTAGGCTATTAAATAATGGGTTATTCATCTTAAAGGACAGTTCTGGTAATTTTACATCACTTTTATTTCTTGGTATTATTCAACAAGTAATATTACTCACCATAGACAGCAACAGAAAAACTCTTGTATGTGACCCCAGCTTTGATGATCTGTAGTTTATAAAGTCCAGAGTGTTCAGTTGTGATGTTTCTGATGATCAGAGATCCAGTTTGACTGTCCATCTGCAGTTTGTCTCTGAATCTCACAACACTGTCATCTATATAGATGTTCTGTCTGTGGATTTCAGCGATAAGAGTGTCTGAATTGTTAACGTTAAACATCCACAGTATCAGATCATTTCTCTGCACTTCAGAGACATCAGTGTTTAGAGAGACAGAATCTCCCTCCATCACTGATACTGACTTCACTTCATCTGTATCACCAATCACACCTGAAACACAGAAAAATAAAAATGTATTTGTCCAATTTTAGAAACAAATACATAAAAAAAAAAAAAAAAAAACAAGCCCACTAAAAAAAAAAACAGTTCAGACTTGCTCAGACCAGCTCTCAGAGGGGGTCTCGCCCGGAGAGTAATTCAGTTTTGAACCACCACTGTGTTGAACATATTCCAAATACCGACACAGGCTATATAATGTTATTGTGTGAAAAGATAAAAATGACAACTTTTGGGAATGAAACATTAAAAATGTATCACTTACCATGTGAGAACCAAATCCATAGGCAGAGGAAAAAAGATTCATGAATCATATTCACAGTTTCCTACATATCCGATCAAACTCCTCATAGTAGAGCGAGTTTGCGAGCATTTCGAGGAATACAGTTAATGGTGCTATCAATATTATAACTATTATGTTAGTATCGTTTTCACTTTAAATGTTCAATATGGGATGCAAAAAGAAAAGCCCAGATATATAGTCTTTGTTAAGATTACGATGTGCGTGGGCCTATTACTGTAGGCTACGTCGATTAAAATACATCCTGAAGGTTGTGGTACATCCATCCGTTTTAAAAACGCACGATGTTTTTTCTGTGAAGAAAAAAAAAAAAAAAAAGAAGTAGCCAACAGAATCCAAAACGCTACATTTTGATTTCAGTTTCCATACTTCCATATTTCGTTTAGCCTACTTCCTTTGGATAAAATCGCTCCGCCCCTTTATAGGGGTCTCCTGTTGCTTCAGTGACGAGCAGAGCTGAACAGTAAACTTAGCGTGGATTGTCTTTACAGTAGCTATATGAACATCAGGGCAAATTCAGCTCACTGAAACAAACAGGATGAAGACTTGGGAGCAGGAACTGTGTTGAAGTGCAGATTTTTTTGCACGTTTGTACTTATTTTGTTCAACTTGTGTTTTTTGTTTTGTTTTTTTGTTTGTTTGTTTTCTCCCAGCTTAACTCCTTCCTGTCATTTTCCTCTCAGCAAAATAAATAAATAAATAAAAAATAAAATGTCTTCCTTTACAACATGGCAAACTTCACCTGTTAGGACCAAAGATGTCAGTAAACTAGATACTTTTTGCCGTGGCAAAATTATTATTATTATTTATTTATTTTTTTTATTGGGGCAATTACATTTTTTGTTTTTACAATCTAATACATGAATTTAGAAAATAATTAAAGGTTTTGTATATTGTATCACTGCTTTATCTATGATAGATCAGTAGGGGACAAATTGCAGAAAACACTGAGTATTAATACACTATTACACACCAATTTTCTGATGAGCTCAGAGCTAAAATGTTAAATACATTGGTAAATTTCCAGTATTCCAGTTGTGGTGTAGTGTTATATGCACTTTTGATGTAATTGCATATTGACTCCACTAGAGGGCCACTTGGATTGACTGCAGGTGTTGAAGGCATACCGGTAGTTCAAGGCAGCAGCGGCAGCTCATGTGATTGAGGTGAGGGAGAGTTCCGGTAGGAAAGCATCGGACAGTTAGTTGAGCAAGGTGTTGGGGATCCACGCGGACACACGTACGCGATTTTTGGCTTCGTCTCCCCGGGGAGGTGATGACGAGGAAATCGAAATGGGAATGGAGCAGAGACTCAAAGGAAGGAGGGTACAGGTGAAGAGGATGATGGAATGGAGGTAGGAGGAGATGGAAGGGCAGGAAAGAAGGTGAAGAAAAAGATGAAGAAAATAAACGAGTTGGGGTCGGAAAGCAGTTCGAGATAGTGAGGAAAGGTTGGAATACGAGGGATACGATGGAAATGGTCAAGGAAGAGGTAAGGATAATTCTGAAGTTTAAAGGAGAGAAAGGTATTTTAGGAACTAATCCAATGATGTTGACAGAAGAGATAAGGAAACAGGTAGGAGAGATTGCATTTGCTAAAGTGTTACAGGACGGTGATTTGTTGATTGCATGCAGGAATGAGGAACAAAAAAACAAAGCTGTAAAACTTACAATGGTGGGTAAACAGACGGTGCTGAGGTGCAGGATTCTAGGACAGAACTCATGGGTGTATGGGGTGATAAATGGAGTTTCACTAGGATTAAAAATGGATGAAATAAAAAAGAACTTAGAGGGAGGAAAAGTAATTGATGGTTGCAAATGAACAGAGACGGGAAAAGAGTTGATCGGTACGTTTAAAAATAGAGGGGAAAGAGATACCAGATCGAGTTAAGTTGGGTTTTATCCAATAAGGGTAAAATCTTTGCGTGGCAGGGGCAGCTGCCATTTAACCTGCCACCACTATGTGCGCCTGCCACCGGACCTGCCACCGCTTGCCTCGTGACCCATCACCGCTATAGCAAACAGGTGGCGTCCCAGCTAACAAAAATACGTAACTGTTACGTAACCGCAACGTAATCTGGTGACCAAAGTTACGTCGTGGCGACGTAACTAGTTACGTCGTGGCAACCGGAAAAGTGAAAGGTGCGTATACGTCGCCACAACGGAACTTTGTGACGTCGCCAGTTCGTAACTGCGACGTCGTGGCAACGTTGCGGATCAATAGTTGTGTGCTGGTAATCAGCTGGTAATTTGTTTATAATTATTTATTTTGCAGTAGTTTAACCTAATTTATGTCCTCATATGCCCAAACTAATTTAAAGGCTTTTTCAACTGCTGTGAATGATGAATAGACTCAAAATGAATTCAGTTCATTTATTTTGAAAAACACACAAATACGAACAGTAAAATGCACCCAAATTATTAATAAAAACATAGGATATACAGCGAAATATGAATGAAAGCATTCAGGACGTTCTGTGCTCAGCATCATTATAAACAGATATGCTAGCATAATATTTGCTAGCAGACATTTCAAATAATTAAGGAAAGATACCATAATCACAGAGGTATTGATATTAACAAAAGGGTAACACTTTACAACAAGGTTCATTAGTTAACAACATTAGTAAACATGAACTAAGAATGAACAATACTTCTACAACATTTATTAATCTTAGTTAATGTTAATTTCAGCATTTACTAATGCATTATTAAAATCACAAGTTGTGTTTGTTAACATTACTGCACTGTGAACTAACATGAATAAACAATGAACAACTGTATTTTCATTAACTAACATTAACAAAGATTAATAAATAGTGTAATAAATGCATTGTTCATTGTTTGTTCATGTTAGTTAATACATTAACTAATGTTAACAAATGACACCTTATTGTAAAGTGTTACCAACAAAAGTAGACTGTATAAACATCATTTTTCAAAACAATAAATCTTTAAAATATTGAAAATGTTTATAAAACATAACAATGACCAATTATAGCCACATTAGAACATAATTTACATTTTTGAGTGAAATATGTCATTAATTACTTACCCTCATGTCGCTCCAAACCCATAAGACCCTTTTGTGCAGAACACAAATGAAGATATTTTTAACAGATGCCATGTGTACGCATAAAAACAGCAATAACAAAAATAGTATGTCTTTATTCACAAATCTCCAAAGCATTTTCACAAAAGCACCATGAGATGGCCAGCTCTCATGCCAACCCAACAGTGATGCATCATGGTGCTCTCGTGAACATGTTATTTTGTAAATAAAAATGCAAAGTTGCACACAAAACATTCATATCACTTCATAAATTGAGGTTAAACAACTGGAGTCACATGGGTTTACTTTAATGATGTATTTACTACCTTTCTGAGGCTTGAAAGTGGTAGTTGCATAAACTGTGAAATGGAGGGGCAGAAATTTCTCAGATTTCATTAAAAAGATATACATTTATGTTTCAAAGATGAACAAAAGTCTTACAGGTTCTGAACGGCATGAAGGTGAGTGATGAAATTCTTTGGTTTAACTAAGACATGAGGTAGATCTGTTTCCTCAGGCGCACCGGTAGATCTCTGCCTGATCTCTGATCTTCTGGTTCTTCTGCTCCTTCCACCATCCCAATCCTGGATTACTGAGCCACAGCAGAAGTTTCCACTTTGAATGCTTTAGCCTGGCGGTTTTTTCACCAGCATCTAAAGTGAGAAAGAAAACAATAACCAAAATGTAAATGTAAAAATAATAATAATAAAAAAACAATGGTTGTCAAAAATGTAAAAGTACACAAGAGTTTTCCCTACTGTTTGGGCATTTCCACCTCGGGGCACAAAAGAGTGGAGACTCGCAGGATAAGAACAATTTTCTAGAATTTTTAACACAGTTTTGGTCACTTCCTATACAGGGCTCAGACTGCAACCAAATGGTTGCATTTTGTGACCGCTTTTTTCTGCCGGTGCGACTAAATTTTGTGAGCAATCACACTAGCATGACCACTACGTTGCCCCACCTCATAAGCGCTGCTATTTCTGTTGCATATGAGAAACATCAAGCGGAACAAAAGCTAGTGAAACAGCGCTACTCGTTTGAGCTGTGCAGCACGGACCATTTATCAGCTCGGATCAGCGCAGAGCAAACAAACTTCTCCGAGCTCAGAACAGGTTTACTCAGGAAGCAGTGTTGATTTCGCGACACTGTTACTGCACAGTGCTGCAAGATCCAGTGAGAAGCATTCAAATTCTGCACAGAAATCTGTTATAAACAGGTCAAACAACGCTGACATATAACCAGAAGTAGTAACGCTAACTATAACCGTGGTGTTGTGGCAGAAATAGTTGAATTTCATTACATTATGCATTTTAGGGTTTGTACAACCTTTTGAGAGAGAAATTCAAGCACATTTAAGTATTTCACACAACTATTTACAGCACTTTAAAACTTTAAAAAGCATACAATTAAAATGTTATTTTTAAAGGAATGACCAAAATATACTTTGTGGTAAACAAACACTTGTAAAATAAAAAAAATAAAAAAGGGGCATCAAATTACCACTATAACCAGTAGATGGTGGCAGAGGAACAGGCTTATTAGTTATTCATTTGTACTTTTTACTTTATATTTTGAAATTATAAAATCACTATTATAAAATTTTAAATCATCAAGAAATCAAATTTTGTAAAATATTTGCTCTTTTTTGTGTATGAAGTAAGAAAAGTCACAAAGTACACTGAAAAACAAACTCCTCTGACTGAATCACACAAAGCAAGAGAGCTCCTTTTATAATAACTGAAGTTGTTGGTCAGTTCCATATAATACTACAAACAAATAATGGTGCATTTAATAAGAGTAGAATATGTCATATTTTGCACGTTACTGTTGTTAATAAAAGTAAATTTTGTGCTTCCGAATTCAAGCTCAGTGCATTACTGTCAAATGTGCATTACCAAGAAATAAATGTGTAATATTACTAGTAGGGCTGCAACTAACGATTATTTTAATAATCGATTAATCTGTCGATTATTTTTTTGATTAATCGATGAATCAGATTTAAAAAAAAAAAAAGCATTCATTTCCAACCCTTTATTCAAAAACAGAACTAAAATCTTTAGAAAGTGCACAAACATGTTGCTCCTTGAACATCCCTGAGCTGTTATAATAATAATAAAATAAAATAAAAATGGACTAACACAAAAAACATACACATGTATGCTTTACATCTGCCAAATATATAGACTTTTTTGGGGGGGGGGAAGTGCAAAAAATTAAATAATTTAACAACACTGCGTCGTTAGCGTTGGTATTGTATCAGACACCTGCACTTAACATTATATGAAAATCAAGCTCAAATGGAGTTAATAATGTTTTTGACCAGAGAATGACGGAGATGGAGTGTTTTGTCTGTCGTTAGAACGGCTGTTATGCAGTGCATAAGTGCATTATGCTTTCATCAACTTTTACAGGTTATATAACTTTGATTGTAGCTATATGGGCGCTTAGTTTTTTCTTGTTGTTTAATACACTTGGCCAAAATCTCAAATTAAGCGCTTATGCACATAATGCACAGGATATTTAAAACGTATATAGACCGCAAATAACTAATTCTTCTCCACTCTTCAAACACACAAAAACATTATCCTTTACTGACATAGTGTTTGAGTAAAGAAAACGCTGTACTATTCAAACACCAATTATTTATTCACCCTTGCATTGCGAAAAAGCAGAGATCTCATCTTCTCCAGGCTGTGCGCGACGCGTCAATCTGAACGGAGGCGGGGTGAAGTTACGAGGTCTCGCTGAGAGCTCGATGATCCAATGGCGTTACGAAGTTTTACTGACAAGTTATTTTAATGCTTATAATTGGTTTACTATTTTTAAAACTCTCTGATTTAAAATAATAAAAACAAATTATAAGCGACTCAAGTTTGGATAATTTTTCACAGCACCTGACTGGGCTAGGGTATGGCAACTGCCATACTCTGCCATACGCAAACGCCGCCCCTGCTCCCACACCTTGGATGACTTGGGTCGCACGGATTTCTCTGCCTCCGCCATGTATCTTTCCTCTACCTCCGCTCGTTTTTTTTTTTTTTTACTTTTTGTTTTTATTTATGAGGCGCGAACTCTGCTAGCATCCGTGCGCGAGAGAGACCGAGTGTGTTCACTCCGCTCCGCGCTCAACTAAAGTTTTTTTTAATAATCAAACGTCTCCGCGTCGCGCGACACAACGAATCGATTATGAAATTCGTTGCCAACGCTTTTAGTAATCGATTTTTATCGATTTAATCGATTCGTTGTTGCAGCCCTAATTACTAGTAACTACACTTATTAACGCAAAATTATAATAATTTTATGATTTAATTATCTTTATTTTTAATACCCCACACACCACCCCAGCTTTACCAAATCTGCTTCTGGCGCCACCATCTGTAGAACTCAGTGGCGCTGGTGCCACTGCTCTAAAAGTTAGTCTGGAGCCCTGCTATATACAGGTGCATCTCAATAAATTAGAATGTTGTGGAAAAGTTCATTTATTTCAGTAATTCAACTCAAATTGTGAAACTCGTGTATTAAATAAATTAAATGCACATAGACTGAAGTAGTTTAAGTCTTTGGTTGCAATATGCATTGCAAATGTGGTACAATTAAAATTACTATGCAAGTACTAAACAAAGTCAGCTGCTGAAATGTTAAAAGGATAGTACACAAGAACCGTACCGAAACGGTGACTCTAAAATGGTTATACAAACCAAACCAAATATAAATACTGAAAATGTGTTTGACATTAAAAAAAAAAAAAAAACTTACACAGCAAAAGATGCAGTGACCTATGGCTGAATGGCCTTTGGTTTTATTTAGCTGTGATTGACACACAAACAAAAGGGGAAAAAAGATAATAGCATCATTGAATATGAGTCAAATATTGCATATTTTTTTAGGGAGCAAACTAAATTTTGTGACTGAGACAGCCCTTAACCACTGACTACTGAGCAAGGGACCTGAGTGATTGACACCCAGAGTTTAGGTCCACACCTGATCACACTCACCTGTTTGTGACTTTATAGTTAGTAAAACTGAAAAACTTGATTAGTTTGTTCAGGTGCACTGCACTATGTTGGAGCAAAACTCTGCATGTAAGTGGACCTTGAGAGACAATGTTGAGATCTCCTGCAATCTATTCTGAACATGACAATTCAGAGAGGCAGGATGACTTCTAGATAGATGACTTACAACACTGGTGTCCAGTCCTGGGCATGGAGGACCAGCGTTCTGCAGAGTTTCTGGTGTGATCCTCGATCAGCTGCTCAGGTCTGCTTAATTGGGGTTGGAGCTAAACCAAACTAAAAAAAGAGAAAGAAGACAACCAATTAATATGTTAATTTGATGTTAAAAAGTTAAAGAAAGAAAGTTACAAATTTTGATTCATAAATATGCACAACATCTGAAAATGCACAAAGATGAGAAGAAAGCAATGTGTTTAATGAGAACTTTCAACTTTCACTGAAAAATAAGAAGCAATATTAAGTCACAGATGCATTTTTATTTATTCTTGTTATTCTTATTCTTATTCTTGAAATAAGTTATAATTACCTTTTGGTTTATTGATGATTTTCAGTCTCTGAAATAGAAACGTTCTATCAGTTATGGATGGCATCATACATACATCATATGTAATGATATTTAATAAGATTTCTAACACCGTGTCTACACCGGACGGCGCAACAAAATACAATATAACCTATTATTATATGATGTTGTCTACACTGGATGCAGTGCGGCACGACACAACAAATCCCTGACAGTAATCTGATGCCTCGTTCTATTTATGACGTACTAACAAAAAGTTCAAATGATTTTTAACAGTCACTTTGTCGCATCCATTGTAGACACGGTGTGAGAGCGTGAAGCTTGGAGATAGAGAATGGGAATCTACGGCACTGTGCATTGCATTATGGGTATACAATACAAATCACCAGAGGAAAAATGACTATTTACGTTAATATTTTTAAAAGCTTCTTGCATTTTATTAGAATAAACGAATTAATATTCAAATCACTTGTGTTATTAAAGTTTGTGGTCAGTTTATGTTTTTGAAATAAGTCTCTTATGTTCACCAAGAAAACTGCCTTTATTTGATCATAAATAAAAACAGTAATGTTGTGAAATATTATTATTTAAAATAACTGTTTTCTATATGAATATATTGTAAAAGGTAATTTATTCTTGTTTTCGCAAAGCATGATTTCTGAAGGATCATGTGACACTGAAGACTGTAGATTCAGCTTTGATCACTTTTTAAAACATACTGAGATAGGAAATTGTTATTAAAAAAATGGTAATTTTACAATATTACTGTTTTACTGTATTTTAATCAAATAAATGCAGCAGTGGTGAGCAAAAAATACTAATACATGATAAATCTGACCCTTAAACTTTAGGTAGTGTATATTTGAGGTATTACTTACTAGACAGATGGTTCATAATGTCTAGAGATGTTCTTCGACAGGAGATACGCTCTAACTCTTGTGCACGGCCATCAGCATGGAAGAATCTAGGAACATAAACACAATACCAGGTTTATTTAAAATATAGCAGAGGTGAAATGCAGAAAAGAAAAATAATAATTTACAGAATGTACAATTTAATAACAGAATGTACATTTTTAGGTTTACTTATTTAGTAATGCTCTTACAGTGTTATTTATGTTTGGACATCAAAGCCCTTTTAAAATAACTAACAAGCAAACAAACAAACAAACGCGCGCACACACGCACACACACACACTCACATGTGTATATATATATATATATATATATATATATAATTTTGCAAAAGAAAATTACAGATGCTTGGTTATATAGGCGATATCAGATCACCTGTGATGTGTATTTCTCTGTCAGCAGCTCCCTTCAGAAATGTTAAAATCAGGAACTTCTGTGTAATAGAGGGTTTTTCCTGACGCTTCTGAAATCACAGAACAAGTGGTATCAATATGTGTTTACCATGAAAGATCAAAACCTGTTTTCAGTTTCAGCACATTTTCACGCTCCATGTAAGTGACGTATCCGATTAACTGTACAGTGCATACTTTTAGGTTAAATTAATTAAGGTTAGCTTACTTCATCCGTTGACAAACTGCCAGCAAAAACTTTATAATAATATAATATAATATAATATAATATAATAGCTTTAGAAATGGTAAACGTGGTGTAGAAACAACATTGAAAAAACATTCATTAAAATCTAGGGCATAGGAATTTATTTTTTCGTACACATATTTACACATGTATCGTGAGGAACAATTTTTTAACTTTGTTTTATGTATTTTTAAAATATATTTTCAAAATATATTTCAACATATTTAACAGTGCTGTATGGGTGTAATTGATGTGAATTTATTAATAGGGCTATACAAAGGCATATTAAAAGCAATCGTCCATATTCTGACTTGGTGAAAAGAAACACATTTTATAAGAAGGAACGTTCAATCTTGTGTCTGAAGTTTAATCACACTTTTTAAATAGCATTATGGTAATCAGAGAGCATAAAGAACGTACAAAAATTATGGTAATGAAATTACGTGCATACAACGTTGCAGTTACGTTGCCACTAAGTCATGAATTTACCAATATATTACGATTAGAGTACCTCTCTGGGACGTTCTTGGTTATCCTGTTACGTTAGGAGGACGTACTGCCGACGTTGCCAGTTGGTAATGAGATGGTAATGGCATTACGTGCATACGACGTCGTGGTTACGTTGCCTATTGGTAAATCATGAAATTACCAAAAATTACCAATAGGTTACGTAACAGTTACGTCGTGTGTTAGCTGGGGTGACACTTAGGTGCTGTGCGCTCCATTGTGGTTTTAAAGGGAGGAATAATCTAGCAAATAGGTAAATAAATGTAGCACTGTTTGTATGTTTATAAGCATCAATCAGAGTGACGCTAAACTGTGGCAGGCCTCAGTCTGAATTAAGAAGCTGCGCAAAAATACTTACTGCAGATTTCTGAATGTTTACACTCCGATTGGTGCACATGAGCAAACAGACAGTGAAACCAGAGGCGTCGTGCCCATTCAAGGGCAGGGGGCACGTGCCCCCTCAGATTTTTGAACCAAGTGGATTTTGAATGCAGCTTCCAAAAGAGAAAAAATAGCCGATTAATATTTTCTATATTTAATACAATCACACCAGCGTGATTAAATCGTTCAGCGCATCATATCATTAGCTGCTAAATTCAAATCTGCATTCGCTGGCTGGCGCTGAGCCAGATAAAGACGCGTTTTTACAGCACTGTGCATTATAACCAATCACACGCGATTCTGTTGAGTTTATGAATGCAATGACCAATCAGAGGCGTTCAGATGAGTCATCGCTAAAATGTTGGCGTTTTCTTCACTCGCTCGCTGACTGAATGCCTCTTTCTGACTGAATAGCTGTTTTTTTCTATCTCAGTTTCCAAGATTTTCTCTATGCTAGAATGTATTTCTGACCAAAACAGATTTAAGACTGGACAAGACCAGAAAACATGTTACATAAACTTTCAGTGTTAAATTCACATTAAATATAAAGTCAGTTGTATAAAAAAATGTTATGGCATGACACCCATAAACAGACAGGTTTTTATGCATAGTTAATAGATTACATTATTAGGTTACTTTGATCATAATCTATAAAGGTGAGAATCAAGATATTTCATGATATAGTTAATGCGTTTGGGAATGTTTAGAATATAAAGGAAAAAATGAATGAAACATAAGTGCTGTTGCCTGCTGTGTGTCACATGACATCCAAAAATATGATTGGAAGGTAGGTAAGGAGTTTTAAAATACAGGCTACACACTTGGACTTTGAAGCAAACTCAAAAAGACAGCATATATTAAAAAATACCTTTTTTTTTGTTTATTTTTTACACTTAACCATACAACAAACACGATAACGATAACAGGGAAGGGCACACAGAGAAGAAAGTCAGTAATATGACAGAGGCATACAACAGTGTTGCCATCAAAACTCTGAATCTCAGGATAATCTGTAAAAGAGAAAGATTAGAAGTATGTTTAGGTTTATAAAATACATAGAATGAACATGACTAAAGGGAACATTAAAATCAAGAAAAAAAAGTCACTTTAACACATTTGCTTTAAATGTCGCTTTGTTTGCAAAGCCATTTCTGCCTTGAACCTATGGAAGCCCTCTGTGTTTTTTAGGATTAAGAAGGTTACCTTTGAATGACCAAGAGCAGAAAGAGAAGAGAACTGCATTTAAATTTAAAAATTAAAAATGTACTTGTCCAATTTTAGAAACAAATACATAAAAAACAACAACAAGCCCACTAAAAAAGACCAGCTCAGACTTGAGTCGGTTGTTTAGTTTCTTTAGACAGGATGTTTTCCAGATGTTGGAACCAGAGGCGGTTTTAGGCATGGGCGAACTTTTAAAATACATTTAATTAAATTGTATTATAAGATTTACCAATGCATTAAAACATTTTAAATTAATAATAATTACCTCAGCAGTTAGAACTTCCAGAACGTAGGGTGTACTACTTAATTCTGTCATGTCCATCTGTGTGACTCTTTTAATTCTGTCAATGATCCCCACTGTCTTTTGGCAAAAGGCATTACATTTAGTTTTATTATATTAGTTATATCTGAAGTTAGCTTATTTCCAAATGTTTTTTTCCAATTTATTGTATATTACATACATCCTTGTTAGAGAGAAAGCCACCCTTAAAGCTTAACTGTCTGCTTTACCTCCGTTTCTAGATTTTCAACCAAACAGGAGGCATGGTAAATTCGAAGATGAATCAGCTGGTCAGTGTGAAGCAACTCAGGAGACATTTTGAGACCATCTGCTTCCATCTCTGCCATCTAAGAAAATGTAAAGGGAATTCGAAGAATTTGCTGTAATCTTTTTTTTAAACGGTATTTGTTTACTTTCCCATAGCATGCATTACATAAATAGTAATGTATGTACAAAGTTGCAAACGTAAATTCATAAAAAACTATCCGCTCACTGTGCAAACAAAAACACCACAGTTGTTTCCATCATTTCTTCGCCATTGCTGTGGATTGCACACAGTCCACCCAAATAAGTCCTTATTTGATTTTCCATCTTGTCAAAAACCTGTAGAAGAAATTGAATAAAGAGCCATTAAAGCAGTCACAAATACATTTGTTTGTACTTTTTTGGCTTGTCTATAACATTGTAGACAATTCACATCTATATACTCTATAATCTCATTTTGTTCCTCATGTAAGGAACATTGCTAGAGTTGTACTAACCCAAAGAATGAAGTGGCATCCTGTCTTTGGTGTCTCCTATCCGTGCCAACAATTCTTGGTAGAAGTGTTTTCTGTGTATCATTCTGAAATGAAAGAAATAGGAATCGCATGTCCCTGAGGCATTCGTGACATCCATAGGATGTAAAGACAGGATTGCTTTAATGCATTTTATTTCAGAAATTGAATAGTACCTCAAGAATTTTCAGATGTGAATCAGGAATTTTTCTTGAAGCCAGCCAGTCCCTGTACCACAAAATGAATGTGTCAGTCGTCAAGGCTGCAACCTGAGGATAGAACAAAATTACATGCAAATTGCACTTCTTTCATCTGCTCATAATGCTTGTTTGCATGTTTATGAAAATGATTAAAGCTTGTGAAAAAAGTATAGATTCTGAAGAAGTTACTTACATTCTGATTTTCTGAGGCAATTTGTGCAATCCGACAATTTACGGTCTTTAAAGCAAAATATGAAGATGCATAGTAAGAAAGTGTATTCAAATATATCCAGGGTGTCTACAGATATGAACAAGTTATATTTAAGACTTTTTAAGACCTTTTTAATACCACCATATGTAAAATTTAAGACCAAACCTGTGAAGGAAATACACATTATATTACATGCGTAAATGTAATATTTAATGTGTTTTTAAATTTAAAAAGAAAACAAAATATCATCGCTGTCAAAAATGCTATCTATTATTACGATATACAGAGAACTTTTCATATCTGAAGTCAATATCCTATACAAAAGTTCCACATCAGCAATATTTTTGGTGGTGTAAATGAAGCAATATTTTCATCAGTTTTCTATTCAGCATTTACATATTTAAATCTGCATGTTTTTAATATTTACCCCAGGTTGTTATTTACCTCCATAAAGTCCAATATTTTTTAACCTTATTAAATGTATGCGTCATCTTTCATGTCAAATTCTTACAGCTGATGAAGAAATTGAATATACACAACAGGGCTGTTAGCAATCAAATTAAATAATTTGCACTGCAAATTTACAACCGCAATAATGTTATGAGATTAATGTTTTAAATACATGTTTTTGGAATATACAAATAAGAAATGTTGGTGGAAAAATGTATACTTTTAAACTAACTAAACCACCAGTAGGTGGCGGTAAGTCACTTATTCATTCATTCAACCTATTCATTCAAAACACTGAATCATTCAGGAACAAAAATTCTTCAATTGTAAACAGTCACTGTGTCCGTCAGACTAGTGAAACTTTTGCGGTAATGAGACCGAAGATATTTAAGACCCACCGAATCTGAATTTAAGACTTTTTAAGGCCTTTTTTAAGCAAAACTTTATTTAATACATTTTAAGACTTTTTAAGGACCCTCGGCCACCCTGATATCGTGTATTTCCATATCTACTTGCACATCTTGTATAAGGTGACAGTTATCTGTATGTGATAGTTGAATAATCAAGTCAATTTAATCATAATTAAATATTAAAATCATACCATAATTGGTACTTACATTGCCATATAGCCATGGTATCAGTTGGCTACTGGTGTCTTTCAATGACATTGAAAATATACACTTTTTGATATACCATTGAAATAACAGGTAGCCCATCTGAATTATATAACAATTAGGCTATCCATCTCATAGTAGCCTACCAAAATGTTATTATCAGTAGACATGAAATCGTATTGTAGTCTTCAAATCAGGGTACTGTCTTATGTTTTAAAATCACTTACAGAGGAAGTTTGGTCCCATCAAGCTAACATGACAGTCACGATCATGCTGCTGTAAACTTTTCTTTTTCATTTGTTTTAATTCGCGATCTTTACAACACACATTACATTACATATTTCATGGCACACTCGTTTTATGCGTTTTTGGCGCCACCTATTGTTGTGGGTGTATTATTGACATGTCAAAGTCTAGACCCCGAATATAAGACGACCGCGTTTTTTCAGATGTATTTCCAAGGAAAAAACATCGTCTTATATTCGGGTCAATACGGTAATAGTAAATATTATTACTACTGACATGTGTCAATGGTGCTAACCAGCACACTTGTTACCTTATTTTTATCATTAATTGGAAACATTGCCACTGAAAAACGGTAACCATCCATAGTAGGACTGTCCCCCTTTGCTGGAGCCTGAGGACTTCTGGACTGTTGTTGACTGTTGTCAGTTTTTCTTGTGTGTGTTCCTGTAATTAATTGGGAAACAATAACATAACATTAATAAATAAAGTGGCAAACTTTAATAAATTTAATGTCACAGTGTAATTTTAAATTTTCACTGTTTGGCCACATATCAGTTTGCCATCTAATCCAATGCGTATGGCTTCTGCTATACTGTTTTTCAATTTCCTTCATAAAGGAGCTATTCGAGTCTTTCACTGTGCAGGTGAAAAAACAGACGTAGTAAGAACATGTAGTGGATGTCCTTCATTTGACACAGTTAGTATCGACTTGAGGAAAGCTCTCTGTTTATTTGTTCTGCTGCTGAAGAATTAATCAGACAAGCCAGATCTGGAGTCAGTTTCAGGCTACGCAGTCTCTCTTCAGGACGCTTTTGTTTTTTTTTGGTGAAATCTGTCGTACAGTGAGTACCGGTCTGATGTCCCTGTCTCAGGGTGTGGACATGAGAATTGTTCCATTTCTTTGGGTTCTTCTGCATGTCTTGGTTTCCTCCTAATTTTCTTCAACCACTGAATACTTACTGTTAACTTTCCTGCAGCTGCCAGTGATATGTTTGTGTCCGTTGGTGCACATACCCTTCCGTCATTTGGCTGGAAAAATTTCTGTTGCGTACGATTATTAACATGCCTGGCAACACGTCCAGCGATGTCAGAGATGTACACAGTGGGGGGATATTTAAAACTTAGCAGAGCATCCCCGTGGTCCCGTGCAGATTCCTGCCACCATAATGGTGATGTATAATATACAACACCATGGGTGCAGCCCATATGTAATACTCCACCTGTGTTAAAGTGACAAGAATGACAAATTACATGTTTTCTGCATAGATGATGGTACTTAAACAAAAAAAAGTAACAAAATTATCCTACACAATTAATGACACTGAAAAACAATCTTACCTCCAGCTTTTTTCAGATTTACAAACATTTTGGGGTAAACCTCCTTATAAAGGAGAAGTTCCACCAGCCTGTTTATAAGGTCTGTTTGTGAGCCAGTTGTTGACACTCCAAGACAGTTGCATGCCTTCACCAGGTCTTCTCTTTTGTGCTGTGGAGAAATTACTATCAGTGTTGTTAGTGGAAAAAAAGTTCATAGCGATACATTGAGTGCTTACACGAATACTGTGAGACTTCAAGTATAAATATTTACCGATTTATAGTCCAGTATTTGTAAAATATGGTCTTCACCAATGTCCTGGCTTTCACGGCATACAGAGCTCACCCTTTCACTTTGAGAGAGACCTTTGAAAAACTGTTTTTGGAAGTTTGTCATGTAGTCTTGTGTGTTGTCCAATCCAAGGAGCAAAGGCCGAATATGTCAGTGGACTTGAGAAAGGATTGTTAGATGAGTCTGAGGAACAGAATTTTTTTTTAAGATTAACATCAGTTAATTTTTGGTTCTACTGCTACAAAATCCAAGGCTTTACCCTTAATGTTGAAACGTAATATATTATTAAGACACATTATTAACATTAATGGCAATAGTACTGCTAAACAATTGAAACAGTATTTTCTTTGGTACCGTCATAAAATCCAGTGGCAATGATCTCCTTTTCCAGGTTCTCCCATCTTGCTGCCACATTTAACAAGGGTGTCCTGGAGGCCAATGTTCTGAATGTCTGGGCGTCTCATGAGATTGACAGGAAATTATAGAGTAAAAGGGGTTGTATGTGAATGTATGTTATTTTGAAGGCTTAAATGTTGTGTTAAAGGGATCCCTGGGTATTAAGACTTGTATGGCTTAATATAACGTAAATTATGACTCTTACTGAAATATGTAGTAGAAACCCCATTAAAGATTTGTGTTATTTTAAAAAAATCACATCGTTTTATACATATTTTGAACTATGGGGGGCGCCATTTTTCTGATGACGTAAAATGGTTGCACTCCATGAGCTACTAGCGCTACCTGTTGCTATTTTTACCACAACACAACTCGGAATAGACAACTCGGAAAACAAAATACTGATATGATGACCACAGCTACTGAAAGAGCTTACAGGTGGCGATGGATATAAGTATAGGTTTAAACCAAATGCTGTACCATCGATTTTTTTTAATTTTTTTTAATTTTTAATTTTATTTAATTTTTTCCCCACAAGGAGTCTAAATATGGAAGTTTTTTCCTAACAAAATTAAAATGAAAATTCAAATGCCTGAAAAGATCAAATAATAAATCAAACTCTCAAAACAACTACTCAAATGATAAATCAAATGCTCAAACTATCAAATGATAAATCAAACTATCAAAATGGCTTTTCAAATGAGAAATCAAATGCTCAAATGTATTTGATATTTAATTTTCATGATCAACTCAGTATAAACCTGTCATAATTAAATTATAAATAAAATGCTCAAACTATAAATCAAATGCTCAAACGGACATCGCAAATGATAAATCAAATGCTCAGATTGTTTGCTCAAACGGAAACCGAAAACGGCCATTGATAAATCAAATGCAAATGAGGAGTGCCAATCAACTAGCGTGGGCGGAGCTTTAAGGCGGAACTGGTAACGTACCTCATCCACTGTTGAGTAACTTGTTTGAGTTTTTTCATACAAAATGGACAGGAATTCAATTACAAAACTTTTAAGGGACGCTGCCGAGGCCCTGGAGCATAGTTCAACATTATTAACAACCGGACCTCCCCAACAACCTACGGCTGAATGTGCTCCAGATCGACGGGCATTTGGTGGGGTACAAGGCTCAGTCAGCCATGTTGTTATCGCTTCAGTCCCCTTAATATCTGAGGTAAAATCAATGGTCATGTTTCCGAAATGTGAAGTGAGCTGTTTTAACTTTATATTTAGCAGTAGTGTATCGATTGAGTGTACGAAATAATCGGCGACACATAGAAATCGTGCAGCGATGTTGCGATGCGCCTCCCACAGACGGTTCACTGAGGACTGCGTCCGATAATAGGCCCATCCCCCCTCCCGAAATCGAGTCTCTAACACATTGCATACTGCAAGGAGTTGTATGGTAGTATGCACTGATCTATATATCATTTAATAATATATAATCTCTATTATAGATCATGGGTAGTATGCCATTCCAGACACAATTTATGTGCCATGTTGTCATTATCACGTGACCTGCCAGCACAGGTCGCCTATGTAATATAAGGGGACAAAAGCTAATAATTATTTGTTTATATTTAAGGCATTGACTTTGCATTTTAGAACTGCTTTAAATGTTGACATTTCTAGGTGAAGTGAATCGACTATTTTCGCCATACCCTCGTCAGTCAGTTAATCAACTAAGGAGAATTGGGCATTTCACTCCATCCCAAACTCCTAGAATGAAGAAAAAGTGTGTGTCATACACACACAGATTTTTTTGCCTAGCCAGGCGGAAAGAGTCAGAAATACCAAAGGTGCCTGAAAAATTTCACCTGGAAAGAGAAAAGAAAATAATTTTATCTGGTGAGTATGCACTGTAACAGGTCAGTTACCCATTTGATATATCTTATTTTACAAGGACATTGTGACAGTAGCATAGTGTTTCATATAGGGATGCACCAATAGTTTAAATTTTTTTTTTTTTTTTTAAAGTTTGATGTGTTAGTAAAACCATAGACAAAAGTTCCTTTTGTACGTTCTGTAGACTGCTGATTTTTGTTCATGGTATTTCAGCTGCAACAGAATATTTTGCAAAAAGACAGAAAAATATATTTGATATCTAAATGTTTGAATGTTTTTTCTTTAATGAAATCAAAACTAGGAATCCATAAGAATTGATAAGCAGAATCAGAAAGGCTAAAATTAAGATGATACTCAACCCTAGTCCACATTGTCCTGCTATATTTTGTGTAGATTTAGTTTTGTTTTAGCAAGTATTTTACCGTTTTATCCAGAGAAAAACGGATTATGCCACAAACATTATAAAACTTATGAGCTATCAATTTGCTATATTGCCTTTTTAATGCTATAGCCAATATGTTGATTGTTTTAAATTGATCAAGTTATATCAGAGTCTGATGCATTGATTCATCTCTAGTTCCATATAAACTTTCTGTTTGATTATATTAAGAAATTATATTAACATGATCAGCATGTTAATGTGTATTTTCTTCACATTTTTTTGCTTAACAGACAGATACTGTTCTTCATTAGAATTTAGTCAAGAGCTCATGCGCCAGTTTCCAAAACTGAGTGAGGCTGGTGGTTTTCAGCTTTTGAAGACACAAGGCTGCACCAGGACAAAAATTCTGGAACCCATCCCATGTCCAGATGAAGGCTACACTCCTGAGTATCTGTGCTCTGATGCAGTCAGAATAGGAGCTGCAACAATTTATATAAGACCATTGCAAAAAGATCTGAATACAGAAGTAAGTGTTTATAAAATGAGAATTGAAAAATTTTAGAAATTTGTGATGTTTTGCAGAATACCGAAGTGCTTTTTTTTTTTATACAACTTTGCACAAAGGTTGAGTTTGTGACTGATAATTAGTTTCATGTTGTGACTGATTAACAATAAATGTGGGATGTTATAAATTGTAACAACATAAATTATATCACATGAATATTATTATTTTTTTTATATTGTTTTTAGGGGCGTATAGACGTATTGTATCATTTAAGCCACATACTCACAACTGCAGAATATGGTTGTCAGACCACTATTTTAGTCTGTTCACACACAGTTCAGTTATTTACAGGAGTGACAACCACATTCTATAACCAAACTCACTCACAGTGGTTTTGGAGCTATTTCAGAGCTCAAAATTTCATTTACATTTAAGCAGATAACTTTTGAACTGCAAGGGCTAGAAACTAAATTATAAACTATAGAGAAGAGAAAAAAAAAAAAAATATATATATATATATATATATATATATATACACACACACACACATGCAATCAGATCAGCAATTAATTTTGCACTTGAGTTAGTCAGTATTTTATAGAAGATTTAGGTATCATTAAATCAGCATGCTTTGCTAATGGAGAGCAACATGGCCTGCCTTATTTTCTAGCAGCTTTGGTTACCATTTTCCAATAAAGGATTTACCTAGAACGGTGGTTTTCAAACCTGTCCATGAAGTACCCCCAGCACTGCACATTTTATATGCCTATATCTGACACACCCACTTCAGGTCTTGCAGTCTACTCTACACTAATGAGCTGATGAGTTGAATCAGGTGTGATGGATGAGGGAGACATGCAAAATGTGCAAGGCAGGGGGTACTGCTGGACAGGTTTGAAAACCACTGACCTAGAAATATTTTAAAAGTGCCCACAGACTGCATGAGAGTAAGTAAATTATGAATTTTCATTTTTGGCTCAACAGTTCCTTTAACACTCTCACTGCATTTCTGTAGTATTTAAGCCTTTGTAATTTAAGCATGTTTTTGTCAGGTTGCTGTAAGACAAGCGTCTGGAAATGGGCCACCAGTGGTCTGTTTGTATTGTAGCAAGGCTTTTCCATTACCGGAGATACAAGAGCATGTTGATTGCTGTGAACTGTAAGTATAGGCCGTTCAAGATTGACTGTGTTGATTATATTTTTTAAGTTTCCCATTTACTTCAAAGGCCCTATTTACACACAGAGTAACATAATTTGATCAGTCTTTAAAACTCCAGTTATAAAAAAGATATATCTATTTTTCACAAAAGATCTAACATCAACATTCATATAACAGCACACACTGGTGTCAATCTGGGACGGTTACACTCTGTGTACTGTAGGGGACGGCATTTAACTTCCTTTACATTACAGTTTTTTTTCAATTGCTAACAAGCGTTTACCAATACTTAAAGTACTTTTTCTAAACTCTTAACACATCAACACACCTACATCACACAATTAGCCAAATAGTTAATTTTCTGGCCAAAACCACTGTGATGTGGTTCAGGGGTGAAAGGAAGAAGACAGGGTCGGCATGACTGGGACTCGTAATTTAATTCGGTGCTCTTGCACAAACACAAAAAGGAGAGGCGCTCACTGCGCTTCCAAACGTTCAACAAATAACTCAAAATACAAGGTCAGCATAACGTTTCTTGTTTCGGCATGAGCCTCTCTGTCCACCTCGAGTTCCCAGTCGATCTCTCTCCCAGCCTCCAGTTCTGGTGGCTTTTTATCCGGTCCCTCCATGCCAATTACTGAAATGAGACACAGGTGTTATCATTTGCCCTTGACCGACTTACGCTCGTCTCCTTTCTCTCTCTCCCGCTGCAGACCTCGCTGAACCTCTTGATTTCTTTTTCAAACACAACCATTTAAAATGCTACACTAATTCATCAGTGCTTCACACTAACTCCTCACACACACAAACACTCTTTGCTTTATTTAACACCAACCAATCATGGCTTTAGAATAGGTCAAGTTATACAGTTTTTCTTGCTTCGTCACTTTGATGCATTTCTCAGATCAAAAATGAAATTCTCAAAACTACTTTGTTCAACCTCCACATCATCTAGTCACTTGTTCACATCATAAAAGCAGTTTCTCATTCTTTTGAACAAGTTGTGATTGTTTGGTACGTTCATGCAACTGATTATGTACATTTGTCTGCGGTTTCCTACATTATCAGTTGCTAATGTCATGTTGCTCAAAATGTATTATATAGTTCTCTGTGCAAGTCAGACCACTAATAAAAGTGTAACTGTGAATTCGATCCAGTCTCTTTCAATCAGTATCACACATACAGCAGTGTAAATTTGTACTTTTGAAATAGATATATGGCATACATAAGAAGTGCATTTCAATACAGTAACTCATCCAAACTGTTTCCATAGTTTACATCAGGTAATACTAACAGAGTGCAGTGTTATTTTGACAACATGACTAAGCATTTTGAATATCTTGTTTGTGAACAATGAAACAAGGACTTTTTTGTTCTGGTGGCACTAATATGTTCATTGACATAAATACTTTTGAGAGATGAACTAAAGGTTTTGAGTAAGTTACAGGCTTTTGCAGTTAATCCATTGTGTGTGGTGCTGTTTGCACAAATTGTTTTGAGATATGCACATACTACTTTGTCAGTATTACAGTAAGGATAATTCGAGAAATGCACCAAAGTGACGAAGAAAAACTGTAGGTTTTGAACAATGGATGCAAACAATGTATTTCCTTTCTTTCTTACTGTGAAATTCTGTATTCAGAACCTTACAGTTAAAAAAATAAAAATAAATAAAGTTTATTTTCAATTTTTAATTTCTCTGCCAATTACTTTCAATATTGTACAGACATGTACATAGGAGCTCATGAAAGAAGAGCTTTATGCTTTGGATAACTGTGTGTATATGATATATCCAAAAATATAATATTATGGCGAAAGTGTTTGCAACGTAAGACAAATGTTTGCTTTTGAGATATGTTTGTGATATTTTGAATGCAGTGCTTCATTTTGCAAGAGATGTGAGGCATTTTGCATTATGTGTGTGCAGTTCTTGGATTTGTGTGTAAAGTTTTGTAAAAGAGAGGCAAAGTTTTGAAAATGTGTGTAAGCAGTTGAAAAAAAACTGCAAGATTGGAATCAGCTATTTCTCAATTATTAGTTGTTGTTTTAAGCTGCTTTTCTTGCAGAATTAGAGGCTTTACACTATATTTAAAGTTTGGAACATTAGGTCTTCATTTCTGTCATGCTGTGTTTAAGCATTTGTAAAAAAGACAAGAAAGATCCATTATTTTTGGTATGTGTAAGCTTGTGTGAAAAGAACATTTAAGCATTTTAGAAACGTGTTAATTGACTCAATATTGTGTGAATACAACATGAATTGTGTTAATGGTATGGTCACAAGAGACGGGTGTTGTGTTAATTGTGTTTAGAGTTTTGAAAATGTGACTACAGATTGGAAAAATGGATGTTAACTATTGAAAAACTGTAGTTCAGGACTGTCCAAATCTGTTCCTTGGCGGTCCTGCAGAGTTTAGCAACCCCAATTTGGCACACACCTTGTGCCAAAGTTTAAGTTAAAAGATGAATATTGAAGAGATACTGTAATAATCACCATTATAGGAATCTGGTCATCTGGTTAAGTGCTTTGTAGAAACAGGATGAGGGTGGAGACGTAATGTAAACAGGAACACAGAACAAGGATGAGAGATCCTTTTTTAAACACCAAGGGAAGCACAAGTTCAGGACAAAGGGGGGACAAAGGCTAAAACAAACAAATAGCAACACACTAACAAACAACACAATTACTAAATTACAGAATAAGAACATAAAATAAAATAATAAAATATATTTCAAAATCCACACCAAATCACCAAACATTTTAAAACACACACACACACACACACACACACACACACACACAAATATATATAGAATATATATTTAATATATGACACCCATTCCTAGAGCATTACAAAATATACAAAAACATACAAAATAATACTTTGAAAGGTGGAGTGAAATGAAAAGATACATATTTACAAAAATTACTTCACTAATCAACAGTTTTTAACTTTAGCTGCTCCTAAATGAAATGTAATGAAACACATATAAGGGGAAAACACCGGTGGTGTCAAAGTGACATCAGGTCGGTGAACTGCAAGAACTCATGGCACTGACCTACAGTATAACAATAAAGTCTCCCAAGAGACATCTAGTGGTTAGATTCTGAGAATGTATGGTCACAGGTGTATCTATTTAGCTAATTCTATATTGTCTAACACCTTGACAATGGCCTGTTTGGGCTGATACATGTTGGTGTCTTTTTAATATGTAGCCCTGTCTTAGAATAAAGGCTTTTTACTTTGCTTATACTATGTGAGTGCCTTTTTTTTTTTTTTTGTATTCTGCAACAGGATCCATTTTTCATTTTCTCTGTTGAATGTTAAATTCATATCCTAATACTTGAATACTCTGTGCGATCTGCTGCAAGGATGTCCTGCAAGGAAACAAAATCCCAATCAAAAATAAAATCAATTAGGTTTGAACACACAAGGCGTACTGAAAGCGAAAGAAAGAATAATATAAAACAACAGCTCTATTTTCGACAGTTGAGTAAAATGAGTGAAGAAAGCTGATTGGTGTTATCACACCAGAAAGAAGCACAGCAGCGTGATCACGTAAGCACATGCTCGGACACATACACAATAACTACAGTACTGCAGAAGCTGTGGGTGTTTACACATAGAAATAAAGCACGCTTCACACAGTAATACAATATATCTTACCGTACTCTGAAACCCATGTGCACCGAATGTTGGATCAGCATAATGTATCTCTTGATCATGAGCCTGAACTGTTTTAATAGTAATCAGACATTTAATAAACCTAACTACGCTTGATCAACTTGACTGATTTTTGTTTATTTGCTTTGTTTGTTTAATTTTTGCATGTCAATACTTGCCTTCTTTTTCTGGTTGTTTGCACTTTCTGTGGTAAATCAAACCTACAACTATAGCTATTAACACCAGCAGCGCTAGAATAACAGCTATTGACTTCATGAGACGTGAACGGTTAGGTGCTGTAATTCACAGAGAAACCAGTCATTAGTGTAATCTGAATATAATACAGTTTAAACTTTAAAAGAAAATAATTATTGTGATGGAATAGTCTTCTTCATTGGGTAGACAAACATTTGTATATGATAATATTTGTTAACAGTGAACTGTCAATATGTAAGATAACACTGCAGATGAAAGAACACATACAGTATAACTGACCTTAACGCCTATATAGATAAGGACTACTGTAAAACACAGTTTTGATTCATTTAACATGATTAGAGGAAAAGAGAGAATGTGATACCTGGACATGTCAGACAGAGTTCAGTGATGTTGCTATATTTAGTCCGGTTGGTGAATGAATACGCCACAACACAGCTGTAGGTGTTTTTCTCCTGATATTCCACCTCCAGAGGAAGAGAGACTGATGCTGAGATCAGACACACTGATGCTGGACAATAAACTGTTTCCTTTGTACCAGGAGAGAGTCACATGACCCACATTCAACACTGAACACAGCAGTGAACAATTCTGACCTGATGATATTTCAGATGGAGAACATTGTGAAGAGTCTCTGGTGATGACAGGAACAGGCAGAGCAGCTGAAACATTACAAATAAAAAAGTTGTTCGGCAAGAACAATCAAACATATAAACTTTGTGTTTTTTGTTTGTTTTTACTTTGACTTATGATACTTTAAAAATGTAACAGACATTGGTGATGTCAGTTATATTTACATACTAAATTGACTTTTCATTCTTACACTAATGTATCCATCTAAACTATAATGAGTAAATTCTCTTTCTCTTCCTAAATGTTGTTTACAGCTTTTCTAACTATCATTGTACCTAAAACTTTGACACCATTGTCTTTCTTCCTTTAATTCATAAGTATTTCCATCAGGAAATATAAAACAAAAGTGCATTATAAGAGAACTGTCCTGCAAAACAGGGTGTAGAAAATAAGTTTCGCTCTCACTTTGGTTTGTTATTTAACACTTCTTAATTACAGATGAATCAGGGGAAAATATTTTAATTTTGAGAATCATCACAGTCTGGATCATCATGAGATGGACATCAGTTCTCACCATAGACAGTAACACTGAATCTCGTGTATGAAGTTCCTCTGTTGCTGATGATCTGTAGTTTATAAAGTCCAGTGTGTTCAGTTCTGATGTTTCTGATGATCAGAGATCCAGTTTGACTGTCCATCTGGAGTCTTTTCTCAAATATCGTATTAGTGGCATCTATATAGGTCTTCTGTCTGTGGATTTCAGCTATACGAGTCTCTTTAGGTCCAAACATCCACAGTATGTGATCATCTTTCTGTACTTCAGTAACATCAGTGTTTAGAGTGACAGAATCTCCCTCAGTCACTGACACTGACTTCAATTCATCTGTATCACCAAACACACCTGGAGAAAAACAGTTTATCAAGCAAATAAAAAAATAAAAAAAACTGTTTAGGATCAAACAGAATTTTAATGATCCACTAGGACAAATATTATTGCACTTAAGGAAAGACGGAAACAAGTTTTTTTTCATGCAGTGGTCAATTTCGGACTATTAGAAACAACAAAACAAAAATACACTTTTAAGTGTTTCTTTTATTGCACTTTATCTATTTGTGTCTATAGATTTCAATTATAAGTCGTATGTGACCCTGGACGACAGAACCAGTCATAAGTGTCAATTTTTCGAAACTGAGATTCATACATCATCTGCAAGCTGAATAAATAAGCTTCCCCTTTGGGAACTCGAGCTGCGTCGGAACGCTTTGGGAACGCCCCTGTGTTCCCACGCTCTGAAACATGTGCAATCAGTCCAACGGAATGGCGAAACGTCACGGGCGGGGTGACTTAGAGACCAGAGAGCTTAAAAGCACATCCGGAACAAGCAACACCAGCTTCTGTGTTTTCAGCAAGCGCTCTGTGTGAATATGTCAGTCTTATTTACTGCTGTTTGTCTATCAGTCACAATCACATCTTATGGCGAGCTACAGACAGCACTTTAGACCGTGTGTCCTTCTCTGCCCGTGCTGAACTTTGTGAATGCACGCGGTCGTTGTGTTGTTTGTTTGGGAGCGGAGCACGCACAGTCAGCTCTTGAGGGACAATGCACTTCGAGGAGTGTGTCCGTGTTGCGGTCTTTGCGGTTCCTGTCCCGCTGTTGCTGAGGCTACGCTCTCTTTTCCCATAAAAAAAAAAAAAGTGGCGTTTCTTCTGGAAAAAGGGAAGAAAGTTTTATGCAATGTAGATAGAGTGGCTTGCGCGTTGCCGAGGCAACATGCGCTTTATGGGTTTAGCAGCAATTAAAGCTGCTGGAGGTTCTTTTTCTCTAGAAAAAATAATAAAGCTCTTCCCCCTAACAAGTGCAAATGTATAAATGCGTTTGCAGGCTGTTTTTCGCCATTCTTTATATTGCATCTTATATTATAATCAGATCGTGTTCACTTGTCTGGTTGTTTGGTTGCATTTAATTCTGAGGAATTAAATGATGTATATTCCTCTAGCTTTAAGAAGTGAGATATGCTATGAATATATTTATATATAAATCAGCACAGGGATCGGAGACGGGGCCCCCTTTTCTCCTCCCTCACTCTCTATACAGCGCTCTCTTGGGATCTATAGTCTCGCGTGAGTGCACAGTGTTTACCTCTCTTCCTTCGAGGAGGTTGATATGGTCAGCACGTTATTTCAAGACTTTTGAGAAGAAAGAAAGAAAGAAAGGGAGTTGCTGGAGGTTGTAACTAGAAAAACGAAAAGAAAAAAATAGCATTCTATCACAACCTCCATGTCGGGACCTCTGGTTTTCCCTGTCTCCACACCGAGGTGTTGAGAGCATGGGTTTAACCATTTGTCATTCCAGCTCTTTGCCCTTATTTGTATATTTCAAATTTCAGGGGCTGAATGGCTAGGTTTTAGGGCGATGTCTAAGGTGGGACAGACGCTTGCGGGCTATCTGTTCCATTGCAGCATCACCCCTAAGGCCCCGGCAGTTTCCTATACAGGCCTAGGGGCTACTGGGCGGGAGCAGCCCTAACCGTGTTCCAGCTCCTCTTTCACGGAACCTCACTTCTCGTACTCCCCAGAAGTTTGGAGTCAGAGTGGCGCTCCCGGGCCGAAGGCTTCTAGCAGGAGGCGGATCTGCGGATCGTCTTTTCGCTGGATAATCTTCGGCTAAGAAAAAAACAAAAACATCCTGACGCCTATGGTCCAGGACTTTTGAGGGCCGGCCCCCTCTGGGGAAGAGCGGTGTGCACCTCATTATGCAGTGCCTGTTTTTCCTCAGTGCTCTCAGGAGATCGTTCTGCAAACCCTGCCAGTGTTCCAGGGCGCGGCGGTCTCCAGCGAGCGCTTCTCTCAGTCTCTTCCTCCGTAGCGGAACTGAGAGGCTCGCCACCCCTTCGGGGGTCTCTAGAGCAGCTAGATCGGCCGTCCCCTGCTGGTCCTCCGCTTCAGGGCACCAAGCTAGCAGCTCTAAGTATACTAGAGGCCAGTCTCGAGAGACTGGTTCCCTTAGAAGGTCACCTGGCGGTGTGGGAGCCCCTGCCAAGTCCCGTTAGGTCCTGCTTAGCAGGCTCTGGTTCTACCAGTTAGTCTTCCTGGGAGATGACGCGGGTCTGAGGACCATCTTCTCAATAAAAGACTTCAGGCGGGCAGGCCCCTCTGGGGAAGAGCGGTGTACACCTCATTATACGGTGCCCGTCTCTCCTCAGTGCCCTCAGGAGATCGTTCTGTTACCCCTGCCACCTTCGGTGCTTCAGGGCACAGCGATCTCCAGCGAGTGTTTCTCTCAGCTTCCGCCCGGAAACGTAGCGGTCCTGAGAGGCTCGCTACCTCCAGTGTTTAAAACAGCTAGATCTGCCGTTCCCTGCCGGTCCTCCGCTTCAGGGCACCGAGCTAGCAGTTCAAAACACACCAGAGGCCAGTCTCAAGAGACTGGTTCCCATAGTAGGTCACCTGGTGGTGTGGGAGCCCCTGACAGGTGTGTCTCATGGGTCCTGCCTAGCAGGCTCTAGTTCTACCAGCAGGAGTCCAGACGCTCATGGCTTAGGACTTCGGGGGGGGCACGCCCCTCTGGGGAAGAGCGGTGTACACCTCATTATACGGTGCCCGTTTCTCCTCAGTGCCCTCAGGAGATCGTTCCGTTACCCCTGCCACCTTTGGTGCTTCAGGGCACAGTGATCTCCAGCGAGTGTTTCTCTCAGCTTCTGCCCGGAAACTTAGCGGTCCTGAGAGGCTCGCTACCTCCAAAAAAGTGTTTAGAACGGCTAGATCTGCCGTTCCCTGCCGGTCCTCCACTTCAGGGCACCGAGCTAGCAGTTCAAAACACACCAGAGGCCAGTCTTGAGAGACCGGTTCCCCTTAGTACATTTTCTGGCAGCGTGGAAGCTTCTGCCAAATGTATCTCAATGGGTCCTGCACACTGTAGAGAGAGGGTACAGATTCAGTTCGGGTCACGTCCGCCTCTATTCAACGGGGTGTTTCCCACTCTGATGGGCCCCGAGCAGGCTCTGGTAATGGAACAAGAAGTACTACTCTCTTGAGGAAGGAGGCCATTGAGGTGGTCCCTCCTCTCTACAGAGAGTCCGGGTTCTACAGCCGTACTTCAGCGTTCCCGAGAAGGATGTTCCTGAGGTTTGCTTTGGGGGCAAAGCGTACCAACATCGGGTTCCTCCCTTCGGTCTTGCACTCTAACACCCTGCACTTTCACAAAGTGTGTGGATGCTGCGCTGGCTCCTCTGGGACTCCAGGGCTTCCGCATACTCAACCACATTGACATTGGTTGATATTAGCTCAATCAGAGCGGATGGCGGTTCGGCATCAAGATGTCGTTCTCGCTCGCACGAAAGAGCTAGGGTTAAGACTTAACACCAGAAAAGTGTGCTTTCTCCAGTACAGAGAACCACTTATCTAGGCGTGGTGTGGGTTTCGACCACGATGCAGGCACGAATGTCCCCTGCTCGAATCGATTCGATCCTCACGGCAGTCAAGAGAGTGAGAGAAGGCCAGTCACTCACTGTGAAGCTTTTTCAGAAGTTGTTGGGTCTGATGGCAGCTGCGTCCAATGTGATCACTTTTGGCCTGCTGTACATGAGATCCTTGCAGTAGTGGCTCAGGACCACAGGGTTTTCCCGAGGGGCAACCCATTTCACATGATCAAGGTCACGCGGCGATGTTTACGTGCCTTAGACATGTGGAAAAACCGTGGTAACTGACACAAGGCCCCATGTTGGGGGCTCCATGTCGTCGCGTACGCTAACGACGGACGCCTCCCTCACGGGCTGGGGAGCAGTCATGAGTGGCTGCTCCGCTCAAGGTCTGTGGGAAGGTCCCCATCTCAGTTGGCATCTACTGCCTGGAGATGATGGCAGTTTCAAGCATTGAAACAATTTCTCCCAGACTTGGGAGACCATCATGTGCTGGTTCGCTCAGACAACACATCGGTGGTCTCTTATATAATTAAGAAGCAGACATCCTGTCGAGACGGGGGCTGAGGCCCTGGGGGAATGGAAGCTCCACACCGAGGTGATGGAGCAGATTTGGAAGAAGTTTGGTCAAGCCCAGATGGACTTGTTTGCGTCTCAAGAGACCTCACAATGTCCCCTCGGGTTCTCTCTGTCTCATCCAGCTCCTTTGGGGATGCCATGGTACAGACGTGGCCGAGGCTTCGTCTGTACGCCTTCCCACCCCGATTGCTCTGCTTCCGGGAGTTCTGGAGAGAGTTCGCAGAGAAAGGGTTTGTCTCCTATTATTAGCCCCGTACTGATGGGCCAGGCATGGTTTGCGGACCTGGTAGCCCTACTCTCAGACTCTCCATGGGAGATTCCCATCTAATTGGAGTTGTGGGAGCTGGGGATGTGGCCCCTGAGGGGGCACAACTCATAGCTTCCGGTCTCTCAACTGAGGTTGTTGAGACCGTACTCCTGTCCAGAGCTCCCTCAATGAGGAAACTGTCCTTGAAGTGGATTGTGTTCACTTCATGGTGCGGAAGTCGTCAACTGCTCCCAGTTAACTGCCCGGTTGGTTAATGTTCTGGAGTTCCTGCAGGAACGATTCTCCACAAGTTGGACCCCTTCCACCTTTAGAGTGTTCGTGGTGGTAAAAGCTGCTTACCACGTCCCTTTGGGTGGTCTGCATTAGGGGTTTTACCCATTGGTACAAGTTTCTTTCGTTGTACTTGAGGCCAGGAGAAGTGTGGTACCACTCCAGACTCTCAGGTGCATCCGTCTTAGCTGTGCTTGTCATGATTTCACACTAGACAGGCATTTGTCAGTATGGTGGCGTGGGCATTGTCGTTCCCAAAGCGTTCCGATGCAGCTCGAGTTCCCGAAGGGGAACGTCCCAGGTTACGTATGTAACCATGGTTCCCCGAGGGAACGAGACGCTGCGTCGCATGCCATACTTCCTGCATCCCTGTGAGCGACTTGCTTCAACTTTCTGAAGCTGGTGTTGCTTGTTCCGGATGCGCTTTTAAGCTCTCTGGTCTCTACGTCACCCCGCCCGTGATGTTTCACCATTCCATTGGACTGATTGCACACATGTTTCAGAGCGTAGGAACACAGGGGCGTTCCCAAAGCGTTCCGACGCAGCGTCTCGTTCCCTCGGGGAACCATGGTTACATACGCAACCTGGGACGTTTCCATTGATGTATGGTTTGTTAGGACAATATTTGGCCGAGATACAACTATTTGAAAATCTGAGGGTGCAAAAAAATCTAAATATTGAGAAAATCGCCTTTAAAGTTGTCCAACTGAAGTTCTTAGCAAAGCATATTACTAATCAGAAAATAAGTTTTGATACATTTATGTTAAGAAATTTACAAAATATCTTCGTGGAACATGATCTTTACTTCATATCCTAATGATTTTTGGCATAAAAGAAAAATGGACAATTTTGACCCATACAGTGTATTTTTTGGCTATTGCTATAAATATACCCCAGCGACTTGAGACTGGTTTTGTGGTCCAGGGTCACATATCTTTAAAGGCTGTTTTTTCAAAATGAGTTTTTTCTCCTGCCTGATTTTATACAACATTTCATTCTTAAACAAATGGTGAAAATTCTTCTTCTTTTTTTTTTTTCTGGCAAGAATTCTGAACCTGGCTTTATCCAATGTTCAGATTTTTGTTCTAGACATTTTTGCAAAGTAGTGCATATTTAATTAGATATTACCTAATTTGCATATTTAAACATACCATTACAAAAAACTTGTAGGTAATACAAAAAATGTTTGCAATTCTTAAAACAATGGATGTTATGACGTACCATTCAATAGCAACAAACACAGATGGAAGAAATATCCGCTGTTAATCATTTTTCCGAAATTCTCAATAAACACTCCAAAATCCGACTGCCTATAAAAAACACGTTCAAAGATCATGTCCTCCGTTTACAAAAAATAATTTCCATTGTTAGATGCAGGCTAGTTCACATGTTCCGTCTTCAATGACAAAAAATATCCATATAAAGAATTAATAACGTTTACAAGAGAGGAATAATCCAGTTATATAAAGATATTTCCATTAGGTTTGAATTTTTGAAAGTCGGTTCTGAAAAGAACGTTACGCACGCTAACAGCTCTCTCTCTCTCTCTCTCTCGACTGGTCATAATAATCATCTATGCCCTTCCTACTTGAAAAAACAGCGCTTAGTTCTCTAGAACGGATACACATTTTTTTTTAGTGTTTACTGTGACTCATTCTCCTAAGTCCTAATTATAGATTTCACCAGTTTGCATGCCTTTTCTCATTATCTGTAAAATGAAACAGCATTTGAGTGTACGGTTATGAAGTTCATCTGTAATTCTTTCTTTTGTTTGTATCTGAAACTATCTTATTATTGCTGAGTTGAATCGTTTATAAAGGGCCTATCAGTTTCATTTATTTTATAGTGCTCCCGACTTCACATATTGGTCCAAAGTGAGTGTCCAAGAACCGTGCTTGATAAAGAAGAAACCTTGGGAGAAGTCCAAATTTATCTGGGAAGCTCTCCTCCTGGCACACAAATAAACACAAATATGCTAGGTATGCACATTTTCAGTAATGCTACTTTCTTCTGAAAAAGACAGCTATACAGTATGTGTGATGTGTGTAGTTATTGGTGGGTCGTGTGGCGCGTATCTTTTAAAGGTCTTTAGATGAGTTCATTCCAGCATTGTCTCTTTTGACAATTGTTAACATTTTACTAATTAAGAAATATTTAAGATCATCAAACATGCAGGTCATCTTATCAATAAATTAAGTAAAATCAGGGTAAGATGCCCCTGGGCAAGAAGACCCCTGTTTTATTTTTTGTTTCATCACAGTCTGGATCATCATGAGCTGGACATCAGTTACTCACCATAGACAGTAACACAGAAGCTCTTCAATGAGGTTTTTCCACTAATGACAGCAAGTTTATAAAGTCCAGTGTGTTCAGTTCTGATGTTTCTGATGGTCAGAGATCCAGTTTGACTGTCCATCTGGAGTCTGTCACCAAATGTCACAGTACTGTCAAACATTTTAACAAACTGCTTATAGATTTCACCTATTCGAGTCTCTTGAGGTTCAAACATCCACAGTATCTGATAATTTCCAGATCATTTCCAACCCCAGAATGAGCATCAGCACAGGGACAAAACCAAAAACTTAGCACTGGATATGCTTACAAAACAAGAAAATATTTTCAATTCGATTTGACAAGACAGCAGAATGCTAATGTTTGTCATGTTTACTATACTTGTCTAATTAGATGAGCTGACGAGATTTCAATCATATTGTTTTGTAGGCTATTTCATTTATGCTTTTGTTATGCCACCCACTGACGACATCAGAAAGCCTCTGGGTGTGTATGCAAATATACAAGCGATTACAGTTGGAAAGATGCAAACTTTGTTTATAAATGCCCACAGCAAAAATACATTGTCAGTTTAATGCACATTCATAAATCCAGCTAGTCGATTGCCTGTGATATTTGCATTAAATTTGCATTTCAAAAACATTGCATACTCTTAGCCACTCTCAAAGCTTTCTCCAATTAGCAGTCAATCCCACAATCCACCACACAAGCATGAAGCTTGTCTTCCATAGAGTGCTGCAGGAATGAGTCCTTAAAACCAAAAACAAGTTAGCATTTTTTTTATTATTATTTTTAGCTCCATTGTCCTGCAGTCTGTTTTTTTAAATGGGTTTTTAAGTGATACAAGTGAATAGTCTATATATGCTTTTTGTGTAGATCACAAATAATATGATTGAGTAAATTAGACTGTTTTTTGTTTGTTTGTTTTTTAGTGTATGACATAAATGCCTTAATATCCAAGTTGATTTCTTAAAGCTTTCACTTGTCTTGAGGTGGTTGCTAGCAATCGTCTAAATTGGGACTACAGAGAGGTTATCAGGAACATTACAATTAATTACACTAAACATTTAAAGTCTTCTCACTAGTCACTTTCACAGCCTCAATGTGTTTATAATTTCACTTTTGAAAACTGTTCTAACTCAAACTTTCCAAATGGTAGATTTTAAATAATGAACCAGCCTGAAAAACATTGTCTTCACCATTTATAATACAATTGGTTTTTAGACTGTATTCCAGATTTGAACTATATTCTTGTTTCACAAATTTGGCACTCTGAATCTTTGAACTGCAATCAGTTAATCTTATAATTCAATAGTTTATGAATTTAAGAGTTTAAGAAGTAACCCATTAAATTTATTCCAGAATCATAAGAAAAAATATACATGCTGTCTGTTTTTGTTTATAATTCCTGCAAGGTGGAAATATTTCTCATGCAAAACATTGAAAGCAATAAACGGTGAGAATTTTTGCAAATGGTAAAACAGCTACCTGTATCAAAAAAAATAAAAATAAATAAATAAAATTCTGGCTCAGCCCAAGTTATTTGTATTTTAAAAAAAGTGATTACTGCTGGTGCTGGTATAAAACGTTGAAATGTTGTTGCAGGTTTCCTGATATCTTCATACCCACAGTTCTGAATGTATCCATATTGCTGACTCTAATCCAGTAGCCAGTATTTGATGATGAATGTAGAAATGCATGATGTAATTGCTTCCTTTTTATTTATTTTTTTCAGTTTCATAATTTCCTCTATGGTTATGTCAGCTGACACAGATGTGCTTGTCATAGTATAATAGCGCATTGCGCCCCTCAGTGGCCAGATGTGGTTGCTTTTTTAAACAAGTTACAAATCACAACCATACATTTGCATTTGGGAAATATATTTGTTTCTCTCTCTGTGTCTTTTTTGTTTCCACCTTTTAATGTTGTGCTTATCCACTGTGATGGCTGTTATGTACTTGTGCAGGTTATCTATACTCATGAGAAGAACGTCCTAAAAAGTGTCATATATTTCAGATTCTTATAACTTCCTATTTCCACGGTCATTGGACCACTCTAAAAATGAAATACTGAATATTACATGATATAAAATCCTTAATCCTTTTAAAAATTAATACTTAACATTGTTTGTGAATTTGATATGTTTTTGGTATGTATGTATTTTATTTTTTCAGTGAGAAAGAAGGTGATGGGATTGAGAAATGATTCTTGTGCGTGTTACAAAGCTTGTTTGCTTTTAAATGATGCTTTTACATGACTATAAAGCCAAATATGTTCAGAGGAGTTAGAAACTAAATAAACATAAATCTTGCTTTTATTGTCACTCATTGGACAAAATAGGAAGACCTTTTTTTCAAAGATAAACTTTAGTTTCTCTGTGTTATTAGTCCCTTATGTGGCTCATCACTGATGGTGAGAGTTGGGAAAAAAAAGATGTTGCAGTGGATACTTTTCACAAAAGATCTAACATCAATATTCATATAACAGCACACACAGCTGTCAATCTGGGACAGTTACACTCTGTGTACTGTAGGGGGCTGCATTAGTTCAGGTGTGTCCAAACAAACCTGTTCCCGAAGGGCCACTGTCCAGCTAATAAAGATTTTCAGATTTACTAAAAATTTTCAGGCAACTGTGTTGGAGCTGGTTGGAGCTAAACTTTGCAGGACGGTGGCCCTCCAGGAGCAGCATTGGACACCCCTGAATTAGTTTAAATATCAAATATGTAAAATGAAGTGCTAAACTATGCTGTGTACATGGTGACAAAAATTATCTATTATTATTAAAATATATGAATTAGTACTGAGTCTTATTGTGAATCTCACAAACTGATGGCTCTCACAACAACATCTTCTAGAATTACAAAAACTACCTTCTCATGGCACATTCTTTCATGGCGGTTTTCTGAATGCTACATTGTTATGTGACAACACCCATCAGTTTCCATTACAATCACAAAGAGTTGTTTTGTCTGAATGGCATTTAAGGTCACATTGTTGTCGTTATGTCCTTTCATCATTGTTATAGATCTTCTTGGTGTTATATATAGTTACTGCATTAATCATCTGGGTTTATGCAAATCCCACGGTACTGTCACGGCAGGTTTCAGAAGTCAGCTTGAGCAGAAGTGAAACTGGACAAAAGGGATACAGATAGGGAAGGAATACATTAATAGAAAGTACCTTTCTGCTTAGTGTTTGTGGAAGAGCTGTACTTTCAGCTCTTTCTTAAAAGTTGTGATGGTCTCAGCTGATTGTGGAGGCTGGAAGCTTCTTTCAACGCAGAGGAACAGAGAGGATGAATGTTCTGAAAAGCAATTTTGTACTTCATTTTGATGGAGCCAGTAGGTTCTGCTCATTCACTGATCACAGAGAAAGGGAGGGCACATACAGGTGCTGGTCATATAATTAGAATATCATCAAAAAGTTGATTTATTTCACTAATTCCATTCAAAAAGTGAAACTTGTATATTATATTCATTCATTACACACAGACTGATATATTTCAAATGTTTATTTCTTTTAATTTTGATGATTAGAGCTTACAGCTCATGAAAGTCAAAAATCAGTATCTCAAAATATTAGAATATTTACATTTGAGTTTGAATAAATGACCATCCCTACAGTATAAATTTCGGGTATCTCTTTGAAACCACAATAATGGGGAAGACTGCTGACTTGGCAATGATCCAGAAGATGAACATTGACACCCTCCACAAAGAGGGTAAGTCACAGAAGGTCATTACTGAAAGGTGTGGCTGTTTACAGAGTGCTGTATCAAAGCATATTAAATGCAAAGTTGACTGGAAGGAAGAATTTGGGTAGGAAAAGGTGCACAAGCAACAGGGATGACCGCAAGCTTGAGAATACAGTCAAGCAAAGCCGATTCAAACACTTGGGAGAGCTTCACAAGGAGAGAACTGAAGCTGGAGTCAGTGCATCAAGAGTCACCACGCTCAGACGTCTTCAGGAAAAGGGCTACCAAGCCACTTCTGAACCAGAGACAACGTCGCAAGCGGTGTGAGAGAGGACAGAAGCGCGGTAAGCGCGGAGGTATACGAGCCAGGCTAAGGGCTAACCCCACAAGACCGGCTCTTCCAACACTCATGCTCTCAAACGTTCGCTCTCTGGAAAACAAACTGGACCTAATTCAACTACACAGCGGTCTACACAGCATGAGGCAAGGGATTGTTGTGTGTTTGTTTTCACTGAAACATGGCTAAACGACAACATCCCGGACTCCGCCTTTCAGCTGCACGGACTAACCTGCTACCGAGCGGACAGAGATTCATCACTGTCTGGTAAGACTCGCGGCGGTGGCTTGTGTGTGTATATCAACAAAGAATGGTGTAACAATGCTGTGTTAGTATCAAAACACTGTTCGTCGCTGGTGGAGTTCATGGTTGTGAAGTGTCGACCGTACTATCTGCCGCGGGAGTTCACGGCCACTGTTATTGTCGCGGTTTACATCCCCCCGTGCGCAAACGCTAAGGACGCGCTTTGTGAACTGTACAGCGCCATCAGCGAACAACAAACAAATAACCCCGATGGCTTTTTCATCATAGCCGGTGACTTCAACCACGCTAACTTAAAGACAGTTTTGCCAAAGTTCTACCAACATGTGAACTTTGCAACAAGGGGAAATAACACACTGGACTTTGTTTACACAACAGAAACGAACGCTTACAAAGCCGAGCCCCGCCCCCACCTCGGGTACTCGGACCACATCTCTGTTATGCTAATCCCAGCATACAGACCACTTCTGAAACTCACCAAACCGGTTCAAAAACAGATCATGGTATGGCCAGAAAATGCTACCTCAGCACTGCAGGACTGCTTCCAGGACACAGACTGGAACATGTTTAAAGAGGCGGCCACCTACAACAACCACACAGACCTACAGGAGTACACTGAAACTGTGACTGCTTACATCAAAAAGTGCACTGATGATGTGACAGTCACCAAGACCATCACCACACGCGCCAACCAGAAGCCATGGATGACAGCAGAGGTTCGTGGGCTGCTAAAGACCAGAGATGAAGCATTCAGATCAGGAGATAAAGCAGCCCTCAAAACAGCAAGAGCCAATCTGACCCGCAGCATCAAAAATGGAAAACGGTCATATGCTCAAAAAATCAATAATCACTTCACAGACAGCAGAGACATGGAGTCTGTGGAAAGCCATTCAGACCATCACAGACTACAAGCCCCCGCCACAGGCCTGTGATGATGACACATCCCTCCCAGATACACTCAACCACTTTTATTCACGGTTTGAAATGTAGAATGACACACCTGCACAAAAACTGCCCATACCTCCCAACGACCAGGCGCTCTGTCTGTCTCCAGCCGACGTAAGGAAGACCCTATCTAGGATCAATCCACGCAAGGCTGCGGGTCCCGACAACATACCTGGCCGTGTACTGAAAGACTGTGCTGTACAGCTGACAGATGTCCTAACAGATATCTTCAACACCTCGCTGAGCCAGGCAGTCGTCCCCACATGTCTCAAATCCACAACAATCATACCGGTACCAAAGAAATCACCTGTGTCCTGTCTAAATGACTACCGTCCCATAGCACTGACTCCAATCATAATGAAGTGCTTTGAGAGGTTAGTCATGCACAACATCAAAACCAGCCTCCCCAACACACTCGACCCGCTCCAGTTTGCATACCGTCCAAACCGCTCTACAGACGATGCAATCTCCTCCACCCTCCACCTGGCTCTTACCCACCTAGAAAACAAAGACTCTTATGTTAGAATGCTGTTCATTGACTTCAGCTCAGCATTCAACACAATAATCCCACAACAGCTCATAAATAAACTAAACCTGCTGGGCCTTAACAACTCCCTCTGTAATTGGGTTCTGGACTTCCTAACCGGAAGACCTCAGTCAGTCCGTGTCGGCCACAACACCTCGAGCACTACCACACTGAGCACAGGTGCCCCACAAGGCTGTGTGCTCAGCCCACTGCTCTTCACGCTGCTGACCCACGACTGCACTGCCAAGTCCAGCTCCAACCACATCATCAAGTTTGCTGACGACACAACAGTGGTAGGTCTCATCAGCAACAATGATGAAACGCACTACAGAGAGGAAGTGGCACAGCTGGCGAAATGGTGTGGCACTAACAACCTGTCCCTCAATGTGAGTAAGACAAAGGAGGTTGTGATGGACTTAAGAAGAAACTCCGGTGATCACCCCCCACTGACCATCGACAGCTCGCCTGTGGAGAGAGTCAGCAGCACTAAATTCCTGGGGGTGCACATCACAGAGGATCTCACCTGGACCGCCAACGCCTTGTCACTCTCCAAGAAGGCACAACAGCGCCTACACTTCCTCCGCCGGCTGAAAAGAGCAAGTCTCCCTCCACCCATCCTCACCACTTTCTACAGGGGCACCATTGAGAGTGTGCTGACCAGCTGCATCACTGTCTGGTACGGGAACTGTACCACAGCAGACCGCAAAACTCTCCAGCCGACAGTGAACACAGCTGCAAGGATCATCGGTGCTCCTCTCCCCTCCTTCCTGGACATTTTCCTTACACGATGCTCCAGCAAAGCCAACAGTATCGTGAAGGACTCCTCACACCCCTCCCACAGTCTCTTCCAGCTCCTACCATCAGGAAGACGGTACCGCAGCATCAGAGCCCGCTCTGCCAGACTGCTCAACAGCTTTTTCCCCCAGGCTGTGAGAGCCCTGAACTCAAATCACCCCGCCCCTCTCTGAACCCCCATACAAACCCCCTACCTCCTGAAACATGGCCCATCTGAAACTTATGGAACTTTTTTGTGCAATCGAAGTGTGCTACACACAGGTGAGTGGGCCTGTACAAACCACCTGTAGTAGCACACTCTCCTCCTCTATGCACACTAGTCACTTTTCACACACACTGCTGTGGGTACACAAATCCCACAAAAAGACTCAGCAATATACATATGTTTACATGCTCATGCACTACAAATCATCCTGCACTGTTCCCCAGCCAGCTGCTGACTCACAATGTTCTCTTCGCACATGTACAGTATTTATCTGAAGCACTCGTATAGTTTGTATAGTTTGTATTTTTTAGTTTATGTATAGGTAAAAAATTATTTTATATATAGCATATTTATAGTCAAATCTATCAGTAGGATAGTTGTGTATAGGTTTATACTGTTTTTACTTCATTGCTGTATGCCTGTATTTATGTAGCACCGTGGTCCTGTGAGGCACGACATTTCGTTCCACTGTATGCCCCCGCATGTAGCGGAATGACAATAAAGCTCAACTTGACTTGACTTGACTTGAATGCTGATTTCATTTTCCAGCAGAACTTGGCACCTGCCCACCCTGCCAAAGGTACCAAAAGCTGGTTCAATGACCATAGTGTTACTGTGCTTGATTGGCGAGCAAACTCGCCTGACCTGAACCCCATAGAGAATCTATGGGGTATTGTCAAGAGGAAGATGAGAGACACCAGACCCAACAATGCAGATGAGCTGAAGGCCACTATCAGAGCAACCTGGGCTCTCATAACACCTGAGCAGTGCCACAGACTGATCGACTCCATGCCATGCCGCATTGCTGCAGTAATTCAGGCAAAAGGAGCCCCAACTAAGTATTGAGTGCTGTACATGCTCATACTTTTCATTTTCATACTTTTCAGTTGGCCAAGATTTCTAAAAATCCTTTCTTTGTATTGGTCCTTAAGTAATATTCTAATATTTTGAGATACTGATTTTTGACTTTCATGAGCTGTAAGCTCTAATCATCAAAATTAAAAGAAATAAACATTTGAAATATATCAGTCTGTGTGTAATGAATGAATATAATATACAAGTTTCACTTTTTGAATGGAATTATTGAAATAAATCAACTTTTTGATGATATTCTAATTATATGACCAGCACCTGTACAGTATATACCTGCAAAGGTGCTGGTCCAGAGTGCCAGTCTTGAAGGCCAAAGTTCAAGTTAAAAGGTGGTTGGTGAAGAGATATTTTAATAATCACCAATATAGGTCACTGGTCATTTTTTAAAGTGCTTTTTATAAACAGGATGAGGGTGGAGACACAATGTAAACAGGAACACAGAACAAGGATCTCTCTCATTTTTTTTTTTTTTTTTAAACACCAGTGGAAGCACAGCTTCAGGAGTGAACAAAAGCCAAAAGAAACAAATAGCAACACACCAACAAACAACAAAAAGACCAAATGAAAGAATAATAAAATATATTTGAAAAATGTATATAAAAATAAATCTCTGTAACTTAACACACTAAAACAACTAAAAAATATATGTATATATATGGGCCTTCTTCAGACTGTCAGCAAAAATCTGATTTTTGCATATCCAGATATTATTTAGATCTGAACATCAAAAAAAAAAAAAAAAGTCTGGATGCTCTGGCTGCTCAAATCAGATCTTTTGCATCACTATTAACGTGACCCACAATTATGACGTCAAAACTGCTGATGGAAATTACATGTAGATATATATGACACCCACTCCTAAAGCGTTACAAAATATATAAAAAAAACATACAAAATAATACTGTGAAAGGTGGAGTGAAATGAAAATATACAAAAACTACCTCACTAATAAGTTTTAACTTTAGCTGCTCCTAAATGAAATGTAACGAAACACATATAAGGGGAAAACATCGGTGTTATCAAAGTGCTTCTCATTTATTTGTGCATCCTCGTTTCCTTTCCTCGCTACCTTTCCTCGTGTCTTAGCTTCACCCCCCTTAGGATACGAGGGAAGGATGCAAGGAAAGGAAATGAGGACGGAGGAATCAAATGATGAACATTGGAAGATTCTTGACCACTCAAGCATCACTTCAAAGCGTCATCAGCTGCGATAAAGGGATCTGCCCTTATGTTGTTAAAGTTTGTTATTTAAGGCATTCATAATAAATATTAATAAAGCAAGATGCCCTGTTGAAATATATGACATGTATGGCTTATTTAAACTGCAAAGGTAAATATAAATGTAAATTATTATGACAGATGTGAAGGGGGAGGAGAATATGTCAGTTTTTTCGCCAAAAAACACTTCACACTTCAGTATAGGATAACCTGTGTATAATCGCTCATGATTCCTCAGGAAGCCTCCTCACTCCTTGATCCTCGCCTTCTCGCAGTGAAATTAGAGAATTGAGATGTCCTGCAAGATGACAGAGCTCGATCGGTTTCCGGGTCATAGGATGGAGGAGCGAAACGAGGAGGGATATTGAGAAGCAGCGTAGGTCGTGTGAACTGCAAGAACTCATGGCACTGACCTACAGTGTAACAATAAATAAAAAGTCTGATGGATCCTAGTCTCGAGTAGCCAGACCTTCAGACTGACGATAGAAGGTCTGGGAACCTTGGCCGCTTTAAATGGTGAAGGACTGCCAAGAGGCCATATGACTGACAGGTAAATCAACTAATAATATTCCATTTTGTGCCGCGTCATGTTTAGGGGCATGAAAATGTGTGTAAAAATCTTGGACATATTTTACATTTCTATGGTGTGAACTTTGCATATTTCACATACTTTTGAAAATTCAGTGTTTCGTTGATCCTGATAAACGCTCATTGTCACAGTTGTAAACACGACGGCTTTCTTCTTTCATCCAGGGGTCTTTCATGTCTTAACAGTTGAATATTCTGTTTGATCTGCTGCAACGACATCCTGCAAGGAAACATCACAATCAAAAATAAAATCAAGTAGGATCAAACACTGAATTATAAAAGTGAAGGACAGAATAATTTAAAACAACAGCTCTATTTCCCACAGTTGAGCAGAATGAGTGAAGAAAACCTTTCAGTGTCATCACATCAGAAAGAAACAGCAGTGTGATAGCATACTCTCAGACACATACACGACAGAAGCTGAGGGTGCTTACACATGCACAAAAGACAGAGTTCACACAGAAATACAATATATCTTACCGTACTCTCAACCCGATATGCACAGAATGTTGTATCAGCGTAAAGTATCTCTTCCTCTTGAGCCTCAACTGTTTTGATAATAATCACACATTTAATAATCTAACCACATTTAATAAACTTGTTTTAGTTATATATATATATATATATATATATATATATATATATATATATATATTGAATGTCAATACTTGCCTTCTTTTTCCGATTGTTTACGCTTTCTGTGGCAGTACATCAAACCTGCAACTACAGCTATGAACACCAGCAGCAGTGCTGTAACAGCTATTGAAATGTTGAGACGTGAACGCTCATCCCGTTCTGTAATGCACAGAAAAGAGCCAGTAGTGTAATCTTAATAGTTTAAACTTTAAAAATAAATAATTATGGTGATGTCATCCGTTATTGAACATATTACACTTCACCTAAGCACGTTTTCAAGTAAAGTACTTGCATATTTTGATGTTTAAATTGCTACCTGTTACCGCTCACAACATGTCTGATATTCTGCAGTGTTTACAATCATTAAAAAAATTATTTGATGAACCCTTTCTCAACTTTGTTAACATATTTCCTTTTGAAACAGGATTAGGGTGGGACAAAAGGCATGCCATTTTTTAACCGCCAACTGGCTTTCATTTAAGACAAATGTCACACCTTGATTGGCTAGACAAACATTTGTATATATATCGGATAACAATGAACAGTCAATATGTAAATAACATTGCACACCTCAAAGCACATATAGACTAAATATTTCAATAAACACTTTCATTTTTCCTTTTCATTTTAACACAATTAGAGGAAAAGAGATAATATAATACCTGAGCATGGCTGACAGAGATCAGTGTTGTTGAGATGTGTGGTCTGGTTTCTGATGGGATTGTTGATCACACAGCTGTAGGTGTTGTTATCCTGATATTCCACCTCCAGAGGAAGAGAGAGACTGATGCTGAGATCAGACACACTGATGCTGGACAATAAACTGTTTCTTTTGAACCAGGAGAGAGTCACATAACCCACATTCAACACTGAACACAGCAGTGAACAATTCTGACCTGATGATATTTCAGATGAAGAACATTGTGAAGAGTCTCTGGTGATGACAGGAACAGGCAGAGGAGCTGAAAAACATTAAAAATAAAAAAGTTGTTGAGGAAGAACAATTGAAGATAAACTCTGCCTTTGCTACCCATATTTGTCTTTTTTGTTTGTTTTTACTTTGACTTCTGATGCTTTCATGATGTCAGTTTATATTTGCATATATTTTGCATTTTCGTTCTTACACCAATTTATCCATCTAAACTATAATCATAAAATTATCTTCCTAAATGTGGCTTTACAGCTTTTTCTAACTATAATTGTATGTAAAACTTCAACACTAGTGTCTTTCTTCCTTCTATTCATAAGTACTTCCATCAGGAAATATAAAACAAATGTGCATTATAAGAGAACTGTCTTTAAAACAGGGTGTAGAAAATAAATTTCACTCATATTTGGTTTGTTATTAATCACTTATAAGTCACAGATGAATCAGGGGGAAAATGTTTTAATTTTGAGAATCATCACAGTCTGGATCATCATGAGATGGAAATCAGTTACTCACCATAGACAGTAACATTGAATCTCTTGTATGAAGTTCCTCTGTTGCTGATGATCTGTAGTTTATAAAGTCCAGAGTGTTCAGTTCTGATGTTTCTGATGATCAGAGATCCAGTTTGTCTGTCCATCTGGAGTCTTTTCTCAAATGTTGTATTAGTGGCATCTATATAGATGTTCTGTCTGTGGATCTCAGCTATACGAGTCTCTTGAGGTCCAAACATCCACAGTGTGTGATCATCTTGCTGCATTTTAACATCAGTGTGTAGAGCGACAGAATTTCCCTCCATCACTGACACTATAACATCTGTATCACCAAACACACCTGGAGAAAAACAGTTTATCAAGCAAATGAAAAAACGGTTTAAGTTAAAACTGAATATTAATGAGGAAAATTCACCAGGACAAATGTTCATTCTCTTAAGGCAAGACCCTTCAGGCAAAAAAAAAAAAAAAACCTTACATACACCGGATTTTACAGTTTTATATTCCGAAGGTTTATTATTATTATTATTATTATTATTATTATTTATTCCTTTTTCCCCGCAAGAATTCTGAACCTTGCATTATTCAATGTTCAGATTTGTAGAAATGTATGCAGTTGAATTCATATTTAATTAGATAATGCCTTATTTGCATATAGCCTATAACATTTCATAAATGTTGTAATACAAAAAAAATTCTTAATGATTCTTAATTTGCGATTCTTAAAACAAAGATGACGTACCAGTCGATAGCAAAAGACACAGACAGAAGAAAAATGCGCTGTGAATCATTTTTCTTAATTTCTTCATAAACACCCAACAACAGGCTAAACATGACGCGAGAACTGAGTGCGTGTGAAAAACAAATTCATCGATCAGGTCCTCCGTTTACAAAAAGAATGTCTATTCTCAGATGCGGTTGCCGTGTTCCATCACCTCTTCAGTAACAACGTCCAAGAATAAAAAAAAAAAAAAAAAAAAAACGTTTACAAGCGAGAAATAATGCAATTAGGTTATCTGAAGATTGTTCCATTAGGTTTGAATGTTAGGTTCTGAAAAAGGAAAGTCACGCATTACCTACACTTACGCACACAACCCCTCCCTCTCTCTCTCTCTTTATCCAGCGCTGGTAGCTGGAGATATAAGCATCTTCGTCTCTATTAGAACAAACAGCGCTAAGTTCTCTACTACAAATAAACTTTAAGTTTCCCTGTCTTAATTCCTGTTCTTTAAAAGTAAATCGTTTTTTAAGAATAGTTTTAATATTTATTTGTCATTTTGTAAAATCGTTTTGCCAAATAATAATAATAATTAACCATACTTGCTTCCACATCAATGCTTCAATGCTTCGATTAAGCAGCAGATCAGTGTAGGGTTATATGGAGTTCATCCATAATTCTGATCATCTGATCATCTCTGCTGCTGAATTTATTAAGGGCCCGTCAATTCCTTTTATTTTTATAGCATGCTTGATGTTACGTATTAGCCCAGATCCAAGAAAAGTGCTTAAAACGTTTGTGCCAGTGGAATTTTGAGATGTTTATGCACATGTTGATAAAGAAAAAAACCTTGAGAGGAGCCAAGTTTTATCTGGGAAGCGCTCCTCCTGGTATACACATAAACACATTTATGCAAGGCATGCACATTTTCAGCAATGGACTTTGCTAGTTTCTGATTGGTGGATTGTTTGGCACATACCTTTAAAAGGTCTTTAGACAGGGTGTTCATTTTAGTGTTGGCCTCCCATCGACAGATCCAAATTGTAGTGCATCTAACGCATGTTTGATACAGATGTGTCCTGTTAATGTTCAGAGTTGCTACATACATTATTAGATGCGTATAGTGTACAGGGTTGACCTAACATTTATTTTCTGATTAGTTTGTGATTTGTTTCTTTGTCAGGAAGTTAGGAAAACTACTTTGTATTTTTGTTTCATTTCCTCAAGTTACTTATATGATTGATGACTTCTTTGGTTATTTTTTCCGTTGGTCCCCCAGCTTAAAATAATGATCTTCCTGCAGGAGTTGGACCACATTTAATAGCAAACATCTCATGTTACATTCTTTTTATCTTTTTCTGGGATGGGACATAACAATGCACCTGTGTCTGTGAGAGTCTAGTGAACTAACATTCAATTTGCAATGCAAACCACAGAGTTTACATAACATCAGGAAGCTTTCAGGTAAGCACACAGAAATTCACCCACTGTTCACTGTGTACATACATACTGCATGAACAGAGGAAAATGGTAGTACATTCTTAAAAATAAAGGGGCTTCAAAAGGTTATTCAAGCGATGCCATAGAAGAACCATTTTTGGTTCCACAAAGAACCATTCAGTCAAAGGTTCTTTAAAGAACCATCTCTTTCTTACCTTTTTATAATCTGAAGAACCTTCTTTCACCACAAAGAACCTTTTGTGAAACAGAAAGATTCTTCAGATGTTAAAGGTTCTTCATGGAACCATTTAGACAAAAAGGTTCTTATGGCATCGTGAAGCACCTTTGTTTTTAAGAGTGTGTGCTATTTCACACAGAACTAATGCATGACCCCTAAACCACCGAGAAGCTGTAACAGTCTTGTTTCTCTCAGTTAACCTCTAGAAGGTGTTTTTCTGTTGACACCTTGGTTTCTGGTAGGCCACTATTTCCTTTTCAGCTAAAACTCAACATCCTTGTCAACTTTCTCATCGGATAGTTAAGGTTAAACATATTTGTAATACTTTGAAAATCATAACTGTGGAGAATATGAATCACAATATTTTTTATTAATGTAGCAGCCTTTTTAAGCAGATCCTTTTCAAGACATCAGCTCAGTTTTAACCTAAGCGACATGAAACAACAGGAAACCAAATTTTATTAGACTTACAATGCTTCTTATTACTTTTATTTCAATAATTTACATATGTATTTGTGGAAATGCAATTTGTGGCCATACAATGAAATCTGTTTGTAATCCATCATCCGGGTCTCTGAACTCAAACTAATGCCACCATCAGGTCAAAAGTTTCTTGCTATTTAATTAATTTACTTTTGAAGCATGATGCTTTTCCCCAAGCTCCAAATCTTAATGACAAGTTACATTCAACACAATCAAATTTTAACAGTTTTGATCCTACTGATCAAATAGGTATTATTCAAAACCTAGAATGACGCAGACTGATCTTTTACCTGTGCCTGTATTTAAAGTATGTATTCCAGTTCACTGAAGCGTTCTCACTACATTTGTTTTCAGTGAAGCACAAAGGGTGGTAAGGGAGTTTCACAAGGGCTTGAGAGAAAAGCGCTCGCTGTGGGCTCAAATACACCTTGTACACACTAACACTCAAGTGCACTCTTGCTTGTCCAATAATAGGTACACCAAAACACCTGCTGCTGCATTCAGCAACAACAACAAAAACGCTCAATACCCCACACTGACCTAAATAGATCTGACCACAGGTATCATTTTGAATCTAAAACTGAGCTGCTAGTAAAGGCAAAAAGCATCTCATGTTCATTCCGCATTTCAAAAAGGGCCCTTGTGCACCACTGCTTCAGTGCAAAACATTTTTGTGGCAAACATGTCAATTTTAATGCCATTTGAGATGGCTACAGTTAATACTGTAGTGGGAATGCTGCAGTAACTGCACATGTTTGGCATACAAGACTTTGTGGTTTTAAAGCTGATACTGTTTAAAAGGCACAGAATGTAAAATCATAAAGATACCCTGGCATCTTTCTCTCAAGCAAAAATTATATTGAGTAATTTATACAGAATCAGATTTTGATCTCCAGACAGTCTAGTCTATGCTAAAAAACTGCCCTGGAAAGGCATGGCCTGCGATTGTGGTCAGGTTGTTATGCTGTGTGTCTTTGCATGATGCAAGTCCTGCTTAACCACAATTTCTCAAATAAAATATTTTCAGTGCATCTTGCTTTGGTTGGACACACTGTATGTTAGTTTTGGCCACGTAATTCACATTTAAATAGCATATTTGAAATCAGCCAAAAAAAATTCAAATAAAAAATGTAAGAAAAATTAAGAAAAAAAAAGATCATGCTGAAATAACATTAAAAAAACTTGTTTTTCAGGTTGGTCCAGGCAATGTGCATTTGTCCTTTTCTAAGCACACATCTCAGGGCACTTATTGTTTTTATGCAAACCAGAGCTTCTAAAGTCAGCTGCTGTGACGTGATGGCTTTATCAGCTGACAGTTCAACCCATTCTCACACCCAACTCGTCACATATTGAAGCTTGGTCAGGACCACTTGGCGTCGCTTTTTGACGCTCAAGGTACCCCTTAGCGTCATTTTTCGACTTGCAGGGTCCTCCGTTGCTTTAAATAGGAAACCCTTAGCGTCAATATGCCGACGCCAAAATGGGAATTTTATCGTCATAATTAAATTATATATTGGGTAATAACATTGCCATTATTGCATATATGTTGGGGTGTGATTTTTCAATGTAAACAGCCACAACAGTTTTATTTATATTACAATATTTACACATTTATGAACACATAACCCAACCCCTGCCCCTAAACCTACCATTTGTCAATAAAACACAAGATATAACAGGCAGATACAACTACAGTCATAATTTATTTAAAAAATATGAATATTCCAAGTCTTCCGAGGCAAAACATTTGATTTGTGAGAGGAATAAACGCGATCCCCGTCTCCGTCCGCCGTTAAACTCAGCCTGTGTGCTGCAGTCTGTGAGCGAATTCAAAAAATGCCGCCAGAAGAAGCCTTACGTCAGCCTTGGTTGTGAAATACTATTGGTTCTTGTGTGTCTCGTGACCGATTGCGTCATGCTGTTCTGACAGGCTATTGGCTCTTCTGTGTCTCCTAACCGATTGCGTCATGCTACGGGACTGGAGTATCTTTTGAATGAGATGTGAGCGCGTTAATAGAGCGGGATCATTTTCAGCGATTAAAACCTTGTTTTGCTCTCTTCTTCTCACAAAGACTTCGTATGGCTTCAGAAGACTTGGAATGCAACATGACTTGTTTGTAATGCTTTTATAATGCTTGTTTATGGTCAGTTTTTGCAATAAATACCTGTGACTGCACTTATATTTTCCTGGTACGTGTTTTATATTGTTCAGAAGTGGGTAGGTTTAGGGTCGGGGTGGGTTAGGTGCTCCAATAAAAGTATAAATGTATATAAAATGATTTATAATTTTTTTACAAATGCATGCAAACCATTAAACTAAGACAAACAACTGAAAACAACGGAGGATAACGTGTTGTCATTTTCCATAAGCGTCTTGACCTGACGTATAAAGCAAGTAACTGAAAGCAATGGAGATCCTATTTTGTCATATAATGACGCCTAGGGGCACCTTTGGCGTCTTCATAGTGACGCGAAAGGCGTTTGACCATGCTTCAGTTTTTGACGCCTTGGGAGTGAGAATGGGTTGGACAGTTGGCTTTTATTTGTGGACTTTCTCCTATTCATAGTAATGAAGCTGTGTCCCAATTCAGAGGCTGCATCCTTCAAAGGCTGCAAAGATTGAACCACACACTGTTGAATCCCTTTTCATGATAATTACAATACAAATCAACCAAAAAGAAGCACTCTATGTAGCTGTACACTTAAATCAAATAAATCATTAGCTCTTATTTAAATAGTTGCATATCTGTCCTGCAAACAGTTGTAATTTCCTACATCATCTCCATCGTTTATGATCTACTTCCTCAGTCTTCCCCCACATCCTATAGCCTACATAAACCACCAGAGCTTTAACCACAATCAATATAACAAAGAAACACAGGTCAATCATAACTATTACATAATGGAACTTAATATACTCACACACATAACATCTGCTGATCGGAAAACAGTATTCCAGAATATTTTGTGATGTAAATTTATCTCACCAATCACTGTTGAGGAGAAGCATTTAAATTTAACCTTGCTAGCTAATGCATAATGTTGATATCAATCTCTCATGGCAGCTGAATCAGGGTCCATGATGGTTCACGGTTTGACATTGCAAAAATAGGGAAGCTTTAGTCGGCAAGCTCACCTTAAACCAGCATGTCAATCATCCTGTAGCAGTTAGAGAATGCAGTGCACAGCAGAGTTCTGCGCAAATTGTTGCATTGCTTTGCTACACACTTTTCTTCTTTGTTGTTAGGATGGTAAAAATTTTAGGCTGGTCTGCCTCAGTGGTCTAACAATACTTCATCAATGTCAAAATGACTGAGATGACCTATCAAATCAAAGTAGGTGGGCTTTACTGTTCACAGAAGCAGAGAGTGAATTCAAAGCCACTGGAAGGCAAACCTGCAACCTTTAACCAAAAAAAGTGTAATGGCTAATGCTAACACTGCTGCTTTGGCAGTAGGAAATGTCACGACAGGTAAAACTCATTTACGGAATTACTACCAGCAAATGTGTTGTAAAAATATAATACATGGAACAGTTTTGCTGCGAATTTCAGTTTTGCTGCCAACTGTCAGTTTTAATGTTGAAGGAAAGTGTCGTAAGACAGTTTTTTATTTTACAAATGTTAACTGACAGTAATAAACAGCGATGCAAACTACTTGAACAGAAAATATGGTAGCATTTATGCAGGGGTGGATTTAGTGATTTGGGGGCCCCAGGCAAAATACTGAAATGGGGCCCTATGCATTTTCATGCATTTACCTATAGATCAACTTTAAAGTTTATTTTTCTGTTGTGATGCTTGCTGCTAAATGCTTGTAGTTCTGAACCAAATCCTCCTTAAAAGCACAATGGGTTGTGGCTTTGGGACTTATCCTATTGTCACAAACTATTTAGGAAGAGATGCACATTGCTTAAAGTTTAAAGCTCTGGCTCCCTCTAGTGTCACTGGTATGAATTCACCAGGTTTTACATCTCCAGAGTGGACAAGCACAGAGGTAAGGTTCTTTTATGAATTAGTCAAATGATTACTGTGTAAGTCCACAATGACATCTTTCTTTAGAACATGGCAAACTTTTTTGGACTAAAGACATCAGTAAACAGTGAAAGACTCTTTTTAGATACTTTTTGTCATGGCAAAATTATTTTTATTTGGGCAACACTGATTTAATAACATAAACACATGGTCAGTGCTGTTTTAGAAAGTTTAGTACATGAATGTAGAAACAGATAACAAAGGTTTTGTTTGCATTGCATTACTACTTTACCTGTGAGAGTAGTACAGTATTAGCAGTGTTAGGAAGAATTTTAAAGTAGACATTGGATGCAAAATTCACTTTTACATGGTGTTTGCATATAAATGTATCTTAGCAGTGTGTGGACACAACCACCCTACAATGATAAAAATCCATTCACTTTTTTAATCCTCCAAAATCCTAAACAGTCTCAATTATCAAGCCGTTTTGATTTTCTGAGCAGTATGATGCCATGTTGCTCAGGCCCCGCCCTCAACCACTGAAGTACTGTCTAATATTAGCATATTTTCGCCCTCAGCCAGTTGTACGAAGTCCATAATTTTCTCCATGCTCCAGCAGCTGTAGCGACAATGTCTTGTAAGCAATGCAGTTGTTTTGTAGTTTTTTGACATAGAAGAATGTAAGAATCTTAATTTTCTCCTGACACCAGAGCCACTGAGGACGCTGTGCATTAGTTTTGTTTTTAATGGTAATGTGCCACCGAATACACCTAAATTTGTTTATATCTGCACAAATAATTTTACTCCAGACTGCTTTCTGAACGAGGGACAATTCAAGGCAGGTTTTGTTAAAAAGATAACACTCAAGGATGGCTCAGTACCCATTGTTCGTGATCCAGCTGCACCTCCAGAAGAAGGAAGTCTGACACTTTATATTTTTTATAAAGAACAGCATGTTGGTCAAGGTTAGATTAAACTGGTGTCAAACCCTGAGGTTCCAATGTAACATTAGGTATAATCCATTAAATAATATCTATGAGATTTTAGGGATGAGTGGATAGTTATACGGAGTTACTTAGATGAGTGGAGATTATTCAGAAATATTTGACTGCTGAATCCCAACTGACCAATCAATATCAAATATTCCAGAGAAATTAATAATACATGTTAATCAATCCTGAAATAGTTATCAAATGCTGATGACACTGAACACTAGGTTTCAATCACTTACATTCGTAACTGTGAAGCATTCGTCACTCTCTGAAAATCTGCCCTTAAAGATGCACTTTGAGATCATGGACCCTGAAGTACTTGAAAAATGACTTTTTCATGCCAGCTTTATATTAGTCACCAAAATGCTAATAACCACTGATCCTGTCATTTTGCATTAACACTCGAGTATATGATGTGGTGTTCTTCATCCGGTTTCTGAAAGAAATCAAAACATGAAGATTAGGAATTAAAACTAAAATAACGAAAAAATTGTGTATATGTATATAAGTAGTGTTTGTGTGTATACATCTATACCAACAGTCTGGTAATGTACTTGTAATCCTTCTAGATTATAAAACACTATAAATTGGCTCAAGGACAATGGCTGAATACAAAGACAATTACAAGCACAGGACATGATAGCAAAAGCATGATGTTTTATTCGGTCATTTTAAGAAACTTTCATAAATAATGGGAATTTGTACATGCACAATTTCTACCACAAAGGGGAGACTTTAAACAGAGCTTCACTTTTGGCATTTAAAGGATATTTTGGGCATTTTAAAAGCATTTTCATTTTTGTCTGTTCATTGTTAATCACTGGTAGAGCAGCAAAAAGTCAACAGGCAGTTCTGGCACTGCTTTCCTGTATTTTATTTAGCTGCCATTGAAGTTTTGGGGTTGATAAAAATGCTTTTGTGATTTGACGACTGTGCATCACTGTCTGTGTGTCTGTTACAGATTCCTGTGGCTTTTCAGAGGCATAATCACAACCTGGTCTCATGGCATTTACGTACTTCTGCGCACTTTTTGTGTGACACCGTTTCATGTACCTTGCTGCACGTTTCGCCGCAGTTTCAAATAGAAATGTCCACTGAGTGGCGCTAAAACACAGGTTCAATATGTGAACCCTGGCATGTTTTTATTACGTAGATATTGGTACGTATTGCTGTTTTTTTATTACGTTGCTTCAGATACGTATTGCGGCGGTTCAGAATTCAAATATCCGGGGACTGTCGCTGAAGGTTAATGCTCTATCGTGTTGGAAATATGCCCTACACCAAATCCAGCCCTAAACCTACCCGATAGTGTTAACAAATGCAAAACTGATTTAAAAACATATTAGCTGATGCAACTGTGCCATTTGAACTTCCTTTTACACAGATTTTAACTGCTTTGTCGAACCGTAATTACACAGGATTCGAACCGGTGCTTCTCGTCTCTTAAGTCCGTCTCCGTGCTCCGTGAGCTAACGAACAAACTTGTCATGTATGAAAACCCATAGATATGAAGCTGGATGTGTGCGATGCTAATGTTTAAAAGCATCAGTTTTCAAATCTCCCAACATATTAATATTGTTTTGAAGTCATAGCATGATATTCTTCAAGTAATTGTGTGAAAATTATGCTTTATTAATCGCAACTCTGTAAATCTTTGTGAAAGTGTTCATTTATTTTGGAAACTGCAGTGATATGTTCTTATTGGTACGTATTTCAAGAAAAAGAGCAAGCATAAGCAGACATTAAGTGGTTTATATTGATTTAAAGGCCACATAATGCACAGACAGCAAACACAAGTAAAACACTGACATCAGCACAGGATGGCACATTTTCTGCTTCGTGACGTGTGCAAGCGCATATTTTTCTCTCGGCCTCTGTGGCTTCTGCAGACAGATTCGCTGCACACTGTAAAATACAGTGTCTTACCGTACTGTGAACACTGCGTGCACAAAATGTTGTTTCGGCATAAAGTACCTCTTCCTTGCAAGTCTGGACTGTTTTAATGATAATGTCATATTGTTCAAATTAGTTGGAAATAGTGTTTAAAAAACAGATATTGTGGCACATCGTTTGAACACTTGCTTTTGTCCCATGAATGCTCATATTATTTGATGAAAAAGGTAATACTTGCCTTGTGATCTTGCTTGTTTGCATTTCCTGCGGTTAAAGTATATCGCCCCCACAACTACAGCCAAGACCAGTATTATCATTACAACTGATAATACCACCAACAGTGTCTGCTGCTTGAGTTCTGTAAAGAACAACAAAACAATAATTATAAATGAGTCTCACAGTGTCTGATTTCAATCAATACATTGTTGTCATAGCTCTTAACTGACTTAACATGTCTTTAAACAGACATGGTTGGAAGGCTTGAAGAAAATACTTTTATAAACAATATCTTTAATCACTAATATCTGACTTACCTGGACACGTGTGGCAGAGTTGAGCGATGTTGATGTTGTGTTGAGTCTGGTTGCTGATGGGATTGTTGATCACACAGCTGTAGGTGTTTTTATCCTGATATTCCACCTCCAGAGGAAGAGAGAGACTGATGCTGAGATCAGACACACTGATGCTGGACAATAAACTGTGTCCTTTGTACCAGGAGAGAGTCACATGACCCACATTCACCACTGAACACAGCAGCACACATCTGGACACTGATGATCTTTCAGATGATGATGACGAAGTACAGTTTGAAGTGTCTCCAGTGATGACAGGAATCGGTAGAGGAGCTGGAAATAGCAGAGAATAGCCCCAAAAGGGACATGGTAATAGTAAATAAATGATTTTTCATTTTCTCACAAAAGTTTTGCGTTCCCTCAAGAAGATTTGTGTTTACTCACAAAACTTCTGTTATGGAAATAATATATGGTGGGAGGAAAAACTATACTACAGTAGCGAGTGAATGGAAATTTTCTGTTCCATACCACGGTTCTATTATTATAGAAACATTCTAGCAAAAGCATCTCATTTAATTAATTTGCCTGAAAAAAAATTTGAAAATTTGTCCTTAATATTTGATATATTAACAGCCATTTTGCTGCCAATTAGACTTGACAATATTCACCATACAGCAAAACCTCTCATACCTTATTTAGATACATTTCACCATTTTTAAATATGTTAAGTTACTTTATATATACAGTATATGGATTCTATATAAATTATAAAACAAACATTTATCAGTGACAATACTATTGATATATTTCTGCCATCTTGATTTCTTGATTTCATTAAACATTTAATTTTACTCACCATAGACAGCAACAGAAAAACGCTTGTATGTGACCCCAGCTTTGATGATTGTTAGTTTATAAAGTCCAGAGTGTTCAGTTCTGATGTTTCTGATGGTCAGAGATCCAGTTTGACTGTCCATCTGCAGTCTGTCTCCAAATGTCTCATTACTGTCATACATATCAACGACCTGCTTATGGATTTCAGCTACACGAGTGTCTGAATTATTAATTTGAAACATCCACAGTATGTGATCATTTTTCTGTACTTCAGTGACATCCGTGTTTAAAGTGACAGAATCTCCTTCCATCACTGATAACTTAATTTCATCCGTTTTAACATCAAACACACCTGAAACACAGAGTAACATTTTTGATTAATCATTTATTTACAATTTTAGTGAAAATTGCATGGCAAGCCATCAATTCCAATAAAAAAGAGGCTTGTTCATTAACTTATATAGCCTACATGCCCAATACCGTTATAAAAAAAACGTATTTTGATGTTTGACTATACAATGCAGAAATCACTTTTCCTTAACATAACTGCAGTTGGTTGTTTAGACAGGATGTTTTCCAGATTTTGAGCTGAACATATTCAAACATGTCGACATGAGCATGTTTATTTATTTATTATTCGCTTATTTAATGTCTGGGATCTGCTTTTTGATGGTTAAAGCTCAGAATTTACTACTATTTCGCATTAACCCTTAGTAATATGGAAAATGCCGAAATAAAGCATGTAGGCGATTTAATTTGTGAAAAGATAAAAAATAACAACTTAGTGAAAAACTAGGAGTAAAACACTATTTAGTAAAAAATAAATATCTTACCATGCGAGATCCAAATCCACAGGCAGAGGAAAAAAGATTTATGAATCATATTCACAGTCTCCTACATATCCGATCAATAAACTCCTCATGATTTAGTGCTCATCCGCTTTTTTTTTATTTATTTATTTATTTTTTTCAAAATAATATAAGTCGAGGTAGATAACGTAACACGTTAAAAACAAACGAAGGCCATTTCGAGGAATACAGTCAATGGTATATGGCCTCCTGTTAGAAGCTGTTACTTTAGTAGCCTATTGTTTTCGCTTAAAATTTTCAAAATGGGATACACAAAAGCCCATAGTCGCTTAAGGTTACGATGCGCGTGGGCCTATTACTGTACGTCGAGTAAACCATCCATCCATTTAAAAAACGAACGATACTTTTCCGTGAAGAAGAAAAAAAGCCAACAGAATCAAAAATGCTACTTCTTGATTTCAGTTTCAGACCACCAGATTTCGGTTAGCCTACTTTTTCAGGATAAAATCGCCCCGCCCTTTTAGGGGTCCTCGGCTTCTGTGATGAGCTGCTACACAGCCTAAACATAGTGTGAATCAGTCCTGATGAAATCTTTACAGTAGCTATATGAACATCAGAGAAATTCAGCTCTTTCACTGACACAAACAGGATGAAGACAGTCAACAGGAACTGTGTTGAAGTGCAGATTTCATTTCATGATTGTATTTAGGCTATTTTGTTCAACTAGTGGTTTTGCAGCTCTTCTCTCATCTTAACTCCTTCCTGTCATTTTCCTCTCTGCAAATAAGTACAGCTCTGTAAAGTATTTTTCACAAGTTCCTAAATCTCTAATCTAAATACCATTTTTATTATTTGCATACCAAACAAATTGCAAAGCTGTTTGCTGAGTCTATAAATTCAAAAAATAATAAAAAAATCAGTTGATGGGTATTTAGACTGAAAAGACAAGGAAAGGTAGGTTTACATCAGCTCAAGATTCTTAAGCACAAGAGCCAATTAATCTCATCAGTAAACCTGAAATTTTAGTCCTAAATCATGCACAAAAATTACATAAAGTTACATATTAAATAGATAATGCCATTTCCTTTCTATAGCCACTAGTTCACACTATCTAGAGATGTTCTGACACTTTGGGTTTTGGTTGGCCACTATTTCCTGTACAGAATATTCTTTTGTAGAAAGTGTGTATAATAAATGTACTAGTGAATAATATTCCTGTGTTTAACAAAAAATAATTTAAATGAAACATTAAAATAATCATTTGAAGACCATTCATAATGTTCACAGTTCTATATTATGAATTATAATAAATCTGCACAGATGCCTGGTGTTTTGTGGGAACTGAACAACTGTTTTCTATATTCAGTCACAGTTCACTCATTGTTCTTACTCATGAGAACTCAAGGTCAAGGTCAGACCATCCTCAATGCAGACTTTTATTTCCTCTGAGCAACAAGCTCAAGTAAGCGTTTCTGTCTATATTTTCTTTCTTCTAGCTTTTCCGCTGTCACATGTTTACCTCAATTTTTTGCAACTTCCTCAACATGTGAGTGTGTTTCTGTTCTAGTCGACAGCCAATTGTTTTTACAGAATCTATAGTCAGTTTCTGATAAAAGTTCATCAGAACATCTTAATCTATTTTAATTTAGACATTTCTATGATGAAGTGTTGTTTTAATGTATTGCTATGACATATTTGCTTTTTTTGTCTACAGTACTGTTATATAGGCCTTGAGTTCATCTGCAGCCCTTCGCCCTACAAACAGTGTTTCCACAGCATGTTCTGCACACCTTCTGCATCTCATATCTCCAACAATAGACATCCGTACCACATCTGACCAAAGACCACAGCGCATCTCATTTAGAGCAGAGCAGGTAATGTGTCACAGAGCATGAAACATTTATTTGCAATAAAAAAGCAAAACAAGATGCTTGTGCAGGTCTACCTAGATGCAAAACAGAAATACGAACAGAAGTGGTAACAATCTGATTTTTTTTTTTTTTTTTTTTTTTAATATCTGTACTTTGCATTAACTTTTATGGTTTTATACCATTTTGAAGTGGTCAAATAATGAAAAATCTAATCTAAATTAAATGCGTTGACCTTCATTGCAGAACAGCAGAAACTGACATCTCATGTTTTGTTTTGCCTCTCAGCAACAAGCAGCTGTAAGGTGGGGCAAATGTCACCCTGGATGACATCTGCAGTAAATGATCTGCAAGCAGAAGGTTTGATGGGGGGCTGTTATTCCCCTGCAACTACACACAACATCTGCTCTATATATAAAGTGAAACTGCAGCATAAAAACAATGAAGTATAATCTCTTTGTGAAGGCAGTGAGAGAAACATAACACCCAAGACCATTAGGGGATGTTCATACTGGACTTGTGTCAGTCAGCAGGGTTTTAAATGTTATTATACATATGCAGTAGTTGGATGTTTTTGATAATTGCAGAAATTGGTAACACTTTATTTTGATGGTCCCTTTTGAACATTTTGTTGACACTAAGTAAAGTTGCAACTACATGTCAACAAACTCTCATAAGAGTATTAGTAGACTGTCTGCTTCATATCTACTAACTCCTTATTGTGTTGGTCTCCCAACAGATATTCTACTGACTATAAGTAACTTTGCAAGAACGTGTCAACTTAATCTAACCCTAACCCTACCAGTCAACTAATACACTACTAACACTCTAATGAGAGTCAGTAGAAATGTAGGTGCAACATTACTTACAGTCAATAGAATGTGTTAAAGGGACCATCAAAATAAAGTGAAACCCAGAAATTTATCAGAGGCCCATTATAGAAATAATTGGTATATTATTTATAAGATGCATTAAATTCTGTCTGTAGCCCCCTCTGGTGATGTTCACTGTAAAAAAAATCCGTAGTTTTTACAAAATAAATCTGGCAGCTGTGGTTGCCAGAATAATTTTGTAAAAAATACAGAAAAACTGTAAACACATTTACAGAACAAAACTGTAAAATTTACAGTATAAAACTGTAATTTACAAACAGGGAAATTTGAATGTAAACCACTAAATTAAACAACACACACTGCTATTAAAATCTGTTTTGTACCTTTAACATACTGACAACCACCATAATAATGCAGGTGGTAAAAGAGAAAGCCACATGAAGAATCAAAGCTCATCACAAGTAGCTTCACCACAAGCAGAAGTATATACTGATATATAGAAGGTGCACAGAGTCATTCATGCAAACACAAAACACCATCATGGTAACACACATGATACTTAAATAATGCAATAAACTTTCATTAAACAACAGAAGATGTAACATAAAGCTCAAATGTACATAACTGATAACAAAATCTATTAAAAAACATGATTATTTAAACAAAATACTTTCAAATGTGGAGTGTCACGCAGGGAATTCTGGGAATATCAGTTTACAGTTTTTGACTGTAAATTATACATTGATTTGTTATTTTTACATCTAAAAACTGTACAATTAACAGCATTTTACTGTAAAATTACATGAAATATCTGGTTAGATCTTTTACAGTTTTTCCCTGTAAATAGTACAGGAACTCACTGTTAACATATTAACAGTTTTTTTCAGTAGCGTTTTTACAAAATTTTACAGTTAAAATTACACTTATTTTTTTACAGTGTTTGTATAATATAAATTCTAAATATTACATGGATACACAAGATGAAATTACTTTTATTAGACAGCAAAGTGAAAGTAAGAGATTGTTGCAAATCTTTTTAGGTATACAAGTATTTCAATACAAAATAAACACTGGGTCTAAGTGATATTCTCTTGAGATCTGCCTTTTGAGTTTTATTGTATGTTGATAGTTCACAACTGTCTCGGTTCTGCTCGCATCCAGCAATGATTTCTGTTAGAGACAGAGAGAAACATTCATATTACAAACTAATCAGTAATCTGTCAGCTGTAAAAATAGGGGGTAACACTTTATTTTGATAGTCCACTGTAGACATTCTACTAACAGTAAGTAACTTTGCAACTACATGTCAACTAGCAGTCATTGGAGTATTAGTAGACTGTCTGCTTAATATCTTCTAACACTTTATTTTGATGGGTCCACAACATACAACACACTGACTATGAGAAACTTTGCAAGTATATGTCATCTTATTCTACTAACCCTAAACCTACCCTACTGAGAGTTAGTAGACATGTAGTTGCAAATTAATGAGAATTAGTTGACATGTAGTTACAAAGTTACTTATAGTTAGTAGAATGTCTAAAGTGGACTATCGAAATAAAGTGTAACAAAATAGGGTATATAGGTCTAACCGAGAACCGGGTTCAGAACTGATTCCATTTACCAAAAAACATTCACAGGTGGGTAGTAACGAGTTGTGGGCGACGCTCCTCTCGTTACTTTATCTTAATGCAATACAAGTTAAAAATCCTACAATTTATTCCAAACGCGCCATTTTAATTACCGTATTGTCCCGAATATAAGACGACCCTGATTATAAGACGACCCCCCTTATTCCAGATGTACCTGTTGGAAAAAGGCTTTTTGAAAACCAAATCTTGTTTTTTTTTTTTCTCTCTCTCTCTCTGTAAAACACATTTATTCTTAAATTATTTTCATATTGCATATTTTTACAATTCTAATTTTTGTTTTGAAAGTATGGTAAATACTGGTAAAATGTACCAACAATGACATTGGAAAATTTTGATATACCATTGAAATAACAGGTAGCCCATCTGAATTATATAACAATTAGGCTATATCCAACTCATAGTAGCCTACCAAAATGTTATTATCAGTAGACGTGAAATCTTATTGTAGTCTTCAAATCTGGGTACTGTCTTATGTTTTAAAATCACTTACAGAGGAAGTTTGGTCCCATCAGGCTAACATGACAGTCACGTAAACTTTTCTTTTTCATTTGTTTTCATTCGCGATCTTTACAACACACATTACATTACATATTTCATGGCACACTCGTTTTATGCGTTTTTGGCGCCACCTGTTGTTGTGGGTGTATTACTGACATGTCAAAGTCTAGACCCTGAATATAAGACGAACGCGTTTTTTCAGATGTATTTCCAAGGAAAAAACATCGTCTTATATTCGGGTCAATACGGTAATTTATTTTTTTTAATTAATTTATTATTTTCTGATCAATGACCAATGACCGAGTCAATTTTTTCATAGATGTTTAGAAAATAGGAAGGAGGAAGTCGAGTGATGTCATCAGTGTGATTTTTTAAAATTTTGTATTACAAAATAAAAGACTTTTGTTAAGCGGTAACACCAGTGACACAACTCCAGGGGACCACTATTTTCATTATATATTTTATAAGATTTTTTGGCATTTTGTTTTATTATTCCATTTACAGTATATTATATATTTGATAGTTATGAATAGACTTTTGTATTTTAAACGGTAGAAAATCCTGTTTTTGACCTCAGAATAAAGCACTTTCCTGCTGTACATGGCTGTGGGGACGAGCAGTTTTGTGGTACTTGGAATTCTATATAATTAATAATAAAAAAGAAAATGCCACATTGATGGCTCAGGAAGGTGTAATTGTTCAAATAACATATTGTTTCATTTTAAAATATAAAAAAATTGTAACCCTAATGTGTATTTCAATTGTAATATTTCTTTAAAGTCTAGGGACAGAAAAGTGGACGTTTCTGTAGAATGACCGCGTGTGCTGGCGGTTCCACAGGTATAGATTCGATTACAGTACACGATACCATGACATTACCAGTTTGTTGTACATGTACCTTACACATTAAATACAATGTAATTTATTAATTAAATAAGCAGAGTCACAGAGTATGAAATGAACACCCGCCAAACCCGCGTTAGTTCCAGGAGGAATGCCTTGCCTAGACACTATTAATATTGATATGTTCACAATATTTACGCTTGCAGAAATAAAGGCTGCATTTGTTTACATTTTGCAGAACAGGCGGAAGAAGATCCGTCAATGTGCATTTGTTTCATTATGTTCAGATGTTCTGTAGCGGTCATGTGAGGAGTTTTCACTCTTCTCCGTGTCAGAGGTTATATAGCCTACATTTATAATACATAATTAATATACTTTAAAATATAATTTCATTTAATTCAGTGATGCAAATCAGAATTTTTATCAGCTGTTACTCCAGTTTTCAGAGTCATATGATCCTTCAGAAATCATTCAAATATAATGATTTATTACCAGTGTTGTTGAAAAAAAAAAAAAACAGCTAATGCTGGTTAGGTATGTTTTGAAGCTGGGATGCTGGTTTATGCTGGTCATGTGCTGGTCTTGAGCTGGTCGGACCAGTTTAGGACCAGCACATGACCAGCTTAAACCAGCTAAGGACCAGCTTAAATCAGCTCAAACCAGCATCCCATGCTTCAAAACATACCATACCAGCATATGCTGTTTTTTTTTTTTCAACAGGGAACAGTTTTGGTGCTTAATATTTTTTGGAACCTGTGACAGTTTGTTCAGGATTCTTTTATGAATAGAAAGCTAAAAAAGAACAGCATTGATAATAAATCAGGCTGATAAAAATTCTGATTTGCATCACTGAAATAAATTACATTAAAAAAAACCTAAAAGTATTTTGAACAGCAGTGTGTGTGTGTGTGTGTGTGTGTGTGTGTGTGTGTGTGTGTGTGTGTATATATATATATATAATTTTTTTTTTTTTATCTAAATATCTATATATCTAAATAAAAATAGACTATATTCAGTATATGATCCAAAGTAACTAGTAACTAACTACTTGAGTAGTTTTTTTAGGATCGGACAATATTTGGCTGAGATACAACTATTTACGAATTTGGAATCTGAGGGTGCAAAAAAATCTAAATATTGAGAAAATCGCCTTTAAAGTTGTCCAAATTAAGTTCTTAGCAAAAGTTTTTATACATTTACGGTAAGAAATTTACGAAATATCTTCATGGAACATGATATTTACTTAATATCCTAATTATTTTTGGCATAAAAGAAAAAATCAATAATTTTGACCCATACAATGTATTTTTGGCTATTGCTACAAATATACCCCAGCGACTTAAGACTGGTTTTGTGGTCCAGGGTCACATATAGGTTTTAACGGTGAGTTGTGCTGATTCATTCAAGTGTAGTTTACAACTCCGGAGAATGTGTGTCATGGTGACATGAACGATTTAAAGATAGTAAATACTTTTCACATGTTTGTAGTTGACTTAAACATTTTAAATGAGCTGTGGAACGTTATGGGGTAGATTCCCGTTGAAGTCATAAAATCTCTCTTCAAAGACCAGCATCCAAGCGGTTACATCGCCATGTGGTAACTTTCTACATAGATTTCCAAGTAGATAACTAATAGTATATTGATAGTATATGATATTTATCACGCTGATAAAGGTTGGTTCAGAAAAAAAAAAAAAAAAAGTATGAACATATAAAACTATATAAGTGTAGAACTATAACGCAGGCTCACCCTAGTAATAATCTAAGATATGGACACTATTTATTTTTTTATTAACCATTATTTTTAAGCTGGAATATGTTTTGAAATCAAATAAACTAAGTACAAGTCTCCTTTAAAAGGTTAAACTAAGTTTTGAACATGTACTGTTGAATACAAATCATAATTTAGGTTAAATTTGTGAGTAAAAAAATATAAATTTTGTAGAAATTTTGTCATGTCCCTGACATTGGTGTTTTTCAGAATCTTAAAAGCATATTAATGGCTAAAGTCTGATTATACTGTATTCAGTACAAACTGGGTTACAATAATATGCCAACAGCATGAACGTACATGTTTGTGTTTTTGAGAAAACAGCATTTATGCGTGGTTAGTGAAAAACTAAAACATTGTTTAAAATGTGTGATAAATGGTTTGCTTTGCTGTTTGTTACTATGATGTGTTTTATTAGTTCAATAAACTTAAATATCGAATACTTGTTTAAAATGAATGATGAATGATTTTCTTTAGTAACATGGTAGTAACATGCTGTCATATAATTATATATTTCCATATTCTTTAAAATAGAGACAGAGTGTCAGTAATGTATAATGAGTTTAGTTTAAATAGTATCTGTGCAATCAAATCGACGATAATTGCTATAAATTAAGTGTCCCCAACTGAGCAAGCCAGAGGCGACAGCGGCAAGGAACCAAAACTCCCTCTGTGACAGAACAGTGTGTGTGTGTGTGTGTGTGTGTGTGTGTGTGTGTGTGTGTGTGTGTGTGTGTGAGTATGTGTCAGCTCGCCCAACTCAGACTGACATTTTACTCTTGTGAGTTAGAAGAGCTCAAAGCAGGACTTAATATCCCAACTTAGGTACATTTTGTAAACATTTCATTCGAGGTATGAACATCATTGCCCCCAGAATAATGTAAAGCGTTTTATTTTTATACAGTATGTTATATATAATCATAGTTTTTTACCACCTTCTTTAAAATAAGAGAATTATGTGTTTTATAAGTTCAATAAACTTAAACGTTGAATAAAAAGTATGATAAATGATTTGCTCTGCTTTAGTAACATGTTTGTTACTATGACATATATAATTATATATTGTGTTTATTACCATATTCTTTAAATGAAGTGTTAAATAAATGTTGACTACTTTTTTAAAAATGTATGATCAATGTTTTGCTTTGCTTTAGTAACATGTTTGTTACTATGTGTTTTATAATTATATATTTATTACCATATTATTTAACCCTCTGGGTCTGAGGGGTTTTGGGCCTGAAGAAGTTTTGACAGTTGTGTTTTTTCCATATCTTAAAACATATTACTGGCCAAAGTAAAGTAAACTCAAAGAAAAATTTCTTCTTTCAACTTAAACTAAACACAGTTTTTTTGTATACCTCTCATTCAAAGAATGGTCATCCTCAAGAATGGAAAACTTTCTTTTGCTCTTGGAAAAATGTAAGAGGATTTTATTTCTTTATTTCTTGTTTTATTTCAATTTCATTATTAGGAGTGTTACCTATTTTATTTAAATTCTTTTTATACAACCAACAGAATATATGCATGTCTTAAAACCGACCTGTTAAACTTGTTTATTTATTCTGTTAATGTTTTGCTCACGGATCCCATAGAGAGAGAGAGAGAGAGAGAGAGAGCACGCTTTGGGACGCAACCTGATACGCGCACCGCAGATGGGAGGGCGCACCCCAAAACAAAACGCAAAACGCACCATAAAATCTTCAAATCATTCCTCAGGACTTCATTTATGGACATGTCACTGGTCGGACACGTACAGACAACATATCTCATCCCAGATGACGTCGGAGTTTCACTCTTGACCGCTTTCTGCATTTGGATCTCATTATGAGGTCAAAGGTCACATATGGTTACCATTAATATTATTATGAGGTCACAAAGGTTAAAGCAATTAATCATTTTTGTCACATGCCGGCGGTTATTTACAACTACTGTATATAAGATGCTTTAAAACAGGGGTGCCCAACCCTGTTCCTGGAGATCTACCTTCCTGCAGAGTTCAGCTCCAACCCTGATCAAACACAACTGAACCAGATAATTAGGATCTGAAGGAGCAGTTGATACAGACAGGTGTGTTTGATCAGGGTTCGAGCTGAACTCTGCAGGAACAGGGTTGGACACCCCTGCGTTAAATGCTGTCTATAGCCCCCTCTGGAGGTGTTTGTTTAATATATACTCTAAATATTACACAGTCTACAGACACACAAGATGCCGACTGATAATTTCACAATAACACAGAGTTTAAACAAAGTGAAATTTAAGTAATAAATCTCAAGCCACACCAGTGATTACAACATCTTACACTAGGGGCAATACAACCCTTTAAAAACCCTATGAAACTACTTTTAAATAAATCAATTTGTATTATTAGACATCAAAGTAAAAAAGCATTAGATTGGAGCAATTTTTTTTTTTCAGGTAACCGCTAAAAAGTATTTCAATACACAATAATCTACATTTTGAATACAAATTGACAATATTAAATATAACTTTAGATAAAATACAATATGTAAGACCATGTAATTGAATGACTCCTACAGGAGACCCAACTCTGGGTCTAAGTGATATTCTCTTGAGATCTGCCTTTTGAGTTTCACTGTGTGTTGATAGTTCACAGCTGTCTCGGTTCTGCCCGCATCCAGAAATGATTTCTGTTTGAGACACAGAGAAATATTCTTTGCAAATGAGTCACTTTTGAATAGAGTGTAACCAATAATAATAATAATAATAACTTCACAAAGTGCTGTACAGAGAATATCAACAATAATCATGAATACATTTTTTTTCTTGCCCTCAATAAGGTGACTGAGTTTAGAGGATAGAGGACATCATCATGAATGTTAAATGAATAAATGTTCCTATTCTGAATAGTTGTACTGCCATCAAGTGAAACAGGACGGCATGACAGGTACAACGCTTTAAATAAATTACTTTCATTAACCATCTGTATTCACACAGTTTAAAATAATTTATGTTCTAAATAAATATGAATTTAAAATTTCAATTGTATTTACATTTTACTACTTACTGATGTGTCTAAAGATGGCGTAAACAATCAGGTCTAATAGAATTATCATCATGAGTATAAACACTAACAATAGCACTAAACAATGCAACTAGATCTAAAGCTGTTGATCTCTAAATAAACCTCCATTATGAAGTCACAGACAATGTAAACTAAAGATATCTGATATGATAACAGAAAGAAAAAAACAAAAAACTAATTAGAAAACAAATCCAAATCTATTAATGTCTAAAGTGACAATGAGAGTTAAACTAGCTACTAGAGGTTACATTGTTAAACAAAATCTTCAGTTTAAAGCTCATAAAGACAAACCAGCACAACTGCTATGCTGCAGCATTTACAACCATTAACATCCAACAAAAACTACTGAGCAACTTAGGATATAATCATTAATATCACAGCTGATGTACCTGCACATGGCACATGTGTGACAGAGTTCACAATGACATCTTACAGAACATGACAAACTTGACCTGTTTGGACTGAAGACATCAGTTAAAGACTCTTTATAAATACTTTTTGTCATGGCAAGATTATTTTTATTGGGGCAACACCGATTTAATAAAATAAACACAGGGTCAGAGCTGTTTTAGATAGTTTAATATATGAATGTTGAAAAAGGTGTTGTTCACATAGTATTAAACATACAGAAAACAATATTAGTAAACTTTTTCTTATTGCTGTACACAACATTTTCTGTTGAGCTAAAATGTATTAGTTGCACAAACATGTCCTGTCTGACAATCTGAACAACTAACTGCAGACAAGTAACAGCTGGTTGGTTAGAGTTGGATTAAAATGGGCGCCGAACATTCAGGATCTAATCTGTTTGAAGTCTATATAATAACTGAAGACGGTTAACCGTTCAAATTCAATCACAGTGCTGTAAATGTCATCTGACTAGCCATTCTGGAGTTGCAGGAAATAAAAAAAATCCTTACAATGTTGATTGGCTGATGGCACCACAAACACAGATGGTCCAGAACATATTATCAGAATGTGTAGATAAATTCAAACTGTTCATATGAATCTTACACTGACTTTCATCTCCTTATATAGAAGTGCTGGTACAATAGTACAAAATAGGAATTTTAATACAAAGTATAAATGCATAATACTTTTTAGAAGTGTTAAGAAATTATACAAAAATCAACAATAAAATATACAAAAATAGTTCGAGTTAGCACATTTTAAAAGGGCTGATAGTAGAAAAAATACATAAGGCTTTTGTTTAGACTTGTGTCTACTGTGAATGTTTTAACAGAGTATAAGAGAAAGATTCCAGCTGAGCTTGCATGAACATGTCTTGTCTAACAGATAAACTACCCGCAGAACAAGTAACAGCAAGTTGGAAAGCACACATGGCAAACACTGAAGATCTAATGTAACACTAGGTATAATCCATTAAAACATATCTATTCGACTTCACAGATGGGTTGTCAGTTGTCAGACTTACCCACGTGAGTGGAGATTATATAGAAATATTTGACTGTTGAATACCAACTGACCAATCAAAAACAAGTATTCCAGAGAAATGAATAATACATGTATAGGATGTTAATGTATTCACTGACAGTCTATGACATGGAATGTTAGTGTAAGCCAGAGAAAATACTGATACTGAAATAGTGATCAAATACTGAGGACACTGAAACACTAGGTTTCAGTCCCTTGTGTCCATAACTGTGAACAGTTTGTCACTATCTGAAAATGTATGCTCTGTACTTTGAGATAATTTACCCTGAAGTTAATACTTGAAAATTACTTTTTCATGCCAGTTTCATATTAATCACCCAAAAATGGCAATACCGCTGATCACGTCATTTTGCATTAACACTGGAGTATATGATGTGGTCTTCTTCATTGGGTTTCTAAAAGTAAACGAAACATGAATATCAGGAATTAAAACATGTAAAACAATGTGTGTATTTTTATATGTATATAAATAGTCTTTGTGTGTACACATATATACCAGCAGTCTGGTCATGTTCTTGACTATAAACACTATAAATCGGCTCAAAGACAACAGTTGAATACAAAGACAATTACAAGCACAGGACATGATAGCAAAAGCATGATGTTTGATTTGATCGTTTTAAATAACTTTCTTAAATACTGGCAAGTTGTACACGCACAATTTCTACCACAAAGGGGAGACTTCAAACAGAGCATGGATTTTGGCTTTTGAAGGACATTTTGGGGCTTTTTGGTGATTTTAAAAACACATTTTTGTCTGTTCATTGTTCATTGTTAATCACTGGTAGAGCTGCAAAACATCAACTGGCATTTCCGGCACTGCCTTCCTGCCTTTCATTCAGCTGCCATTGAATCGTCAGGGTTGACAATAAATGCTTTTGTGATTCAATGACTATTCATCACTGTCTGTGTGTCTGCTACAGATGCCTGTGGCTTTTCAGAGGCATAAATCATGGCATTCAGTAAAACTACAACCTCCACTCTTCCTAAACTCTACTAGATCTAAGAAATGATAACAAGAACAAAAGAAGAAACGAGTTTTTCAAGTTATCTGATGTTGCACTGTGCCTTCATGTACAATTGAAGCCTAAACAGAAACAGAGCAAGCATAAGCAGACATTAAGTGGTTTATATTGATTTAAAGGCCAAATAATGCACAGACAAATAAGTACAAACACTGACATCAGCACAGGATGGCACATTTTCTGCTTCGTTACATGTGCAAGCGCATATTTTTCTCTCGGCCTCTGTGGTTTCTGCAGACAGATTCGCTGCACACTGCAATACAGTGTCTTACCGTACTGTGAACACTGCGTGCACAAAATGTTGTTTCGGCATAAAGTACCTCTTCCTCGCAAGTCTGGACTGTTTTAATGATAATGTCACATTGTTCATATAAGTCTGAAATTATGTTTAAAATACAGATATTGTGGCACATCTTCTGAACACTTGACTTTATTCCAGAATGCTCATATTATTTGATAAAAAAGGTAATACTTGCCTTGTGATCTTGGTTGTTTGCATTTCCTGCGGTTAAAGTATATCGCCCCCACAACTGCAGCCAAGACCAGTACTATCACTATACTAACGGATAACGCCACCGACTGTGACTGCTGCACGAGTTCTGTAATAAACAACAGAAAAACAATAATTATACATGAGTCCTGAAGTGTCTGATTTCAATCAAGACATTGTTGCCATAGCTCTCAGCTCACTTAACCTGGCTTTGAATGGACAAAGTTGGAAAGCTTGAAGAATATACTTTTTAAACAAACTCATTAATCACTAATATCATCACTGACGTACCTGGACACAAGTGAAAGAGTTGACTGATGTCCAGATGTGTGGTCTGGTTGTTGATGGTATTGTTGAGCACACAGCTGTAGGTGTTTTTCTCCTGATATTCCACCTCCAGAGGAAGAGAGAGACTGATGCTGAGATCAGACACACTGATGCTGGACAATAAACTGTTTCCTTTGAACCAGGAGAGAGTCACATGACTCACATTCACAGCTGAACACAGCAGTGAACATCTGGACACTAATGAACGTTCAGATGATGATGATGATGATGATGATGAAGAACAGTTTGAAGTGTCTCTGGTGATGACAGGAATCGGCAGAGGAGCTGGAAATATTGAGAATAAATGAAAATAGAAATGTTACTTAATTTAAATGGGGACAAAACTGAAGAAGTGGTATTCTGTGTTTGGACTCTCATTCTGACGGCACCCATTAACTGCAGAGAATCCACTTGTACACTGTAAAATATTTACATTTTGAAGAAATTGTGGAAACTGACAAATAAACATTGACTCAACAAATTGCTTCCCAAAAATGACCCCCAAACAAAAAAAACAACAACTAATTTTAGCCTATTCACCGAACATATTAAATTGTGCTCAGCCAATCTATCAAGCAGAAGTGAAAAATCTGTGTTGGCCCAACAAGCCTTGCAGCTATAGGGAGTCGACTCCAAAAGAGTCGATTCCTCGACTCTGAATAACTCTAGAGTCGGAGTCGAAATCCGAAATCGCAAATGTCTTCACTGATTCTCACATCTTTATATAGTGTCTGGCAATTAGCCTTTTTCACACTTACGCGTTTCTGGCTTCCGGATTGGCACTTGCAGGGTAAAAGTTTTTCCGGTGACAACAGCGGAACAAGAATGAATTCGAGAATCAAAGTCTTTTTTTTCTACAGATTAGATCCTATGAAAATGCTTGAACTGCCGGTACTGTACTCTACAAAGCGCAAACATTTCACAATTAACTGTTTGGTCAGCTCGGGTAATAATCACAAATACAAGTTTGTTTAATTCTAAATGGTGGCAGTTCAGTTAGCTTTGCCATTCTGTCCGTTTGGTGCTGGCTGTGCATTATGACTCGTGATTTTTTTCCCCCACTATTATTATTATTATTAGGTTGGCTTGAGAGAGCCAACCTACTGATCTGCTACTTAAGCTTATTATTAGTGGTGCTTGCCAAAGGCAAGGCATCACTATTATTCTCTTGCATACTTATTAAGTTGGCTTGAGAAAGCCAACTTACTGAAATCCTATTTAAACTTCTTATTAGTGGTGCTTGCCAAAGGCAAGGCATCACTATTGTTCTCTTGCATACTTATTATTATTATTCTGCTTCTTCTTATTCTTCTTCTGGACAAAACTTCGGTTCGCTACTCCTCCTGCACCGTTTGTCACAGACCCATGAAAGAGGCGTCAAATCGACCGGCTCATTGAGGAGATGTGGGCTATATCTTTTCTAAGCGATCGGACCTACGATGTTCACACAGCGGACGAAAAAGTGGGCAAAAAAATCCCATTGACTTACATTGGCGGAATGTTCGTGAATTTGAATCTCAACTGTCACTTTCTCACACACACACACACACGCAGGCCCTTAGAGCCCCTTCTCTCTCTCTCTCTCTGTAACTCACACACACTCATTTGACTCATCTTTTAAGAAACCAATAAGTAATGACCTATGACCTTCATAGCCACACCCTAGCAACCACTTACAGCACCCTAGCAACCACCCCATAGACCTCCATTGAAAACAGATCAAAAGGGATATCTTTGGATAAAAGTGTCATATAAACATGCAGGTTTTGCTCTTTTGACTCGTGATCAAATGCTACACATACTAGCAGTGAATAGCTACATGCTAATAGTGATTAGCTAAGTGTTAAATCAGACTAATAACATATGAATAACTCTATAAATCTACATAGTAATGATGTGTGACAACTACCAACCGCTTAGCAACACGATAGTAACCTCCCAGTTATAGAGGTGTGCTATATCTTTATAAGTAATTGAGTGTATGATGTTCGTCTGGTGGATGAAAAAAATTGGGCGAAAAAGTCCCATAGACTTAACATTGGCAGAAAATTAGTGAGATTATATCTTTGGATCAGGAGGTCACAGAGACTTGGGGGAGGGCTCTTTTGACTCGGCCTATCAAGCAGCCAATAAGTACTGACATGACAACTTCATAGCTATGCCCTAGCAACCACTTACAGCAACCTAGCAACCGTAAAATGACATTAATAAACAATTTTCCAGCACCAAAACATTGTAGAAACATGGGGTTGGGCTCTGTTGATTCAGACTGTCAAATAGTCTTTAAATATCATCCCATAAATTGTATATCCACACCATAGCAACCATTTAGAGTACCTTAGCAACCGAACAAACACATGAATAAGCAATTTTTCAGCACCAGAAAGTGGTATAGATATGGGGGTGGCTTCTTTTGTTTCGGCTGAAAAACCAAACTGTAAGAATTAACCAATAAATAATGACCTATGACCTTCATAGCCACACCCTAGCAACCACTTACAGCACCCTAGCAACCACCCCATAGACCTCCATTGAAAACAGATCAAAAAGGATATCTTTGGATAAAAGTGTCATATAAACATGCAGGTTTTGCTCTTTTGACTCGTGATCGCAAACAGGACTTTCCTCATGCATGCTACACATACTAGCAGTGAATAGCTACATGCTAATAGTGATTAGCTAAGTGTTAAATCAGACTAATAACATATGAATAACTCTATAAATCTACATAGTAATGATGTGTGACAACTACCAACCGCTTAGCAATACGCTTAGTAACCTCCCAGTTATAGAGGTGTGCTATATCTTTTATAAGTAATTGAGTGTACGATGTTCGTCTGATGGATGAAAAAATTTGGGCGAAAAAGTCCCATAGACTTAACATTGGCACAAAATTAGTGAGATTATATCTTTGGATCAGGAGGTCACAGAGACTTGGGGGAGGGCTCTTTTGACTCGGCCTATCAAGCAGCCAATAAGTACTGACATGACAACTTCATACCTATGCCCTAGCAACCACTTACAGCACCCTAGCAACCGTAAAATGACATTAATAAACAATTTTCCAGCACCAAAACATTGTAGAAACATGGCGTTGGGCTTTTTTAACTCAGACTGGCAAATAATCTTTAAATATCATCCCATAAAATGTATAAGCACACCCTAGCAACCATATAGAGTACCCTAACAACCGTACAAACACATGAATAAGCCATATGTCAGCACCAGAAAGTGGTATAGATATGGGGGTGGCCTCTTTTGTTTGGGCTGAAAAACCAGTCTGTAAGTATCACCATGGCGACTGTGCAGCTACACCCTAGCAACCATAGAGAACCCTAGCAACCGTATAGCAACATAAATAAGCCATATTTCAGCTCCACAACATCATACAGACATGGGAGTTGGCTCTCTTCAATCGCGCAGAACACTGTAGTATCTGCCCAGCGCCGAGTTTTGCCACTGCAAGCACCACTCACATTTTCTTCAGGAAATGTACATTCTAGTATTGTTATTACTATTCGCCCAGACAAAACTTCGGCACGCTACTCCTCCTGCACCTTTTGTCGTAGACCCATGAATGAGGTGTCAAATCATGCAACATATTGAGGAGAGGTGTGCTATATCTTTTATAAGTAATTGAGTGTACGATGTTCATCTGGTGGACGAAAATATTTGGGCGAAAAAGTCCCATAGACTTAACATTGGCACAAAATTAGTGAGATTATATCTTTGGATCAGGAGGTCACAGAGACTTGGGGGAGGGCTCTTTTGACTCGGTCTATCAAGCAGCCAATAAGTACTGACATGACAACTTCATAGCTATGCCCTAGCAACCACTTACAGCACCCTAGAAACTGTAAAAGGACATTAACAAACAATTTTCCAGCACCAAAACATTGTAGAAACATGGGGTTGGGCTCTGTTGATTCAGACTGTCAAATAGTCTTTAAATATCATCCCATAAATTGTATATCCACACCATAGCAACCATTTAGAGTACCCTAACAACCATACAAACACATGAATAAGCAATTTCTCAGCACCAGAAAGTGGTATAGATATGGGGTGGCCTCTTTTGATTGGGCTGAAAAACCAGTCTGTAAGTATCACCATGGCGACTGTGCAGCTACACCCTAGCAACCATAGAGAACCCTAGCAACCGAATAGCAACATAAATAAGCCATATCTCAGCTCCACAACATCATACAGACATGAGAGTTGGCTCTCTACTATCGCGCAGAACCAGTCTGTAAGTATCACCATGGCGACTGTGCAGCTACACCCTAGCAACCACATAGAGAACCCTAGCAACCACATAGAGAACCCTAGCAACCGTATAGCAACATAAATAAGCCATATCTCAGCTCCACAACATCATACAGACATGAGAGTTGGCTCTCTACTATCGCGCAGACATGACAACTTCATAGCTATGCCCTAGCAACCACTTACAGCACCCTAGAAACTGTAAAAGGACATTAAAAAACAATTATTCAGGACCAAAACCTTGTAGAAACATGGGGTTGGGCTCTGTTGATTCAGACTGTCAAATAGTCTTTAAATATCATCCCATAAATTGTATATCCACACCATAGCAACCATTTAGAGTACCCTAGCAACCATACAAACACATGAATAAGCAATTTCTCAGCACCAGAACGTCGTATAGGCATAGGGGTGGCCTCTTTTGATTGGGCTGAAAAACCAGTCTGTAAGTATCACCATGGCGACTGTGCAGCTACACCCTAGCAACCACATAGAGAACCCTAGCAACCGTATAGCAACATAAATAAGCCATATCTCAGCTCCAGAACATCATACAGACATGAGAGTTGGCTCTCTACTATCGCGCAGAACACTGTAGTATCTGCCCAGCGCCGAGTTTTGCCACTGCAAGCACCACTCACATTTTCTTCAGGAAATGTACATTCTAGTTAGTGGTGCTTGCCAAAGGCAAGGCATCACTATTGTTCTCTTGCATACTTATTTTTATTATTCTGCTTCTTCTTATTCTTCTTCTGGACAAAACTTCGGTTCGCTACTCCTCCTGCACCGTTTGTCACAGACCCATGAAAGAGGCGTCAAATCGACCGGCTCATTGAGGAGATGTGGGCTATATCTTTTCTAAGCGATCGGACCTACGATGTTCACACAGCGGACGAAAAGCGGGCAAAAATCCCATTGACTTACATTGGCGGAATGTTCGTGAATTTGAATCTCAACTGTCACTTTCTCACACACACACACGCAGGCCCTTAGGAACCCCTTCTCTCTCTCTCTCTCTGTAACTCACACACACTCATTTGACTCATCTTTTAAGAAACCAATAAGTAATGACCTATGACCTTCATAGCCACACCCTAGCAACCACTTACAGCACCCTAGCAACCACCCCATAGACCTCCATTGAAAACAGATCAAAAAGGATATCTTTGGATAAAAGTGTCATATAAACATGCAGGTTTTGCTCTTTTGACTCGTGATTGCAAACAGGACTTTCCTCATGCCTGCTACACATACTAGCAGTGAATAGCTACATGCTAATAGTGATTAGCTAAGTGTTAAATCAGGCTAAGAACATACGAATAACTCTATAGAACTAGATAGTAATGATGTGTGACAACTACCAACCACTTAGCAACACGATAGTAACCGCCCAGTTATAGAGGTGTGCTATATCTTTTATAAGTAATTGAGTGTACGATGTTCATCTGGTGGATGAAAAATTTGGGCGAAAAAGTCCCATTGACTTAACATTGGCACAAAATTAGTGAGATTATGTCTTTGGATCAGGAGGTCACAGAGACTTGGGGAGGGCTCTTTTGACTCGGCCTATCAAGCGCCAATAAGTACTGACATGATAACTTCGTAGCTATGCCCTAGCAACCTCTTAAAGCACCCTAGCAACCGTAAAAGAACATTAACAAACAATTTGTCAGCATCAAAACATCGTAGAAACATTGGGTTGGGCTCTGCTGATACAGACTGTCAAATAGTCTTTAAATATCATCCCGTAAACTATATAGCCACACCATAGCAACCATTTAGAGTACCTTAGTAACTGAACAAACACATGAATATGCAATTTCTCAGCACCAGAAAGTGGTATAGATATGGGGCTGGCCTCTTTTGTTTGGGCTGAAAAACCAGTCTGTAAGTATCACCATGGCGACTGTGCAGCGACACCCTAGCAACCACATACAGAACCCTAGCAACCGTATAGCAACATAAAGAAGCCATATCTCAGCTCCACAATATCATACAGACATGGGAGTTGGCTCTCTAGAATCATACTGAAGGCTATATTGACAGCCTAGTGCCGAGTTTTGCCACTGCAAGCACCACTCACATTTTCTTCAGGAAATGTACATTCTAGTATTGTTATTACTATTCGCCCTGACAAAACTTTGGCACGCTACTCCTCCTACAAAGTTCGTCGTAGACCCATGAATGAGGTGTCTAATCGACCGGCTCATTGAGGAGAGGTGTGCTATATCTTTTCTAAGTGATCGGGCGTACGATGATCGTACAGAATACGAAAGATTTGGGTAAAAAAATTCCATAGGCTTAACATTGGTATCAAATTTGTGAGATCATATCTTTGGATCAGGAAGTCACAGAGGCTTGGGGGTGGGCTCATTTGACTTGGCCTATCAAGCAGCCAATAACTAGTGACATAACAACTTTATAGCCATGCCCTAGCAACTACTTTAAGCACCCTAGCAACTGCATAATAACATTAACAAGCCGCTTCTCAGCACCAAAATATTGTAGAAATGTGGAGTAGGGCTTTTTTGACTCAGACTGGCAAATTATCTTTAAATATCATCCCATAAAATGTATAAGCACACCCTAGCAACCATATAGAGTACCCTAACAACCGTACAAACACATGAATAAGCCATATGTCAGAACCAGAAAGTGGTATAGATATGGGGGTGGCCTCTTTTGTTTTGGCTGAGAAACCAGTCTGTAAGTATCACCATGGTAACTGCGTATCTACACCCTAGCAACCACATAGAGAACCCTAGCAACCATATAGCAACGTAAAGAAGCCATATCTCAGCTCCACAACATTGTACAGACATGGGAGTTGGCTCTCTACAATCGCGCAGAACACTGTAGTATCTGCCCAGCGCCGAGTTTTGCCACTGCAAGCACCACTCACATTTTCTTCAGGAAATGTACATTCTAGTTATTATTATTCTTCTGAGACTAAATTTACAACTCTAACTCCTCCTAGAGCTTTAACTCTACAGACTCCAAACTCAGCCCGGATCTTCAGACTGGTCTGACTCGAGTTGCTATATCTTTTCTAACTGATCAGACTTATGGTTTTCATAAAACTGAAGATTAAAAATCATAAAACTCCCATAGACTTACAGTGACGGAATGTTCAGATGAGCCCTGACCTTGCCAGCTCCAACTGTCAAAATTTAAATCTAAACACACTGAAGCCCATTAGACTCAATCAGACTTCCCTTCTATGTACTATTTCTAACCCATTCAAACTCATCTATCTCTCTATCTCTCTCTCTATCTATCCTAGCGAAATGCTAATCATGCTAATGACAGGCTAGTCACTTGCTAATCATGCTAGCAACATCCTAGTAACATGCTAATCATGCTAGAAACATTTTAGCGACATGCTAGTCACTTGCTAATCATGCTAGTAATATGCTAGTAACATGCTAATCATGCTAGAAACATGCTAGCAACTTGCTAGTCACTTGCTAATCATACTAACAACATGCTAGTAACATGCTAATCATGCTAGAAACATGCTAACGACATGCTAGTCACTTGCAATCATGCTAGCAACATCCTAGTAACATGCTAATCATGCTAGAAACATTTTAGCGACATGCTAGTCACTTTAATCATGCTAGTAATATGCTAGTAACATGCTAATCATCTAGAAACATGCTAGCAACTTGCTAGTCACTTGCTAATCATACTAACAACATGCTAGTAACATGCTAATCATGCTAGAAACATGCTAACGACATGCTAGTCACTTGCTAATCATGCTAGCAACATGCTAATCATGCTAGAAACATGCTAGCGACATGCTAGTCACTTTCTAATCATGCTAGCAACATGCTAGTCACATGCTAACCATGCTAGAAACATGCTAGCGACATGCTAATCATGCTAGAAACATGCTAGTCACTTGCTAATCATGCTAGCAACATGCTAGTAACATGTTAATAATGCTAGAAACATGCTAGCGACATGCTAGTCACTTCCTAATCATCTAGAAACATGCTAGCAACTTGCTAGTCACTTGCTAATCATGCTAGAAACATGCTAGCGACATGCTAGTCACTTCTAATCATGCTAGAAACATCTTGGCGACATGCTAGTCGCATGCTAATCATGCTAGAAACATGCTAGCGACATGCTAATAATGCTAGCAACAATGTTAATCATGCTAGCAACATGTTAGTCACTTGCTAATCATGCTAACAACATTCTAGTAACACCTTAGCAACCACTCCAGGTACCCTAGCAACCGCATAGCAACTCCTTAGCAACCACCCTGGTTACCTTAGCAACCACCTAGCAACACCCTGGCAACCACCCCGAGTACCTTAGCAACCGAGTAGCAACACCCTAGCAACCACCCCGGGTACCCTAGCAACCGCCTAGCAACACCTTAGCAACCACCCCGGGTACCCTAGCAACACCCTAGCAACCACCCCGGGTACCTTAGCAACCGCCTAGCAACCACCCCGGGTACTCTAGCAACACCCTAGCAACCACCCCAAGTACCCTAGCAACCGCATAGCAATACCTTAGCAACTGCCCCAGGAGCCTTAGCAACAGCATAGCAACACCTTAGCAACCACACTTGGTACCTTAGCAACCGCATAGCAACACCTTAGTAACCACCAAAGTTAGCCTAGCAACCATCATAGCAACCACTCTGAGGTCCTTCTATCTATCTATCTATCTATGTATCAAACTTTAAGCTTTTAAAACTACTTTAAACTTCAAACTATTTCAGACTGAAACCCATCAAACTTAAAACTTTTAACATTTTTCAAACTTAAACTTTTTAAACTTCTTAAACTTTTTTTTAACTTTTCAAACTTTCTGGTCCGTCTTTCTCAAGCCAACTTAAAGTTTGTCTCGACGAACTTTTCTATCTAGTTATTATTATTCTTCTGAGACTAAATTTACAACTCTAACTCCTCCTAGAGCTTTAACTCTACAGACTCCAAACTCAGCCCGGATCTTCAGACTGGTCTGACTCGAGTTGCTATATCTTTTCTAACTGATCAGACTTATGGTTTTCATAAAACTGAAGATTAAAAATCATAAAACTCCCATAGACTTACAGTGACGGAATGTTCAGATGAGCCCTGACCTTGCCAGCTCCAACTGTCAAAATTTAAATCTAAACACACTGAAGCCCATTAGACTCAATCAGACTTCCCTTCTATGTACTGTTTCTAACCCATTCAAACTCATCTATCTCTCTATCTCTCTCTCTATCTATCCTAGCGAAATGCTAATCATGCTAATGACTGGCTAGTCACTTGCTAATCATGCTACAAACATGCTAGTAACATGCTAATCATGCTAGAAACATGCGACATGCTAGTCACTTGCTAGTCATGCTAGCAACATGCTAGTGGCATGCTAATCATGCTAGAAACATGCTTGGCGACATGCTACTAACTTGCTAATCATGCTACAAACATGCTAGTAACATGCTAATCATGCTAGAAACATGCTTGGCGACATGCTAATAATGCTAGCAACAATGTTAATCATCTAGAAACATGCTAGCAACTTGTTAATCATGCTAGCAACATGCTAGTCACTTGCTAATCATGCTAACAACATTCTAGTAACACCTTAGCAACCACTCCAGGTACCCTAGGAACCGCATAGCAACTCCTTAGCAACCGCCCCGGTTACCCTAGCAACCGCGTAGCAACACCCTAGCAACCACCCCGGGTACCCTAGCAACCGCCTAGCAACACCTTAGCAACCACCCCGGGTACCCTAGCAACACCCTAGCAACCACCCCGGGTACCTTAGCAACCGCCTAGCAACACCCTAGCAACCACCCGAAGTACCCTAGCAACCGCATAGCAATACCTTAGCAACCGCCCCAGGAGCCTTAGCAACAGCATAGCAACACCTTAGCAACCACACTTGGTACCTTAGCAACCGCATAGCAACACCTTAGTAACCACCAAAGTTAGCCTAGCAACCATCATAGCAACCACTCTGAGGTCCTTCTATCTATCTATGTATCAAACTTTAAGCTTTTAAAACTACTTTAAACTTCAAACTATTTCAGACTGAAACCAATCAAACTTAAAACTTTTAACATTTTTCAAACAAACTTTTTAAACTTCTTAAACTTTTTTTAAACTTTTTTAGAGAGCCATTCATTTTTTCTGGAAGTGGTCAACTGCTCCTCTCACAACTTTTCTGATATATATTTGGTAATTATATATTTAAACATTATAAAATACTCAACTTTTATGATATGTATTTTGTAATTATATATTTAAACATTATAAAATACATTAAAAACAGTATAAGTGCTCGCTTTTGCAATAATGCCACATAAATTTGCAGAAATGCCACACAAGTTGTCACTAAAACTTGATTGCAGGTACTTATTTATTTCAATCCAAAAAGTAAAATAAAATTAATTATTTTTTTTACATAAATGTAAATAAAATCAAAACGGAAAAAAAAAAACTAAACTAAACAACAACTGCAATAAGCAGATATGAATGGCGGGTATGTGTGTAAGAGAGTGTGTGTGTACGTACGTGAGTGAGTATGCTCGTTCCACATTGCATTTGTGCTCTAGTATCAGACTTTAATTTTGTTGTGTGGACATTTTCAGATTTATGCAGAATTTATTGATTTTATTTGCCAATTTTTATAAAAATGCTCTTTGTTGCAGTCACACGTGTGTGCACACGTCTTTTCTACATTGCATTTGTGATCTAGTACCAGGCTTTCATTTCTGTGTGAAAATTTTCAGACCTATGCTGGATTTATTATTATTTTTTGACAAATTAAAAAATATATAGATTTTTCGTATTTCCCATTCATTTTCAAAGACCATATTAGTAAAATGTGAATTATTTTTATGTGAATACAGATAGAAAATGTTGAAAAGTCATAAAATCTTATTCCACTGAGATAAAGGAAACATTTTTAACTAAAGAAAGTTGATTGGGGTCATACTGACCCAATACTATTTCTAATCCATTCAAACTATCTATCTAATGTTTCTTATCTATCTATCTATAATCTGACTTTATCTATCTATCTATCTATCTATCTATCTAAAGTCTATCTGTCTTTCTGTCTATCTATCTATCTATCTATCTATCTATCTATGTCAGACTGTATTGCCTTAAGTTTGTAAAACTACTTTAAACTTCAAACTATTTCATACTGAAAACCATCAAACTTAAAACTTTTTTAAACTTCTTAAACTTTTTCAAACTTTCTGGTCCGGCTTTCTCAAGCCAACTTAAAGTTTGTCTCGACAAACTTTTTTATCTAGTTATTAGGTTGGCTTGAGAGAGCCAACCTACTGATCTGCTACTTAAGCTTATTATTATTATTATTCTTCTTAGACTAAATTTCTGAATGCATCTCCTCCTAGAGCTTTCAAGCTAGAATCACCAAACTCAGCCCAGCTGTTCAGACTGATCTCACTTAGTGTGCTATATCTTTTCTAACTGATTGGACTCATAGTTTTCATAAAACGGAAGATTAAAAATCATAAAATCCCATTGACTTACCATTACGGAATGTTCAAATGAGCCAAGACAATTCAAACTCCAACTGTCAAAATACAACTTTTAACCCTTTAACGCGTACGATCACACCGGTGTGATTAGTCTTGGCTGGTCCCAGGAGCGTACGATCACACCGGTGTGATTAGAACGTTCAGTGAGTCACGTCATCAACTGCTGAATTCAAATCTGCTTTCTGGCGCGGAGCCATATCAGACGCGCGAGCGCTTGTAATATTATCACTTATTCAGTGTTTTCAACCATATAATGCTTATTTTAGATTTCAGACATTTAAATACACATAAGTACTAGCAAAGCCATACATTTATAGTTTGTAAAAGATGCGCTGATGTCTATGGAAGCAGCAATAATGATCCTTACAAATATAATCTGACGACATGTTTTATCATATACAGATTGTGTAGATACTTTAAAGTTTACTCTGCTCTTCTCCCAGTTTACTGGAGACTTACTTTAACGTGTTTCGGGAGGCGAGGATGAATTTATGTGATGTAAATCCCACAGCTCGGATTCAGCGCGAGCAAACATGGCGGCGCCCATCACCCGGTATAGATCAACTAACACGATCATTATAAACGTGTTTAAACAACCAAACACATTTACTTGCATATATTTCAGAATCGGAATATCAGATATTTAATAATATAGCGAGTATGTTTGTGAATATTAATAATAAAAAAAGGAAAAACGAAATAAAAGCAATCCATGTGTCATACAGCGCTATTACGGCTGCGGTGTGTCACATGACAAGCATGACGCGTCGCCAACGGAAACAATAAGGCTATAAGTTCTAAAATAACGGTCGCCTAAAAAAACTCACGCCGGGGGCTCAGATAGAATATTTTAAACTCACGTGTGAAAGGGTTAAACTCCCAGAATCCTTTGAGCCTCAATCAAGCTTCCCTTCTATGTACTATTTCTAATCCATTCAAATTTATCTATCTAATATTTCTAATCTTTCTATCTATCTTAGCAACATACTAACCATGCTAGAAACATGCTAGTCACTTGCTAGTCATGCTAGCAACATGCTAGTAGCATGCTAATCATGTTAGAAACATGCTAGAGACATGCTAGTCACTTGCTAATCATGCTAGCAACATGCTAGTAACATGCTAATCATGTTAGAAACATGCTAGCGACATGCTAGTCACTTGCTAATCATGCTAGCAATATGCTAGCGACATGCTAGTCACTTGCTAGTAACATGCTAATCAAGTTAAAAACATGCTAGCGACATGCTAGTCACTTGCTAGTCATGCTAGCAAGATGCTAGACACTTGCTAGTCATGCTAGCAACATGCTAGTAGCATGCTAATCATGTTAGAAACATGCTAGAGACATGCTAGTCACTTGCTAATCATGCTAGCAACATGCTAGTAACATGCTAATCATGTTAGAAACATGCTAGCGACATGCTAGTCATGCTAGCAATATGCTAGCGACATGCTAGTCACTTGCTAGTAACATGCTAATCAAGTTAAAAACATGCTAGCGACATGCTAGTCACTTGCTAGTCATGCTAGCAAGATGCTAGTCACTTGCTAATCATGCTAGCAACATGCTAGTAACATGCTAATCATGTTAGAAACATGTTAGCGACATGCTAGTCACTTGCTAGTCATGCTAGCAACATGCTAGTAGCATGCTAATCATGTTAGAAACATGCTAGCGACATGCTAGTCACTTGCTAATCATGGTAACAACATGCTAGTAATATGCTAATCATGTTAGAAACATTCTAGCGACATGCTAGCCATGCTAGCAAGATGCTAGTCACTTGTTAATCATGCTAGCAATATGCTAGTAACATGCTAATCATGTTAAAAACATGCTAGCGACATGCTAGTCACTTGCTAATCATGCTAGTAACATGTTAATCATGCTATCAACCTTTTTCTGGTTTTTACCTTTTAAAAACTAGTAAATGAACACTTAACTAGCCTATTTCAAACTGAAAACCTTTAAACTTCAAGCTTTCACAACTGCTTTAAACATTCAGGCTAGGCTTTCTCAAGCCAACCTAAAGTTTGTCTCAACAAACTTTTTAATCTAGTTAGGTTGGCTTGAAAGAGCCAACCTACTCATCTGCTACTTAAGCTTATTATTATTATTCTTCTTAGACTAAATTTCTGAATGCATCTCCTCCTAGAGCTTTCAAGCTAGAATCACCAAACTCAGCCCAGCTGTTCAGACTGATCTCACTTAGTGTGCTATATCTTTTCTAACTGATTGGACTCATAGTTTTCATAAAACGGAAGATTAAAAATCATAAAATCCCATTGATTTACCATTACGGAATGTTCAAATGAGCCAAGACAATTCAAACTCCAACTGTCAAAATACAACTTTTAAACTCCCAGAATCCTTTGAGACTCAATCAAGCTTCCTTCTATGTACTATTTCTAATCCATTCAAACTCATCTATCTAATATTTCTAATCTTTCTATCTATCCTAGCAACATACTAACCATGCTAGAAACATGCTAGCAACATGCTAGTCACTTGCTAGTCATGCTAGCAACATGCTAGTAACATGCTAATCATGTTAGAAACATGCTAGCGACATGCTAGTCACTTGCTTAATCATGCTAGCAACATGCTAGTAACATGCTAATAATGTTAGAAACATGCTAGCAACATGCTAGTCACTTGTTAGTCATGCTAACAAGATGCTAGTCACTTGCAATCATGCTAGCAACATGCTAGTAACATGCTAATCATGTTAGAAACATGCTAGCGACATGCTAGTCACTTGTTAGTCATGCTAGAAGATGCTAGTCACTTGTTAATCATGCTAGCAATATGCTAGTAACATGCTAATCATGTTAAAAACATGCTAGCGACATGCTAGTCACTTGCTAGTCATGCTAGCAACATGTTAGTAACATGCTAATCATGCTATCAACCTTTTTCTGGTTTTACCTTTTAAAAACTAGTAAATGAACACTTAACTAGCCTATTTCAAACTGAAAACCTTTAAACTTCAAGCTTTCACAACTGCTTTAAACATTCAGGCTAGGCTTTCTCAAGCCAACCTAAAGTTTGTCTCAACAAACTTTTTAATCTAGTTAGGTTGGCTTGAAAGAGCCAACCTACTCATCTGCTACTTAAGCTTATTATTATTATTCTTCTTAGACTAAATTTCTGAATGCATCTCCTCCTAGAGCTTTCAAGCTAGAATCACCAAACTCAGCCCAGCTGTTCAGACTGATCTCACTTAGTGTGCTATATCTTTTCTAACTGATTGGACTCATAGTTTTCATAAAACGGAAGATTAAAAATCATAAAATCCCATTGATTTACCATTACGGAATGTTCAAATGAGCCAAGACAATTCAAACTCCAACTGTCAAAATACAACTTTTAAACTCCCAGAATCCTTTGAGACTCAATCAAGCTTCCCTTCTATGTACTATTTCTAATCCATTCAAACTCATCTATCTAATATTTCTAATCTTTCTATCTATCCTAGCAACATACTAACCATGCTAGAAACATGCTAGCAACATGCTAGTCACTTGCTAGTCATGCTAGCAACATGCTAGTAACATGCTAATCATGTTAGAAACATGCTAGCGACATGCTAGTCACTTGCTAATCATGCTAGCAACATGCTAGTAACATGCTAATAATGTTAGAAACATGCTAGCAACATGCTAGTCACTTGTTAGTCATGCTAACAAGATGCTAGTCACTTGCTAATCATGCTAGCAACATGCTAGTAACATGCTAATCATGTTAGAAACATGCTAGCGACATGCTAGTCACTTGTTAGTCATGCTAGCAAGATGCTAGTCACTTGCTAATCATGCTAGCAACATGCTAGTAACATGCTAATCATGTTAGAAACATGCTAATCATGTTAGAAACATGCTGGTGACATGCTAGTCACTTGCTAATCATGCTAGCAACATGCTAATCATGCTATCAACCTTTTTCTGGTTTTTACCTTTTAAAAAACAGTAAATAAATACTTAACTAGCCTATTTCAAACTGAAAACCTTTAAACTTCAAGCTTTCACAACTGCTTTAAACATTCAGGCTAGGCTTTCTCAAGCCAACCTAAAGTTTGTCTCGATGAACTTTTTAATCTAGTTATTATTATTATTCTTAGACTAAATTTCTGAATGCATCTCCTCCTAGAGCTTTCAAGCTAGAATCACCAAACTCAGCCCAGCTGTTCAGACTGATCTCACTTAGTGTGCTATATCTTTTCTAACTGATTGGACTTATAGTTTTCATAAAACTGAAGATTAAAAATCATAAAATCCCATTGATTTACCATTACGGAATGTTCAAATGAGCCAAGACAATTCAAACTCCAACTGTCAAAATACAACTTTTAAACTCCCAGAATCCTTTGAGACTCAATCAAGCTTCCCTTCTATGTACTATTTCTAATCCATTCAAACTCATCTATCTAATATTTCTAATCTTTCTATCTATCCTAACAACATACTAACCATGCTAGAAACATGCTAGCGACATGCTAGTAGCATGCTAATCATATTAGAAACATCCTAGCGACATGCTAGTCACTGGCTAGTCATGCTAGCAACATGCTAGTAGCATGCTAATCATGTTAGAAACATGCTAGCAACATGCTAGTCACTTGCTAGTCATGCTAGCAAGATGCTAGTCACTTGCTAATCATGCTAGCAACATGCTAGTAACATGCTAATCATGTTAGAAACATGCTAGCGACATGCTAGTCACTTGTTAGTCATGCTAACAAGATGCTAGTCACTTGCCAATCATGCTAGCAAACATGCTAGTAACATGCTAATCGTGTTAGAAACATGCTAGCGACATGCTAGTCACTTGCTAGTCATGCTAGCTAGATGCTAGTTACTTGCTAATCATGCTAGCAACATGCTAGTAACATGCTAATCATGCTAGCATCATGCTAGTAACATGCTAATCATGTTAGAAACATCTAGCGACATGCTAGTCACTTGTTAGTCATGCTAACAAGATGCTAGTCACTTGCCAATCATGCTAGCAACATGCTAGTAACATGCTAATCATGTTAGAAACATGCTTGGCGACATGCTAGTCACTTGTTAGTCATGCTAACAAGATGCTAGTCACTTGCCAATCATGCTAGCAACATGCTAGTAACATGCTAATCGTGTTAGAAACATGCTAGCGACATGCTAGTCACTTGTTAGTCATGCTAGCAAGATGCTAGTCACTTGCCAATCATGCTAGCAACATGCTAGTAACATGCTAATCATGCTAGCAACATGCTAGTAACATGCTAATCATGATAGAAACATGCTAGCGACATGCTAGTCACTTGCTAATCATGCTAGCAACATGCTAGTAACATGCTAATCATGCTAGAACATGCTAGTAACATGCTAATCATGTTAGAAACATGCTAGCGACATGCTAGTCACTTGTTAGTCATGCTAACAAGATGCTAGTCACTTGCCAATCATGCTAGCAACATGCTAGTAACATGCTAATCGTGTTAGAAACATGCTTGGCGACATGCTAGTCACTTGTTAGTCATCTTTGGCGACATGCTAGTCACTTGGTAATCATGCTAGCAACATGCTAGTAACATGCTAATCGTGTTAGAAACATGCTAGCGACATGCTAGTCACTTGCTAATCATGCTAGCAACATGCTAGTAACATGCTAATCATGCTAGAACATGCTAGTAACATGCTAATCATGCTAGAACATGCTAGTCACTTGCTAATCATGCTAGCAACATGCTAGTAACATGCTAATCATGTTAGAAACATGCTAGCGACATGCTAGTCACTTGTTAGTCATCTTTGGCGACATGCTAGTCACTTGTTAGTCATCTTTGGCGACATGCTAGTCACTTGCTAATCATGCTAGCATCATGCTAGTAACATGCTAATCATGTTAGAAACATGCTGGCGACATGCTAGTCACTTGCTAATCATGCCAGTAACATGCTAATCATGCTATCAACCTTTTTCTGGTTTTTACCTTTTAAAAACCAGTAAATGAATACTTAACTAGCCTATTTCAAACTGAAAACCTTTAAACTTCAAGCTTTCACAACTGCTTTAAACATTCAGGCTAGGCTTTCTCAAGCCAACCTAAAGTTTGTCTCGACGAACTTTTTAATCTAGTTATTATTAAAGTAATGTTGAATTTTCTACTTGCTCTCCTTTGTACTAATGTGATGGAGTAAATATACGTTGTATAATGTGCCCTGGGAAATAAATATTAATTTGATGATTCATGGCTTTGTTCCTATTTTATCGGGATTACGTTGTTGTGTTGAGTTTAATATGCTTCAACCGGACTTAGAATTGCTTAATGTATTCATGGAAAAATGTGCATCTGGACATAAATGTTGTCATTTTGAAGTAATTTATCACGATGTGGTGATTCGAGGGGAAATGACTGAGTAAATTGAGATCATACGCTCAAATGTACCGGAGATCAAAGACTATTTAAAAAAGGGACTCAGCGGTCTGAGTGGCCTTATAAGTTACAAACAAGTAAAATGATATTTCTTTATAGATTATATAACAACAACTTGGAAACAGACAAAACAGAAAAGGTAAGAAGCATTATTTGAGAAAAGGGCACACTTTTGAAAAAGGCTAATTGAGTGCAGTATATCAGCAAAGAGTGAACACAATTAAGTGAGGATCCGTTTGCATTGCAGTCCATGAGCGGTGCAGAAGCAGCAGCACAGGCTCATTGTGCTTTCACATGAGACGCGTTTGATAAGTTAACGTAACTAACTTACTAAACGAATTAAACCGAGTTTCCGAATGTTTTACTTTAGTACACAATACATTTTATATAAATTGCATTGTATTTTGCATAGGGGTGGGCGATATGGAAAAATGATCATATCACGGTTTTTTTTTTTAGAAATATCACTATTCACGATTTTATCATGATTGTTTGTCATGTTGGTTTTACTATTTTGCAAGTTGTCTGAGCATTACAGCCAAACTAATTTCCCTATAATAAAGACAAAGCCTTTCAAGGTAACAAAAAAAAAAAAAAGGCAGATATTTAGGCCAAAGTGGGCGAAGATAAAAATCTTTGTTCTTATTTTTTAATAACAAAGATAAAATAATGACAAAGATGCACATTACAACTACACATAATATACAAATAAAACAAAGTGTTTTATTTTCAGGTACAATAGGTGTATTTAACAGGAGCATTCAAGAAATTGAACGAACAAATATAAAAATAAAACTCTGTATAGACTGATTCCTAAAGCAACTGTTAAAGTTCTTCAGTCAAGAGCAGTGAGTGATTTTTCTCTTTGTGTTTTGTTGTTTTATTAACCTTAAAGGAATAGTTCACCCAAAAATAAAAATTCTGTCATCTGTCTGTCAATTCTGTCAGAGTGTTTTATTTTTATACCACCATTTACTCACTCAAAAGTTGTTTTAAACCTGAATGAGTTTCTTCCTTCTGCTGAACATAAATGCTATTTTGAAGAACATGGAAAACCAAACAGTTGCTGGTCCACAGTGACTTCCATAGTGGTTTTTTTCTTCCTACTATCAAATTCAATGTGGACCAGCAACTGTTTGGTTACCCACATTCTTCAAAATAATCTTCTTTTGTATTCAGTACAAGAAAAAAATTGGTGCACTGGATGTGCTTGCTTTTTCCTCGTGATGCGTCGGCCGCCGTTTTCAAACTGGCACAGCACTTACTCGTGCATTTAAAAATGAAAAGGACTTGATATAATTATATGACAAACACATGTTTTTGTTGTTAATTCCAGCTTATTTTCGTTTAATTATTTGCTAGATGAATTACTAGTCCAATTACTAATAGGGTTACTGGGAAACAGGTTAGCTAGGGTTGCACTTAGCAGCAGCATGTATTATATAGCATTTAGCAGGTATTAATATGCTGTAACAGAATAGGTGGTACCGGGAAAGACGCGCACATCACCACTTGGCAAGTTTCGGTACTGTGTCAGTAAACACTGATGTGAATGCATGTGGCGTAGTACAGTATATGACGGTGGCGCCAGAGCTGCAGCTGACAGAATGTGCGCTGTAGCACGATACTACGATATTTCTTCAAAAGCAGATCATGAAGACATTTTTATCGTCCACGATCAAAAACTGTCATATCGCACACCCCTAATTTTGCAGAATAACGGAGAATTCACTTACTCATGTCATGTTGGCGTTTTAATAACGCTCCGACTGATCTCTCAGTAGAGGTGTGCGGTATCGTCTGAGATAATATCGTAATTGCTGTTTTAAGGATGTGGGGTCTGTCAAGTGTGCTAAATGTCTCCGTTGTCCTGGAAGAGGAGGTGGTGCTTGACAACTTAGGAGACTTTGTAAATGTATTTATTTTATTTGGATTATTTTATGCACTCAACATGGAGTACAACAAGGATTTACAGTAAAAGGTTAGTTCACCCAAAAATGGAAATTGTCATTAATTACTCACCCTCATGTCGTACCCAATCCTGTATGACTTTCAGTCATCTTCAGAACACATATTAAGATATTTTTGATAAATCCGAGAGCTCTTTGACCCTCCATAGGAAGCTATGCAACTTACACATTCAAGTTCCAGAACAGTAGGAAAGACATCATTAAAGTATTCAGTGTGAGTCTAGTGGTTTAACCTACATTTTATGAAGCAATGCAAGAGTTTTGTTTGCAGAAAAAAAAATAATAATAATTACTTTATTTACAAAATAATATCCAAATTGTGGTGGTGTTTCCCCTATTGGGTTGCAAATCAATGTTTTAGTAAATAAGGTGGTTATTTAATTATTTATTTATTTTTGCGCAAACAAAGCACTCGCGTTGCTTCCTAAAATTGAGGTTTAAACCACTGGAGTCACGTTGATTACTCTAATGATGTCTTTCCTACTGTTCTGGACCTTGAATGTGTAAGCTGCATAGCTTTCTATGGAGGGATGGAAAGCTCTCAGATCTCATCAAAAATATCTTAATGTGTGTTCTGAAGATGAACAAAGGTCTTACAGATGTGGAATGACATGAGGGTAATTAATGACAGAATTTTCATTTTTTAGGTGAACTAACCCTTCAAGTTCAAACTACCTCATTTTGTAAGGTTTACTGTGTAGAAAATTTCAATGTATTTATCATTGTAAGGTATTTTTACAATATTGTTGTAGATTTGATTAAAATATGTATTCAAATGTGTCAGTGTTCAGTGTATCATAATTTAATAATTATTTCTTTCTTTCTTTTTTTTTTTGTCATTTTCTTTTGGGACAACGGGGGAATAAACAATTCAGTAAGGTTGCTTTAGCTATATAAATTTGCCAGTATACATTTTTAGATTAGGTAAAACAAAAAATGTATGCTACTACTATTTAAAATATTTAATTGGGCCAATAACATGCTTTGATAGATTTAATGTTTTTTTTGTTTTTTTTTTAATTGGCTCAACATATTATTTCTCATTGAGAAATTCGATTGGGCCGATGGAAAAATGTAGATGTAATCAGTCACTAGAAAATTTAAAGTTGGGGAAGTCTGAAATCTTTTACAGTGTAACCAAGCAATGTAATTCTTAATTTCTTAAAATCTCTTCCAATGAAAAACAAATCATCTACATCTTAAACAGCCTGAGAGAGAGAGAAGATTTCCAGCAAATTTTTATTTTAGTGTGAACTATTCCTTTAATTTGTATTTATTTTATTATTATTTTTTTATATATATATTAAGCAGTAAGGCTGGTGGCTGTATAATGTGGTTAGCCTTGATAATATTCTGAATGCAGCACAACCTATACCTTAGGCTATTAGATAATGGGTTATTCATCTTAAAGGACAGTTCTGATCATTTTACATCACTTTTATTTCTTGGTATTATTCAACAAGTAATATTACTCACCATAGACAGCAACAGAAAAACTCTTGTATGTGACCCCAGCTTTGATGATCTGTAGTTTATAAAGTCCAGAGTGTTCAGTTCTGATGTTTCTGATGGTCAGAGATCCAGTTTGACTGTCCATCTGCAGTCTGTCTCTGAATCTCACAACACTGTCATCTATATAGATGTTCTGTCTGTGGATTTGAGCGATAAGAGTCTCTGAATTGTTAACGTTAAACATCCACAGTATCAGATCATTTCTCTGCACTTCAGAGACACCAGTGTTTAGAGAGACAGAATCTCCCTCCATCACTGATACTGACTTCACTTCATCTGTATCACCAATCACACCTGAAACACAGAAAAACATTTTTTTTTATTAATGTATTTGTCCAATTTTAGAAACAAATTCATAACACAAAACTACAAGCCCACTAAAAAAGACTTGTTCGCCAGCTCAGACTTGAGTCGGTTGTTTATTCCTTTAGACAGGATGTTTTCCAGATGTTGATCATATTCCAAATACCGACATATATAATGTTATTTTGTGAAAAGATAAAAACGGCAACTTTTGGGAATGAAACATTAAAGATTTATCACTTACCATGTGAGAGCCAAATCCATAGGCAGAGGAAAAAAGATTCATGAATCATATTCAGTTCCCTACATATCCGATCAAACTCCTCATGATTTAGTAGAGCTAGTTTGCTCATCCGCTTTTTTCAAAATGAAAATGAAATGAAAGTCGAAGCAGATATTAAAAGTTGCCTCACAAGTTTAAAACAAAGACAATTTCGAGGAATACAGTTAATGATGCTATTAATATTACAACTGTTATGTTAGTATCGTTAAAGCCCAGATATATAGTCTTTGTTAAGATTACGATGTGCGTGAGCCTATTACTGTACGTCGATTAAAATACATCCTGAAAGGTTGTGGTACATCCATCCATTTAAAAAACGCATGATGTTTTTCTGTGAAGAAAAAAGAAGTAGCCAACAGAATCCAAAACGCTACATTTTGATTTCAGTTTCCATACTTCCATATTTCGTTTAGCCTACTTCCTTTGGATAAAATCGCTCCGCCCCTTTATAGGGATCTCCTGTTGCTTCAATGACGAGCAGAGCTGAACAGTAAACTTAGCGTGGATTGTCTTTACAGTAGCTATATGAACATCAGGGCAAATTCAGCTCACTGAAACAAACAGGATGAAGACTTTGACGATTGTAGCCTACTATTAACTTGTGTGTGTTTTTTTTTTTCTCTCTCTCCCAGCTTAACTCCTTCCTGTCATTTCCCTCTTAGCAAAATTAAAATAATAAAAATAAATAAAATAAAAATCCCTTCTGAGTATAGCTCTGATTAACTAAATGAAATGAAAGCACCTTTTTCTGCTCTAATGAGTTACCGTACTAAATTGCAAAGCCGCTGAGTCTATAAATCAAAGAGTCTGTTATGTTAACGGGTGGTTTAGACTGAAAAGACCAAGAAAATTTTTTTTGTGACAAAAATATATGGTTTACATCAGCTCAGGATTCAGCCTCAAGCACAAGAGCCAATTAACATCAATAAAGATGTCAGTCAGTGCACAAAAAAATTACATAACATTAGATACTGAATATTAATGCCATTTCATTTCTATAGCCACTAGTTCACACTATCAGAGATGTTATGACACTTTGGTTTTGGCAGGCCACTATTTCCTGTACAGAAATCCTCTCATGTTGAATGAAGTATTTATGATAAATGTACATTAGTGTGAATAACATTTGTGCGCTATTCCTGTGTTTAACGAAAATCATTTAAATGACACATTAAAATAATTTTTTGAACACCATCCATAATGTTGAGAGTACTTTACTGCCAAATGATTTGCACAAGGCAATCTGCACACTCGAATGGTGTTTCATAGGAATTGTAGAACTGTTTTCTATGTTCAGTCACAGTCTCATTGTTCTTACTCATAAGAACTCAAGGTCAAGGTCAGACACCATCCTCAATGCAGACTTTTATTTCCTCTGAGCAACAAGTTCAAGTAAGCGTTTCTGTCTATGTTTTCTTTCTTCTAGCTTTTCCGCTGTCACATGTTTGCCTCAATTCTTTGCAACTTCCTCAACATGTGAGTGTGTTTCTGTTCTAGTCGACAGCCAGTTGTTTTTACAGAATCTATAGTCAGTTTCTGATAAAAGTTCATCAGAACATCTTAATCTATTTTAATTTAGACATTTCTATGATGAAGTGTTGTTTTAATGTATTGCTTTGACACATTGGCTTTTTTTGTCTACAGTACTGTTATACAGGCCTTGAGTTCATCTGCAGCCCTTCGCCCTACAAACAGTGTTTCCACAGCATGTTCTGCACACCTTCTGCATCTCATATCTCCAATAATAGACATCCGTACCACATCTGACCAAAGACCACAGTGCATCTCATTTAGAGCAGAGCAGGTAATGTGTCACAGTGCATGAACCATTTGTTCGGTGCAATAAAAAAGCAAAACAAGATGCTTGTGCAGGTCTGCTTGGATGCAAAACAGAAATACGAACAGGAGTGGTAACAATTATTATTATTTTTTTTTAATATCTGTACTTTGCATATACTTTTATGGTTTTATACCATTTTGTTTTCAAATTTTCTGCAACACAAAGTCTGAATTTATAATTGGTGGTCAAATAATGAAAAATCTAATTCCCCTTGATCTTTTAAAAAACAACAAACTATATATCACTCAAAATCTCCTCCTTCCTGTAAACACTCTGAAAATGCATGAGTCCAGTCTTTGTTTGGATTTTCTACAGTACAATAGCAGCTCAGAGCAATGTGTCGACATTCATTGCAGAACAGCAGAAACTGACATCTCATGTTTTGTTTTGCCTCTCAGCAACAAGCAGCTGCAAGGTGGGACAATGGTCACCCTGGATGACATCTCCAGTAAATGATCTGCAAGCAGAAGGTTTGATGGGGGGCTGTTATTCCCCTGCAACTACACACAACATCTGCTCTATATATAAAGTGAAACTGCAGCATAAAAACAATGAAGTATAATCTCTTTGTGAAGGCAGTGGATGAAACATAACACCCAAGACCATTAGGGGATGTTCATACTGGACTTGTGTCAGTCAGCAGGGTTTTAAATATTATAAATATGCAGTAGTTGGATGTGTTTGATAATTGCAGAAAGTTATCAGAGGCCCATTATAGAAATAATTGGTATATTTTATATAAGATGCTTTAAATGCTGTCTGTAGCCCCCCTCTGGTGATGTTTGTTTTATATAAACTCTAAATATTACATGGATACACAAGATGAAATTTGTTTTATTAGACAGCAAAGTGAAAAAGAGACTGTTGCAAATCTTTTTAGGTATACAAGTATTTCAATACACAATAACAGTCTACATTTAATATAATACGTAATATAACATTAAGTAGGCTGTATAATACAAAAGCTAATTTAATTCAATAACTCACACACAAACTCTGGGTCTAAGTGATAATCTCTTGAGATCTGCCTTTTGAGTTTTATTGTGTGTTGATAGTTCACATCTTTCTCGGTTCTGCCCGCATCCAGAAATGATTTCTGTTAGAGACAGAGAGAAACATTCATATTACAAACTGTAATACGAGTATTCATTTAAATATTAGTAATCATTAAAATAGGGTTGTAACATGGCTGACGAGATGTGAGACGTGCGGATCCATGTGCAAGCTTTTATTTAAAGGCATGGTCATAAATACAGGCAGGGTCGAAACAATGGCAAACAGGTATGGCAGGGACAAGACAAAGAGTAATCCTATAGGGCAAGCGAAGGTCGACGATCGGCAACCAGTATCCACAGGGGCTAGGCAGAGAGATAATCCAGGTAAAACGGGCTAGAGTCCAATAGGGGTGCAAACAGTGTCCAAACGGCAAGGCAAGGGTTAATCCAGGGAACACGGGCTAGAAACAAACACGGGAAAAACAGGCAGGGCAAAACTAGGAAAACTAACAGGGGCTCAGTAGAGTAGCTACGGCTATGAGAGCGGTAAACGCATACAATACTCGGCAGTGTGGCAGAGAAAGTCCAGGGTTAAAATAAGGTGTGTGATCAGTGTGTGCGTGGGATCAGGTGTGCGTGTGATTAGTGCCTACAGCTGTGTGCTCAATTAGTGCAATGGATGATGGGAAATTGAGTCCAGTGTGCCGTGAGAGTCCATGTGGTGAGTGGGTGACCTCTAGTGGTGAATGAATGGGAGTGCAGACCAGATTCGTGACGAGGGTATAGGTCTAACCAAGAACCGGGTTCAGAACTGCTTCCATTTTCCAAAAACAATGTTGATGTAGTGTTGAGTCTGGTTTCTGATGGGATTGTTGATCACACAGCTGTAGGTGTTTTTCTCCTGATATTCCACCTCCAGAGGAAGAGAGAGACTGATGCTGAGATCAGACACACTGATGCTGGACAATAAACTGTGTCCTTTGTACCAGGAGAGAGTCACATGACCCACATTCACCACTGAACACAGCAATGAACATCTGGACACTGATGAACATTTAGATGATGAAGAACAGTTTGAAGTGTCTCTGATGACAGGAACGGGAAGAGGAGCTGGAAATATCAGAGAATAAGTGGAAATTAATGTTACTTAATTTAAATAATTTATTTTAAATCCTAAAAGTAATAAGTTAAACAACGGTTCAGGTGGAACATGCATGTTTATTTAACTTCACCAATTACAAAACAAATAGTTATGTATCTTTCCACCAGCTGAATTCCAGACATCATTAAGCATTTAATCGTACTATATTTATCTTACCATAGACAGCAACAGAAAAACTCTTGTATGTGATGCCTCCTTTGATGATCTGTAGTTTATAAAGTCCAGAGTGTTCAGTTCTGATGTTTCTGATGGTCAGAGATCCAGTTTGACTGTCCATCTGCAGTCTGTCTCCAAATGTCTCATTACTGTCATACATATCAACGACCTGCTTATGGATTTCAGCTACACGAGTGTATGAATTATCAATTTGAAGCATCCACAGTATGTCATCAGGAAAAAACTAGTCCATCAGATTTTACAGCTCTACAACTGAACAAATGGATATGTTTATTATATGCACATTATAATATTATATGCATAGATTACATATCAGCGAAAAGCTGTACACACTGAATAGCTCGTGTCATTTCATGTCTATTCCCACTCGTTCACGCTATCTAGAGATTTTCTGACACTTTGGGTTCTGGTTGGCCACTGTTTCCTTTACAACAAAGTGACAGAAATCTATTAATGTTGAACATAACAGTAGCTCTGTTGAGGTTAATGTTCAAAGTCTTCCTGCCAATTAAACCGTGTTTTACAAAACAAAACTGCACACATGCCCAGCACATCATGGGAACGCACGATTTGTTTGTTATCTTGTGTCGCGTCTCAGTTGACATTTTCTTCTTATGGAAGTCAAGGCAAAGTTCCCATGAGTAAGAACTACTTCAGATTACCATCACAGGCTGAGAGTTCAGCTGCAGCTCTTCACCCACATACAGCATTTCCAACCACCACGTGACCAATGACCACAGAGCATCTCCTTTTCACTCATTTTGAACAGAGCAGGTAGTGTTTCACAGTGCATAATGCACCAGTTTAGGCTCCTGACTAATGAAAATAATCTAGACATTTTGTTAGAACACTTTTTAAAAATATATATATTCAAAGTGCTTCCTACAAATGTTATTTTACTGTGCAGTGCTGTGAACATGCAACCATTCAGTCCTCTAGATACTAATAACAATATGTTGCAGTTTTATGCCTTTTAATTTCACATCTGCTTTGTATTTATTTATTTACACATACAGACATGCACTAGGGATTCTTAACTCTGGCCATCGAGGTCCATTTTCCTGTGTTTAGCTCCAACCTTGCTCAAACTCACCTGCCTTCTAGTAATGCTAAAGACCTTGATTCGCTTGTTCTGGTATGTTTGATTAGGGTTGGAGGCTGGAGCTAACTTTGCATGAAAGTGGACCTAGAAGGCCAGAGCTGAGAGCACTTGCACTGATTTTAAATGTGGTCTATATCTCCCTCTGGTGGATAGCAATAACCTCGCAATGGTGCTTGTTTAGCATTTCAAGAACAGCGGCCCGTTATTCGTACGTTGCTAACTCAGTTAGCTGGATTTGATTGTTGAAGATTTCGCCTGATCTGGGATCATTTGGTTCTTCGAAGCTCATCCTAGACTTGCTGTCATAGTAACAGATCCGTAAGCTTAAACCTGCTCGGGAGCAGGTTTATTTCATGTAAACAGGATTAGATTGCATCTTCTTAAGCAGAGTATACCCTTACAGAAAAAAACACATGAATTTCACATGTACAAAAGCACATGTGGTCACATGTGGCCACATATACATGTGATTCTGCACATGTGAAATTTCACTTGTGAAAACATGTGAAAATCACATGTGAAGCATGTGCTTTGCACATGGAAAACATGTGCTTTGTACATGGGAAATGTGTGTTTTTCTGCACATGTGAAATGTCACGTGTGAAAATGTGAAAATCACATGTGAAGTGTGTGCTTTGCACATGGGAAATATGTGTTTTTGGAACACTTTCATGTGAATTTCCATGTGAATCCCATGTGAAACACATGTGTATTCCCATGTGGAACACACGCATATTGCCATGTGAAACCCATGGTACTTTCCTATGTGAAACCCATGAGATCACATGTAAAATACATGTAAATTCCCATGTGAAACCCATGGTATATTCCCATGTGAAACCCATGGTACTTATGTGAAACCCATGGGATCACATGTAATCCCATGTGAAACCCATGAGATCACATGTAAAATACATGTAAATTCCCATGTGAAACATATGTGATCACATGTGAAACATATATTTTCCCATGTGAAACCCATGGTACTTATGTGAAACCCATGGGATCACATGTAATCCCATGTGAAACCCATGAGATCACATGTGAAATACATGTAAATTCCCATGTGAAACTTGTGAATCCCATGTGAAGCGTATATTATAAACCTGCTTGTGTTGCAATGTCATTGTGAAATGACTTCAAAAACTCTAATCAATATTTAACTCATGCACAATATACACTCAAAAAATATTTTATTCTGTTTAAGACCTCAATTGTATAGTAAAATTCCATTACGTTTTATTAAGCAATCCTTATACACTATTCATATTATGAAGAATTTAAAAAGAATAACTACAGTCTAAAGCATTTATATAAATCTTAAAGGGATAGTTTGTCCAAAAATGAAAATTCTGTCATTAATTACTCACCCTCATGTTGTTCCAAATAGATCTTAGTAAGATCTTCGTTCTTCTTCGGAACACAAATTGAGATATTTTTAAACATTTCAGTTGCATTGCTATCTATGCAGGGTCAGAAAGCTCTCGGATTTCATCAAAAATATCTTATTTTGTGTTCCAAAGATGAATGAAGATCTTATGGGTTTTGAACGACATGAGGGTGAGTAATTAATTACAGAATTTTAATTTTGAGTGAACTATCTCTATAATAACTGGGAATGTGCCATTTCAGATTTGTTCATAAATAAATAAATAAAAAGTTACTCAATCACAGTTCCCATGGCATGAAGTTCATAGAACCTGAAAGTACACCGAGAGGCACTATTAAGTACAATTAACACAATATTTATTCATCTCTTTTGTAACTGTGTTGTATTTAGAGCTATAACAACTTGAGTCACATTTCCATAATGACATGAGATTTTCACAGGTTGGTAATGAAATTTGTATCGTCTGTAAAGAGGGCCACAGCAACATCTCCACTCATCAGACTTGTCCTAAATGAATGAATGAAAGAGAGATACAAATCACAAACAAATCCATGGTGTCCAAAAATAGTAGTGTTCAATTTAATTATTTTTTTAACCATAATTTATTTATTTATTTTTTTTTAATTTAAAAAGGTTTTTGACAAATAATCTCACAAAGGCTAATGCCAAGCTAAAGGTCACCCAAAATTGAAAATTCAGTCATTATTTACTCTTATGTCTTATGTCTTATGCCATATGGCCTTTCTTTTTGATACCACAAAAGGGGAAATTAAGAAATGGTGAAAAATCTAACAAATTTTTATTTGAAAAATTCTGTTGGTCTGGTGTGGAGGACTGCGTTTGTGAGAATATATTTGCTCAACATTTCACTTCAGCTCACCAAGGAAAGATGAACATTGTAAAAATTTCAAGGTTTAAAACACTGCAAAACATGACTCTCAGAAAACTCAAAAGTATTACTCATCTATTGTCTTTTATGAGGTGAAGATCTCCAGACCAAAATAATGCAAGAACTTGATTTGTTGTTCTGATGGGCAGAAAACAACAGATATATTCACCTCAGAACATAAAGTATGTGCAAAATCTTCTAGGAGCCATGAGTCGCATGTGACTGAATTTAAGTTTTTGGGTGAGCTGTCCCTTTCAAATAAATGGCAAATTAGTTTGAACAAAACAACACAGATATAGTAACACAGATGTAGAAAAACCAATCAAATGTTGATGAACTGACTAAACAGCAGTATGAGTAAAAACACTTTGGTATTTTGATGAAATACATAGAGTTGTCCTGTCAGTTAATCAAGGAGACTTGAACTGTAGGTTCTGAAAAAGCCAAACACACAGGAAGGACAGTGTGTAATGCCTATAAAACAAAAAAAAAACTGAAGAGTATACTGTTGACAGTGAAGTTACCTCAACAAACATGATTTTAAATATTCCAATCAGAAATATTCCAATCACAAATAACGTGTTCACATCTTTAATGCAACCAGAATAGAAAAATAGCCAAAGACAAAATATCAAATAGCAAAAACAAAAACCAAGTGTACTACTTTCAGTGACAGAATGTGTAATTTTGAAAAAGTCTTTACCATTTGGTGATGTGGCTGTGTTGAAATGCTTATCCCTAAAAGTAAATAGAAAGACATCAAGAACAAAGTACTGACTGTATTTCCACAGTGGGTCATTTCATCTTTTAAACGATCTTGTCAATATTGCTTCAAAACAATTAGTTGCTAATTATTTATGTAGCCATGTCTCTACGACTTGAGCGAGCAAGAGCCTAAAAGAAAAACTGTAAGTTAAATGAATGAATAACCTGGTGAATTAATGTAGCATTATTGCATTGACTAGGCTAGATTTGACAATATGTATATATGTGACATTTAAAGTGTTAAAATAGTTACAGAGGCCTGATGAATTTATGCAGGTGATCTACTTGCTGAGTTTACTCACATAGTTATAATTGCATAATACTTAAACATTGTCTTAAATACAACGTTTTGAAAACAGCTACATCAAATCGTTGAAACAGGAAATTATACATTAAATAGTGTAAAACGGCCAGCATGTGGCGAGCGAGTAATCAAACAGCTGATTCATTCATTCAACGGTAACGGACAGTGGTGGCTGATGGAGTGGCAGCTACCTCTTGCAGTGCAAAGGTTTTACTCTCTGTCCCAAACTGATTTCTCCCACGGTCAAAGTGGGTCAAAGTGGGACATTCGCGTGAAAAGTCGCCGACCAACGGTGACTGACCGCGCTTAACCAGCTTATTTCCAGTCGAAATGACCGCACATACAATTGGCAAACAGGACGCTAAGTTCAAACGTTTGATGCAGAAAACTATGAAATGTTTTAAAATATAACCCATTTCAGCTATAAAAACTGAAATTCAACATTAAATGTGTAAACACTACTAATTAAAGACATTTTTGCTTACCTTTTCCTCAGCATACAGTGGTAGATGACCGTTATAGTTCGAATGATGAGCCCGCGCAGAACTCCCACTTCTTCAGTCAAAATTTCAAAATGGAATAAGCGTTATTAAAGACTATTTGGCATTATGAATATGATGTCGACCAAATATACACCGTCTCGAATGGATGTTTTATTTCCGATCATTTCTTCCCCGGCATCATTGTGGCTGTCAGCAGCAGCCGTTGGATGAGAGGAAATAACGTCATCACCATGCTCGCAAATTCAAAATCCTTTCTGTAATGAGCTTTTTTTTATTTTATTTATTTATTTTTTATTTATTTATATTTATAAATATTTATATATTTTTTAGGGGTTGTGAAAAATGTTAAAGGTACATCTATTGTAAAATATTATGTATCTATGTTTTGCGTCTTGTGATTTATTATTATTATTAATAATATTAAGAAGAAGAAGAAGAAGAATTTATTAATGATATTATTGTAATGTTAATAATATTAATTTTATTAAAATTGTTTTGTAATGTTGTTCCTCAATAAAAAAAAATTAGGTGAAGCATATATAATACATATTATAATATATATAAATATATCGTGTGTGTGTGTGTGTGTGTGTGTGTGTGTGTGTGTGTGTGTGTGTGTGTGTATGTATTAGTTATTATGCTACCTGATGATCAACAATTACAGGTACAAGCTAATAACAAGGTGTATCAAATGAGCACATATTAATCATAAGTGGTATGTAACGTATAATTGATAAATCATATATCAGTAGTATGAACTTTATTTTATTTAACTTTTATTTTACTAACTAGCTTATATAGCCAAAGTAACTTTGCAACTACAGTAGCCTACATTACAACAAATAAAGAAAGCTACAAGGGACTACAATGGGAAGCAGGGAATAGGAACAAATTAAAAGTCAACATACAGTGTGAAGCTGAAAATGCACAGTATTTGTTACACATAGCTAACAAATGATCCACATGTGAAAACCTATTTTCCACATGTGATAACCTATTATAACACAAGGAAACATTTTCCACATGTGATCCACATGTGTCACATGTGCTCTTATGTTGCAACATGTGGTGACATGTTGTCTTCATGTGATCACATGTGAAAAATATATGTACACAAGTGGTCACATGTGGAAAATATATGGACACGTGTGATCACATGTGAAAAAAAAATGTATGGACATGTGATAACATGTGGAAAATATATGGACACATGTGATCACATGTGAAAAAAAATGTATGGACATGTGATAACATGTGGAAAACATGTTAAATTGATGTGTTTTTTCTGTAAGGGTATAGCCTACTTAAAATATGTCCCAGCCACCGCTACTTTACCCTAAGTACCCTACTGGTCCAGGGACAATAATTTAAAATAATAATAATTTAACAATTAATTTGACTTATGATATGACATAGCCTACAAATAATATAACAATGTTGTGTTGTCTATAATTCGACACATCCAGTTTTACTCATTGAAAGATTTATTAGTGATTAAATAATTACTTTATAATTGTACACACATGCTATACAGTTAATCTGAGCAGTGCATTAATTTGAGTGACATATATTATGGGAGTGGTTTGATGAGCGCAGATGCAGATAACTGGATCTCTTAAGAAACTTTAATTAATGCTGTAACGTAACAAATCTGCTTCAAAAGATAAAATTAAATGAATTGCTAATTACAACATTGAAATAAAAATGTAAACCCTGTACAAATACTAGAAATTGTGAATATAAATCATTGGGAATCATGTAAAATATTACAACTAAATTAAAAAAAAGTGCAGAACACGCAGTAAACTAATCCAGAAATTTTAATCTAATACGCAAATTCGTTTGAAGAACCAAATTAGCCAGAGATCAGTTATCAGGATTAGAAGATCTGGAATCTTTCAAATCATCTCAGATGTAATAGCTAAGCGACGTACGAAGAACGGGCCCCAGGCAATCGAAATAAAGTTCAATTTAATTAATTAAAACAATGGTAAAATAATATGATGTAAGAGGTTGTGTTATGCCACAAAAAATAAATGTTAATTAATTAATTAATTTAAAAAAAAAAAAACATTGTGTGAGGGGAGGGTTTTTCCAGTCATTACTCTAAAGAGCAGGGTCCTACAAAGAGCAGCTGTCACATGACTCAGTGGAACATTTTATATGAGGGTTTAATGGTGAGAAGGCATGAAAAAAAAAAAAGATATTTAAAAACTTAATTATATATTAGATAAATCACATATTTAATCTTGAGCTCATTCTGAGCAGGTTTAGTGAAACTGGAAATGGAATTGTAATTATTTTCCAAACAATGTTGTTGTACAGGTCATCTTACACTGATTAATGTTCATCTTGATGTTCTTCTCTCCACTTTAACTGTAAATTCAGATCAAATAATAACTGCAGTAATCTACAGAAGTCCACCATCAAACATCCATGAATCATCTGCACATCTGCTCATCTCATTTGAATCCTTCAGCATCGCAGACAATGAATCATCATGAAGAATCTGCTCAAACATGAGGACTTCTGGTCGACGATCAGAAACACAGGAGGTCTTCTTCAGGACAAACATTTCCCGAGATGTTCAGTTAATCATAAACTGAGCTTCACTGTGCTGTGTGTCGATAGTTCACAGCTGTCTCTGTTCTGTCCACATCCAGCAAGCCTATCTGTACAGAAGAAACATTCAACAGTTGACAGGAAGTAATTTATTCATGAAACTGTAAAGTAAATAAAGTAATATTTAAAGTAAAATCAGTCACGATTGGATAAAATGTTTACTGACCTCTGGCAGATCTTGCTTCTGAAGGCAGTAGATGATCTGTGTGTATTCTGACATTTTTTGCTGTTCTATGTTTGTCAGATCTGCAAACGCAGACAAGTGAGGAAATGTTTTAGTATATTTAATATCAGTATGTTCTATAGTTTTCTGCATCTAGTGGAATATGATGGCATGACAATGGATAATAACTGTGGAGAGACACTGCAAAAAAGATTTTCTTAGAATGTTTGTCTGTTTTTTTTTTTAGTATAAATATCTAAACATTTAATTGAGGTGCATTTACTTGATAAGCAAAATGACTTAAGATATTATGTCTGGTTTTCTGAAAAATGTATCAAAATGTTAGTTTTTGGTTAAAACAAGAAAAAGAAAATCTGCCAATGGAGTAAGAAAAAACAATCTTATGTAATTTTGCTTCTCACGTAAATGTGTCTTTATTCAGAATGTTTGATATTTGTAATGGAAAAGAAGACAAAAATACTAAGTAAGAAATCTTGGTAACACTTCATTTTAAGGTGTCCATAATGCAGAGTAATTGCCTAATTAAGTACTTAGTAGTAGCCGTTGTACTTACATGAAATAAAATGTACTTTCCATGTAACTAAGTTATGGAACAGCCTGTACTTACAGTTTGTAATTATGTAGATGTAATAGGCAGCCACTGTTACACATGTAACAGACCGAGTCTGTTACACAGCTACTTATGTAAGCAAAATATTGTAACATGTGTTGCAGACTTTATACAATGTAATTATAAATGTAAGTACACAGACAAGGTACTTAAAATAGTGTATCAATATTGTACTTAAGTGTACTTAATGTGTATCTATACTATACACCTTATCCAGCTGCACCTTAGTTTGATTTAATCCACCAGTACACCGCTTAAATACATGTAACACCTTTCTAATTACATTACAATTACAGAATATTACGCAGGCATAAGCTACTTAAAATAAAGTGTATCAAGATTATACTTAAGTGTACATGTAGCTGTGTAACAGACTCGGTCTGTTACATGTGTGTAACAGTAGCTACCTATTACATCTACATAATTACAAACTGTAAGTACAGGCTGTTCCATAACTTAGTTGCATTGTAAGTACATTTTATTTAATGTAAGTACAACGGCTACTACTAAGTACTTAATTAGGTAATTACTCTGCATTATGACATCTTAAAATAAAGTGTTACCGAAATCTTTAATAATATAGTAAACTTTGTCAGCTACTTGCCCTTTTGTTGTGCTCGACACAGTTTCCTGCAGCAGCAGTACATCAGCATAACAGCAGACATGAACACCAACAGCCACACACTGACTATTATCATTAGATTCAAATATGAATGTCGGGTCTGTGCTGTAATGAACATGGAGAGAAAAAAATTCTGTTCTGAATTTAGCCAAAATAATATTAAATATCAGTCTACACATAGGAAATGTCAGTCTTACAAAGAGCAACAGATCAGTAATATCACTGACCTGCACACGTGTGACAGAGCTGACTGATGTCCAGATGTTGAGTCTGGTTGCTGATGGGATTGTTGATCACACAGCTGTAGGTGTTTTTCTCCTGATATTCCACCTCCAGAGGAAGAGAGAGACTGATGCTGAGATCAGACACACTGATGCTGGACAATAAACTGTTTCCTTTGTACCAGGAGAGAGTCACATGACCCACATTCACCACTGAACACAGCAGCACACATCTGGACACTGATGAACCTGATGATGATGATGAACAGTTTGAAGTGTCTCTGGTGATGACAGGAACGGGAAGAGGAGCTGGAAATAGAAATGTTACTTAATTTAAATGGGGACAAAACTGAAGAAGTGGTATTTTGTGTTTGGACTCTCATTCTGACGGCACCCATTAACTGCAGAGAATCCACTTGTAAGCAAACAATGTAATTCTTAATTTTTTTAAATCTCTTCCAATGAAAAACAAATCATCTACATCTTAAACAGCCTGAGAGAGAGAAGACTTCCAGCAAATTTTTATTGTGTGAACTATTCCTTTAATATTAAAATAATAATAATAATAATAATTATATATATATATATTAAGCCGTAAGGCACTGGTGGCTGTATAATGTGGTTAGCCTTGATAATATTCTGAATACAGCACAACCAATACTTTAGGTTATTAGATAGATTCATCTTAAAGGACAGTTCTTCTGGTAATTTTACATCACTTTTATTTCTTGGTATTATTCAACAAGTAATATTACTCTCCATAGACAGCAACAGAAAAACTCTTGTATGTGACCCCAGCTTTGATGATCTGTAGTTTATAAAGTCCAGTGTGTTCAGTTCTGATGTTTCTGATGGTCAGAGATCCAGTTTGACTGTCCATCTGCAGTTTGTCTCTGAATCTCACAACACTGTCATCTATATAGATGTTCTGTCTGTGGATTTCAGCGATAAGAGTGTCTGAATTGTTAACGTTAAACATCCACAGTATCAGATCATTTCTCTGCACTTCAGAGACACCAGTGTTTAGAGAGACAGAATCTCCCTCCATCACTGATACTGACTTCACTTCATCTGTATCACCAATCACACCTGAAACACAGAAAAACATTTTTTTTTTAATTTATTTTTTTATTAATGTATTTGTCCAATTTTAGAAACATAACAAAAAACAAAAAGCCCACTAAAAAAGACTTGTTCACCAGCTCAGACTTGAGTCGGTTGTTTATTCCAGACAGGATGTTTTCCAGATGTTGATCATATTCCAAATATAATGTTATTGTGTGAAAAGATAAAAACGGCAACTTTTGGGAATGAAACATCAAAGATTTATCACTTACCATGTGAGAGCCAAATCCATAGGCAGAGGAAAAAAGATTCATGAATCATATTCACAGTTCCCTATCCGATCAAACTCCTCATGATTTAGTAGAGCTAGTTTGTTCATCCACTTTTTTCAAAATGGAAATGAAATGAAAGTTGAAGCAGATATTAAAAGTTGCCTAATAAGTTTAAAACAATGTGGAGTGGGCGTGATTTCAGCGCCGACAGCGGACACGCCCCCAGCGTTTGAGAGTAGAGATTCCTGCTTATTTTTCAAATATTTTGATAACTTATTTTAGTTACTTGGCGGTTTTGTTTATCATTCAAATTTGGCTGGGTGGTTGATAACACATTTTTCTGCTGTGTGACAAACTCAGAACACATGTTTTAATATCACTTTACACGGACTTTAAAGATTTATCACTTACCATGTGAGAGCCAAATCCCATAGGCAGAGGAAAAGAGATTCATGAATCATATTCACAGTTCCCTACATATCCGATCAAACTTCTCATGATTTAGTAAAGCGAGTTTGCTCATCTGCTTTTTTTCAAAATGAAAATGAAATGAAAGTCGAAGCAGATATTAAAAGTTGCTTAATACGTTTAAAACAAACAAAGACCATTTCGAGGAATACAGTTAATGGTGCTATCAATATTATAACTGTTATGTTAGCATCGTTTTCGCTTTACATTTTCAAGATGGGATACAAAAAGAAAAGTCCAGATATATAGTCTTTGTTAAGATTACGATGTGCGTGAGCCTATTACTGAACGTCGATTAAAATACATCATGAAAGGTTGTGGTACATCCATCCATTTTAAAAACGCATGATGTTTTTCTGTGAAGAAAAAAGAAGTAGCCAACAGAATCCAAAACGCTACATTTTGATTTCAGTTTCCATACTTCCATATTTCGTTTAGCCTACTTCCTTTGGATAAAATCGCTCCGCCCCTTTATAGGGGTCTCCTGTTGCTTCAGTGACGAGCACAGCTGAACAGTAAACTTAGCGTGGATTGTCTTTACGGTAGCTATATGAACATCAGGGCAAATTCAGCTCACTGAAACAAACAGGATGAAGACTTTGAGCAGCAACTGTGTTGAAGTGCAGATTTTTTGCACGATTGTACTTATTTTGGTCAACTTGTGTTTTTTTTTCTCTCCCAGCTTAACTCCTTCCTGTCATTTTCCTCCCAGCAAATTAAATAAAAAAAATCCCTTCTGAGTATAGCTCTGATTAACTAAATGAAATGAAATCACCTTTTTTCTGTTCTCATGAGCTACCATACTAAACTGCAAAGCTGCTGAGTCTATAAATCAAAGAGTCTGTTATGTTAACGGGTGGTTTAGACTGAAAAGACCAAGATACGTTTTTGTGACAAAAATATATGATTTACATCAGCTCAGGATTCAGCCTCAAGCACAACAGCCAATTAACATCAATAAAGATGTCAGTCAGTGCACAAAAATTAACATTAGATACGGAATATTAATGCCATTTCATTTCTATAGCCACTAGTTCACACTATCTAGAGATGTTGTGACACTTTGGTTTTGGCAGGCCACTATTTCCTGTACAGAAATCCTCTCATGTTGAATGAAGTATTTATGATAAATGTATATTAGTGTGAATAACATTCGTGCGCTATTCCAACCCATTCTCACACCCAACTCATCACATATTGAAGCTTGGTCAGGACCACTTGGCGTCGCTTTTTGACGCTCAAGGTACCCTTTAGCGTCATTTTTCGACTTGCAGGGTCCTCCGTTGCTTTAAATAGGAAACCCTTGGCGTCAATATGCCGACGCCATACTGGGAATTTTATCGTCGTAATTAAATTATAGGCCTATTGGGTAATAACATTGCCATTATTGCATATATGTTAGGGTGTGATTTTTCAGTGTAAACAGCCACAACAGTTTTATTTATATTACATTATTTACACATTTATGAACACATAACCCAACCCCTGCCCCTAAACCTACCATTCGTCAATAAAACACAAGATATAACAGGCAGATACAACTACCGTCATAATTTATTCAAAAAATATTAATATTCCAAGTCTTCCGAGGCAAAACATTTGATTTGTGAGAGGAATAGACGCGATCGCCGTCTCTGTCCGCCGTTAATCCTGTATGCTGCAGTCTGTGCGCGTCGCGAATTCAAAAAATGCCGCCAGAAGAAGCCTTACGTCAGCCTTGGTTGTGAAATGCTATTGGCTCTTATGTTACCGATTGCGTTATGCTGTTCTGACAGGCTATTGGCTCTTGTGTGTCTCCTGACCGATTGCGTCATGCTACGGGACTGGAGTATCTTTTGAATGAGATGTGAGCGCGTTAATAGAGCGGGATCATTTTCAGCGATTAAAAGCTTATGTTTTGCTCTCTTCTTCTCATAAAGACTTCGTATGGCTTCAGAAGACTTGGAATGCAACACGATTTGTTTGTAATGCTTTTATACTGCTTGTTTATGGTCAGTTTTTGCAATAAATACCTGTGACTGCACTTATATTTGCCTGTTACGTGTTTTATATTGTTCAGAAGTGGGTAGGTTTAGAGTAGGGTCTGGGTTAGGTGCTCCAATGAAAGTATAAATGTATATAAAATGATTTCTGTTTTTTACAAATGCATGCAAACCACAAACAACGGAGGAGAACGTGTTGTCATTTTCCATAAGCGTCTTGACCTGACGCATAAAGCAAGCAATTGAAATCAATGGAATTCCTATTTTGTCATATACTGACGTCTAGGGGCACTTTTGGCGTCTTCATAGTGACGCGAAAGGCGTTTGACCATGCTTCAGTTTTTGACGCCTTGGGAGTGAGAATGGGTTGGCTATTCCTGTGTTTAACAAAAATCATTTAAATGACACATTAAAATAATTTTTTGAACACCATCCATAATGTTGAGAGTACTTTACTGCCAAATGATTTGCACAACGCAATCTGCACACTCGAATTGTAGAACTGTTTTCTTCAATCAGTTGTCTAATTGTTCTTACTCATGAGAACTCAAGGTCAAGGTCAGACCATCCTCAATGCAGACTTTTATTTCTTCTGAGCAACAAGTTCAAGTAAGCGTTTCTGTCTATGTTTTCTTTCTTCTAGCTTTTCCGCTGTCACATGTTTGCCTCAATTCTTTGCAACTTCCTCAACATGTGAGTGTGTTTCTGTTCTAGTCGACAGCCAGTTGTTTTTACAGAATCTATAGTCAGTTTCTGGTAAAAGTTCATCAGAACATCTTAATCTATTTTAATTTAGACATTTCTATGATGAAGTGTTGTTTTAATGTATTGCTATGACATATTTGCTTTTTTTGTCTACAGTACTGTTATACAGGCCTTGAGTTCATCTGCAGCCCTTCGCCCTACAAACAGTGTTTCCACAGCATTTTCTGCACACCTTCTGCATCTCATATCTCCAACAATAGACATCCGTACCACATCTGACCAAAGAACACAGCGCATCTCATTTAGAGCAGAGCAGGTAATGTGTCACAGTGCATGAAGCATTTATTTGGTGCAATAAAAAAGCAAAACAAGATGCTTGTGCAGGTCTGCTTGGTTGCAAAACAGAAATACGAACAGAAGTGGTAACAAACAGATTTTTTTTTTTTTTAAATATCTGTACTTTGCATTTACTTTTATGGTTTTATACCATTTTGTTTTCTCATTTTCTGCAACACAATAAAGCCTGAATTTATAATTGGTGTGAAGTGGTCAAATAATGAAAAATCTAATTTCCCCTTGATCTTTGTTGAAAAACAACAAACTATATATCACTCAAAACCTCCTCTTTCCTGTAAACACTCTGAAAATGCATGAGTCCAGTCGTTGTTTGGATCAGTACAAATGGCATCTCAGAGCAATGCGTTGACCTTCATTGCAGAACAGCAGAAATTGACATCTCATGTTTTGTTTTGCCTCTCAGCAACAAGCAGCTGTAAGGTGGGGCAAAGGTCACCCTGGATGACATCTGCAGTAAATGATCTGCAAGCAGAAGGTTTGATGGGGGGCTGTTATTCCCCTGCAACTACACACAACATCTGCTCTATATATAAAGTGAAACTGCAGCATAAAAACAATGAAGCATAATAGTCTTTTTGTGAAGGCAGTGGATGAAACATAACACCCAAGACCATTAGGGGATGTTCATACTGGACTTGTGTCAGTCAGCAGGGTTTTAAATGTTATTATACATATGCAGTAGTTGGATGTGTTTGATAATTTCAGAAATTTATCAGAGACCCATTATAGAAATAATTGGTATATTATTTATAAGATGCTTTAAATGCTGTCTGTAGCCCCCCTCTGGTGATGCTTGTTTCATATAAACTCTAAACATTACATGGATACACAAGATGAAATTACTTTTATTAGACAGCAAAGTGAAAAAGTAAGAGACTGTTGCAAATCTTTTTCGGTATACAAGTATTTCAATACACAATAACAGTCTACATTTAATATAATATATAGTATAACAGTATCATACAAAAGCTAATTTAATTCAATAACTCATACACAAACACTGGGTCTAAGTGATATTCTCTTGAGATCTGCCTTTTGAGTTTTATTGTGTGTTGATAGTTCACAGCTGTCTCGGTTCTGCTCGCATCCAGCGATGATTTCTGTTAGAGACAGACAGAAACATTCATATTACAAACTAATCAGTAATCTGTCAGCTGTAAAAATAGGGGGTAACACTTTATTTCGATAGTCCACTGTAGACATTCTACTAACAGTAAGTAACTTTGCAACTACATGTCAACTAGCAGTCATTGGAGTATTAGTAGACTGTCTGCTTAATATCTTCTAACACTTTATTTTGATGGGTCCACAACATACAACACACTGACTATGAGAAACTTTGCAAGTATGTCAACTTATTATACTAACAATAAACCTACCCTACTGAGAGTTAGTAGACATGTAGTTGCAAATTAATGAGAATTAGTTGACATGTAGTTACAAAGTTACTTATAGTTAGTAGAATGTCTAAAGTGGACTGTCGAAATAAAGTGTAACCAAATAGGGTATATAGGTCTAACCGAGAACCGGGTTCAGAACTGATTCCATTTACCAAATAAATTATCTGAGCCAAATGACGATCGGTTTGTAACAATCTCCTGAGTCTCAGACAATGTCTTGTTAAACGGCGTCGCAGCACCACTACAACAACATTCCACAGCGGGACCAGTGGAGTTTGACTCTGCAAGTGAATCATTCTTACGAGTCAGTTCCTTTCAGTGAATCAAAATCGGTTCTTTTTACAGCGGGCCAGTGTTGATTGACTTGTTTCTTTGACCCCTTCTTTTCAGTGAATGAAAAACAAAATCATTCAGCGCAACCAATGTGATCTGTTTCCCGAATTAATGACTCTTATTACCCGGTTCTTTTCAGTGAATCAAAATAATTCAACAGATCCAGTGTAATTCTGAATGAATAACTGTTATATTAAAAGAAAGAAAGAAAGTCGAAATCAGATGAACTGCTTACAGACCTGTGGCAGGTCTTCCTTCTGAAGGCAGTAGATGATTTGTGTGTATTCTGACATGCTTTGCTTTTGTATGATTCTCAGATCTACAAACACAGGTCAATGTGAGAAGATTCTGAGTGTATTTAACATCAGCATTACACATACCTCAAACTGTATAATCATCCTTTATTATATAAAGCAATACGCGTTCCTATGCTGTTTTCTTTTACAACAAAACAGGATGTACTGCCTCATGATGGCTCAACAAAATAGACTACAATATTTGCAGTTTGCAGTGACATCTATTAATAGCACCTGATTTTGTCCCAGAAAATCTTATATTGTTTAATGCGTATGGTAATACTTGCCTTCTGATCTTACTTGTTTGCATTTCCTGTGCTGTAAGTATATCATCCCCACAACTACAGCCAAGACCAGTATCACTATAACCGATAATCCCACTGAATGTGACTGTTGCATGAGTTCTGTAATGAACAACAGAACAATAATGATTATCAGTCAAGACATTGTTGCCATAGCTCTCAACTCATTAGCATGTCTTGGAAAGCTTCTCAGACATGGTTAGAAAGCTTGACGAATATATTTAATCACTAATTATAATCACTAATATCACCACTGACGTACCTGGACACGTGTGACAGAGTTGAGTGATGTTGATGTTGTGTTGAGTCTGGTTGCTGATGGGATTGTTGATCAGATGCTGCACACTGGTGGTGGCTGAGGAGAGACTCCCCACATGATTGTAAAGCGCTTTGGGTGTATAGCAATACACAATAAAAGCGCTATATAAATGCTTCATTCATTCATTTATTCATTCATCACACAGCTGTAGGTGTTTTTCTCCTGATATTCCACCTCCAGAGGAAGAGAGAGACTGATGCTGAGATCAGACACACTGATGCTGGACAATAAACTGTTTCCTTTGAACCAGGAGAGAGTCACATGACTCACATTCACCACTGAACACAGCAGTGAACATCTGGACACGGATGAACGTTTAGATGATGAAGAACAGTTTGAAGTGTCTCTGGTGATGACAGGAATGGGAAGAGGAGCTGGAAATATTGAGAATAAATGGAAATAGAAATGTTACTTAATTTAAATGGGGACAAAATTGAAGAAGTGGTATTTTGTGTTTAGACTCTCATTCTGACGGCACCCATTAACTGCAGAGAATCCACTTGTAAGCAAACAATGTAATTCTTAATTTCTTAAAATCTCTTCCAATGAAAAACAAATCATCTACATCTTAAACAGCCTGAGAGAGAGAAGAATTTCAGCAAATTTTTATTTTTGTGTGAACTATTCCTTTAATATTAAATATATATATATATATATTTTTTTTTTTTGTTTGTTTTTTGTTTTTTTTAAGCAGTAAGGCACTGTGGCTGTATAATGTGTTTAGCCTTGATAATATTCTGAATACAGCACAACCAATACCTTAGGCTATTGAATAATGGGTTATTCATCTTAGAGGAAAGTTCTTCTGTTAATTTTACATCACTTTTATTTCTTGGTATTATTCAACAAGTAATATTACTCTCCATAGACAGCAACAGAAAAACTCTTGTATGTGACCCCAGCTTTGATGATGGTTAGTTTATAAAGTCTAGAGTGTTCAGTTCTGATGTTTCTGATGATCAGAGATCCAGTTTGTCTGTCCATCTGGAGTATTTTCTCAAATGTTGTATTAGTGGCATCTATATAGATGTTCTGTCTGTGGATTTCTGCTATACGAGTGTCTTGAGGTCCAAACATCCACAGTGTGTGATCAAATCGCTGCATTTTAACATCAGTGTTTAGAGTGACAGAATCTCCCTCCATCACTGATACTGACTTTATAACATCTGTATCACCAAACACACCTGGAGAAAAACAGTTTATCAGGCAAATGAAAAACCTGTGTAAGTTCAAACAGAATATTAACGAGGAAGGACAAATGTTAATGCTCTTAAGACAAGACACTTCAGGCAAAAAAAAAAAAAAAAAATCTTACATGCACCAGATTTTACAGTTCTATATTCCGAAGGTTTTTTTTATTATTATAATTATTTATTCCTTTTTTCCCTGCAAGAATTCTGAACCTTGCATTATTCAATGTTCAGATTTGTAGACATTTATGCAGTTGAGTTCATATTTAATTAGATAATGCCTTATTTGCATATATAACATTTCAGAAAAGTTGTAGCCTAATACAAAAATATTCTTAATGATTCTTCATTTTTGATTCTTAAAACAAAGGATGTTATGACGTACCCAACCCGGTCTCATCAATCTTTGTATAAATAACACGAGTTTACACTTTCAAATTGCGTGTAATGCACAAAAAGTCCACTTTTGCGTGCATATGACACGCCAATCTTTCCCATTAACTTCAGTGGAGAGCAGATGCGTCCGAATACCACGCAGCATCTTCAGCAGCAGGGACTTCACCAGCGAGGCTCGGTCACGGCTCGGTTCGCCCGGTTCACCTGATGCGCGCACACCTTCAAACAGGTAAGTAAAGGCAACGCTCTTTTTATGTAACGAGATCACGTGTTTAACGGTATTATTTTAATAATTTCAGTGTTTCTGCATCACATTAGATGAGGTAATGTGTTCAAATGAGTTGTTAGTGGAGCTATACAGCTGGTAGCCTGCCATTGACATTAGCCTAAGCTAACTTCTACTGTATATTATAGACCTGTTGCAGTTTTAAATAAATCAATAAATAAAACCGTTTAATCATGTTGTGACATGGGTCTTCAGCTTTTAGACATGGCTGATGACAGCACAACAAATTGTGATCATGTAAAAAGTTCATACATTTACCATATTTTTACCATAGTAACTGTTACTCGGCCATGTCATGTGTAGTCAATACACAGTAACTACAACATATACCATGCCTCTCACCACTGTAACTGTAGTTTTACTGTGGTATTTGTAGTTAAAGCACAATAACCACAACACGTACTATGAGTTTACCACAGTAACTAGTTTTACTGTGGTATTTAAAGCTCAATAACCACAGCACGTCCTATGAGTTTACCACAGTAACTGTAGTTTTACTGTGGTATTTAAAGCACAATAACCACAGCACGTCCTATGAGTTTACCACAGTAACTGTAGTTTTACTGTGGTATTTAAAGCACAATAACCACAGCACGTCCTATGAGTTTACCACAGTAACTGTAGTTTTACTGTGGTATTTAAAGCACAATAACCACAGCACGTCCTATGAGTTTACCACAGTAACTGTAGTTTTACTGTGGTATTTAAAGCACAATAACCACAGCACGTACTATGAGTTTACCACAGTAACTGTAGTTTTACTGTGGTATTTAAAACACAATAACCACAGCACGTGCTATGAGTTTACCACAGTAACTGTAGTTTTACTGTGGTATTTAAAGCACAATAACCACAGCACGTACTATGAGTTTACCACAGTAACTGTAGTTTTACTGTGGTATTTAAAGCACAATAACCACAGCACGTACTATGAGTTTACCACAGTAACTGTAATTTTACTGTGGTATTTAAAGCACAATAACCACAGCACGTACTATGAGTTTACCACAGTAACTGTAGTTTTACTGTGGTATTTAAAGCACAATAACCACAGCACGTACTATGAGTTTACCACAGTAACTGTAATTTTACTGTGGTATTTAAAGCACAATAACCACAGCACGTACTATGAGTTTACCACAGTAACTGTAGTTTTACTGTGGTATTTAAAGCACAATAACCACAGCACGTACTATGAGTTTACCACAGTAACTGTAGTTTTACTGTGGTATTTGTAGATAAAGCATAGTTTTACTGTGGTATTTGTAGTTAAAGCACAATAACCACAACACCATGCTTTTACCACAGTAACTGTACTGTATACTATTTGTAAAGCAGTGCTTGCCACACCTTTAATATGTTTTTGTGAAGTAATTCAATATTTTTTTTCTGTCTTGCAGTTAACACCAGATCACATACTCCAGCAGCTCTTTTAAGAAGCCATCTCTCTCTCTCTCTCTCTCTGTCTCTGTGTGTCTGCGCATGCGTGAGCGTTGTGAGTGTGGCGAGGAGTGAGTGAGTGTGGTGCAGCGTGTGAGTTTTCAATATTTTTTGTCTTATCTTTCTCTTTTTTTCTTTCTCTCTTGCTGTCAGTGGTTGTTAGTTTTCTTTTGTGGAGACGGCGGCTGCCGGCGTAGCTGGTCAGCATGGCTGCGGGAGAGCATTTTAGTTTTCAGAAGCTAACGCGCCGGCATGCTATAAAATTGTCTCCTCCTGAAGGTGTTTCTGTAGAGGATTGTAGTTTAGCAGTAGGTGAGTTTGTTGGCTATGAAAGCATTAAATCAGCGTCCAGGATGAATGGTGCAGTTGTCATTTTTTTTTGGATGAGATGGATAAAGTAAACCGTTTGCTTGAGAGCGGGATTACCATTAATGACACACACACACCGGTTCTGTCTTTGACAGGTCCTGCAAAAAAGGTCATTATTTCAAATGCACCCCCTTTTTTGAAAAATGAGCTTTTGGAAAAGGAGCTAGGGAGATACGGAAAAATAGTGTCACCTATAAAAATGATTCCTTTCAGTTGCAAGTCTCCCCAGTTTAAACATGTGGTGTCTTTTAGGAGACAAGTTCATATGATTCTTAAGAAAAACGATGAAGAGTTGAACTTGGTCTTTAAGTTCAAGGTTGAAGACTTTGATTATACTGTATATGTAACTTCAGAACTGATGAAGTGCTTTGGGTGCGGAGCGGTGGGGCACGCGATTCGCTCGTGTCCGAATGAAGGACGCGCGGGCCGGTCAGCTGCCGATGCGGCGGATACGCCACCCGCTGGGGCTGATAGCGGAGCCGCTGCACCGGTTGAGCCGCGAGAGATTATGCAGGTCTCACAGGCAGATGATCAAGGTGATAGTGGTCCAGGAGATGGGGTGGTGGAGGATTCAAATAATAAACAGAATGATCAAAAAGTGCAAGATATCTCAGTGCTATTCAATGAGGAAGATGTTTCGATGGATGATGATTTCTCCAAAATGTCAAACAAAAGGAAGAGCCCAGAAAACAAAACAAATATTAATCAAGTCACAAAAGTGTCAAAGATGCACCCAATGGTTTGTTCAGTCCAGTCTCAAGAAAATTGGTCAGGTACACAGGAGGGTGGAAGCGAATGTGGGAACACACAAGTGGATGCAGAAAGTGGTTATTGTTTTGCCAAAATTCTGACCTTTTTGCAAAAAAACAAAAGGAATGAGATCTGTCAAAGTTGATGAATTCTTTCCAGACTTGAGTTTGTTTCTTAGCTCAGTTAAAAATACAGAACCCACTACCCAATCAACCTTTACTGATCAGGAAATATTTCGTCTTAAGAAGTTGATGGTGAAAGTTAAAACACAAATAGCAAAAGATGATTAAGTGCTTTTTGTTTTGTTTTTTCTTTTTTTGTGTTTATTTCATTGTTTGGTGTAATTGTAGTCCTATTTTTGCTATGTGTGATATAAAGCTGGGGTCCTTAAACATTAATGGGGCCAGAGAGGATGTGAAAAGAATTTCTCTTTTCAATTTGTTTAAAATTAAGAAATTAAATGTTATTTTCTTACAAGAAACACATAGTACAACTGAAAATGAAACTGACTGGAAGAAGGAGTGGGATGGGGAGGTGTTTCTTAGCCATAAGAGTAGTAATAGTGGAGGTGTTGGTATCCTTTTTTCTAAGGATTTTTTACCTATTTCATGTGTTATTGAAGAAATAGTTGAGGGTCGACTTTTAAAAATACAAGCTACTTTTGAAAATGTGAAAATGTCCTTTATCAATGTATATGCTCCGAATTTAGGCACTGAAAGAGTGATATTTTTAAGTATCCTAAACACTGTACTTAACAAATGTAATATGGATGAGTATATGTTCTTGGGCGGTGATTTTAATTGCACTGCAAATGCATCTCTAGACAGAAACCATCCTGAACCGCACAGAGTTAGTATGAAAAGTCTTATTAATTTAATTGAAACAAATGATTTATGTGACGTTTGGAGATCTTTTCACATTAGTCAACGCCAGTATACTTGGACTCATGCAAAAGATAATGTTTTATCTTTGGCAAGGCTTGACAGATTTTATTGTTTTAAACATCAAATTAATGTTCTTAGAGGCTGTTCAATACATCCAGTTGGTTTTTCAGATCATTCCCTTGTTCAAGTTTCCATTTTTGTTAAGGATGTGAAATGTAATAGTGCTTATTGGCACTTTAATGTGACTTTGCTTTCAGATAATGTCTTTATTGACGCTTTTAAGTATTTTTGGAGTGGTTATACAAAAACAAAAGCTGAATACACTTCTTTACAACAGTGGTGGGACATAGGGAAAGGAAAAATAAAGCAACTATGTTTACAATATACTCTCAATGTCACAAGGGACATGACTGAATCTATGAAAGTTTTGGAGAATGAGATGGAGGATTTGCAAGGATTGGCAAACTCCACAAATGATGAAGAACATTTTAAAGGTCTTAAAAGAAAGAAGTCAGCTCTATCTAGCCTTTTGGGTTTTTCTACTCAAGGTGCTTTAGTTCGGTCACGGTATCAAAATATTGTAATGATGGATGCTCCCTCTCATTTTTTCTTTGGCCTTGAAAGAAAGAATGGACAAAAAAGACTCATGCATTCTTTGCGGTCCAGTACTGGGCAATTGCTGAAAGAGCCTGTAGAAATTCGAAAATGTGCAGTTGCTTTTTATGAGAAGCTTTTCAAAAAGGAATTCCAGGAGAATCCTGAGGTGGCTGAGTCTTTTTATAGAGACTTACCTAAGGCCTCTGAGGAAGCTATGGCAGAATCGAGTACAAAGATCTCTGCTGAAGAGCTGTGTTCTGCATTACAGAGCCTAGAAATAGGCAAGGCTCCGGGTGTTAATGGACTTCCTGTTGACTTTTACAAAGCTTTCTGGCCTGTTCTGGGAGAAGATCTACTGCTTGTTCTCAGGGACAGTCTAAGTAGAGGGCTGTTACCTTTGAGCTGCAGGAGAGCAATTCTCACTCTTCTCCCCAAGAAGGGGGACTTGCAAGAGATTAAGAACTGGCGGCCAGTTGCGTTACTCTGCACAGATTATAAAATTTTGTCCAAGGTCTTGGCTTTGAGGCTGAGAAAAGTGATGGAGAATATCATTAATGTTGATCAGACATATTGTATTCCAAATAGGTTAATATCTGATAACCTCTTTCTAGTTCGTGATTTCTTAGATCTTTCCAAGTCAGTTGGCTGTGAAAACATTTTAATTTCACTTGATCAAGAAAAGGCTTTCGATAGAGTTGAGCATCAATATTTGTGGCAAACATTAAATGCTTTTGGTTTTAGCTCGAGTTTTATAAATATGATTCGAGTCTTGTACAGTAATATTGAGAGTATATTGAAGGTCGACGGTGGTTTAAGTGCTCCTTTTAAGGTTCAGAGGGGAATAAGACAAGGTTGTTCACTATCTGGTATGTTGTATTCTTTGGCATTTCTTTGGCCTTTTTTACATAATTTAAGGCGATCTCTTTCTGGTGTGTCTCTTCCTGGTTGTGAAACAGTTTTTAAGTTATCTGCTTATGCTGATGACGTTGTTGTATTTGCTAGTCAACAAAAAGATATTGACACTGTTGTTAAAAATATTAATGTTTTTAGTGTTTTATCTTCTGCTAAAGTTAACTGGGAGAAAAGTAAAGCTATAACATTCAGTGGAAAATTAAGACAGAACCTTGTTTTACCTGGTGGATTAACCTGGAGTAAGGGGGGTTTTAAGTATATTGGGGTTTATCTTGGCGATGATATTTTAATGTGTAAGAACTGGGAAAATGTCCTAGAGAAAGTTGAGGGACGTTTAAAAAAGTGGAAATGGATTCTTCCACATATGTCTTTTAGAGGTCGAATACTAGTAATTAATAATTTGGTTTCTTCTATGTTATGGCACCAATTATTGTGTATGGATCCTCCAACACAATTATTAGCTAAGGTACAAGCAATTTTAGTGGACTTCTTCTGGGACCGAATGCATTGGGTCCCACAGAGCGTGTTGTTCTTGCCGAAAGAAGAAGGAGGCCAAGGACTCATTCATCTTGCCAGTAGAGGTGCTGCTTTTCGGCTCCAGTTTATTCAGAGGTTCTTGGTTGGACCCAAAGACCTTGTCTGGAGGCCTTTAGCCAGAACTTTGTTGTCCAGAGGCGGATTTTCGGGTCTTGCCGAGTCTTTGTTTTTAATGGATCTAAGCACCTATAAGCTGCAAAATCTCCCAAAGTTTTATCAAGGACTGTTTACTGTTTGGGGGATGTTTCATAAGCGGAGATCAACGGACAGGGAATCTCTTTTCTGGCTGTTGAAAGAGCCTGTAGTGTATGGGACACGTTTTAATGTAGAGGATACAATGGGACTTTTCATGATGCGTTTGTTCGTTTCAACTGGGACTGTCACACTGGGACATGTGGTGAATTTATGTGGACCCAACTTTATCAATGTTGCAAGTTTAGCCTCTCATGTGGGAGTTAGATCCATTAGGGTCCTAGATCAATTGCTCAGTACTTGGAAATGTAAACTCACAAAGACTGAACTCTCTTCATTAACTGACTACTGTAATGGTATTTGTCAGCCAAATGTTAATGCTTCCTTTCCTGCTATGACCCTTTTTCCCAATTTTAACGAATGTATTGGTCAACTCTTAGAGTCTGAAAGTTTTTTTTACTAACAATTTGAAGGATATGGGAGGAAAAGCTATGTATAAGCTGTTTGTTAAAGTGTTAAACAAGAGTAAATTAAATGGTAGAGTTGACACTCCTTGGAGAGCTCATTTAGGGGTTGGTAATGAGATCAAACCTGTGTGGAGAGCGTTGTACAAACCACCGTTGACAAAGAGAGTAGGGGATTTGCAATGGAGAGTACTGCATGGTATCGTGGCAGTCAATGCTTTTATTTCAATTATCAATCCCAATGTAAATGCTGAGTGTCCTTTTTGTTTACAGAGGGAAACTATTTTTCACTGTTTTTCAGATTGTGGCAGATTGAGTGCTCTTTTTTTTATTTGTTACAAAGAATGTTCATAATGTTTGGAGAGAGTTTTTCTAAACAAATGTTTATTTTTGGTTTTAAATATTGTCAAAAGTGGAGAGTGAAATGCCAATTGTTTAATTTTGTATTGGGACAGGCAAAAATGGCTATATACATGAGTAGAAGAAATAAGGTGGAAGAGTCTTCAGATTGTGATGTAAATACAGTTTTTGTCAGATTGTTGAAAGCTAGACTAAAAATTGATTTTGACTTTTATAAGTCTATAAATAATATAGAAGAATTTAAAAACTTATGGTGTTTTAAAAATGTGTTATGTTTTGTTGAAGAGAACATGTTGTTTTTTGGGTTGATGTTAATTTTTTTTTTTTTTTTTTGGAATTGTCTGAATTGGTTGTTTTGTTTTTTGTCTGATTGTATTTTTTTTTTTTTTTTTAAGTAATAAAGAGGTTTTTGTACCCTCTCTCTCTCTCTCAATTCAATTTAATTCAATATGTGCTTTATTTGCATGACAATTGTTACAATGTATTGCCAAAGCGTAGTGTTTACATTGAATCTAGAACAGATATATATGCAACAAAAACATGCATGTAGATACATTTAAAAAGTAGAACAAATCAACATTTTAGAATTCCATGAACAATTTAAAATTCAATGTTGTGTGTGTGTGTGTGTGTGTGTGTGTCTCTCTTTCTCTCTCTCTCTCTCTCTCTCTCTCTCAGCTTTTCCGTTCCTATTTTGCTGATCTTGAAGAAGCTGCCAAGAAGGCTGAACAAGTTCTTCAAAGATTCAACCCTTCACAGGTAATGTTGAACACATTTAGCTATAGCTGATTTGCTTTAATGAACGCATCCTTAATAATATTTTTCTTTACAGTCCTTCCTCTCAAATATTTTGGTCACTTTGGTCATTTTTAACACACTGTCTCAACATGTATATATTTCTCTTCATTTCAGCTGAAAGGGAAGACCAAAGGAAGGCCTATCATGGGATTTGAATTTGGCCATCTTGTGTGTTACGGAGAAGACCAAAAGCTGCAAAGACAAACACTTCCAATGGTACGTCTGTGTTGGTCTGAGCACCTTGACTAAACTGTACTGCAGTTACATTTGCGCAGCATTTGATGTTTCTTTAACTTTGGTTTACGTAGCCCATCAGGTAGAACCCTCAACAAAGTGTCATGTAGAAGTAATAATAATTCATACAATTTACCAAGTCAGCAAATTCATGTGATATTGTACAAGCGTACTCATACAAAATTCTACCACTTTTACTCCTGCTGCTGTCATTGGCCATTGCCTCAACTCTCCTGCGGAGTCAAGTCAAGTCAGTATTATTTGTATAGTGCTTTTAACAATGCAAATTGTGTCAAAGCAGCTTTACATCAGTTTTACAGTATTTATATGCAGATTGTGCCCGTTGTAAGTAGTCAGAGTGTTTGTATCATAAAGTTTATTTTAAGTCCATTGGAATCTTTATTAATCTTTACAAATTGGTGTGGTCTCTTCCCGTTCTAACAGTACATGATACCTGTCCACACCTCAGAGTCTGCCTTTCTTTCCGTGTTGATTTTTATTGAACATATCTGTCTGAGAAGCAAGAGTCTGGAAATGCTGTTTTAACTCGTTACGTGACAAATCAGATCTTCAGTTAATTTGGCCAAATCAGATCACTTAAAGCTGTTCACTGCAAGAACAAGAACTATAATGATAACTATTTTAGCATCCACACCAACAGACAATAATGTTCTGTTTACTGTTATACATGCTGCAATTATGTTGTTGTCTACCATTTGTTGTTGTCAATGTATTTATTATTCATCATGTGTTCAATTCTGTCTCTTCCTGTCTTGCAGGATTTTTCACAGATTACTCCATCAGCTTTCCACAATATCAGCCCTTCCAAAAGCTTCTACATCTCTCTCTCTCTCGTGTGGCAGATCTGCTCTCAGTCCTTTACTGCAAACTTCCAATATTAGCATGTATACTTGTATTAATTTCTCCTGTACAGTTAACACTCCCGTCTCTACTGTGAGCACTGCACTCCTGTCACTATCACTATATATATATATATTCTTGCTCAAAATGGTTGACTTTTATCATTTTAAAATTATAATTAGTATTAACCATTAATTTGTCTTGCATTTAGTCACAATAGTAGCAAACAATGATTACAGGAGATATATTTTTAAAGGTAATAATTGTAAAATATTGAAATATTGTTTTTAATTATTTTTGCCTTTTTTATTTGTTTTGTTAAAGAGAAGAAAATATGCACTTTTCAAATGGAGCCTTGCATATTATTTGACATCTTATAACATTTTCTGTAAACAAATTCTCTTTTTATTTTTGAATATAGTTTTTTAAAGGGGTTTTCTGTTGCATATTTCTTAGTTACCTCCATGCAAATACATTTTTATAATCAACTGCTTTTTTGTTTTCATTTTTTTCTCCATAGTGGCACAAACTGGAAAGAGAACTATATGGGAAAAGTTTGAGATATCAATAAACGTTGTAAAATGACTACAAAATGTGTGATTCATGATTTTTTATTTCATTTTATATATATTTTTTTATTTTTATTTTATTTTTTATTTTTTTTGCATAGTTCAACTGGCAGATCTAAGAATGGCAAGTTTGTAGGGTCCATTTCCAGGAAACACAGAAATGATTGATTGTTTTCCTTTAATACACTATAAATACACTGTAAATGTTACAGAAGCAAAATTGAATATTAGAAAAATATAGCATGTTTGAATAATTATCAGAGGGGTTTTTTGTAAGCAAATTAAACATTTTGACTTATTTGTTTTTCACACAGTGTATGCAAACTTTTGAGTTTAAATATTGTACATTAATATTAGTGTAAACAATGTGTACAATGGGAACTATTTCTTGTTTGGAAAAAAAAAATCACTGTAATCAACAAATCTATTGCTACATCAGGTTAACCACACGATGCAATCTGTTGTTGCAATTTTATAATGAGTGGAGACAAATAAACATTTAACTGATTATCTGTCCATTCACCCCAAGATCCCGGAAGATTCTGTTACGAATTACCATATATGGACAAGTAAGTGTGACGCCTCTGCTCAACTGGGTTGCCATTGGCTTTGAAGTGCCCTTGGCAGTCGCAGAACTCGCTGTGATTGGACTATCTTTTAACCCAAATTTAAAAAAGCTTAATGTTGTAAAGTACGTTTTGCTGGTATTATTACGTCAGTAATACCTTCAGTTAACAATGCAGTGTTGCTATGTCGTGAGAAATTACCACTTTACCGAGATCGTAACCCTAACCCTGAGCATAACTTTATTAAACTACAAATACCAGCGCCATGCTTTTCGCGTTTGAATGGCAGAGGCTTATGGGTAATGTAGTTTAAAATGTTTAATAATAAAATGGGGGAAAATACAATCTTTTTTGAACAAAGGTATATTTAAACATGTTCATTGTGCAAACATTTATGACATATGTAAGAGGCAGGCTGAAATTTGGTATTTTACTAAGAGCACTCTTTTAAACACCTTTATACCACCTTTCCATATTATGTTTGAAAACTCTGTCCAACATTATTTAATTAACACAGCATAAGTAGTTGTCCTGCCAAATTTCTCTTTAAAACTATAATCAGACTTTGATTTACAGCCATTTGAAATGTTAATTGTTTTTGCTCTTCCAGGGGACTCTACTGGGCCCCTGAGGATGGAAGGGCAGTACAACATACACAGATCTATTCTCGATATCACAACTAACTGTGCTGAGTCACAGTTTTTAGATGGTCTTTTCAGTAACTTGTCAATATGTAAGTTGCAAGTCATAGTTATCTTAGAATAAGAACAGACCCCAAACAAATCTACATCAGTGCATATTTGGAAAGTGATGTGGTTTATGATGCAAAAGCCATACAATTCATAATATAAAAGACCTCATTTGTATCTCTGTGTTATAAATGTCTTATCTTTGTCCTCTTCAGGTGCTATACATCAGTAATGTCCATGCTCATCTTGCTTATAATACAGTATAGGATTCATGTTGATCTTTCCCTGGTAAACTGAATACAGTTGTGCAAGAAGTGCCTGCAGCAATATAGTCCATGCAGTCTCTTCTAATGCATCTTTCAGCATTCCCTTCTTGTAAATGTTCATGTTTTAATTAAAACAATCATAGTAATTATATGTATTGTTTACTAAATTAAATGGTGTATTTACCAAACACCATTCCTAATACAGAATATTTACTTCATAGTTTATTATCCAACACTATGTGCAATAATTTACTGGAGGACACAGCATAAGGACAGCTAAAGTAGCATTTTAAGACATGACAGTCAAGGGAAATAAAAATGGGTTATGTTTCAACCATATTATTTTAATCAGATGAAGCCACCCAAATGCATGCATGGTGAAATGTCCTGAGCATCATAGAATCACATTCAGTTTCCTGCTCATCATCAGAGCTCTCCTGGTTTTCTTCCTCTTGCTTGCTTGTCCATGTCCCTATCATAATCTTCTTCTTCCATGTCATAAACAATTTTCAGTTGTTACCCAGCACCCTACAGTACAACTGACGAACAAAAGACGTGACCAATTCAAATCAAATCACTTTATTGTCACAATACCATGAACGCAAGTGTACAGGTGGTGAAAGTCTTCTGTGCAAACTGCAGCATGACAATATGGATGACATGTATTGAATATATATATATGCATCACAAATATATATATATATATATATATATATATATAAGAACTCAATACATAAAGAGAACAATATATGGTAAATATTATTCTATACAGAGAGCATGAAATGAAAACAATAATAAACAATAATCACAGTACATATATATCTTTGCAGTGCAGTACGGCGTGAATTAGTGCAAACAGAATGTCACGGTGCAGAATAATAGTGAGTCAGAGTCCAGTCAGTGTAACTGATAGAGTGCAGTACATATGAGGTTGGTGTGCTGTGTGCTGTGTGCTGTGTGGTGTTACTGGTACGAGTTCAGTTCAGTCTGATTGTCTGTGGAAAGAACTTGTCTTGCAGTCTGCTGGTGAAGGTTCTGCGATAACATCTGCCTGATGGTAACGGTGAGAGCAATCCATGGCTCGGGTGGCTGGAGTCTCTGACAGTCCTCTGTGCTTTCCTCACACACCACCTGGTCTTGATGTCCTGGAGGGACAAAACATGTATTTAGGGTGTGGTAATCAATAAACAAAATATAGTATTTTTAATTGTTGCACTGGACTTACCATTGATTCTTGATGGAGTTATGGCCTAAATGAATCCCTCCTCTTATCTTCTAGTTGTTCAGTTGTGAAGTTTCTTTTATGGCCCGTAACATCTGAGCTGTTGCAGTAGAGCCGTTCGTGAATGCAGTCTTCACAGCAGATATCTGATGGGTTCAGGCAGCAGTGCTTCACTTGGTGGCCATTGAATTGATATCTTCATCAACTGGCTTCATCCTCCTTCAAACAAAGAGAGAAAACAATAAGTCAATGATAACTCCAGAGAAGTAGTGTAGGTGAATACAGGTGCAGGTGTCAGTACTCACCATATTCAATCATTTCCTGCCCAAATCCCAGAGATGATGCACAGCTGATTTGCTGATTGTAGGAGCTATAAAAAGATGTGTATGTGAAAAATGACAACTTCTGAGTCTAACTTGAAGAGTTCTTTGAAAGATCAACATCAAATGCTGTACCACATATACTGCATAGCTGGAACACATACATACCAGTGGAAATGTGCAACCTTTCTTTTCTGTTTGGGCACAAGTGTAGGCCACGTTCATTCCTCATCCCCAACAGGACTGGTTTGACCGGCTTGCTGTGACTGATTTTCTTTGCGTTTTTGGTCTTTAGCTGTAAACAAGAAAATATCTATTGACCCCATGTTTAATTATTATTGTTGTTTAAACATAAATTAAGCAGTTATAACTATATACTTCAAGCTCAAGTTCCCTGGCAACTCTAGTGGCTCCTGAGTTCATCTGCATACATCAGATTCAGAGTCTGAGAAAAGGCCATCACGCAAACTCTCTGTTTCTACCTTACAACAGAGTGTAAAAGAATGTGTAAGTGAGTGACGGAGTAAAGGAATAAGATGAAGAGAAACAGACTTTTGTGTGTACGTTTTACAGAATAAGAGGAAAACAGCATTGGAAAAAAGCTGTATTCTTCAATAGCAAGCTATATTATTATGAATTATTTTAAATATGATTAAATGCTGGCGGTATTGTTGTAAGCAATTTAAAGGCATCTTCACATCAAGGATGAATCTATACCGCAGCTATTTAACCTTTAATGACACAGAGGAACAATATCATTGGAATCTCTTTTGACTCTTTCAGAACAAATTTTTCCAGCTGATGAACAATAAAAACATTGACAGACAATCAGAATCCACCAGACTTTAAAGAGCTGGAGCATTTAAATGGCAGACAACAATCACAGCGTGCAGTTATAATAAACAGAACATTATTGTCTGTTGGTGTGGATGCTAAAATAGTTATCATTATAGTTCTTGTTCTTGCAGTGAACAGCTTTAAGTGATCTGATTTGGCCAAATTAACTGAAGATCTGATTTGTCACGTAACAAGTTAAAACAGCATTTCCAGACTCTTGCTTCTCAGACAGATATGTTCAATAAAAACCGGGTTGTGCT